>NC_045779.1:68249728-68927942 GCF_008692025.1 Phocoena sinus | reverse complement strand
TTTCAAAGTAAATTCCGCCTTGTATAAAACTTTCAGATATGTATAAAAGTAATTAGTGAAGTAGAAATATTTTCACATTTGTAATTTTGCCTGTGGAAGCCTCATACTGACGACCTGGACTAACCTTTGCCTTCATAGTATAGCAGGTGCTTGTGACACTTTGAAACGTGTGGTGGTGGTCCCTGATTTTAGTTTAGGGTGGAATTTTTCATCTTTCATCAGTTTCAGTTTTCCTAGAATATTTTGAAACTTTTACAGAAATAAGTGAATCTCTTTGTCTTCTCAATTACTACAACACTAGAGCAGCAAGTCTGATTTTACCTGATTTTAGAAATCTCTTTTGATTTCAAAATCTCTGAGGAGGATTTAACCTACACAAACATGAGTTTTCCAAAAAAGATGTTTTGTAAACTAGAGATATATTAACCTTTGTTGGTAAAGGTGAAAAGAAGAGCATCCTCCCTTGATTCTTGGCTTTTTCCCTTTCCACAAATATTTATTACTCTCTTAACAGAGGCCAGGTACTTTTCTACGTTCTGGGGTTCAGAGATGAAACAAGGCTTCTGCCTATGGGAGTTAACTGTCTGGTATAGGAAGTAAGTCAGGTCCATCAATAATCATAATGGGGCTGGAAAGTGACTGATAACACAGGGCATCAAGAGAAGGAGAGACTTCTGGCGACGGAGACTACAGAGGGCTCCTTAAAGGAGGTTGTGGCGCTTGGAATTGGACTTGGAGGATGGCTGGCATTTGGGCACTGGAATCTGGTAGAAGCATCTACCCTAGGGCAGAGAAAGATCAGCAGAAGGAAACCCTACACGCTGAGAACTTCTTGCAGGGAGAGAGATTCAAAGACATCCAGTAGTAGAACTGGGTTATAATGTAATTCAACCCCAGCTGCCCCAGGTTGAGCCGCAAGGATGCCATCACAGCGAGAAACCAGTGTACCTTTCTTCTGAGGACTACTCTTATTCTTTCCTACTTCAGTCAGTCTCTCCAAACTCTTTATAGATGTGTAGTGGACCTGTAAAGCATCCTCTACTTAGATTTAAAAAGAGAAATTTCATATTCTGAGAACTTATTCCAGTTCCCAAAATGATTTTCAATACATAGTAGTCAGGTGGAGCTCAAGAATGAATTTGCTCCAGTAATCTCTCGTGTACTCATAGTACCTCAGCGGGGATACAGCTGCTACAGCGGAAAAATAAGAGGGCGCAGGAAAGAAGAGCTTTTGTCACCCATTTCAGCTCACCCCACCAGTTACTCCTCACTTTCAGACATGAACATTGTCAGTAACATGCTGCTTTCAAAACAAACACATTATTCTACTGCTCACCCACTCCTTTTACCACTTGGTGAGTATCATTATGGTCTGCAGACTCGAGAGCACTTACAAACATTACTTTACCATCCTTCATCTTGCAGATAATAACAGCTAACGTTTATAAGAGCAACCAGGAAACTGTAGCTCAGAAAAGATCAGTAACCTGCCCAAGGTCACAGTCATTCACTTAAAAGATGCTCAATAAATATGTGTCAAAACAGACAAAATAGAAGAAACCGAGGAAAAAAAGAAAATGGACTTCGAAGGTAAAAGCTTCTGTGAGTGAAAGGACACTGCTAAGCAAGTGAGAGGACAACCACAGAAGGGGAGAAAATATTTGTAAATCATTTATCTGATAAGGGTGTAGTGTCCAGGATATATAAAGAACCCTTACAGCTCAACAACAAAGAGATAAACAACTCAATTTAAAAACGGGCAAAGAATTCAAATAGCCAGTTCTCCCAAAAAGATATACAAATGGCCAGAAAGCTCATGATTAAATGCTCCGCATCATTAGTCGTTAGGGAAGTGCAAATCAAAAGCAAAGTGTAATGCCGCATCACACCCACTAGGGGGACCATAATTAAAAACAGCAGTGGTGGAGTGGTGAGGCCAGTGGCACGATGGAGTGAGTCAGGGAGTGCTTACTCCTGAGATGGGCTACAGGGCAGCACGTTCCAGAGGTGGACGTCCATGTCAGATGTAGGAGGACAGCCTCACTGAGCCACCAGGAGAGTCAGCTGTACCCGAGGGGATCTCAGCAGCGGCAGCCAGTATGTGCTGTGTTTCCAGGCAGAACTGAGACAGGCACTCTTAGCTGAGACACCAGGAGGGGGTTGCAGGGTTATTGGAATACCCAGGTAGCTGTTCCAAGCGAAGAAAAGGAAAAACAGCCAACAATATAATGAAGCTGTTATCATGAAAAAACAAAACAGTAACATAACAGAAAATAAGTCTTGATGGAAAAGTGGAGAAATTGGAACCCTCAGTACATTGTTATAGAAATGTAAATGGGGGGCAACTACTTTGGAAAACAATCTGTCAGTTCCTCAAAAAGTTTAAATGTAGAGTTATGTGTCCTAGCAGTTCCACTCCTAGGTGTATACCCAAGATAATTGAAAACAAGTGTTTAATAAAAATGCATTTGTGAATGCTTATAGCCCCATTATCTCCAATAGCCAAAATGTGGAAACACCCAAATATCCATCAACTGATGAATGGAGAAACAAAATATTGTGTAGCCATAAAAGGGAATGAAGCAGAAACCATAAACAAGACGAAAAGACAACCCTCAGAATGGGAGAAAATATTTGCAAACGAAGCAAGTGACAAAGGTTTAATCTCCATAATATACAAGCAGCTCATGCAGCTCAATATCAAAAAAACAAACAATCCAATCCAAAAATGGGTGGAAGACCTAAATAGACTTTTCTCTGAAGTAGACATACAGATGGCCAACAAACACATGAAAAGATGCTCAACATCACTAATCATTAGAGAAATGCAAATCAAAACCACAATGAAGTATCACCTCACACGGGTCAGAATGGCCATCATCAAAACATCTACAAACAGTAAATGCTGGAGAGGGTGTGGAGAAAAGGGAACCCTCCTGCGTTGTTGGTGGGAATGTAAATTGATACAGCCACTATGGTGAGCAGTACGGAGGTTCCTTAAAAAACTAAAAATAGAACTACCATATGACCCAGCAATCCCACTACTGGGCACATACCCTGAGAAAACCATAACTCAAAAAGAGTCATGTACCAAAATGTTCATTGCGCCTCTATTTACAATAGCCAGGACAAGGAAGCAACTAAATGTCCATCGACAGATGAAAGGATAAAGAAGATGTGGCACATACATACAGTGGAATATTACTGAGCCATAAAAGGGAACGAAACTGAGTTATTTGTAATGAGGTGGATGGACCTAGAGTCTATCATAGAGAGTGAAGTAAGTCAGAAAAAGAAAAATAAATAACGGTGTGCTAATGCACATACATGAAATCTAAAAAAAAGGTACTGATGAACCTAGTGGCAGTGCAGGAGTAAAGACACAGACATAGAGAACGGACTTGAGGACACAGCAGGGGAAGGGGAAGCTGGGACTAAGTGAGAGAGTGGCATGGACACATACACACTACCCAGTGTAAAATGGATGGCTAGTGGGAAGCGGCTGCATAGCACAGGGAGATCAGCCCAATGCTTTGTGACGACCTAGAGGGATGGGTTAGGGAGGGTAGGAGGGAGGCTCAAGAGGGAGGGGATATGGGGGTATATGTATACATATAGCTGATTCACTTTGTTGTACAGCAGAAACTAACACAACGTTGAAAAGCAATTATACTCCAATAAAGATATTTTTTTAAAAAAAGGGAATGAAGCATTGATACACGCTACAACGTGGATTAGTATTTAAAACATTATTCTAAACGACAGGGATTTATCGTATAACACAGGGAACTATATTCAATGTCTTGTAATAACCCATAATGGAAAAGAATCTGAAAAAGGATTTTATATGTATAACTGAATCACTTTGCTGTACATGTGAAAGTAACACAATATTGTAAATCAGCTATACTTGTTTTTTTTAAAAAGTTTTTCTAAGTCAAAGGAGCCAGAGCAAAAGATTGATTACATATGGTATGATTTCATTGAAGTGAATGTCCAGAAGAGGCAAGTCCTTTGAGACCGAAAGTGGATTGTTGCTTGCTGGCGGGTAGAAGAAGAGCGGAATTAGGAGTCACTGCTAACGGGCACAACATATCTTTTTGGTCTGGGGGAAATGTCCTGGAATTAGATAGTGGTTGCACAACACAGCACATATACTAAAAACTACTGAACTGTACACTTGAAAATGGTGAATTTTATGTTACATGAATTTTGTCTTTTTTTTTAATAAAAAATACAACAGAACAAAACAAAGGTTCTTAGATTCTTAATTAGTACTTACACTACCCTTGTGCGTTCAAGTTTCTTAAATACCACAGGACATACACAGAATGGATCTGGGAGAAAATGTCCCTGTTACCTAGACAGCTGGAAGTCAGCGCCTGACTTAGTCTAAGCCTGAAGCTTGGAAATCAGTTTTTCATAAGGGGTTGATGGTTGAATTGTTAAGAGGTTACTTTTTAAAAATTTTGCTTTATAGTTTAATTTGTTTTATAAAACCATACTCTGATGTTCCAGGGCATCCTGACTTCTTTTTTTCTTAATTAATTTAATTTATTTATTTTTGGCCACGTTGGGTCTTTGTTGCTGCATGCGGGCTTTCTCTAGTTGCAGCGAGCAGGGGCTACTTTTCGTTGCGGTGCACGGGCTTCTCATTGCGGTGGCTTCTCTTGTTGCAGAGCACTGGCTCTAGGCACGTGGGCTTCAGTAGTTGCGGCTCATGGGCTCAGTAGTTGTGGCTAACGGGCTCTAGAGTGCAGGCTCAGTAGTTGGGGCCCATGCGGGCTTAGTTGCTCTGCGGCATGTGGGATCTTCCCGGACCTGGGCTCGAACTCGTGTCCCCTGCATCGGCAGGCGGATTCTTAACCACTGCGCCACCAAGGAAGCCCCCTAACTTCTTTTGAAAATAATATAATGCTCTCTGAATCTTTCAGCTTTTGGCCAAGTAATACCTCTTCCTAAGCCAAGCAGAACGTGTGATAAAGGGGTATCAGGGAGACTTTCTGGTCTCTCTTTCTTTTAAATTAAAAGCAGGACGAATATAGTGTTTTCCTTCCCCATCATTGGTTAGAGTGACTTAAGAAGGAAGTGTAGTACGTAGCAACTCTCTCAGGATGGAGAAGGTTCTTGTTTGTTCTAAGCAGGATGTGTCCTGCCTGATGGTGGGTGACAGTGTCAGACACTCCTGAGCTTGCTTTCTGCAGCTGGGAGGTGTGTTCCAGCTCGTCAGTGTAAATGTGAGGGTCACTCCTCCCATCCGTTGGCAGCTTATCTTATTCTGGCGCCCAGTGTCATTAAAATATGGTCATATTTCTTTCAAGCTGCTTCTTTAAAAAGTGAACCAGTCCTGCTGTGTCCCTAAGGTGAGAGAAACGATGAAGCCCATTTCACTCGCCAGTGGCCGGCATGTATTGAGCTGCTTTTCTGTGCCTGGCATTTTAAAAACATTTTCCAGTGCTCACAAGAACTCTCCAAGGTCCATGCGATTCTCTCCATTTCCTGTATAAGGACACTGTGGCACAGGGCTCCAGAGATTATGCAGTTATTTAGTGGGAGAGCCAGGATTTGGACCCAGATCGGTCTTGTTTTTTAATTACCTTTGCTCTAGAGATCAGAAGACTTATACTCAAATCCCAGCTCTGCACTCAGTGACTAGATGACCCTAGACAACCCACTTGACCTCTCTGGGCCTGTTTTCCTTATCTGTCTTACAGGTTAATAATAATAATTACCTTCTTTTGTTAGACGGTAATGAGACCTTTAAAAGGGGTATTCCGTGAATTATGTAGGCGTCATGGTGAGTGACCGGCACAGAGTAAATACTCAGTAAATACCTCCCAGCTGCCATTATTATTACTGCATCATCGCCTGTTTTCCAAATTATTTCAGTAATTTACGGAGAAATTGGCCAAGGGACAAGTGGGATGTCATGAGGTAATTTCCCCTTTTGTTGGCAAAGCGTCCACTTTCAGGTTGAGTCATATGTCATCAGAACTGACACCTGTGCTTCCCTTTTCAGTGAACAGAACACTTTATCTGTAATAGCTCATCTGATGCCCCTGGAAGCTAGAAAATGTCCACATTTGGAGATAAGCATGCCCGTAGTCAGACAAGGCCAATGACCTGCCTGAGGTTATACATACGGTCAAGTTTAGAGCCAAAGTACGGTATGCTTTATGACTCCTAAGCCCACGCACTTCCACTGAACCAGAACCAGCTCAAAGAGAGGGAGGAAGGGAACAGAGAAGCGGGTGCCCCCAGTGGGAGGTTGTGGCTTTGAGTCCCGGCTGGCCAGTAGGTGGGAGAATCAAGCATGGGTGGGGGCCAGGGGCTCCCCAGAGGGACGGTGCGGTTGGCAGCCTGTTGGCCTTTGTGGCATCGCTAAGGACTGGCAGGTGTGTTGTTGCCCTGCAATCCCCCAGCCCCGCTCCTGCTTCCCACACAACGCTAGACGTTGGCCCTAAAATAACCATCTGAGAGGGGCTCTACTCAGCCTGTTCTCCCAGGCTAAGTGTCGATTTTTAAATTTTGTCCTGCCTGAGTAACATATGATCTTTTTTTAGAAAATGTTTAGAAAATGGAGTTAATGAAAAAGAGGGGGGGAGAAAAAAACATAATCTCAGAAGATTACTGGATTTACATATATGATTTGTTTTGTTTACAAAAATGGATCATACCATAGATTAAAATAATTCTTCATTGCACTGAGTTTTCTTGTAATGTTTGGAAGAATTTAACTATAGGCAAATCGACTTTTTGCGTCTTTCTTCTGCCTTTTAATTGTTAGGAATTTGCCCCCGCTTCCAGTTTGCTTTCACTGCTGGTAGAGAACTTCCCATTTTTATCAACACCATCTCAAAGTAAAACAGTGCACTCTTTCTCCATCAAATGTATGTTTTAAATTATTTATTTATTATTTTTGGCTGTGTTGGGTCTTCGTTTCTGTGCGAGGGCTTTCTCTAGTTGTGGCGAGCGGGGGCCACTCTTCATCGCGGTGCGCGGGCCCCTCACTGTCGCGGCCTCTCTTGTTGCGGAGCACAGGCTCCAGACGCACAGGCTCAGTAGTCGTGGCTCACGGGCCCAGTTGCTCCGTGGCATGTGGGATCTTCCCGGACCAGGGCTCAAACCCGTGTCCCTTGCATTGGCAGGCGGATTCTCAACCACTGCACCACCAGAGAAGCCCTCAAATGTATGTTTTATAACATGCCTTGCATGCTGTTCAAATCTGTTTGCTTATTCTTGATGTCGAGCAGCACTGTCCAGTAGAACTTTCTGAAATGACGGAAGTGTTGATATTCTTTGTTGTCTCACATGGTACCCACCAGCCACGCTTAGCTACTGAGCACTTGACATGTGGCTGGTGAGACTTCATGAACTGGATTTGAAATTTACTTAATTTTAACTAAATTGGCTGCATGTGGCTAATGGAAAACACTGTATTGGAAAACAAAGATCTAGAGCATTCTCGTTTAAACTCACTTTTTTTTTTAAACGTGATGATTAAATTCCCTCATGTTGAAAGTGAAAATGAAACACCTTTACAAAAATATCTTCGAAGAACCTGTATCCCTCTGAGAAAGAAGTAACTCCTTCCATGGTAAACCTCTGTGGCTGCAGGGAAGAAAAGCAACATTTACTGAGCACATCCTAACTGCCCAGCACCTTGCTGAGTCATTTTGTGTGTCTTATCTGTATTATTCATCCCATTTAATACCAGTAACACAGGCAGAAGTTTAGTGACTTACCAGCGTCCCATAGAGGGTAAGTCCCAGAGCCGCAGCCTAGGCCATCATCATCTCATCCCAATGCCCTTGTTTTTCCTGTTGTAAGAAGTCCTGACAGCATCCATCAAGTGTTCTACTTTCAAGCCCTTTCTCCAGAAATTAAGTACAGTATCAGAGATTAAAATTAGTTTTGCTGTGGTTAACTTTTTAGCCATACTTCTGTGTCCTTGGCAGACACTCCTTCCTGGATGTAGAAGAGGCTGGTTCAGGTTAATGCTTTTGGATGGTCTGCTTTGTGCAGAACATTGTCAGCTGCTCTAGGGTTGCCACTTAGGCCTGGGCACAAGCAAGTGCTCAAAGATGCCATCCCCTTGACTAGAAAGGCTGGGGAAAGCCGCCTGGGGAGGTAGCACCTGAGCTGAGCCAGGATAGAATGAGAGAGTTTGGTAGGCACGTAATAGTGGGGAAGGGCATTTCAGGCAACGGGAACAGCATATGCGAAGGCTGGGGGAGCAACTGGAAATAATGGAGCATGGCAGGAGGCCAGAGTTTTTAAGGGGAAAATGGTAGGAGATAAAAACCAGAAAGATATTCAGGGGCCAGAACATAGAAGTTACTCAATTTTGTACCAAGAAGTTCAACTTTCATCCCTAAAGGCAGTGATAAAAACCTGAATGTTTGTAGATGAAAATTTACATGTAGCTTGATTACATGAAACCCTTATTTCAGTAAGGGTTCTCTGCTAAAGATGTGAACCTTAAAAAATTTTGGAACTTGTAGAATTTCACTAATCACTTTGAAGGCCACTTCTGACAAGGATGTATTGTTACCATTGAGTGTACATATTAAGCTGGAAAGATATACAAGGATCCCAAAATGTGCCCTCAAAATTCTTAGTCGTGCTTCATTCTTACCTTCTAAGTGAGCATCTGCTGCTCTGTGCTGGGCCCATTATGATGTGGGGATGAGAGACTGTCCTTGTCCTCAAGGACCTCTTCCTTTCCTGGGGAGAGAGCAGCGCAGGTAACGCGCATTAAGGAATAATCTGCCGCGGAGGTTAAAGAAGCTTCCAACAGGGTGGAGGACATTCTGAACACAGACACAAACAGGGCTCCTGAGTGGAAGCGCTCAGACAAGAAATCGCGTCACTTGGTAGTGAGAGCAGGGGTGTCGGCACCTGGACCTGATCCCACTTATGACACTTACTAGTTGCGTCAGCAGCTTGGGCAAGTTCCGCCCTCGCTCTGGGCCTCAGCTCCTCCTTCGGGATGGAGGAGAGACTTGAGGTACTTACCCGCTCGTTCGGGTTGCTGTGAGGGTGTAGATGAAATGTGGCGTCAGGTGATGGTCGCTCAGCAGATGTCAGTGCTTGTTGCCAGTTCAGGGTGAGATGACACCCCCTTCTTAACGTGTGTGGTGGGAGAGCACTTTCCGAATCCGTAGTCCGTACCACTGATTCAGCATCCTGTGTTTCAAGTGTGTAGGGACCCAGGGATCTTTTGGAAACTGGAAGAACCCTTGCTGACTGTCCTCTGGCCTTTATTTCTCTCGTTAGTATCCAGTCAGACTTCAAGATATTCCACTGGCAAACGTGTCTCTCTGTCTCTTTCAAATTCAAATATGGCACAACCAGGAAGAATTGTTCTGTGTATGACTCAGTGGGTTGGAGATGTATGTAGCTGTTATCTGCAGTGTCCATGTGACACCTGCTAGCACATGTCAAATTGTGCCTGTAGTTTGTTTATTGGTACATCTTTATAAAATACTGAAATTAGTTTTATAAGTGTTTCGTATAGATATATGGGTAGAGAGTAAATACGTATTCATGAAAATTTTCAGATTTTTCAGGTAATTATGGTTCATTTCTCTTTTCATACTACTGATAAATTTCTGATGTTTTCCATTGTAGTTTCTTTCAAGATGGCTTGAAGACAGCTGATAAATTGAAACAGTACATTGAAAAACTGGCTGCTGATTTATATAATGTAAGTTCTTTACAAAATACCTGCACTTTAGCTTGCTGTTATAGATAAATATCAGTAAATCTGAAATCTGTATTAGAAGAGCATTAAAGAAAAAAGAAGGCAAGGTGAAGTGATGTGTCAGCATAAATGTTGTTTTGTGGTTTGTTTTGTTTTGTTTTTCTGGTTTAACTCAGAGATCATCACTTGTCAGATATTCCAGAGTAGTTTCTGGGACATAGGTGGAGCAGGGCAGGGAGTAGATGGATAGCCATTGGTTCTGATTGGCTCTCCGTGCTGGGTTCAGTAGCATCACATATGAGTGCCCTTTGGTCAGGAAATTTTTATCCTGAAAGGAAAAAAATTAAGTGACTGTCTCTGAGTAAGCAGGTTTATGAATTTTTTTTTTGCTTGCTTGTTGGTTTTATATTTCCTCTCCTTTTTTTCCCCTACTATCTAGGTTTTGCTTGTAGAATAGGAAAATCAAGAGGAAAACTTTCTTGAGAAAAAAACTACTTGCATATGAGAAATCTCAAGTTTGTTCTTCGTGAACCACTTGGCAGTGAATAATATTAAAAGTATATATTTTAGGAGTGTAACTGTTGATACATGTGTTCAAATAAGGTTTTAGAGTTACACATGATACCTTATATTCTAATAGAACTTTTCTGATTTTTCTTTGAAAAGTTAACATGGTTCAGGTTGCAGTTAAGTTCCAAGTGATAAATAAGAAAGGCAGCACCCATCCCTTCCCTTCGTGTAAACTCTCATACATGCGTTAGCTCTCAGGATTCTGGCCATTCTTAGGATTGTCTTCCGTCCCATTCAGTCACACCACGGTATTGATATTTCCACCGCCACCCTTTGAAATACCAGAAGCAAATAACTCAATGTTATTTCTTAACCTTTGTTTAAAATAGTCCTTCAGAGCTAATTGTCTAGCCTAGATGTATTTATTTAATAAGGAAGCATGTTGCATTATTCACTAATTTCAAAACTCACAGGTACTTTAAGAAGATGAGAAAATTGTGCCTCTCATATCAAAAATGAGACCGTGTGAAGGACTTTAATAAGGAAATCGACTGTATAATTGAATTGTTTGATGAGTAGTATACATTTGGATGAATTAAAGTCTGCTCATAAATGTATAAGAGATAAGTGATAGAAGAACTGTTTTTCTCTCATAGATAAAACAGACCCAGGATGAAGAAAAGAAACAGCTGACTGCACTCCGAGACTTAATAAAATCCTCCCTTCAACTTGATCAGAAAGAAGTAGGTGATCTGTGTGCGTTTCCAGCAGGGCTAACCGTGTAAGCAGGGCCGCTTGTGATAGCCTTTGTGTTTCCTGATCTGCAGAACAAGCATAGTGAGAACTTCCTGCCGGGGGGGGGGGGGGGGGGGGTGGGAGGGGGCGCAGATGAGACATAAGACACAGTGCGTACCTATCGTACGAAACACAGTAGGAACGGTCTTTGGGCTCCTGTGCCCTCCTTACAAAAAAAGATAACCCTCACCCCCAACTCCATGACCAGGTTTTCCATCCTGCCTTTAAGGTGTGTGCTTCAGAAGAACACCCTCCCAGGTGTTGATGTACATACCTCAGTTCCTCTTAGATCATCCCTGTTTTTCCAGACAGCCAAAAGGGGCTGTCTCATTTTGCCAGAGAAATAGAGAAATATTTTGATACAGATTCCTATAGAGGTTTTGCCCCACGGTTAGGAAAATTAAGGTTGAGATAGTCTTTGGATGCTGAAATGGAGTTATACGGTGCATGGTAGGTGTTAGATGAATGCAATGCAAATGCTTAATTATTAATCTCATCTGTTCATTTGTTTGGTCAAACATCTAATGAATACTTACTGTGTGCTGGCAACTCTTCTAGGCATTAAGCTTGAGTCCCTTCCGTCAAGGATCTCATTGTCTAGTAGGTAATAGAGAGAGTCAGCCATGTGAACAAGTGGCCGAACCTAAAGCGGTATTGATGCTGTAAGACAGAGATTGGGAGGAGGTGTGCCGGGAGAGAGAGGAAACAAAGAGTCTCAGGAGTGAGAAGCTGCCCGGCACATTCAGCAGGCCACAGCAGCCTGGGGCAGGGTGGGTGGAGGAGTGAGAGATGCCGCTTCTGAGGTGAAAACCCAGACCGGATTGTGGAGAACCTTGCATGCACACTAAAGGGAATGGACTTCGTATGAAGGGTACATTAAATAGGGAGCACCGTTTGTTGCATGGGAGAAGGTAAACATTTGCCTGTTTATGTTATGAATTTATTATGGATTTAAGTGCAGTATTTAAATGCAATATTTAGTCATAATCACACAAAATACAGCATTTTTCGTATGTCAGTTCCTCATCATATTATCTCACAATTGCAAACTATCTGTAAATTCCTAAAATTTCCAAAAGGGGTTCACGAGTCCAAGACAAAAACAAAGCAAACCCCCTCAAACATGGGAAGCCCTGCTCCAGCAACACGAATGTTAAAGCAATCTTGAGGGTTCTCTAGACTGAGTGATTATAGCCCTCTACCCTCCTGCCCCCCAGAACCAGTTTTATGTACACGTTGGGTCTTCGTACAGCGAGAGGGGTCTGTAGCCCTGTGACGCTGAGCGCCTGCTGACCTGTGGGCAGGGAGGTGTGTAGTAGGCATCGGCGGGCAGAGAGGTATGTGGGCTGTGTACCCACGTACGGCAGAAACTAACACACCATTGTAAAGCAATTATACTCCAGTAAAGATGTAAAAAAAAATTATATAAGCACAATTAAATTATATTAAACAAAAGTAGTAAATTTTAAAAAAAGAATTTGAGCTCTAAGTAGGATCTTTGGATTTTTAGTAGAAACTGTTTTTAGGGTTGAAAATATTTTATTTTTAATGGTGCTATCCATAAATCATTCCAAAAACTTCATCTTTTTATTTGAGTCTCAGTAGCTCATAATAGTTTGCAAACTATCTGTGTTTTACTCATCTCTCCTTTCACAGTATCCAGTACATTGCCTGGCACCCCAGAACTACTCAATAAATGTTTAGTAAGATGAAACAGAAGGAATTTTTTGCCCACTCCATTCATACCTTACCTTAGAAATTTGAAGCTTCTATAAATAGAGGTTTAGTTTTAAATTGGTTGCCAGAAACATTTATAACCCATTAAGTCAATGAGGGTGTTAATTGCTTGCAGTTTTAAAAGATTTGAGGTTTTACTTCTTAATAATGCATTTTATATGTTAATAAGGCTTTCTAATAAGAAAGTAAAGTAATTTGTACTGCTAATAGAGAATGGAAAATTGAACTAAAAAATAATACTGTAGTTTCATTCTATAGTTTACATCTCTTGGCTCACATCATGGATTTTTGCCAAGGTTTTAAGTTCACTATTTGAGTTTTAAATTGTTTACCTGAAGTGAGTTTCGCGTTTGCATTTCTCTTTCCTCAGTACACGTTGATTTCTATTGTGCTTTCAAAGGATTCAGACCGTATTTCATTCCTTCAGTTGTGTTTTATTTTGTTTACTTATTAAGTGTTACCAATTCTCCAAGGTTTATTTTCTCAAAAAAAGAGAATCCTCTTTTCATTTATCTGGAGTGCCCTGCTAAGCCCTCATTTCTCCAAGGACAGAGACAATCATTTGTGTGACTTTCTTAGGCCATAAAACTCATTAGTAGTTAATTTAGGATTGTTGATGCTACCTCTGAATTACTGCTTCTTCCTGCTTGGTTTAGTGGAATAGGCTTCTGAGGTCAAAGCCTAGGCATCAGCCACTTTATCCACCTTTAAAACCACATTTGTCTGATATAAAGCAAGGTCTACTCAATCTGTTTGTTATTCAGAATTGAAAGTTAATTTAGGCTAGTAGTAAATATATGTAAGGAATGTCTTAGTAGTAAGTTTACAGAATAGAATAGTTTTCATAAGCTGTCAGCATCTGAATCCTTATTTTTTTTTAAAGGTAAGTATTTTTTTAACTTAGGCTTTCAACATTGTAAATTGACTATATTCCAGTAAAAATTATTTTTAAAAAACCCCAAAATTTAGGCTTTTATTTTAAAGGTTAGCAAACCAGTTAAGATGAGAAGGGCATACTTTTAAAGCGTTCAGACAGATAGGAATTATGTGGGCAGATAAAGGGAAGTTTAGTTCAGAGAAAAGCGTTCCAAGGAAGAGAATTAACTTAATGAGAATTGATATCAAGGAGATTTTAGATTTTGCCTTTAATGTTCTGGAGAGGTATAGCTATGGCAAAGATCCCTAACTCCAGGTTGATAAGTGATTTTCATGTGATTTCATTGGGTTAAAGCAGGAGCTCTGTGGATTTCATTTATCCTGGCCTCTTATTTTGTCCCACGGCTCAGGCCTCTACCACCTGATCTAGTTTTCTATCTTGATTGTTCTTTATTAGTATTATGGCCACATTGCTGCCTCCTTGAAAAAACCCCATGTGTCACTACTATTGTATTGAGGGCTGTCACTAGAGGCACTGGTAGAGGCAGGCTATCTCTGCCTACTTGGTGTGTGGTACAGGTCCTTCATCATAGTTCCATCCAGAAAGTACCTGTCAGGGAGGGCAGAGTGGGCCAAATTACTCTGAGTTCAAGGCTGTGGACTCTGGTTAAAAGTAAACACGGAGGGGAATTTTTCAAGATTCCTACGCCCCACTTCTCCCCAGGTGATTAAACTTGTCCAATGAGATGTTTCAGCTGGAGGGAATCTGGCCAGTTAAAGGCAAAGAAATTACTCAGATTAAGAAAATGAATAGAGTTTGTAACCTCTTGCGTTTGAGTCAACTTGCCTGGTACAGCGTGCGCTTAGCTCTCAGCTGCACCTACACGAGAGAGCAGGACGGTGTGGGTTCCGAGGGGGAGCTTCCATCTCTGAGATGGGCTGTGTCCCAGTGTCCTCAGCATGTTCACCCCGCCTGGTTTTTAGGGAGTGTTCGGGGTGTGCTTTTGAACAGTGAACTCATCACATGTAGAATAGCCTTACAGAGGTGCGCTGTCCTGCAGATTTTCCTGCAGCTATTATTAACATTAATATGCATTCACCGAGCACATGCTATTTGGTCCAGAGGATCCTGAATTCCAGAAAGAGGCCATCCTGGCCTGGAAGGCCGGCCGTGCACAAGCCGTCAGTAAATAATGGCTGCTTCAGCTTTCTGTCTCTTCACCATCGAGTTGCAGCTTATGAACTGGATATTTTTATTAAATTCTCTTCACTTGGAAAAGAAAGGATCTTCTTACAATTTGTTGCTCTTAGATTTTCTGAGTAATGAACTGGGTTTCACTGAGGTGTTGATTCCCTTTACACACACACACCTTGAGGTTTGTCAGCCCTTCAATCCTGGTGAAATGTGTACCTCATGCTCTTCCATTCAGCTTTTTTTTCTGTTCTCAAATGACCTGAAATGAAACTTGATAAAGATATTTTATTGTCCCATCACCCAAAGTTTATCATGACTCTAAAGGGCATGTGTGAGAGAGAAATCTGATATTAATTATCTTTACAATGATGTTTTCTCTGTGTGTTACAAAAAGTGCTTAAATTATAGATAATAAGACTGTCAATGAAATTAACTGTATTTTCAACTGTTCTGCCTTTTTTTCTCTTGCTTTTGCCCTTCCTGATCGAAGTCTAGGAGAGTAAGTCAATGCTTTCTGTGAGAATGTATTGTCATACCTCTGTGTCTAAAGCCCCGTGTTCTCGTCCTACAGTTCGGCATTGTTAGTTTATTTCTTGCATTTCCACAGTGTAATGGCTGCGTCTGGTCATGCAGTCTTTAGAAACGAGGGGGAGCCTCAGTGGATGTTAAATCAAGCTTGTTTGCGTCCGTGTTGTTCTGTCAGCCTTTGTCACCCTGTCACCACGCCATACACTTTTCCCTGCCTTAAAGTCATCTTTTTAAATTAAAAGCATGGTTATAGGTATATTTTTGCAGAGCACTAGTAAGTTACAAAACAAGAATTTTATAGCAATTCTTAGTTCCTCACAGAGGAGGTGTACTTTTCTTTGGGGGTATTTAAGCAGAACATGTGAGGCAGAGGAGGAGTACCTGGAAGAAGATCTCTCGGGATGCATGAGCTTGTCTTGTGGCCCGCTTCGGTTCCTCCAGCCCTTCCTGTGCTCACCTCTGCTGCCAGTGTAGACTGGTTTGAGTCATAGACCAGTCTGTCGCTGCACTGTTGGTTTGAAGTCGAGCTGGCTTCTGAACTAGAAATAGGAGATCTCGACCCCAGGCCTCAGCTCTGCCTCGAACTTGCTTGTGACGCTGGCGGTTGCTTGCCTGCCCAGTTTCCGCCTCTAGAATAAGAACGAGGACCCGACAGCTCTCAGAAGTTCACAGTTCTCTTAGCTCCAGACCAACAGGCAAAGACTCCATGGCAGAATAGAATCAAGGATTTGAGAACTGTCTCTGGCATTTGTCTAATCTGTGGTTTCTCCTTTCTAGGATTCCCAGAGCCGGCAAGGAGGATACAGCATGCACCAGCTCCAGGGCAACAAGGAGTATGGCAGTGAGAAGAAGGGGTACCTACTGAAGAAAAGCGATGGGTATGTATACAGCCGGCCTGGGGTCCTGTGTGTGCCTAGCATACTTACGGGTGTTAGGAACCTAGGAACCTGTCCCAGCCTCTCAGATAGGGAAACGTACTTACAAGGTTTCCAGTGCACCAGCTTCAGACCTTTAGCACGCTGCTTTCCTCAGTAAGTCTGATATGTAACCTGCTGTCTTCAGAAGCAGCAGTAGTTGTTCCGTGGTCTCTAAATGGCACCTGCGACTTGTGACGTGCAATTTGAGGAACGCAGGCACTGAGTCGAACTTGAGCACACGGCTCGCTGACTGCATGCTCGCCCACCTCTCTGGTTTCTCCACCGTGGTTTTCTCTGCCAGATGCCCCCCTGGCCGCGCAGACCCCAACCTTGAGAGTCAGCCTTGACTCCGCCCTTTCCTCTTGCATCACAGCCAGCCTGACGACAAGCTCTTCTGTTTCTATTGGGTGGGCCAAAAAGTGCCTTTGGTTTGTAAGTAAAAATAAAGGACACCTTTTTCATTTTCACCAAGAACTTTATTAAACAACGTATTCACCCTTTTGTTCCACTACCTTCTGCCATTTTTCAGGCAACTTTATAATTCCATCTTCCCGAAACTTTGTATCTTTTTGAGCAAAGAGCTGTTCCAGATGCCTTTTACAGTCTTCCAGGGATTGAAGTTTTTTCCATTAAGAGAATTTTGTAAAGACCTAAATAAATTGAAATCCGAAGGTACAATGTCTGGTGAATACAGAGGATGAATCAGAACTTCCCAGCCAAGCTGTAACAGTTTTTGCCTGGTCATCAAAGAAACATGCAGTCTTGCGTTATCCTGGTGGAAGGTTATGCATTTTCTGTTGACTAATTCCAGACACTTTTTATCAAGTGCTGCTTTCAGTCGGTCTGATTGGGAACAGTAGTTGTTGGAATTAATCGTTTGGTTTTCTAGAAGAAGCTCGTGATAGAGGACTCCCTTTCAGTCCCACCATATACACAACATAACCTTCTTTGGATGAAGACTAGCCTTTGGTGTGGTTATTGGCGGTTTATTTTGCTTGCCCCATGATTTCTTCCATTCCACACGATTGTACAGTATCCACTTTTCATTGTCCATCACAATTTATTTTAAAAACGGAATGTTTTCATTACATTTAAGTAGAGAATCACATGTAGAAATACGGTTAAGAAGGTTTTTTTCACTTACCTTATGTGGAACCCCAAGCATCAAAGTGATTCACATAACCAGGCTGGTGCAAATGATTTTCAAGGCTTGATATGGATATTTTGAGTATGTCAGCTATCTCCCATATGGTATAATGTTGATTGTTCTCGATTAATGTCTCGATTTGATCACTGTCACCTTCAACTGGTCTACCCGACAGTGGAGCATCGTCCAGCGAGAAATCTGCAGCACGAAACTTCACAAACCACTTTTGACAGGTTCGATCAGTCACAGCACCTTCTCCATACACTGCACAGATCTTTTTTTGCGTTTCAGTTGCATTTTTACCTTTCTTGAAATAACAAAGCATAATATGCCGAAAATGTTGCTTTGTTTCTTCCATCTTCAATATTAAAATGGATACACAAAAATTCACCAATTTTGATAAGTCTTTTTTTAAATGCATGCTGATATGACATTTGTCACATGCAATCTAACAAAACTGTTTCCAATGAAGTTAAAGACAACTAAGTGCTACTAGAGCCATCTTATGCTACTAGAACCATCTTATGGGAAAAACCGAACGAACCTTTTGGCCAACCCAATAACGAGAAGTTATACATGACTTGCTGCCTCTGCTGCCCTGCTCTCAGATGAATACCGTCACCTCTCCTGGACTATTTTGGTGGCCTCCTAACTGGTCTCTCTGTCACTCACTCGTCCCTTCTCCGGTTCATCTCCACACAGCACGTTGGGCTGTTCCCAAAGCCATTCCCCACCTCTCTCTCCAGCCTCATTTGGGCCATTTTTCTCCCTGGTCCTTCCACACTTGCCGTCTTTCTGTTGCTTGAACAAATGATTCTGTTTCGCAGTAAGTAAGTAGAATCTTGATTATTTGCTTTACTAATTATCATCCTTTAAAAGAAAGTTTCTTGTTTTCTGATTGTGGATGTGTGCTCCTTGGCTTTATCTAAGACATGTAGATTTTCATTTTGTTTTAATTTGTTTGTTAAAATTACAACTATTTCTCCTACACATTTCTGGGATCACTGTCAGTTTTGCTCATCATTCTTGCCATGCATTCAACAGATATCTTCTGGGAGTCCTACATGCCAGGCCCTGTTGTAGACACTGGGATGATAACATTGAAACTATAACATTGAAAGTCCTTATCATTATAGAGCTTACATTCTCAACAGGGAGACAGGTGATAACGAAGGAAATATGTTTATACATATATGTGTATGCCTGTAGAAAATTTAGAGTGCTGTTTTATAGGCCTGAAATTTTAACATAATTAGATGATACCAGAATTATCTTAAAGCAGCTTGCTTTTTCAATCAACAGTGTGCTTTAGAAATGTTTATGTAGGTCTGCACATATGTAGTTGTTTTCTTCTTTTAAACTCCTACATAATAATACTCTGTAGTATGAACGTAACTGTAATCATTTATTCATTCCTCCTATTAGATTTCTATTGTCTCTCGTTTCCCATTTTCACTATCAAAAACGGTGCTATAAAAAAAAAAAAAAAAAACGGTGCTATAGTGAGCGTCCTTGTGCATGCCCACTAGTCTGAATTACCCTCCACCTGGGATAATAAAAGGCAACCAAAATTTTCTGGTTTGTGTGGTTTTTGGTTTGGGGTTGGGGTGTTTTGGTAATGACTGTTACACATCATGACTATGTTATGATAGTTACGTGAACCAGGTACTGTATCAGCTTGTGTTTGACTCCCTCCTTAGGATCCGGAAAGTGTGGCAGAGAAGGAAGTGCTCCGTCAAGAACGGGATTCTGACCATCTCCCATGCCACAGTAAGTGTGTCTGGTAATTTACCAAGCTGTGTCTGTGATGCCTTCTGGCCACGTGGACTGGAAAGCAAACACGTGCTGTAACCAGCTGTGAAAATTTCCCCAGGTGCCTTTAATGTATGGATTAGGTCAGGGAGGTTAGGATATTCCTTTACAAAAGAAATTGGTCCTTTCTTCCTGCTTCATCTCTTGCTCCGCCACAACTTTTTGTCTTCTGCTCCCTGAAACTGAATCAGGTATTCTTTTACTTTATATATAATCTCATCTTTGGGGAAGTATTACTGGTTGTTCTGAAAAACCTAAAGTTTTCTGAATTATAAAGATGGCAGAGGGTGTTGTGTTCTATACATGAAAAAGTAATGTAGGGAATGAAACAATACGTGTTACACTGTTCAATCTTTTTTTTATTGTTACTATTCATTTAAATTACTCAAAAAGCCCCTCAGTATGCTAAAGGATTAAAACATATATAAATAAAACAGTGGAATACTGAAATTTCCTCAATTATGACTCCCCTTATTTTAGGAATAAAGGCAATCTAATAGAAAGTGGAAAATAATAAAGCCAGGTTACTAACATTTACATTCTGTTTCCCTTCAGATTGTTGTATACCTATATATTATGTAGTTATACTTACAGTCTATCAGAATTTTTATTTTTATGCTTCGTATCACCCATTTCCAACTAAAAGTTCCAGTATCGACAAAATCCCTGTACTTGTCAAAAAGGTTCAGTCTTGGTGGTAGTCAAAGACATGCACAGTAAAACAAGGAATGACTATTTTGCCCTTTTAAAAATAGCAAAAAAAATTTTTTTAATCTTAAAGATGCAAAGATTATCGTGGAAGATGTGACAAGTAGGAATGGAAAGAGCAAAGTGTAGCAAGAGTCTTGACAGAGGTGCATGCAGTTCAATCCAGTGATCCCAGCTTGGAGAGGCTTATAGTTAGAGCTCAGTATCCCGTGCCGAGTGATACTCTTCAGTTCTGTAAGCAGTTAACTGCTAGCAGGATAGTAGAAACAAGGGATGAGCATTTATTACACTGGCTTAGATTTACCCCTGTGGGGGAGGAAAGGAAGTGCCACTTATTAAGCACTTCCTCGTGCCAGATACTTCATAAAGTTTATTTCATTTAGTCCTCCCCACAGCCCACGTGGTATTATAATCTTCATTTCACAGATGAAGAAAATAAGGCACAGAGAAGCACCATGATTTGGCTGGTAACTGGCAGAGTTGGAAACTCAGGCTTGGGTCTGTCTAGCATTGGGCCTTACGCCCCTTCCAGGCTGCACTCTCCCCAGGGCACTTAATCAGGTCCTGTTTGTCTCCCTTCAGCCCCTTAACAGACCTTGACACAGAATGTGGTCGGTACACACCTGTGGCCAAACCCTTCCAGGTAGTTGGTTATACATGCATCTTAAAAATTATTGGCCTTTATGCAACTTGAGCGGTTATGTCCTCTCTGTCCTATTCCTCCTGCAGAAACCTTGGGCTGATTCCTCAGAGGTCTTCAGCTTCCCTCAGACAGCCCAGCTGAGATTTTTAACTATCATGCCAGTTGGGACAAGCCACCCATCTGATACCAGAAATCCTGCTGGCAGACTTAGATCAGTTAGTAATTATCACTGAGGCTGTCTAACAGTTAGTCATTTATTCAGCAATGTTTTAATAAGCTTCCACTCTGCCACGTGCTGGACTAGGCATCAAAGATACACAAGTGGAAAATGAGATAACTTTGACCTGCTTATGTTTAATTCCATACACAGTTAACCTTAGGAAACGAGTCCTATGAAGAACTTCTGACAGTAATAACATTAGTTGATATTAAGTAAGTACTTACTGTGAGCCCAGTTATAGAAAATGCTTTATACAGATTACCGTATGTAATTGTTGCCACAAGCTACCAGATAAATCTGTTATTAAGAGGGTTTAAGTATCTTGCCCAAGTCCCACAACTGGCAAATGCTAGGATTTCACTCTTAAAGCCTCTGTGAGGGCTTAATGGTTTGTTGGCTAAGGAGGGACTGACCCTACTCATTATTTTGGTGATTAAAATACTTGTGGGGCTGTGTCATAAAGGTTTCTGATCGCATGATCCAAGATCAGAACCACTTAAGGGAATAGATAACACTTCCTGAGTGTACACCCTGGGCCGGGCACTCCTTGCTCTGAGCACATTACCACAGCCCGTCTTACATTATTATTAGCTTCTGTTACTCCTGTTCCATAGATGGTGAAACCGTCTCCATTCTAGCCCTGTGTGACAGTTGCAGATTCCCACCATCTAACTTTGACTTTTCAAAAGCACTGCTATCATCCCATCTCATCATTGTCTTCCTGGTGGCTAATGTTTCTGGAATGCTTACCACGTGCCACCAGCGCCTTGATTAATGCGTGCTAACATTTAATCCTCAACAACCCTGAGTTAGAGGTGAGGTTGTTATCTCCATCTTACAGATGAGGGAGCTGGGGCTCAGAGAAGTTCACCTCCCAAGGCTACCCAGCTAACAAATGGCGCAGCTGGGAATCTGGTGCAGGCTGGGACTCCACACACCGGACGTTAACTCCCCCTCACCTGCAACCCCAGTTCCTCCCCGGCGTGGGGTCCCAGGACACAGCCCTGAACCAGGGGTGCCTAAGAGTCAGTGTTTGCGAGAGGCATGTGCCTGTATGAGCCAACTGGGATTCTCTGAGGGCCTGAAACAGGACGTGACCCCTGAGCGGTGATTCATTTATTATAAGGACAGTACGGTACAGGCAGCCCTGCAGTTTTGTGATCAGAACCTCAGTGTGGCCTGTCTTGGGTCAGGTATCCTATACTCTTGGGCAACTGCAAGGTGGACCTACCTCGGGGCGAGTCCCAGAGGCATCCAGGGTGGTCTTAGGCCTGCAGCAGTCAGAACAGTGCTCTTCAAGTCGCTGGAGCCCCAAGAGGCATTCCAGCTGCTGCGCTGTAAGGTATAGATGGAACGTGTGGTCCTCAGTTGCCTGAATGTGATGGTACCTGGCCTTCAAGTCACTTTGCTGAGCCCAACTCATGTCTAATAGTGTCTGATCTTATTAGCTGAGTTAGGTGTAAGCAGTGTGACCCTCTGAGTTGGGTCTAAATCTTGTGCAAGAGCAGACATAAAAAACGGAGAGGCTCCAGGGGAGTGTTAGGACTTCTCCACTCCCGGGAAGTATTCTTCAGGTTAAATGTGCTAAAGTGAACATTTCCAACCATTTGACTTTATGTGGATCCAGAGCTTTTAGTTAAAATGTCGCTGTGTGCGCCCTGTCTTCACGTTCTTCTTGCCTTGGATCCGTCTGGCCGTGACAGTCCTCAGTAAGCGTTCTGACAAGTTACGTAATGGCCTTATCCTATTCCATCGATTTGCTTCTCTTAAGAACCTGCTGTGGGAGATCACAAAGATGATCCAGCGAGTCAGCGGCACTGCTCACGTGTAGTTTACATGGCCTTGGGTAGTATGCTGAAAATAAAAACATACGTTCTCTTCCACCCTCCCTTTTTCTTTCCTGCCAAACACGTCATTGTGGCCAAGTCAGCTGTTTCTATGCTTCCTTAAGGCTCTAATCAACAGCAGACATCACATCAGTGGCATTGTTTAGTGGCTAAGAGAATGGACTGTGGCATCTGTCAGATTTGAGTCTGAATCCCAGCTTCGCCATTGACCATGTGACCTTGAGAAAAATATTTAACTCCTAAAGGGGCTCGTAAGGATTAAATGAGATACCATGCTGTGTGTGGGCCACAGTTCCTAGGAGTTGTTGCTGTTAGTGTTACCTCCTCAGATATTGCTGGCGGTACTGAAACCTATTGACAGTTAGTTGGCCTCTCCTGCTATAAACGTTGGAAATTGTGGGTCTACCTCTCCTGCCCCCGGAGCAGCCCAGAGGGAAATGGGATTCTCCACCTAATTTCTGACTGCCTCCCACTGGTCTGTGTTAATCTGTTCCCCACTTTTCAGTGGCTTTAGGCCACACTTTCTTGCTGCCAGTTATATCACTTTGTAGTCACGTAACCTGCTCCCACAGAAAGATCTCTGTAGCCAGCTCTAGCTGGCTTCTCCAGACTTTACAAACACCACTGATCACTTAGAATCAGGTTGAAAGTCAGGGCCAGCAGTTTCCTGGGAAAACATATGGAATTCAGTGATCACTGGAAAAGTGGATAAACGAACTTTTTTGTCAGAAAATATAGGGCCTTTGTTTGAGACTCCTTAACACAGGGGAATTCCTGCTTCTTGAAGGGCCCCAGTCACTTTTGCAGGTTGTTCTTGTCAGGTTGACCAGGAAAGGGTCGGGTATGCATTTAGATTAATGAGCTGCGGTCTGTTGGCTTAACCACATATGCGAGACCTGCTCCAGGGGCCATTCATCCCTCCAACTTACTGTTCTAGGAAGAAATCCACTTTGTGTACGCCTGCAAGATTTGCTCCCATCCCTAGAAGATTTCATCTACAAATTCATTGCTTCATGTACCTGTTCAAAGACATAACTTTTTTTTTTTTTTAGTTTACTGTTTAAAGTAGTCCAGCACTTTGGGAATCAAATTCAGTGAGAATCTCTGAATCTGCTGTAACAATAATATTGATAGTATCTAGTATCTGCTCAGCGCAGGACATGATGTTTGCATTTCAAAACGCTAATTCTAACAAATCTATGGTAAACATTTTAGTCCGCCTCAAAGCTTAAGGATAAAAGTGTTTATATCAAACCACTAAACTATTGCAAATAAATGTCTGTACCCTTGTATTATTTGCTTGTACTTTTTTTACTGAAAGCATTATAGCATATAATAAAACAAATTATCAAAGAAAGAAAGTATATGAATTATAGGTGAAATATTACTTTATTATAATAATCCTGAAAATTAATTTCAAGAGTATAAGAAGCTTTGCTTCTCAAAAACCCTTCCTGAATTTATTAACCCCAGTGTCACATATGGGTTGGCAAAAGAAAGATGACTGCCATTTATTGAGCATTGAGAGCGTGCCCTGCACTCAGTCTTCTGCCTACACCTGCAGGGGTGGTTCACGGTCTTCATTTTTCACTAGTCTGGAAGGTCTTAGGAGGTGGAAATTATGTCTTACTCACCTTTGAATTCCCAGTGACTAACACGCTACCTGACATGTAGTTAGTGCTCAGTGAATACTTTTTGAATGAAGTTGCATTTCGTAGATGAAGAAAGTAAGGCTCAGAGAGATTAAATCCCATGCCCAGGGTCACATAGTCTGTAAATAGCTGAACCAGTTTTCAGACCCCAAAGCCAGTTCTCTTTCCACTCCATGATAGGCCTTTCCTCCGATGCCAGTTTGTCGTGAGGTCTTTGAAAGGTCCATGAAGAATAGTTCTTTGGAATGAAACTCCTTACCTTGTTGTTCAGTCAATCATAGGGTCTCAGGGTAAAGACAGCTCTAAGGGTTTCCAGGAGTGGGGCGCAGAGGAGTCGGGGTCATGAAGATGTTACAGGGGGTCCACGAACTTATCTTTGAACATGAAGACTGATTTTTTTAAAGTCATACATTCTTTAAATGCCTGCAGATGCTCTTATGATTAACACGGTAACAGTCCTTAAATGCATAGCCCCTCCTTGCTCAACACTAAAAATGCTTTCAGTATCACACAGAAGTCCACTGAGGTCTGATTTTTACTCTAAAAGTTTGAGAAGCCAACTGAACCGGACCAGGCGGGGCCTCTTTAGATGATTCTTGGTGGGCTGCACGTTTTAGGAGGATGAGATCCAGAGCATAGCCCTCTGAGTCAACCTGGAATTCAGTGCCTCTTCAGCTGCTTATTGTGTGTGGCTTTTAAGGTACTTAATTTTACTCCTCATTTGTTAAATAGGATACTAACAGTACCTGTCTTTCAGTGTTGTGAGAATTAAATGAGATGATGCATTTAAAGCTTTGTAGAGCCTGGACCCCACTAAGTGTCTGGTAGACCTAATAATTAGTCTCATCATCTGGCTGAGCTGAGGTGGGGTGACAGCATCCAGCACCATGGGGCCAGACTGCCGTGACTGGAGTCCAGATGACACCGAGTCCCTCACAATACTGCCGGATTCATAGGTGTGTGTAAAGATTAAACGAGTTCATTGATTATAAGGAATTAGAACACAATGTGGGTCGGAAGTAACACTAAATAATTGTCAGCTATTATCATTGCTATTACTATTATCTTCTTCCCTAATGTGTTAACATCTCAATTTTAATTTGACTTATTGGAATTCCTTTGTATTGCTATTTCCTTACCCCTCGAGGTACTTAATGAAGCCGGTTTGGGGCACCTGTCCTCTCAAAGGAATTTCATTTCTTCCTATTAGAGGTGAACAGCACTCCTGACATCTCCAGGGCATTGCACTAAAGCAAGAATCTGATGTCTCTCTCCCTGTCCTTGGGCTCTTTAGACCCACAGACATTTTCCAAGGACTATTCTCTGTGCCCTCCAGAGCCCTGAAGATAACATTCAGCTGCGAGGGCTTCAACAGATGCGCTGAAAGCCCGTTCACAGTGGGCTGCTCCCTGCCTCGAAGTGTGCTTAATAACCTGATTTCTGTGATTGGCCTCTACTGCTTTCTGAGGCTACTCTGGACTCTGCCCAGTTGCACGTCTTTATTCCCATTGTCACTACAAGAAGAGACTATTTTCCTTACCCCCAGTGATTAGAAGCAGCACTGTGAATTGTAAAAGAACGAACTTTGGAGCTAATTAGACCTGGGCTTAAACTCCTGTACAAGCTGTAGGACCTTGGATAAGTTACTTAAGCCTTTGGAGCCTCAGTTTTCTCCAATGTAAAATGGGTATAATTTGCTTATTAAGATGTCTTACTCCTTTCTAAGCAGGCACGAGGCCAGGTATTATGGAAGCAGTGGTGAATTTGTGGCCCCTGGGCTCTTGGAGCCTGGGGTAAACAAAGACTAAGTGCTGTAAAAGAAGTGAGCAGATGCTGGGATAGGAAATAAGAGGGGCAGCCCCACTGGTGTGGGCAGGGAAGGCGTCTCTGCGGATGGCAGTGATCCTGCTGAGGAGCAGTCCCCGCAGAGCGAAGAGGACAGCCCAGAGTGCCGAGGACAGAAAGCGTGTTCGGAGAACCCAAGAGAAGCCAATATGGGTAGAATGGTAGCACTTTCCTTACTCTCTTTCAAGAGTCATTTGGAGGTTTAATTAAACACTCTTTAAAAGCTATTGCTATCTGGGCTTCCCTGGTGGCGCGGTGGTTGAGAGTCCGCCTGCCGATGCAGGGGACGCGGGTTCGTGCCCCGGTCCGGGAAGATCCCACATGCCGCGGAGCGGCTGGGCCTGTGAGCCATGGCCGCTGAATCTGCACGTCCAGAGCTTGTGCTCCGCAACGGGAGAGGCCACAACGGTGAGAGGCCCATGTACTGCAAAAAAAAAAAAAAAAACTATTGCTGTCTAGATGCAAAAAAAAAAAGAGAGAATTCAAGGATAATTCTCTATTTTATGTCCCTTCTGTCGGCTTCAGGTGGTGCCATTTTCCTTCACCTCATCAGTCAGCTCCTCACCCCACTGCCCTGGTGACATGGAGCTCCCTCTCCTCCCCCACTTTTTTTTTAAACAGAAGACCAGAGTTGACTTTCATAAATCAAGTTCAAAATGCAGCCTCAGGTCCTAAGGCACTGGCGTTGAATCTTCTAAATAGTCACAGTGACCAGCAAAAGGAACACAGTTGTTCCACGCAGATAATGTTATTTGGACATACAAATAAGCAGCACTATTTCCAAAACTCAGGCGGTCCCTGTGGAATACCTCTGTAGGCGTCTGCCATATTGCACGTAACAGACCTGACGACACTGACGGTTATTAGAGGGCTTCCCAAACTCAAGGTCCATAAAATATAAGTTTAGAAATCTAACTGGGTATGTTTTACAGGTTGTTTATTCTTCTAAACAATAAATTCAGCAGCGATTTTTACTCGATTTGAATCCTGGAGAAGGAGCTTCTCCTTTTCACTGTTTGAATCCCAAGAGTATGTATTAGCAGCATATCACTTCCATCTGAGTGAATCATTACGAGTGATTGGGAGAGGCTGCAATTGGCTAAATGAATTCAGTGATTTGCAGGCCTGACTGTACGTTAGAATCATCTGGCTTCACTCCCAAAGGTTCTGATTTAGTTGGTCTGGTGCTGAAGCCCAAGGATTGCTTCCCAGGTAATTCTGACGCTCAGCCAGATGGGGAATCCCTGAGCCCCTCCCCCATTGTTGGCCAGTGGTGTAATTTAAAAGGACAAACAGACAGGAGGGGCGGGTAGTAAGGTGGAAACCTGCAGCCAATTTCAAGGACTTCTGTAAGGTTTGTGAACTGGCGTGGACCTCATCCAGAACTCGGCCAGTTTGAAGTCTGAGTCTCCCTACGTCCCTTTTTATTCTAGTTGAGGGTCCTTTTAATAGATGAAGCAGTAAAGTCAGAGCAGTGGGCAGGTCTAAGCTCCTCTCTAAGCTCCTCTCCATTTCCTGAGTCCCCAGCGTTTCTGGGCCCTTTAGCCCCCTCTTCCGGTTCCTCTCTGTCTGTCTGGAGTCCCCTCACTTTGCTTGCATGCTCTTTTCATACAGAAGCCAGGGCGCTCTGCTTCCCCTTCCTCCACCCTGCCCATGGCACACAGCCTCAGTTCACCCTCTGTAACCCTCCTGTCAGACTGGATCTGGTGTTCTCTCTGAACCTGGGTGACTTTAACGGGTAACTCTCCCAGAGTTGGTTGCATTTTTAACAAGGAATACCGCCTTAATCTAGAGGGATGTTGATGACAGTATAGAATCTTAGGTGTCAGCTATGTGGATGCCGTTAGAGGAGATATTTGGGAAATAATAGCTATAAAAATAGTAACTACCATGCATTAAGCACACACCCCATGCTAGTTTCATGTTTTCCCACTTAAGTTTCATAGCAGCCTCACAAGGTAGTTGCCGTTACCTCCATTTTAAGGGGAAAAAGTCAAAGTCACACAACCAGCAGGTGCTTGCGCCAGATTTGAACCAAAGAAGTTGAATTCTAGAGCCCGTGCCGCCTCCCACTTGAAGGGGGAGCACCAGCACTTGTCCAGACATTGCCTTGGTTCATTATCAGCGGAGAAGGCATTGTCTCCCTTCTCTATGACAAGAAGAATTGGGACTCAGGAGAGCTCATGGCTTCAGGATGGACGACTGGGCCTAGACTCAGACCCGGCTCTGATTGCCTCCAGAATTATGTTTTTCTCTCCACTCTACCGTGTACCTTAGAGTATGAGTAGTAAATTGCTTTTGTAAATTAACAGAATATTGTATTGCTCCAGACAAACAAGCAGGAGCCTCGGTGTGGCTCCATGAAAGCCGGGTATTTATGACAGTGTCTCGTTCTGGCTTTAAAGACCAAGAATTGCACCCGGCATCCCCTTTTGGCTAGTACTCCAGAATCACAAGGGTGTCACAAGGGTGCTGATGCTGCCTGGGCTTTGAGGAACTGCCAAATAAATCTCTCCTGCTTTCATGTTGAGCAGAGATTGTTGGAACCTCTGGACTTGATTCTTAGGTGAAGAAGGGAGGGTGAAATTGAAGGATTAAAGTGGTTACCACAGTTAAATAGGAAATGGGAATTTAAAAGTTCTATACTGGGGCTTCCCTGGTGGCGCAGTGCTTGAGGGTCCGCCTGCCGATGCAGGGGACACGGGTTCGTGCCCCGGTCCGGGAAGATCCCGCATGCCGCGGAGCGGCTGGGCCCGTGAGCCATGGCCGCTGAGCCTGCGCGTCCGGAGCCTGTGCTCCGCAACAGGAGAGGCCACAACAGTGAGAGGCCCGCGTACCGCACACAAAAAAATTCTATACTGGCCCAAACGTTCTATACTGGCAAATAGTAGGCACTCAGTAAATGTTTGTGGAAATGACTAAATGATGAATATCTAGCACATTGGTCGGATGAGGTAACATCAGTCCCACTTCTTAATCAGGAGCCCCGATAACCTCTTTTTTTTTTTCCTGTTGACAGCATTGTTTAATGTTGATTCTAGAGTGGAACATACTCTTAGAAGTCGTGACAAGTTCATTACTGCAATAAGAGATTTTCAAGAAAATCTCCACTTGTAAATAGATCTTTCTTGCTCATGCACACACGTTCTGCCAACTAGAAATCGGTCCTATGGTTTCAGTGGTTGGGAGGTTTGAGGGAATTCCTAGTCATCATACTCTAGGATGAATTGCTTCAGTTGGGTCATCAGTTCCTTCTCCCCTGAGCTGTCTGAAGGCTCACTAAACGGATGGGAGAGCTTTAATTGTGGCCACAAGATAGTAATTTTGGAATGTGGAACAGGTGGAGAATAAGTGAGACTTCTCAGGCGTATTAAGTGATCTGGAAGGGAAAGGAGGGAACTGGCCATTCCAGGGTAGGAAGAACCAGAAAGGGAAAAAGAAGATGTTTTCACTGACTCTGCAAATGTCCCGAGGGTCTGTCTGGACAGGGGAACAGCGTGATAAACGCGGAGAGCTCTGGGAAGAAATTGGTTCGAATCCAAGCTTTGCTTTTTACTTTGTGTAAAACATGGGTCAGTTTATTTTCGCCTTCCTGACCCTTGGTTTTCTCTTGTGTAAAATGGGTACAGTCACTGTACTTAGCCCATAGGGGTATTGCAAGAGTGAAATAATAAAATTTATATACAGTATCGAGTAGTTTAGTTGCTCAGTAAACGAAAACGTCTGTCTTGCCCCAAAGAAACCAAAATGCTTTCCAGAAGCCAAAGTTTTAATGTACTAAAATTTTGGAGATAAGCTCTTTCTGCAGTGCTAGGTGTTCACTGTGTACCTAACTTCTTGTCAGGGGGTTATTGTGGTTGTTGATTGTGTGCCAAACGTATGTGTCCCTCTAGGGCATGGTAGGTGTCCAAATAAATATTTATTGAACAAGAAATTGAAATGCCTGTAAGAATCTGAACAGCAGTGTTAACAAGCGTTAGCCTAGGGAGTACAGAGAGCTTTATTATTTTATTTTTACTTCTGTCTACACAGCAGGCTCAGCCTGGCTGGGTCAGGCTTATTTCCCAAGTAATTAATGATGTTCACTTCTTGTTTGTGAAGCAGAGCAATTCAGCAAGATGGTGGGGAGAAATAACTTCATTTCTGGATACTAATTCCAGTAGCAGCTGTTTTCTGCTCACAGAAATATGCCTGCGCTAACGACTTCACGCTTCCAGCAAAATCACTTCACCGCAGTGCATGCCGAGCTGTCTAAGGAGCAACGTGCGGTGTTTTTTCTTTCGGGAGACGCAGAAACATTCGTCAGAATCGACTCATTCTGTTTGTGCACACATTTCTGATGACTTTCCTAGCTGAACGGCATCCTCTAGTTTGGGTGGCAGAGCATTACGTCACAGGGCTAATACCTTCATCACTTCTGTGCAGGGAACGTGTCCAGAGCTTCCCCAGTGGGAACATTTTCAAAAACCTGCAAATGGCTTTGCCACATGCTTGTGTAAAAATGAACTCTTCTCTGTATAATGTTAACTGGAGAAAGCAATTTGCAAAACAGTATATACAAATTGAACCAACCCATTTTTTCTAAGAACAGACATTTCACACACACACACACGTATCTTGTTGAAATCCGGTATTAACAATGACTGTCTCTGGGTGTGAAAGTGGGATTAACAAGTAACATTCAGTTTTTTCTTTGCACTGTGTCTAGCTCTGAGTGTTTCCTCAGTTAATATGCATTCTTTTAATGAAAAGTAAAACCTGTATAAGGACAAGCCTCAAGAGTTTCAGGGAACAGAGCCAAAACAATCTTCATTTTTGAAAGGGTATCAAAATTGTATTTGGGGTAGAGCCCTTGTAGCTTTTGAAAGATGCTGCTCAGTGGAGCCTGCAGGGGCCGCGGGCCCCTTCACTCATCGTTCAGATGCAGAGCCTGGGAGAACCGCATACCAGGTCGAGGTTACTTGGGGAATAATTTATTGAAAGTCTCTTTCTTGCCGTATCTTGAGTCCCTGGCCCCCAGTACAATGACCCTGGCTTTAATTCAGGCGCCCATCATTGCTCATCTGTCTTACTCTCTGGCCTCCTCCACCAGCTGTCCCCCTGGATGCAAGTGCACTGCAGATCTCCTGGGATGGGGCAAGAGTCCTTAGCACCACATGCAGCGCCCTCCCTGCTTCTCCTTCCGCATCACCTACTGCCTTGTCCCTTGCATTCCCCCAGGTGCCTGCACCTGCCCCTCCTCTAAGCCCTCACTCAGGGATGAGGCTGCCTCTGGAGCCTTATGGAAATCCAGCTCAGGCTCTGGGCCCCGCTGGGCACCAGGCACATCCTAGGCCTGTGGTCGTGTCTGTTTCCCGTAGCTGCTGGGCGGCACAGACCGCCTGTTCTTCATATGTGCTTAGATGTGGTAGAGGCTTCATCGGTATCTTCTCCAATGAATAAGTGAATAGGTGTTTCAAATAGTCTTCTAAAATTTCTCTTCGAGTCAATTTTGAAAGTCAGATGACCTGAGAAGATATTAAAATAGAAGCTAATCTTTGGAACCTTTGCTCTATTTGTAACCCTTATTCTCAGAAGGAGGTGTTCTCGTGGGCTGGGGCTTCAGGCTGCTCCTGGGGGATTTTGTGTGGCTGTCTTTCCCATGGAAGCGGAAAGGAAGGAGGAGTGGGCCTTTGGTCCACTCAACCCTGGATTCCGCTCCAGGCTCTGCTGCTTCCTTTCTAGGAGATTTTAGGAAAGTTGGTTAACCTCTCTGCGCCTCTGCTTCTTCATCTTAGTTAGTAAAAGAAACTTAAAATAGTTCCCTCACAGGTCATACATGAGATAGTATATGTAAGGCCCCTGGAATGCATTCGTTCATTTGATAAATATTTGAGTGCCTGCTGCAGAAAAATGTGTGCCCTTAGTGGGAAGCAAGATAAGAAGTAAATAGGAGTGAGAAGACCCAGGAAGAAAACACAGCAGGGTGCGAAGGGGCAGGAAGTCTAGGGAGGGTGGTCAGGCCAGGAACCACTCCTCTGGGGAGGTGCCGACTGGGAGAGTCCTGGAGGGAGCAAGCAGGAGGTGTCCCTGGGAGGCCAGTGCCCCTCACCGCCGGCAGGGAGAACAGCAGGCCAAGAGGCAGGGGCCAAAGTCAGAAGGAGCCTGGAGGTGGTGCTTGGAGGTCCTGGCACAGCCTGGGGTTTTCATTCAGAGTGTGGTAGGAATCACCAACAGTGAGGACTCAATAAATACATGTTTCCTTTCCTTTTTATCCTTTCTTGTACTTAAACAGTATGAAAGCAGTTCGTAAACTCTTCCACAGTGTTGTAGCCCAGGGCGAGTCATTTAGTCTCACTATGATTTTAGTCTGCTGAACCGCCGGGACAGATTATATCTTCGATAATCGGTATACCTATACATTAGTACTAAATGCCGAGAAAGGACTGTGACATTTTGGCAAGTTACACAAAGCGGGAGTTTCAGTGATGACTAGTGATCCCGAGCTTTCTGGTCCCTTGGTCCATGTACTCTGCTTCAGCATCCTGCTCTCCTTCCTGGTGTTCCTGGGCTCGGTACTGGCCACATCGGCTGCCTCACCTGTCGAAAATTGTGTTCTCTGCTCTTCAGATTCACATTTGGGGTGATAGGTCCTTTGTCTCACTGGCATTTGGGGGGAGAATATTATGTACAGGCAAGACATGTCTGTGTCAAGTGAAGTTCATGTTGACGTGGCAGATGTCAGTCCAGCAGACTTGACAAGCTTCCGAGGGAGGGTCACATGTCATTGTCACTGAAGCTGTGGGTCAGTCATGCAGTGACTTAAACAGTACAAAACCCTTGTCATCAGAAGCTTTCTGGTAATGTACTTGGAAGTAGCCCATGCTTTGAAATGAGAGGTGAATGGTGCTGTTTCATTTTCCAGGATCGGTTGATATTTAACTGAATATTTTTCCCTTTTTTAAAATTTTGTCTCTGTTACTTGGTTGTATATGTTGGCTGTTCAGAAGCAGTGAAGTCACAAACATTCGGGAAGAAAAAAGAAATCATCTGGGTAACCCTCTGTCACATTCACACGTGAATGGTGTCTCAAAAATTCTTAAGGTTTTCAAAGAGATTTCTCTACTTAGGTTAAGAAACTTGAAACCTCTTATTATGCATAATCAACTTAAACTTGGGAAGCTCTTCCTCGCGTCTGGCTCAAATCTTCGACAGTTTGAGTTCTGTGCAAATGGAAAACAGCTGCAGACCTTCCCCGATAACAACCCTTCACGACCTTGCAGACCATGATTAAGTCACTCCTCACCCTCTTTCCTCTGACTAAATAATGCCTTTAAACCATCTTCAAAGTTCCCATTTTCCACTCCTTTAATCATCAGTTGATCTTCCCTAAGCTTTTCTGCATCCTCCTTTAAATGTGGATGCCAAATCGGAACATGGTATTCTACAAAGTCTCACCATTAACCAGGCTCGCTACCGTTCCAGCCTGTCAGATGTCTTTGTCGATCATATGGGAAATCCAGCGATTTTATCAACACCCCAAAAGATGAGGGACTAAAGAGTTCGTTTTACAATGGACCCAGCCAAGGTCTGTGGTTGCAGCTGCTGGTTTTGGAGACGGGGGGCCTTTAGCAACCCTATGTCAGGTCTATTCTAAGAAAACGTTTCAGGCCCACAACCTTCTGCCTCCCCATCCTGGGTTTGGCAGTCAGTCTGTACTACAGGAATCCTTTCCCGAGCCCTGGTTTCTCTTAGGCAAAACCGTCCTGTACAGGACTTTACTTCTGGTTTCCATGTCTAAGTCACATGTACATGCAAAGAATATGAAATCCCTGGGGGTCTCGCACTTCCTCCCCCCCACCACCACCAGAGAGCTTGCTTTGAGAACAGATAGACTCAGGACAAAACGTGTTGCTTTCTGTGTCTAATCTCCTTGAAACCACAGAGGAGGATCTCAGAAGTTGTCCAGGAAGCACAGGAAGGTCAACGGAAATGAAGTGTCTGGTGCCCATTATTGAGAGTGAGAGGCTCAGCACGTGTCGTTGAAATATTCTTGGTCATAAGCCACTGATGGGACCTATCTCTACCCTGTCCCTCTCTGCTTTCCCTAAAGACTTAAGTCGGATGTGGGTGGAAGTGTTCCTGGCATGGAGATTTTCGGAATCATGACTGTCAGCTGGGGTAGGCATGCAGGCCTGACTAAACAGTTCATTGCTTATTTCCGCAGACTTCTGTTCAAGCAAAGCCCAGCCCAGGCACTCAGGCACTTCACTCCTTGGTCAGCTCCTTCCGGAAGCTGGCATTCAGCATTGGCCAGCCTGTGATCTTGGACACATGCGGGCAGGAGGGCAAGAAAGAGTTTTGACCGGAATGATTATGTGGCAAGACTCCTTTTAAGTAAAGCCTACATTAGCATGACTATTTAGATACTGCAGGCTCTGTATGAATTATATGTGTGACCAAGAGATTTACTGGAAAGTGATGGGAAATCCTCATCATCTTTCACTCTCTCCAGATTTTGGGGCTCGTTAAGCAATGTCTCATCGCTAGTAGTTGTCCTTGTACTTTTGGGAGAAGTAATGTAAATTTCGTGTTGTAACCAAAATTTGTGGATGCCTGAGACACCGGGTTTGGGGTGATTGGTTACTGGGGTCATTTTGAGTGAATGAAGAAAGTACGCTCAGCTAATTTCACAGGAAGATGCAGTAGTGAAAAGTGCCAACCCTTCGAGCTTGTATATGTGTAGGTTCCAGAAAGGTGCATTTCCGTGGGTCATACCCACTCTTCACTGAAAGCGAGATGGATTATCTCGATTCCATTCTGATTAGTAACCAGGATGTTTATACACAGTTAAAAGACATTTAGTAGGCCACCTAACATTTTTTTCCCCCTTCTTTAATGAGATTCAGAATTCCAGTGGGGTGAATTAGACCTTATCAAATTTATCATGACCCTGCACACCTGCCCCACGGGCACTGGGCCTGTGGGGAACAGCTGATGCTGCCCGTAACTTCTCCCTTTCGTCTTGTGTCCAGTCTAACAGGCAACCCGCCAAGTTGAACCTTCTCACCTGTCAGGTGAAACCGAATGCCGAGGACAAGAAGTCTTTTGACCTGATATCACGTGAGTCCGTTTTCTGCCGAGTCAGTTACTGTGCATTCTGCCACCAACCTATTCCCGTTCTCTAGGTTGGAAACCGCAGCTTTCCCAAGGAGGGCTCCTTGCTGTGTGTACTGCACACGCAGCTCTGAGAAGAGCCCTGGGCCTCTCTGCACGGAGCCCACCTGCAGGTGGGAAGGCGAAACTGTCAGATCTGACTGCAGTGGAGTAGAATCTAGATTTGTGCCATAAACCAGGCAGTTCTTGGCCACAAGTACACAGCTTTGTCCCCCGGAAGGATTTTTGTAAGCACACTCCCATTTCTCTCCTACATCTGCTGAATCAGTCTTCGGTGTGAGGCCCAGACATAGGTGTTTTTTAAGAAGTCCCTGGCTGATTCTGATGTGTAGCTGTGGTTGAGATGCGCAGACATAGACTTGACAACACAGGTGTGCCACTGTGTCTGTCCAGCTGATTTGCAGAATCAGGCCCTGGAAGGAAAAACCATTTCCCTGCTTCCAAGCAGAACCGCCTTCTGGCTTCATGAACCAATGACACCGCGCTCTGTCACTGTCTTATTCCACGGGTCAGAGTGTGTTGTTCTCTTGTGATGAGGTTGTGCAGGGACCCACCCACCCCCCAACCGGTGGCCTGTATTCTCACAGTCTTCAGAGTGAGGGGAGATTGTTTTCCTCCAGTCTGGCTCCCTGTGCTTTCACTAGTCCCATGGGTGTTCACGGTAGCTGAGGGGACATCTCTTTTTAAAGCAAGAGGATGGCAGTGCCGATGAAGTGACTCACAAATATTCTGAAATCCTCCAGCACTGACCCTCAGTGTTCATCCTTCTCTATAGAGCCCCACAGGACAGGCCAACCAACAGCCTATGATCTATGTGTGTAGAGCACAAAAATACTTTCCTGTCCCTTGAAATCCTTGTGGTGTAGTCCTGAGAATGGAACAAACAGTCCCAGCCCAAAAGATGGACTCAGTTGTGAGACTCTGGGTGGAGTCTAAACTGGATTCTACAGCACTTACTGAAGTTCAGATTCCCCATGATTTTTATGACCGTGAGACTTCTTGGGTTACTGATGAGAAATATGAAAAGTTGGAATTATACTGTGACTTGAAAAGTTAAGAACCCCTCGATTTGAGAATCCATAGGTTATTAATAGTAATTATTGAATGTCTAATATGTGCCAGGTGCTTTATAAACATGGGCAAACCTCTCAAAAGCCCTGTCAGTTTCCTGTTTCACAGAAGAAAAACCTGAGACTCAGAGAGGTTCAGCAACTTACGTAAGGTCTCACAGTGGTAAAGCAGGGATTCAGCCGAGACGCTTGGGCTCTAGTACCTGTGGCGTGTTCCTCTCTCTCAGGGAGATGGGGAGGGGGGCCTACCCTGGAGCCAGTCATATAGTGAGTGACGGGCTAGTAAGTAAAGGTGGTAAGTCAGTGGTAGTTCAACCTCAGTATGTAGAAACATTGTAGCAGATCCCACATTTTAAGGAAGAGCTTCCCTCATATACACCTGCCCAAAGTATCCGCGTTAAGCTGCCCTCTCCTTACCTGAGTCACAGCTTGACGATGATCCTCCAGCAAGGCTTGAGCCCTTCTTCCCTGCAGCCTGATTCAACCAGAGAGGAGCCTGGGGCAGGATGTGCCTGCTTGTCAGGGCTGCCCTGTGAGTCATTTATCGTTTCTGGAAAGGAACTTTTTAAAAAGGAAAGCCAGTGAAAGGGAAACTGAAAAGGAAAAGTAGAATACTGAGTTCGCAGGTAGCGCTCTCCGATTTGTCACCGAGATCCACTTGACCAGGTAGGGACCCGTCCCCCTTCCCACTTGTTTTTCAAAAGAAGTGCTAGGCATTCACGTTGCGTTCGCAGTTATTTTGTTGTATTCTTGTTGCCCTTCAGGAGAATTAATATTGACAAAGTGAATCGTGTAACTGCTAAAACAAAATGTTGCAAAAATAAAATTATATTAAAATCCTGCTTTTAATGTGTTCCCCACCCCCCAGGAACTTTCGAAATTTGCATTAATACCTAAGGTATTCTGCTTTCTAAGGTTTTGCTTTTTTCTCTTTTTTTGTATTTTAGATAATAGGACGTATCACTTTCAGGCAGAAGATGAGCAGGATTATGTAGCGTAAGTAGTTCTGAAATAACGGCACGTTATTTCAATGCCTTCCATTGAAAAAGCATCTCTGTCCTGTACAGTATACCTTTAAGTTTTCTTTTTTTTTTTTTTTTTTTACTGAGAATCCTGGTGGTTATTTCTCACCTCTGGGCCTTCACATGTGTCTCTCCTCTCTGTCTAGGGTGCTCAGTAAACTCAGGTGCCCCCTGCAAGGTTCTGCTGAAGCCACACCGCCCTGGGGGTTTTGCTCCCTCCCTCCTGCCCCGCACCCACTTCACACCCCTCTGGATCCCCTGGCTCAGCCCAAGCCCTCTGGAGACCTAGAGCTTCTTTTTTTATATCTTTTGTTTTTTTTTTTTTTTTTTTTTTTTCTGCGGTACGCAGGCCTCTCACTGCTGTGGCCTCTCCCATTGCGGAGCACAGGCTCCGGACACGCAGGCTCAGCGGCCACGGCTCACGGGCCCAGCCGCCACACAGCATGTGGGATCTTACCGGACTGGGGCACGAACCCATGTCCCCTGCATCGGCAGGCAGACTCTCAACCACTGTGCCACCAGGGAAGCCCACCTAGAGCTTCTTGAGGACAAGGACTGTGCCTTCTTCATTTCTAGTCCCATCATCTGCACTTGGGAGGGGTTTATTCAGTGTTCAAGTAGTTCATACCTTTTGCCTTCTCTCTGGGTGCTGGTGGTAGTGATGGGAGCGGGGGGACTTGGTTTTGATGAAGACGTCCTGGCATCCTGCACAGAAAGATGTTTATTTTCCTCCAAGTTACACGGAGGAATTTTCACTGCCTCATTGAGTTGTTTTCTCATGTGAAAGTGTCCAGTGAATTGAACAGAGAAATCCTTTCTCATCTGACTGTGGAAGGAGGCAGGTACAGCAGAAGAGCAGCTGCGTGTTTAAAGGCAGGCAGACTTGACTCTAGTCCAGAATCTGCCCGGTAGTGACTTTGTGACCTTGGAAAGATCGTCCCACCTCAGCCTTCTTGTCAGTAAGATGGGTTCTAGCCCTCGCTTGCAGGATTTTGAGACTTGAGGTCAAATGTGTAAAGCTTCTCATACAGTGCCCGTTTGTTTTTTTTTTTTTACTCCTGTAAACTCAAAGTGACTTTTAAAGTATTAAAACACCATTATGCACTATTTTGTTTCTTAATACTTTTTTTGTATGCCTGTTACTTTAAAAGAATTTTAAAGTTTTTTGAAGAATTGTCAGAAATAGTTGCTTTAATTCTTGACCCTTTTGAAATGTAGCCATTTCACCAAATTTGAATTATTCCTCCAGAAAATGAATTGTACTTTAAATATGTATTTTCAGATTATCATGGCAAACGTTTTTAATTTCTTTGTCAGGAGTTTTCAAATAAAGAGGCAAATGTGGCATAAGAAAAGGAACTCTGAAAAAAGGGTGTTAACAGAACTGTTTCCTTTTCCCAGTCTGACACCAGTCCCACTCTAGGGCCTTGGACAAGTCCCTGAATCTCTCTATAGGCTCCTGTTTCTTTAAAGCATTGTAAACTCTAACTCAGAGGCTTGTTGGAGGATTATATTTCAGAAATTATAAGTATGTGGCACGTAGTAGATACTGGTAATATCAGATAGCCAAAATCTCAGGATGCCTAAGGAAAGCAAAATAGAGGCTTCTGCAGTCAAGTGAAAACTCCAGCAGCATCAGTGCTGCTGTTAAGTGCACAGTGATCTGCCCTGTGGAACCCAGATTCTTGACTTGTTTTTAAGAGAACAATTTCTAGTTTATAACTTGAGACTACTGATAGAAAAAATATTATTTAACTTAAAAGGTATTAAATGCCCACCCCATCCCCTCCATTCCTGAACAGTTGTTGGGTTTTCTGCTTCATAGCAGAAAAGCTAAGCTGTGCGATCCTTTTTCTCACAACAGTGAGGGTGAGCACCACCTAGAGTCAAAGGTATGACTTGCAGTTCACCTATTCCAGGTATTAATACTTTGCTTTGGTTTTTAATCCTCATTGCTGTCTCTATTACTTATTCAGATGAAATGAAAAGCATTTCTAAACCACCGTTTGTTCTCATTTTCTTGTTGATTTTCTTCTAAAAAAGTTAATTCGGCTTTGGTTCCTCATTCATGAAAGTAATACAACTCATTATAGATTCAAACAATTACAGAAAAATAGTCAAGTGTTCCATCTGTTTTTTTCTACAAAAAATCACTCAGAGACAACCAGTATTTTGGTAAGTTTCTTTCTATCCCTTTTTCCCCCAAACAAAATATATAATTCACAAATACATTTAAATTTGAGATTATGTCATATGACAGTTTTTTTCCTTTTTATTTCACAAAACATTGTGATCATTTCCCCAAAGTCATCCAAAAATTAGTTAGAAACTTAAATTTCAATACCTGGTTAACTAGTCCACTTTGTGATTATTTCAGGCTTTGTTAATCAACCCCTGTTATTGCGTATTTAGGTGGTTTTACACATAGATTAGTAGCAAAGGGTTATTTTGTTGGGTACATATTGTGGTCATGCTGTACATATATTTTAATAGCCTGCACTTCTCATTTCATAAAATAAACATCATGTGTTTCCATTGTTAATGTACCTTTTTCATAAGCATGAATCTTCATGGAAAATGAAATACCCCTTCACTTTCACTTTTAAGTGCCCCCGCTGACATGGACTCCCAGGAAACAATGCCTTTTGCTAAACTCCCTTTCCTGCCTCCTATTCCTTTCTCACCTGTTCTTTCTCATCCTTGCACTAGGCTGGTCCCACTCTGAGTCCTCTTCGTTCTGACGTTCCCTTTATATTCTGTCTCCGTGGAAACGCAGGCGCCTGTGTATTCACGCAAGCCCTTGGTCATTGATACTCACCCTCTCATCTGTTCCTCTCATCTCGCTAGCTCTCTCCTGTGTGTTGTTTTCCATTCTTTGTATTGCTATGGGGAGGTCTCTTTTGCCAGTTCAGCATGAAAACAGATTCTTTTGCAGGGGAAGGAGAATGCAATGGCCAACCAGGCTCTTATGTCTCCTCCTCCTGTTTCTGACAACAGGTGGATATCAGTGCTGACAAACAGCAAAGAAGAGGCCCTCACCATGGCCTTCCGTGGAGAGCAGAGCACGGGGGAGAACAGCCTGGAGGACCTGACGAAAGCCATCATTGAGGACGTCCAGCGGCTCCCAGGCAATGATGTCTGCTGCGACTGCGGCTCGTCAGGTATCTGCCCCCAGACTTGAGCCGCTTGTTAAACATCCCTTCTCTTCCTGTAGAATATAAATGAGCATGTTATTAAAATGCCTTAATCTCCTTGTGGACACAGACACATGTATGCCCTAGAGGTGGGTGAATTGTCCCACCTCTGAGTGCTTTCACCCCTGCCGTTTGCTGTACCTGGGAAGCCCTCGCCTGCTCTCCCTAAATGGCACCTGCCAAAATGCCACCTTTCCTGTAAGGTCCAGTTAAATGGACAGTAAGGGGTGAGCACTGGACACGGAGTCCATCATCCTGGTTTGGAATCACCCGCCCGCTTCTCAGAGCCTGGACGACCTCATACTAAGTCCCTTTACTATTCTGATCTTCAGTTTCCTCATCCTGAAAGTGGGATAACAAACCTCAGCTGTTATGAGGGTGTAGTGAAATGGCGTATATGACATTGGCTGGCACACGGTACCTTTCCTTCCGTTCGGTAAAACCTCCCCAACCTCTGTATCACACTGGTGTCCCCTTGCTCCAAATTTCTGTTCTCAAATGGCATCTGTGTTACTTAGGTATTGACAGTAGCTAACATTGATCGAATGCTTACGTTATAATAAGGATTGTGATATTTGTTTTGCTGGTCTTTACGTACTGAATCATCGCAGAATCTCTGTGAGCAAGATAACTAAAATTATCCCCATTTCACAGACGAGAAAACTGGGGGAATCAGAGAAGTTGATTGACTTGCCTGAGGTCACACATCTAGTAGGGGTCAGAATGTCGTGCAAACCTATCCTTAAGCATTATGATCTCCTTTTTAATTGTTTTACTAGTGCAGATGGGCTCCTGTATACAACAGGCCATAAGCACCTCAGAGGCAAGTCTCACATCTTCTGCTTTTGTGTACGTGTGTGACAGTGACTGACACAGTGTCAGGGTATGGCAGAGGAGGCTCTGCTCTGGGGCTCTTGGGGGTTGTAGAAAAAGCTATCTTATTACCAAGAGGTGCTTGTGCAGAAGCCATAACCAGGATGACGGGTTAAGTTGGGTTGTAGCGTGGAGGTTAACGATGGCTGTAGAACCCAGTCCCTTGTGAGCTGTACTTAGAAGGCCTTTAATCTATCACTGTCAGGATGTTTCCTCGGCCTCCTGGGCAAAGTCTTTCTCACATTTTCACGAAAATAAAGCACTGAATTTTATTTTCAATTCAGTATTGAAGGGATAGTTTTAAAATTTGTCTTAAAATTTGCTCTCTAACAAGCTATTAGTTTTTGTAATAGCCCCTAGGCTAAACTGCAAGCATCCATTTCTTCCATTTAAATTTTTCCCTTATAGTTTTTAACAAATTTTACTACTGTTTTAGCTTCCTCTGTAGTTGGCACACTAAAAATTAGATATCTTGTCTTCAAAATCCTTTCCACAGAACCCACCTGGCTTTCAACCAACTTGGGGATTTTGACCTGCATAGAATGTTCCGGCATCCATAGGGAAATGGGGGTTCATATTTCCCGCATTCAGTCTTTGGAACTAGACAAATTAGGAACTTCTGAACTCTTGGTAAGTAGTGACCTGTCATGAATATATTTAGTATATTGCTTTGGGGTTTTTTGTTTCTGCTGAGTGCAAAGAATTCTAGTTCCTGAATTTAGTGAATTTAAATAGGTATTTAAAATGTAAATTTTGTGGTATGTAACATTGACTGTTTCTACTTCCTGATTGAAGAACTGGTGAATCATACATTTCTATAATTAGCTCCACTGAATGGCTCTTTTCTTCTAGGATAGGCTTTTTCAAAGCTGCTTTTCTTCTTTTGGAATAGTTTTTATATGATTCACTGTCATAGCAGTAAAGGGAGTTAGATGTTGAACTCGCATGTTCACTTTGTCTAGTGGCTTATGTTATTAAAGACAGTGACCAGAGTTTTTCTCTATTTTTACTGTTTGTAAGTTTGTAAAAGTACACATGAATTGAGAGTGGCCTGTTAGCTACTGTCATAAACCAACCACTCCTTAACCCGTAACTTCCTTAGGTAGTCAGGGAAAAAATTGCGTGCCATTATGGTGTATAGCTTTATAATATGGAAAGTGGACCCTCATCAGGTCCAAGTTAAACTGGTCCCACAGTTCACCAAATGAAGGAAGGAAAGGCCTACTTATGGCATCTCCTATAATACCTTGTGGCCATCAGTCCTCTGTCTTGCATAACTGGAACCCTGGTGCCTGTGAGAGAGTCCTTCTACTAAGGGTGAAAGGGTTCGAAGTAAAGTAGGGCTTCTCCTCACACAGGAGGCTCTTGATCAGGACCTGAGTGTGCCTGGGGCTCAAAAAATCTGAAAGCCTAGCTTATCACTAGCCTTGCCGGGAGCAAAGTACCCCAGAGTCAGGGCAGGTAGTCACCCAGCCAGCAGCCTTTGTCATCTGAGCACCCATTAAGCAATGGTGGTCTTTCTTGTGTTGCATGAGCCCCTTGATTTAGGAAGTATCCTCCTGAAACACGGCTCCCTATTCACTTCCGGGTCATAGAGAAAAGGCTCGGACCTAATACCTGAAACGTTCTTCTTTAGTATGAAAATGGTGTCAGTCCATCGTAAACACTTAACTATGTGATAAACCCAAGAGACCTGATCACGTGAGTGTTTCATAAACTTCACATCAATCCCCAAATTATCTCAGTGACCAAAAGCCTTTCAGGACAAATTTTCTTGGAAGGGTCTTGAACCCAGAAGCAAAATGGTTCCTGGGGCCTCTTCAGTAATCGCCTGCAGCATCTTAATTGGTGCCCCAAATATAAAGGAGTCCTACATCCTTGTCTGTTCAGTAACAGTAAATCTGCTTTATCTAGAAATGAGTTGTGATGGTAATTGAGAAGCTATTGCTGTCCATTAAGCATTTAACCTAGATTCATATTTGGAATCTGCTCTGTCTAATCTCGTGTGTGTGTGTGTGTGTGTGTGTGTGTGTGTGTGTGTGTGTGTGTGTGTGTAGGACCACATCCTATTCTAGTCTAACATTTGTCACATTATGTTTGTGAAAATGATTAGTTTTCTTATCCATGGTTCCACTAGTCCATTAGCTCCTATAGCAGGGAACATGGTTTACCCATCTCTGTATTTCCGGCGCTCAGAAGTTCAGTGTCTGGCACAGGGTACGTGCTCCATAAGTTATCTGTTGACCAGGTGGATGGACAGTTTGTATTTTGAGTCAAATGAGGGAAAATACGTATTCAGAAATCTCGAAAGCAAATAATAGGAAACTTTTAAACTAGTAGTAAGGAGTTTGCTATATTGTGTTTTGTTTATGTTACAGCTGGCCAAGAATGTAGGAAACAATAGTTTTAATGATATTATGGAAGCAAATTTACCCATCCCCTCACCAAAACCCACCCCTTCAAGTGATATGTAAGTACTTCTAATACAATGAATTCTTTATTGTTCTATAATTGTTCTTCTACTCTCCCCAAAACTTCTCAGTGGTTGTAGTATTTTTTTTTCCCCAGAGGAGATTTCATTATGAGAAAAAAGCAGAGAAAAGCAAAGTGTCTGAGACATATTTCTGGAATGACCCGATTATTTTCATCATCACCTTTCCCTAGGTAGTTGCAGCTGCTCTATGGAGGATAAATCTTCGTAAGGACAATTATCTCTTAATCCTCACATGTTGTGATAAATAAGAGACATACAAAAGCAACGGGAGATTCCTATCAAATTGGCGAAAAGCCAAACGCTTAAAAGCCCACTCAGCCAGACTGTGGGGAAACAGACATCTCCTCTCCTGTGTTGTTGGTGGGAGTACAAATGGTACACTATCCATAAGGGACAAATTAGCCATTTTCGTCACGATTATAGATTTATTTATTACCCTGACTCAGCGATGGCACTTCTGGGAAGTTCTTCCTGTTCTGTAATGGAAAAGGATTAGGAACAAAGCAAGTGTCTACCTGTAGATACAGGATGAAATATTCTGTGGTATGACCACACGGCGGAACCCCTTGCAGATGTAAAAAGGAATAGGAAGCTTCTTCTGTCCTGATCTGGGATGATCTCCAGGATGACTGTCAAGTGAAAACATCAGGTGCAGTGAGTGCAGTGTTCACGGCACGCTGCCTTTGGGGCAGGGAAGGGTGGAGGGCGTGGGAACAAGTGTACAGAGGCCCCCGCACCCCTGACCCAGGCACCCTGTCCAAACGCAGGAGCCAGATTTTGGGTACTTCTACTGATTAATCCCTCACTGTGAACTCTCGCTACTCATCATCTGGACCCAGACACCAAATAGATTTGGACAGTGAAGGACACACATAAGCATATATATTTATTTAAACTTGGGTTTGCTTGAAGAAACACTGACAGATACCCAGGAAACTAATAAAAGCGCTTCCTCCGGGGTGGGCGTAGGACCCCCTCAGTAAACACTTTCTGATATCATTTTTATTGTTGAGTCATGTGAATCTTTAAGCATATTCAAAAGGGTTTACATTGAATTTACACTTTAAACTTTTAAATCCTGTGGATAGATAGGAGAAAAGAGATTTACTTCCTACTCGAGTGATCAGGGAAGCCTCTGTGAAGTAGACGCCAGCCTAAATGTTTTGCCAGCCCCTCCTGGGTGGTTGGTTATTCAGGCACCAAATTTGCAAAGCAGTTTAGGAGGCACATTCGAGGAACATGTTTTCTTCATCCTGAAATCACGAAATTCGATCTCCCAGAGGCCTCTTGGCATTTGTCTTTTCTTGAATTAGACAAATGCATATTGTACGTTTAGTCTGTGCCTCATGTTATGTCAGATGCTGGGGAAACGTCAAAACACAAACTAGATATAAACCCTGTCCTCATGACACCTAGAGCCTAGAGAGGAAGCTAGGTGTTAACCAAGAAACTAAACAGTGAATCGCTTAGTCGTAGTCGTGGTAAGTGTCACAGAAGAAAAGTTAGGGATGTTGGGGGCCGATATTGAATATAATATCCTAAGCTAATCTGGGGGAGCGTCTGGCTTAACAGCAACCTTCAAGCATCGTCCTAGCACAAACACTGCTTGGATGTCTTTTTCACACTAATGAGCTCAAATTACACTGAGAACTAGGGCTTTCCGAAGCTAGTTTGATCATAAAACAACTGCAAACAAATGTGATCCATGGGTTACTTCACAAATGTGGTAACAGTGAGTGCTCAAGCACACACACACGGCCCAGTCTTGCCCACACCAGTGTTTTTGAAGTGTTTACATGACCCAGACCTCGAAGGCATTTCTTTAGGATAAATCTCATAACAGCATGGGTTTTTGTTTCCTGCTTTTCACGTGGGAGACAGCGTCAGCGCTGCGCCCCGTCAGCTCTGTGGCCTCCGTCAGGCCTTCCCCTTCACAGAGCTCATGACCCTCCAAGTCTCTAACGTAGCCGCTGTTGCCAGACTCTGGGAGTTCAGATCCACTTCCTAAACTGTGATCTTGGGCAAGTAGCTTTGACTGTCTGAGCCTCAGTTTCCTCACCTGCAAAGAGTGTGTACCCCCTAGGGCATGGGGAGGACTGGTGAGAAGAGCTTAGAGCAGCGGTGGGCATGTAGTGAGTATTTACTGCTGCTGTCATCATGATTGTTGTTATTCTCTCATTTGGGCACAACCAAGAGGAATGGAGTGAATCTCCTGTAACATGATTAAATCACTCACATATTTAATTAAGCAACTTCTGTGTTTCAGGCACACTTTTAAGTGCTGAAGATACAGTCAGTAGTGAACAAGGCAGCTCCCATCCTGCTTACATTCTGACTGGGGTGAGGAAAACACAGGGAATGAGAAAGTAAATAACCTAAGTTTACATGGTAGTTGGTGTCAGCAGGAAAACATAACAGTGAGGGGTTGACGTGTAGGGGGTCAGGGAGCATCTGAGGACCCGACATTTGAGTTGAGAACTGGAGGGTATGACGAGCAGGTGTGAGCGAGCAGGCCAGGGAGGTGGACAGTAAGTGTTGCTGCCCTGAAGGGGGACAGGCTTGGCGTGTTCACGTGACAACAAGAAGGCAGGTGAGGCTGCAGGTAACTGAGCCAGGAGAGTGCTGGGAGATGCCACAGAGATGGGGCCAGACACGTAGGGCTCTGCAGGTCGTGGAATGGTTTTGGATATTATTATTCTAAGTGTGATCAGAAGTTGTCAAACAAAGGGAGTGACGTGATAAGTTATGTTTTAAATGGATCCTTGTGGTTCAGTGATGCTCAGCTGGGGCAGCTTTGCCCCCAGAGGACACTTTGCAGTGTCTGGACACATTACATCGTGACTTGGGCGGGTACTGCTGGCATCCAGAGGATAGAAGCCAGGGATGCTGCCGAACATCCTACAAAGCATGGGATTGCCGTCCATAACAAAGGATCATCCAGGCAAAATGTCAGTAGGATGGAGGTTGAGAAACCCAGCTGTGGCTGATGAGTGAAGGACAGACTATAGGGGGTGGTGGGGACAGACTGAAGAGAAATTTATACCAGATCCACTGAGAAATAAAGATAAATTGGACTAAGGTGGTAGCGGCGGAGGTGGTGGAAAGTAGTTCAATTCAGTTCTCAATGTATTTTGAAGGGAGAACCACCGGGATTTGCTGATCAGTTTAAATATGGGGTGTTTAAGGGAATTGTCCAGATGACGCCCACGGTTTTTGGCCTGAGCATCTAGGTGAATGGCCAGTACCGTTATCTGAGCCAGGGTAGGTAGGAAGGACCGGGTTTGGTGGGGGACAGAAGGAGAAAGTTGTCTTTCATCTAGAACTCTTGGCATCCAGACTTTCAGACAAGTCAGTTTTCCACCCTCCCTAGTGCCACATGCCAGAAAGCGTTCCATTGCCGGGGGACTAAATGTGACTAGGTAGAGATAACTCTGAGTACCCAGAAAGGGTTAAACACATCCTGCTGAGTGAGAGCTCAGACACTTGTTGTAGCCACAGAATTGCAGAGCCAGGGCTGGAGGTGGTCTTCTAGGTGACCTGGGGCCAATACCTCAGTGCCCTCTGCATCTTTTCTGCTGGATTATCAGGTAGCATCTGCGTGATGCTTCCAGCCACAGGAGCCCACCTGCAGAGCTCGCTGCAGTTTAGGTCTCCCTCCCTGCCATGGATCCTAGCCCTACCCGCCTTGGATAAGAGTAGAAAGGAAGCTTAGAAGTGAACCCATAGCCGTGCATCATTCTTTGTTCCATACCTGGAAGGTAGTAAGTAAGGCAGGTATGATTTCTAAAACTTCACAGGTGAGGAAACTGAGGCAGAGCGAGAACTGGATTTACCCAGGGTCACGGAGGTAGCAAGTGGTATCAGACTTGCATTAAGCCATCTAGTTCTTAAGTCTGGTGTTCCATCCACCACACAGTAGCTGCCTTTCAAACTTGATGTAAGTCACACACAGCAAGTCTCAGAAGCCAGGCTTAGGCCATCCTTTCAGGTATCTGGAAGTCTTCCAATTCATCAGGTTACGGCCATTCTAGGAGGACTCTGACCTAAGCATAAAGGACACTCTTGAGTGTACGATCTTGGTTCCCGAGCAGAATCTGCAACTCACCAAAGGCTCTGTGCCACCATCAACCATCCCAGCTCTCTGCTGCCAGCCCAGAATGAAAGAAAAAAGCATCAGCGCTATTTTAAACAGTGTTTCCAGGCTGTGGGATGTGGGAAGCAGTAACAGCTACCACACATGGAGTGTGGTCCCCATTTCAAATGAAAAAAAAAAAAGTACTGAAGGTCATAAAGATTAAGTAGTTTACCTAACGTTGCACAGCTGGTTTGCTGTAGGACTAGGATTTGAACCCAAAATCCATTCATTGTCTTTTTATTAATTGGCTCATGTAACGGGTGAGTTCAGGTATAGCTGGACCCAGGATGTCAGACAGTATCATCTGGACCTTAGCTCACTCTCCTGACTCTTGTCTCTCCTTTCCTCCGAGCCAGCGTCCATTTCAGCCTTAAGTTGACCATCAGGCCACTGAGGTCATAGACTCACCCCTGCAGCTGGGAGGTGGGGCCAGAACCACTTGAACTGAAGTGGAGAGGGGGTAGGTCCTGAAGAGAAGGAGAAATGCACCAGGCCCACTTGGACACGGCAGGAAAGACCACCGTCTGTGTCCTTCTGGAGCTTCAACGACAGCTGTGCTGAGCCTCAGTTTCCTGTCAGTGTCTTCATTCTGTCTTTGCTAGAATAAACTTGGTCTAAACCTGTTTGCTGGAACGTTGAAGAGAAGGGTATCTTAATTAAAATAACTCTTCTCAGGACTTCCCTGGTGGTGCAGTGGTTAAGAATCCACCTGCCAGTGCAGGGGACACGGGTTCGAGTCCCGGTCCGGGAAGATCCCACATGCCACGGAGCAACTTAAGCCCGTGTACCACAACTACTGAGCCTGTGCTCTAGAGCCCGCAAGCCACAACTACTGAGCCCACGTGCCACAACTGCTGAAGCCTGTGCGCCTAGAGCCCGTGCTCCGCAGCAAGAGAAGCCACCGCAATGAGAAGCCTGCGCACTGCAACGAAGTGTAGCCCCTGCTTGCCACAACTAGAGAAAGCCCGCACACAGCAACAAAGACACAACGCAGCCAAAAATAAATAAATAAATAACATAAAATGACTCTTCTCAGAGAGAACTGTTTGTCAGAAATTGTAAATCTTTCTTAGCTCTTGGGAAATAAAAAGTCTTAGTTCATTTTGCTTTGCTCTATTTTAGGACTGTACGGAAGGAATATATCACTGCAAAGTATGTAGATCATAGATTTTCACGGAAGACCTGTTCATCTTCGTCAGCTAAACTGAACGAATTGCTTGAGGCCATCAAATCCAGGGATTTACTTGCACTAATTCAAGTCTATGCAGAGGGGGTAGAGCTAATGGAACCGCTGCTGGAACCCGGACAGGTACAGCTTCACTGAAATCAGGATGAAGAGGGACGCGGGAAATCAGTTTAAAAGATGACTCGTTTTATTGTAACACCACAGAATGAGACTGTTATACATTAAGTGATCGTGTCTGAATCCGGACAATTTGAGGGTGAAAGGGGCTGCTATTAATAATTACTTTGGGGCAGCTGACTTAAACGAAGCCTGTCTAGGCAAACTAGGACCTCTGACCACCCTATTTATATTCCTCCTTTCCTTTCAGGAGCTCGGGGAGACAGCCCTTCATCTTGCAGTCCGAACTGCAGACCAGACATCTCTCCACTTGGTTGACTTCCTTGTACAAAACTGGTAGGGTTTTTGTTTTCTCTGGATATGCCTTGTGAGTTAACGCGAACCAGCCCTGTTGGCGGCCTACCTCGTGACTCAGCAAAGAGCCAGATCCTGTTACTGGCTTTGCAGGCCATGAAGTGTCTGTCACAGCCATTCAGCATTGTCATCATAGTGTGAAAACTGCCACAATCAGTATGTAAACAAGTGAGCATGGCCATGTTCCAGTAAAGCTGTATTTACAAAAACAAGCAGGGGGCCAGATACGGCCTGTGGGCTGTAGTTTGCCAACCCTTGGCCTAGATAAATGTAAAATCCTATCTCTGTGTCCAAAACCTGCTGCATTAAGGGAGGTTGAAAGAGAGGACACTTAACAGCTCAAGGTAACAGATCTGTGAGTTTTCATTGTTTATAAGTTCATGGTAAGAGATCAGTATGTGTGGCTGACCCAATTGCTAATTCAAGTTTAGGATATACTAATAGGAGAGTAATACTGAACACAGCAGGTTTAGACTTGCTGGATTCTTTGTTGGGTAGTTCTGTAAGCTACAGATTAGGAGGAGGAACTAGAGCTCATCCAAAGGAGAGCGATTAAAATAGTGAGGGGATTTGGACTCACATACGGAGAACGGTGCCTGGACACAAGCCAGATTGTACAATCGCCCAGCCTCTTCCATAGAGGTGGTTCAGCGTAATGGTTAAGACCATTGGCTCCAGAGACACACTGCCTGTGTTCAAATCCCTGCTCCATCATCTGTGTCTCGACAATTTCTCAAACAAGCACTTCATCCTCTCTGTTTTCATCTAAAAAATAAGGGTTATAGTATACCTACCCCGTCAGGTGGTTGTGAAGACTAAATGAGCTAATACACATAGGAGACATGTGTCTGTCCCGTACACAGTAGGCACTCAATAAATGCTGGCTGTTATTGTCATTATGTTGCTTATAAATGGAAGTGTCACGTTAGAAACATCATCATCTTCCCTGCTTTTAAGAAGTAGGTCGCAAATTTGACTCAGTTGTTAGCATGGGGAAAAGTGGTTCATCTGTAGTTTTAAGTTATAGAGCAAATCATTTTTTTTTCTAATACTTTCATCTTTCAGTGGGAACCTGGATAAGCAGACGGCCCTGGGGAACACGGCTCTGCACTACTGTAGCATGTATGGTAAACCTGAGTGTTTGAAGCTGCTTCTCAGGAGCAAACCCACCGTGGATGTCGGTAAGTGTGGCCAAGCGTCTTTTAATAACTGCGGTGAGAGCATTCAGTTGGCTGAAACCTAGACATGCCTGTTCCATTGTCATCTGAGGATTGTTCTTTGCCTTTTCAAGATGTATCTTAGATAATCATGCAACTGTATTCCACCTGTTTTAGCTAACCAGGCTGGAGAGACTGCCCTGGACGTAGCAAAGAGACTGAAGGCCACCCAGTGTGAAGATCTGGTAAGCGGAGTGGGAGAGGGGTGAGCCCAACTGCCCTAAAAGGGTGTTCTCTGAAACCACGACTGGAGTGAGAGAAGCAGATTCTCTCTCTCTCTCTCTCTCTCTCTTTTTTTTGGACATTGGCTAAAGAAATCCAGACAAGCACTCAGGCTACATTTGAAAAAATGGTAAAATGATAAATTTGTCATCCATGTCTTTTGAGTACAGTTATGGTATAGCAGCTAAAAGGCATTTGAGAGGTCTTATTACCAGACAAACTGCTATTTTTTTTTTTTTGGCCGTGCCACACGGTGGGCGGGAGCAGGATCTTGCTTCCCTGACCAGGGATCGAACCTGAGCCCCCGGCAGCGGAAGCACAGAGTCTTAGCCACTCGACCACCAGGGGAGTCCCAAGGTGCTGCTTTTTTTGTTTGCCAGACATTAGTCTTTCTCTGTAGCTTAACAGTAAAGAATTATTTGGGGAATTCCCTAGCGGCCCAGTGGGTAAAACACTGCAGTTCCTGGGTTCAATCCCTGGAACTAAGGTCAGGGAACTAAGATCCTGCAAGCCGTGTGGCACAGCCAAAAAACAAAAATAATTTTTTTTTTTGGAAAGAATTACTTGGGAAGCCAGTTCCAAAAATTGGGCAAGTAAAGTTCGGAGTGTAATGGTTTTCAGAATGTCCAGTGCCCTCCCTCCCCTGCCCCCATCCTGTGTACACACTCACCTCCAGTCCCACTAGTTCTTGCTTATACCTCTGGGCCTTCGCGTAGAGCATGATTCTCTTAACCACAGGGAAGGATAAGATAGGAAAGATAGGTCACATTCCCTTGAGTTCCTGCTAAGTGCCAAGTACCCACCCAGGCCCAGCAGTTGTACGTCTTTATTTTTACAAGAATGCTTTGGGGACGTTGGAGTTACCCTTGCCCCATTTTATGACTAAGAAAGTGGGCCGTGGGTGGAACCAGGACTGTCTGACTTTAAAGGCCTGCTGACCTACCTGTCGCACTTCAGTGACTCTGATTTTGCCTTCCAGCGGGAATTTGCAGTTTTGAGGCTCATTTTAATAATATTGAGAAAGCTTTTAATTTTGGAGAGAAGTCACGTTACCAACGTTACCAGAATTAAAAAGGCTTCACCCGTAATTCTTTGCAATTCCTCTTCAGTCTGTCCTGTGGCAGTCCCGTTTGTATAATCAGAGTTTTGCCTGCAGTGCAGCTACTGGTGATGAATCCGAAACCAGGAATGAGGTGGGATTTGCTCAGTGTTTATATAATGTCCGGGTGCCTGGCATTGAAATTACAGCGGTTACACCTGCTGTTACTTTCAGCTTTCCCAGGCTAAATCTGGAAAGTTCAATCCACATGTCCACGTAGAATATGAGTGGAATCTTCGACAGGAGGAGATGGATGAAAGCGATGATGATCTGGATGACAAAGTGAGTGTACGTAGTGCCTCTGATTCCTTAGCCCTTCTCCCAGGTTTTCTCCACTATACAGATAAGACCCATTCTTTGTGAGATTGATTTTGGTCTTATGACCTGATTCACCAGGGCCATTTTCTTTGTTTAGTCTCTGATCCTTGTTGAGTGCCACTTAATAGCTGTATTGGTCAGGTTTCTCCAGAGAAACAACCAGTATGGGTGGGTGGGTGGGTGGTGTGTGTGGGGTTGCGTGTGGTGTGTGTGTGGTGTAGAGATGGAGAGAAATTCATTTTAAGGAGTTGGCTCACATGCCTGGGGCGGGCCCGGCCAGAATCCCCAGGGCAGGCCAGTAGGCTGGGGACTCCACAGGAGCTGAGGGTGCAGTCCTGAGTTTTCAGGCAGAAAGCCTTCTTCCTTTGGGGGTCCTTAGTCTTTCGTCTTAAGCCCTTTGACTGCCTGCATGAGGCCCACCCCTGTTACTCAAAATCTAACCTAAATGTGAACCACATATAAAAAATACCTTCACAGCAGCATCTAGACTGGTGTTCGACCAGTCACCTACGCACCATAGCCTTAGCCAAGTCAGCACATAAAATGAGTCATCGAAACAGCTAATTAATAAATAACAAGTTGTCACTGATTGAGTGTTTAAATATGAACTAGGTGGCAGCGAGCACGTGTCACCTCAGGTCATCTCTGTCAAAAGCCCGTTGGGGTGTTGTCATTGTCCCACTTTACAGAGGAGAAGACTGACGGGGAAATCACGTGGTTTATCTAAAGTCTCACAGCGAGTAAAGACGGTCTCAGGGATTAAACCCAGTTCTGTGTGACTTTATCATAGATAGTTCTGAATTACCTCTGAAGGTTCATTTATACCCTTTTTTTAGATTCCACATATAAGTGATACCATATGATATTTGTCTTTCTGTGTCTGACTCACTTAGTGTGATAACCTCTAGGTCCATCCATGTTGCTGCAAATGGCATTATTTTGTTCTTTTTTATGGCTGAGTAATATTCCATCATATATATGTCCCACATCTTATTTATCCATTCCTCTGTCAGTGAACGTTTAGGTTGCTTCCGCGACCTGGCTGTTGTAAATAGTGCTGCAGTGAACATTGAGGTGTGCGTGTATCGTTTTGAATTACGGTTTTCTCTGGGTATATGCCCGGTAGTGGGATTGCTGGGTCATATGGTAGTTCTCTTTTAAGTTTTCTAAGGAAACTCCGTACTGTTCTCCATAGTGGCCGTACCAATTTACGTTAGTGTAGGAGGGTTCCCTTTTCTCCACACCCTCTCCAGCATTTAGTGTTTGTGGATTTTTTGATGATGGCCATTCTGACCGGTATGAGGTGATACCTCATTGTAGTTTTGATTTGCATTTCAATGATAATTAGTGATGTTGAGCATCTTTTCATGTGCTTTTTGGCCATCTGTATGTCTTCTTTAGAGAAATGTCCATTTAGATCTCCTGCCCGTTTTTTAATTGGGTTGTTTCATTTTCTGATACTGAGCTGCCTGAGTGGTTTGTGTATTTTTGGAGATTAATCCCTTGTCAGTTGCTACCTCTGAAGGTTCCTGCGTGCATTTTTCATCATCTGTGGATCCACTGGTTCCTCTTTCCCAGGCAGGATGTAAGGAGTAGTCAAAGGTGCTCCTACCGAGGGGTCCTAATGGCATTCACCATTTTAAGAGAAGCTCAATTACGACACAGTCAAGATAACCATTATAGTAAGAGTTGGCGAAATTCCTGAGAAGTGTTCAGAGGACAGGGCGGCTGCCTCAGCCTTGGCGAGCAGTGAAGACCTTACCAAGGAAACACTGTGGGAGATGGGTTTCTAAGGGTGGTGAGGAGCTTGCCAGGCAGGGAAGTAGGAAGGAGTGCATCCTTCGGGGGAGGGAGAACAGCATGTGCAGAGGCTGGGGGTCATCATGGGGCCTGAACATCAGAGGACCGGTTGGGATGAGGTGTGAGGTGCCTTCACATGCACTGGGTGGGGAGAGGCAAGGGGCTCCCCTGAAGCGTCAGGCAGCCTAGACCAGGAAGGGCGTGAAGGGGGTGGTAGGCCAAGTTCACCCCTTTGGCTTTCATCTAAGCAGGCACAGGCCAACAGAGCTTTGCTGTCAGAGAGCAGGGTTTCCTACCAGCTCTGCCTGCAGTGTGGAAAATGGGCTGGAGCTGAAAGAAACTGAGGCAGGGGCTGTTCAGGAGACCAGTGGTCCAGGGGGTGCTGGTGAGTGCCTGCACGAGTTGTGGGTCCGAGGGGTACTTCTGAGCTCTCTGTGCGGGACTGGGTGGCTCTCGCTGCCACTGAGGTTGGGAGACTTCCCACTTGGGAAGTTGCATGGGCGCTGATGCTGTGAGCCGAGTGCAAACGCCAGCGATCCGTCATGGGTGGTTGAAAGTGTTTGGAATCCAAGAGGTTGAGGTTGGACGTACAGGCCCGAGCCATCAACATTAGGTGGCAGTCACGGCCATGGGTGCAGATGAGGCTCCTTCCTGAGAGGGTGTAAAATGAGGAGAGAGGTGAGTGTGGAGAGCTTCGACGTTAAAGGGCTGAGCAGGGATGGAAAAGTTAATGTAGTAGCTACTGTTCAGTTGTTGGTGAACGTGCCCTGCACAGGGGAGGTATTTGTGGATTAAAGGTTACATCCGTGTGACCTTCTACTTCTGAATACAATGCTCCCTAACCAGCATGTCCCTGGTGGGACCCTGGTAATGACAGGAGAGTGAGAAGTGTACTCTCTGGATGTTTCCCTTGTGCTGTGTCGTGGCTCCTAGGCTTTTGTGTGGCTGACCCCCCAGAAACGCAGAGAGCCACAGGAGCCCAGATCCCCCCCCAAGCCTGCCCTGCAGAGTCCTCCGGACACCTGAAGCGTCATCCTTGACTATCAGCTGACCCACCACACTGTTATTTCATTTGCCAGCCGAGCCCCATCAAGAAAGAGCGCTCACCCAGACCTCAGAGCTTCTGCCACTCCTCCAGCATCTCCCCGCAGGGACAAGCTGTCACTGCCGGGCTTCAGCACTCCGCGGGACAAACAACGGCTCTCCTACGGTGCCTTCACCAAACCAGATCTTTGTCTCCACAAGCACAGACTCACCCACAGCGCCGACTGCGGAGGCACCCCCGCTGCCTCCTAGAAACGCCGGGAAAGGTACAGGCTGTGGGAAGGGCTTTGTGACTCCATCTTCAGAGCTGGGAGTTGACCCAGCTTTGACGTAAGAATTTCGAGGTGCCTTTGAGTGGCAGAGTGTGGGCTGTGATGTCAGGGCAGCTTGAAACAGGGACCTCACCATTTGCCCCGTTACAGCCGAGTAGTGTTACGGGCACTCCGCGTGCCTTGTCTTGTGTGAACCTTACAACCATCCTGTGAGGTGTGTGCTTTTGCGCCCATTGTACAGATGAGAAAATTGAGGTAGAATGACTTGCCCAAAGGTCATGCGGCCGGTAAGTGGTGGAGCTGAGGTTCCATCCAGGGTCCACGTGGCTCCCAAACCAGCGTTCTTTCCTGTGTAATATGGGGTGGAATTTGAGTTCTTCTTTGAGAAGTTTCTTTCCTCTACACTAAAATGTAGTAACAGTGATAGGCAATAGTTACGAAGCCCTTTGCTTTACGAGAGGCCCTAAGCCCAGCACCTCTCTTTTCACGCTCACAGAACAAGGTAAGCTAGGACAGTTGCTGGCACCAGGCAGACAGGGTCCTGGTTCAGAGCTCTAGAGTAATTGGCCTGAGGCTCTTGGGGGTTTGGGATCCTCACCCAGGTCCTGTGTGACCTGAACCCACACTCCTGTGCTCTCTGGCGAGTGGTTTTCCACGAGATACCACCTGGGGCAGGATCCTACCAGAGGAGGGTCATTGTGCCATGTGTTGTCACATGCCCCCACGGGACTCATGCCAGGTGGTGACGGTCCGTGAAGACTGCATCCTGTTCCCCGAATCCACCGAACGCCCTGCACAGAAAGTCCATGTATTCCCACCTATACGGGGACGAGTCAAGACACAGAAGTGATAACATTAAGGGCTCACCCCTCCCGGGGGTATTCGAGAGGTACCCGGAGCTGTAGCTTCCGGTCTGGTCTCAGCCATAAACCCAAGTGCAGGATCCTCCCCGTGTCCTCTGCAGGTTTGAGGGCCCCGGTGCACAGTGCGTGCCTATTTGAATCACACTGGGGCTATTTTCTGGGGAATGTGAGCTTTATTCAAAGCAGTGTTTTTTCAGAGCTTATTCTCCATTGAAATAGTGTTATAAATGGGAGCAGTGTTCTTAGACCCCAATGGCCTCATAGATGATAAAATAGTGGAGAAAGTTAAAATGAGGCTCGGGCATAAACAGCACTCATCAGAGATAACCAGTGACCAGAAGAGCAACGGCGCACGTAACCCAAAGGCTTAACCCACCGGTGGTGTCCTTACCATTCCACACATCATGCTGGAACGTGCCTTTTAAATCACTAGCATAACAAGGCGCAGACGTGTGCCGCAAGAGGCCTGTGTTACCTCTCACCGCGGGGCGATGATGCTCCCCAGCAGGGTGGCAGTCTGCTAAGAGCAGAGAGTCCCTTTCTGCGCCCTAAGAAAGACCGGGGAGAGTTACCCTGCAAGAGTTCACATCCCCTGATCGTGGTTACCAAAAGAAGTGGTGATGACCTATCAGAGAGCCTCCCGGTCACTGAGAACCTTGGAAAAGGGATACAGGAGAGAATGACACCAGAGTCCTAGGGCCCAGGAGGCACCCTCACCTCCCTCTACCCCTTTCCATAATTTTGTCTCAAGGGGACGCAGAAACCCATAAAGTATCCTGACTCAGTGCCAAGTATATCTCTGCTGCCTTGAATAAATTCTGATTAGCTCTTTCCCAAAGACCCAAAGACAAAGACCAAATTTATTTCGTGATGCAGCTGCTGAAACAAGTGCCTGGAGACTTGGCCGTAGCAACCGTGGTCGGCTAAGGATAGACTGCTTACCGCCCCCCACCCCCAATCCCATAATTGAACATAGACATCCCTCTCCGCCACAGTCAGAGTGTTCTTCCAGGTTGCCCATAGCAGGACATCAGATTCGGAGATTTGGTCTGAGCTGGTGAGACAAGAAGCACAGCCTGCCCGTGACTTTTATAAGGGGTTTGAAGCGGGAGATACTTCCTGCAGGCAGCTTGACTCACGTGCCCACACATTTGGAATAGTGATAATGTTTGAATGGAGTTCTCAGAAGACACAGTTGAAGACCAGCCGATGCTCTGCGCAGAGAGAACTCTCCTCTGTTTTCCTTACGTTTTCTTCATTTCATTCTGTTGAACTGATTGAACCGTTTGCATGGAACAAAGATGTCTTGTTGTTTGGGTTGCTCGTTTCCCGTGGAGGTAAAGCAGAGGTGTCTGCTTGCAGCCGAAGTCATTTCCACACTGAGAACTTCGGGGTCGTAAGGATGATGGTTTCCGGTGAGGCAGAAACAACTGATAAAGTTTCCACTAACGAGAGGAATACAGAGGACAAAAGTAGAAGGAATTATTCTGAATCCAGCTCAGGAGTATTTTCAGAAACTTGCAGCTGCCTCGTGAAAATGTAAGGAGTTTGACCTAAATTGCCGTCGGGCAAAGCCCCCTGTGCTTGAGCAGAGCTCCAGTCAGAGCTGGACGGCTCAGCAGTTCGGAATCCCGAGCTCACCACTCTGAGGCCTTTGAAACATTTTGCTGCCCACGCCCTCTTCAGATGTGAAGTCCAGCGGGATTAAATCAGAGCTATAAAATTAAGCATGCAGAAGTTTCCCACCCGTGGTCGGCAGCTCCGCCCAGCCCCCCACTTCACTGTATCTTTATTAAGACTAGATATTCTTCAGGATCGCCAAGATTGGTTTGTTCTTCATCTTTCAGCTAAAATCATGTCACAGAACCTGGATTTTTTTTTTTTTTTAGAGCTAGAGGGATGCTGAAAGATTGACGTACAGCTCAGGAAACAGAGCCCTGAAAAGGCTGAGGAACTTCCATGTCACGCGGTGGCTGAAATAGGATAGAAAATTAAAGTGGGCCTTAGGACTTGGCAACCAGATCTTCTATGGTAGTTTCTTCTTTTCCATGTTGAGGAAGAGGGTCCATCTCTGTCTTGTCTTCCTCGTGCATTTGTCATCAGAATCCAGTGAGACAATATATGAGAAAGCATTTGGTAAAATGCAGAGCGCTGAACTACCGCGAGGGACTCCTATCAGGACTGTTCAGGCTCTGACTCCACACATGTCCCCAGAGTAGGGAAGAAGGTCTGGGCACCACGGTACTGTGATGCCGCCCCCAGAACAGGCGCTTGACAACAGTGTAGCTTTGCTTTTTAAGTCATTTTAAGCTACAGCACTGCAGTTTTCTCCCACTGTAAAATTCCACACCTTTTACACAGCCGTGGCACAGACTGTACTTGACACGAGATTTTTGTGGAGGTTAGTGAGAGGGACGGGAAGCTTCCAGCTCAGCACCTGGCACCTAGTCTGTGCCCCAGGGAGGGTTCTGCTGCTGACATTTGAGAGCCACTGCAACTCCTCAGCTTTAAAGAAGCGTCCTTGGGGAATAGGAACCGGGGTGGAGCTGCCCAAGTCTGGTAAATAGGCAGGCGCTCTAAATGGCGAAGCCTGGCATGATGTGGGCACCTTTCACTCAAAGGCTTTGTCAGGTAAATGAACGAGGAGTCTGATCGCAAGAAGCTTATTTGACTTACTTAAATGAACTAAGTTTTCAAGCTTTTAGAAGCACGAAGTGATATGCTAACTAGCTTCAGTTCATTCCCATCTGTTCGTGAGATCAGTCCCCTGGACTCAGGCATCGTGTAGCACCTCTGCATATCCTGTGAATACCTGTAGGAATCCTGCAGTCCACACACGTTTTCTATAACATGGACTTCCTGTTTCACACAGGCTCCAGCCTTGGTCTGATAAACCAGTAGGTGATCTGCACAAAAGCGGCTCAGGGCCTGGTGCACCGAGGGCTCCGTGGGTGCTCGTCACGGAGAATGTTGAACGGTGCTGCCCTCGCCATCCCTGTAGGTGAGGAGCTAAGCACCCACGTTAATCCAAGAGTATAGTTTGAGAGTAACACACCCTCCAAGGCAGGTCCATCTGTCAACCAGACCGCCGTGCCTGCTGGGCAGCTGTGAGCCGCTGTGAATTCAAAACCCCACTCTATCCTCTTCTCTCCTTGCCCCACCTAGGAGGCTGGGGGTTCCTCCCACCAATGCTAACCCTGTCCCTGCCCTGGTCTCGTTTTCACATTTAACTCATCTTGCTAAGTTTCAGGGCCTTCATCTGAAAAATAAGAATCAGGTGTGTGGCTGGCTGGGTCCCTGCTTAGAACGTGAAGGAACGTATGTAAAGTGACTGGCACAGCGTGAGCACTCAGTACGTAGGATGGGGGCCTGTTGGGGTCCTGCTGCATGTGTTTGGTTCTGCACGTGTCCTGGGCCCTGGGCAAGGTAGCAGAGGGGGAGCGGGGAGCTCCTGCTTGGAAGCTTGCGCTCCAGTGGGTGAGAAAGCAGTGAGCTGTGCCCTCATCAGGGGCAGCAGTCGGTGGTGCTCCAGGTTTGAAGAGAGGGTGAAGGGAGTCTTCCTTTCACTCCCCCGTCCCGCTGGAGGCAGAACTCCTCCACACGGAGGCTGGGAGTGAGCTGTCCCTGCATCCCTGGCACAGAGGGGGCTCCGTCAGTGCCTGCTGAGTGAACAAACAACTGCAGAAATCAGTGAAGGCGTGTCCTAGAAACGTGCGGCCAGAGCAAGGAGGGGACCTCATAAAACTAAACCCAGATGTCCTGGGGCTGTGATAACTGACCTCGCTGACGATCCTTCTGCACCATTTTGTGCCCAAACTCGGTTGTGTAAGCATTTTATACACCATTTCTCTGACTCATTTGAGGTCTGTAGCAACAGTTAGGGCAGAGAGGGGGTGGCCAGGGAGAAGACTGCCCCGGGGTCTGAAGGTAGGAAAGTGCCCTGCTCCAGGAGTTGAGCTTGCCTAGGAGATGTTTTCCCTGCGAGTGGCTTTATTCATATGCTGATGACTGTAGAGTTTCCTGGGATTTTTTTATCTCACAGGAAGGTAGCCATTTGAGTGGCTCAATTTTAAAGCTTCCCATGGACCATTGTCCTTCATTGGTGTTGACTTTTCTGGATTTTTCTGGGGGTATTTTTTTGTGTGTGTGAGTGGCTTTTTGTTTGCTTGTTTGTTCTGCCTATTTTTGTCCGTCTCTCTCAATCCTTTTTAAAGCACTGCACACGTGTATCGCCTTGCATTGGCCTCTTTGCTGGCCGAGAGCACGTCTGTGACTCCTGCCCTCAGCAGTGCCGGGCTCGCCAGCCCAGTTGCCCGACCACTGGGGTGCGGAAAGGGGAGCAAAGGTCGCCCGACCACCGGGGTGCGGAAAGGGGAGCAGAGGGAATGCTGTTGTGCGTCTTGCACGTAAGAACGTATGAGCAGGGCTTCCCTGGGGGCGCAGTGGTTGGGAATCCGCCTGCCGATGCAGGGGGCACGGGGTCGAGCCCTGGTCCGGGAAGATCCCACATGCCGCGGAGCAACTAAGCCTGTGCGCCACAACTACTGAGCCTGTGCTCTAGAGCCCACGAGCCACAACTACTGAAGCCCGCGCACCTAGAGCCTGTGCTCTGCAACAAGAGAAGCCACCGCAATGAGAAGCCCACTCATCGCAACTAGAGAAAGCCTGCATGCAGCAACGAAGACCCAACACAGCCAAAAATAAATTTTTTTTTTTTTTTGCGGTACACGGGCCTCTCACTGCTGTGGTCTCTCCCGTTGCGGAGCACAGGCTCTGGATGCACAGGCCTCAGCGGGCCATGGCTCACGGGCCCAGCCGCTCCGCGGCACATGGGATCTTCCCGGACCGGGGCACGAACCCGTGTCCCCTGCATTGGCAGGCGGACTCTCGACCACTGTGCCACCAGGGAAGCCCTAAATAAATTTTAAAAAGCAAAAAAAAATCCTTTGAAAAAGAAAAGAAAAAAGAATATATGAGTGTTAAAGAACCAACCCTGAGCCCCTTGAGTTCGGCACTTTTCTCTTAATGATCAGTGTCTTGGAAGGAGACTGAAGGACACGTGAATGGCTCCTGCGTGTTCTGTGTGCAGCGCTGCGTCTGTCACAGTGTCACTGCCATGTTGGGATCCTGCCAGGCCTGCTGCCAGCCTACCGTGCTTTCTCCACACGCCCCTCTCCTCTGCACCGTGCCTCTGTTTCCCCACCTGAGCATGGAGATGATGATAGCGTCTTCCTACTACACACAGTTCTTCTCTAAGTAAATATTCTTGCATCTTTATCTACATTTTTTTAATATAAGTTTATTTTTATTTTTTATTTATTTTTGGCCACGTTGGGTCTTCGTTGCTGTGCGCAGGCTTTCTCTAGTTGTGGCAAGGGGGGGCTACTTTTATTTGTGATGCACGGGCTTCTCCTTGCGGTGGCTTTTCTTGTTGCGGAGCACGGGCTCTAGGTGCACAGGCTCAGTAGTTAGTTGTGGCGCACAAGCTCTGTAGTTGTGGCACATGGACTTAGTTGCTCCGCGGCATGTGAAATCTTCCCAGACCAGGGCTCGGACCTCTGTCCCCCGAATTGGCAGGTGGATTCGTAACCACTGCACCACCAGGGAAGTCCCTATCTACATTTTAAATGATAGAAACTTTCCATTCTTTTTAAGTTCTGTACTGTGAAAACCATTAGAAAATGGTAAGTTTGTCATTTGTATTGTCCAGAGTTGTCTATATAACTCTGTCATTAACTTCGAGGCTTCTGAGATGCATGGCGGCGTGACGCGTGTGGGCTTCCCGAGTTCTGGCCGCATGGTGGCCACACGTCTGAGCTGCAGGCCTCAGTGAGGGACCTCCCTGAGCTGGTGACGGTGAGGTGCTCGAGGCAGCACAGCTCACACGCGGCCAGTAGCGTTGAAGCCCTGGCAGAACGTCTAACTGAGTGACCAAGAGGCTGCTGGAAATACAGGAGAACCCCAGGCACGTGAACCCCCAGTAAGAGCTGCGTTGGTACACCCTGCCTCCTTGTAGAAGACCTTCTAATAATTTAACCTGGGAGCTATATATGGCAGCTTCGGAAGTCTAGACCGTATTTTTAAGAAAAAGTGTTAGAGGATAGTTTGACATAATAGCCAGTATTAGCGGCAAATGTGGCTTAGGGTGTTTTCTCCTTATTCCCACAGGCCCTGGCAGAGTGGAGGGAAGAAAACTGGCTGCCCGAGTCCCCTCCCCACCTGTTAATCTTGCCTCCACCCCTTTCGAGTTTGTTTGATGCTGTGTTTACTATTTTTTAGTTTGTTTTGTTTTAGCTTTCTTTACCCCTCCAGAATTGCTTCTTTCCTGACCAAGCCAATGCTCAGGTTTAGTTTGCAGGAAACATCCTTTTTAGTGCTTAAAGACTAGTTACTTATTTTGGAAGTCTTTTGAGCTCTCTACAGTAAAGTTATAAAATTTTGTCTGCTTTTCTGGGGTCTGATACAGTGTTTTTCACCCTTTTTTAACTCATGCCCTACCAGCCAAGAAGATTTCATGGCATCTTCCCTTCTGTAGCTTCTGTTACAGAACAATAGGTGGGTCTGTGTGTTGTTTGCCATGAAAGTCCATTACAGTATTGAATATTTATTTTCGAACTTCACACTCTCTCTCCCCAGGTCCCCTCTCTCCCTGGTTTCTGATCTGTCACCCTAAGTGAGACGTTCTGTCTTCCTTAAGGATCACTAGCCTTACAACAAGAGAAGTAGAAGTTTATTCATCCATTAATTCGATACTGTATTTACTAAATGCAGCTTTCTCTACACCAGGCCAGAGAACAGCCTGACCCTGGTAGAACCTGCAGCATGGTGGACAGAGAGGCAATAAACAAGTCAGCAAAGACAGATAATTAGAGACTGTAGTAGCTGATGTCTGAAAGTAAGACAAGGCTGTGATGACGTCAGGAAGGGAACACTAACCCCTACATTTTTTAAATGGTGATTCAGGAAGCTTGATTTTGCTTGGTTTGTGGTTATAGGACAACTCTGGTCTGATCACTCCTAAAACCACGTACGCAGACAGTTTTGCCCAGAGACATAGCCCCATTGGCCATCTGTGTTTCCAGGCGGGATTTGAAACGGATTGATTATGACCTTCCAGATGCATTGCATCAGGAAGTCCCTAGATGGCGATACAGATGAAACTGCTAGGGAATCTCACCATTGTCTATTATGTATTCTCCATTTATTTCCAAGAGGAAAGTTACACTTCCTAGTACCGAGCGTTGTTGTTGCCATTTTCCTCGTGTGGCGAGCCCAGAAAGTGCTGGCCTGGCTTTCAGGACGGGGCGAGCCCTCGCCACCCCCAGAGACCTGCATCAGGGTTCAGCTCCGCCCCTCGTGGCTCCATACCCTTAATCACACCCAGCCCCGCTTTCCTAGCTGCCAAATGGGGCCAGTAATACCAGACCTACATGCCTCACAGGGTTGTTATGAAAATCAAGGCAAATAGCATGTACGAACACATTTTGAAAACTAGGAAGCACTGCACAAACACAAGGCTAAAGTAACAATGCCTTCACTGTTACAAAAATGAAACAGTTTCTGAAACTTCAGTGACTGGTGCCGTAATTAGGCGTTGATTGGGGATATCGGTAAGGCTTCCATCACGTATCTCATCAGTAGGACTGAGAATAAATACTGCCGCTAGGGCCATTTAATTCTAAAGCACACAACCATTTTACTGAGATGAACAGTATTTACTTCCAAGACGAGACTGTCTTTGAGAAATGGGGGTTTAAATCTGTGTTTGTACTGAGCGGTAATTGATCACGGGAAATAGCAAAGCTTGTTTTCCCAAGGAAGGAGGCCAGCAGTAATTACGCTTCTCTTTTAATATGCAGAATGTAAAAAGCTCTTTTGGAGCCTTTCTGGATCACCAGGTACCTGCTATCCTGCGATAAACATTTGGTGTGGCAGTGTTCCTAGCTTTATTTGTTTCTTTCCTTTTTTTCTCTTTTAATGTTTGTGGACACTGTTGTCCAGTTAAACCATAACCTGGTAATGATCATAAAGAGAGATTTGTCAAAGTGCCCAGCATATAGTGCTCGGCACACACCGGCCACTTCAGTGTCTCTTGGAATAAACAAAATTAACAGCGTATATACTACTCCCGTAGCGCTCATTGAAAACAAACTTCTTTTTTTCTTAAAGCGTTAGTTCAAAAAGTCAACTTTTGCAGTAGTGGTGCGTGTGTGTGTGTGATATTAATATAATTATTGCTATCGTATCATTACCTCTGGAGAAAGTAGAATCTTTTTAAAAACCTTTAGAAATCAGGGCTTCCCTGGTGGCACAGTGGTTACAAATCTGCCTGCCAATGCAGGAGACAGGGGTTTGAGCCCTGGTCCGGGAAGATCCCACATGCCACGGAGCAACTAAGCCCGTGCGCCACAACTACTGAGCCTGCGTGCCACAGCTACTGAAGCCCGCGCACCTAGAGCCCGTGCTCCGCAGCAAGAGAAGCCACTGCAGTGAGAAGCCCGCGCAGCGCAACGAAGAGTAGCCCCTGCTCGCAGGCAAAAATTTAAAAAAAATTTTTTTAAACCTATAGAAATCAGTGAAGCTTATGTAACTTGTTCAAGCTTCCAATATAATAGGTGGTTTATGATTTCTAGAACAGTTCAGAATTGGAGGAAAAAAGGGTTTTTGGATTTCCCTTCTTTCCAAGTAACCCTTTCCATTAGAACCTTCATTATTTATAAAAGTCATTTAAAAAAAAACTTCAGGCAACGTTTGCTGACTGAAAAAAAAATTGCAGTGGTGAGAGAAACCCTATTCTATGAATCCAGTGTTCATGTTTCCACGTGAGGCCCTTTGGAGGTTTAGTCGGTTTTGTTGTTTTTGTTTTTTGTTTTTTTTTTTTGCGGTACGCGGGCCTCTCACTGTTGTGGCCTCTCCCGTTGCGGAGCACAGGCTCCGGACGCACAGGCTCAGCGGCCATGGCTCACGGGCCCAGCTGCTCCGTGGCATGTGGGATCTTCCCGGACCGGGGCACGAACCCGCGTCCCCTGCATCGGCAGGCGGACTCTCAACCACTGCGCCACCAGGGAAGCCCTTAGTCAGTATTTTGCTCTTTCTCCATTGACTTTGCTGGCAGTGCTGTGTGCCTTCTTCCTCTGTAGGTTTTGCCGTGGTTCCAGTGAGTTACTGGTTTAAAATGTGTGTGTTTTATTTCTCCCGTTGTACCCAAAGGATGATCTGAACCCAGTAGTGTTCCATGTTGGCTGACGTTTTGTTCCTTAAAAGCACACACTCTCCTTTTTAATTTTTTTTACCAGCAATTTTTAAAAGCCCTCTTTTGGGGATTACCGGGTCGATGGACTTGGCCATCCCCAGCCTCGTGCTTCGGTCTCTGTGTGTCACACTCCATTTGATGCATGGGAGTGACTGCACACAGGCTGTTCCATCTGCGAGACCGGGATTAACCTTCCTGCACCATTCGATTCCTTTCCAGGTCCAACTGGCCCACCTTCAGCACTCCCTCTAAGCACCCAGACCTCTAGTGGCAGCTCCACTCTGTCCAAGAAGAGGCCTCCTCCCCCACCGCCCGGACACAAGAGAACCCTATCCGACCCTCCCAGCCCACTACCTCACGGGCCCCCAAACAAAGGCGCAGTTCCTTGGGGTAAGTTGTCCTCCAGTCAGGGCCCTCACTGCCTGAGCCAGGCAGAGCACGGGGCTCGGGGGGCAGTGGGCGCTCAGCACACCCAGCAGATGGACCAGACCGCACCCACGCTGGGTGAGGGCCTGGATACATATGATTGCACAGCCTCTTATGGCCAAGGAACCATGGGGGAAAATACCACCACCACTTGAAAAGTGTACTAGTGATAAGCTTCTGAGCACGTTTTGTGCACCGGACACCCACCAGGGCCCAGGTGGTCAGGCTGGTCCCTCCCAGCTCCTGCCCCCGCTCAGCCTCGCCGGCCTGCTTTCACCTCTGGCTCCACCGGGCTCTTTCCTTCCTCGGGCCGCCCCCTCCCTGCAGCTCTGTCATGGGCTTGAAAGCCTCGCTCCCTCCCGTCCTCCTCTGCCTGCATGTCTGTCTCCTGGGCCATCCTCTCTGAGGGAGCCACCTCCCCAGTGTTTCCCTCAGGACCCCAGATCACCGCTGACAGGTGTTTTATTTGTGTTCGGTTTTTCGGTCTCTGGAACCTAGCTCCGTGAGAGCAGGGCCCTTGTCTGTCTTTTCTGTGTTCACAGAGCCTAGAGTCGAGCCCAGGATGCAGTAGGTACCTCATAATCGATTGAGAATAAACAGACCTGCGCAGATCAGTTAGTAGTTCACCATTTCAGTGACACTGGTGGCTGATAACAAATTTCTATCCACAAGGAACACGGTTTCCGTCTTTATCTCCCTTTGTAGCTCACCAGCCTGCCACCAGGTTCGCTCAAGAGCCCGGTGTCTCCCGGCGCCCACGGGGTCCTGGCCCTGCTGGTTTGCATGGCTCACCTCCCCTTGCCGGTGAATCGTGTCATGGCTGTTTTGTTTGTTTGTAACTGATAGGGAGCTCAGCTGAATGCTTTTAAAGGCCTCGTCAGAAAGCCCCTAATAGGTGTTCTGGATTTGGGGAGCTTCTGGGAAAAGCCATGCTGCCCATTTGCAGACGGCCACGCCTGTGTGTCATGTGACCCAGATGCCACAGTGCGTGTGGACTGTCTGTGCTTAGCCGTTCACTCCACTGGCCTGGTGCCTGGGGTTTGGGCTTCTCCACCCTTGTGCTCGAGGAGCTCGTGGTCCAGGAGGGACACGAGTGCCGTGCATTCTTCACCAAATACTGTGGAAATGCTGAAGCAGGGTGTCCAGCTGCGTCGGTAGGCTTTGCGGGGAGGGGAAATTTGCAGCGGGTGTTGACAAATCTGTTCCCGGTGAGACCGGCTGCGGGGAGGGTGCGCCCAGGCACACGTCAGCACCATGCAGGTCCCTGACACTGCCCGCGGCCCCACCCCAGGGCCTTCAGGAGTCCCCAGGATTCTTCCAAAAGTTCCAAAAGGATTCTTCCAAGAGGAAGAATTATTTGCCCCAAATAACGCTCCACTGACGGTCACCAGTTTCCTGCAGGTGTTCATACCACAAATCACAGACTGACCTTTTCGAATTTCACTAGATTTTGATCCTGTTGTTTACTCGGGTTTTATTTCTGCATAAAGTTCATTGTGCCTCACAGACTCCATCAGTTTGCAGTTAAATTTACTAAATTTCTGTTTCCCGGCTTAAGAATTATCCCTTTCTTAGACTAAGCAGCAGGACTAGAAAAAAAGCAGGTGTTCATTTGCTTTGGTTTGGCTTTGGGTGGGTTTCGTTGTGGACAAGGGGCATTTTTCACCAAGAAACAAGGTTATCCCTTGATGAGCGTGAGTTGGTGCCCCAGACGGTGAGCGGGAGCCTTCAAGCTTTGGAAGCTGTGGGCCCTGAGCAGTTGGCTGCCACCTACCCCCAGCCTCAAGGGACAAAAATCAAAATCTCTCTGCGCAGAAGTGACCACTGTACACGTCACAGACAACCCCAGGTGGTAATTCTGTGGCCGTCAGGGCCGTTCTTTCTGAGTCGGTGTATGAGCACACAGGGGAGATGTTCTTAAAGGCATCTGCAGACGCGGGACGGTAACAAGCCTCTCACCAGGCAGGTTAAAGTGGCTCAGATCCGGGTCTTCATGCTTTGTGTTGTATGATCACCGCGGGTTTTATCCCTACCTGTCTCCCACTGACGTGATCCAGAAGCCGAAGCAGGGGTCAGACTTAATTAATAAGGCACACGGGGTACCAGATTCCTAGGCAGCATTTATGGTACCTGTGGTTTCCCTCTAGGCACCCATCATTCCAATGCTCCCCTAAACCTGCCGTCTCCCCACAGCCCCTGAGGTGAGGGCCTTTGGGCTGTCTGAGATCTGGACCGGGGCGTGGGGGGCAGACATGCGGAGGTGGAGTAGCACAGCCCTGAGCTCGCCCTGGCCTTACCTGCCCACCCCCTGCCCTAGGACATGCCTGCCGTGTTGAGCTGGTAGGCTCCCAACTCCATCCTCTCCCCTGAGAGCCAAGCCATTGCTCATAGTGTGCCCTCAGCCTCGAGCAGTCTGTCCACTTGTGTTCACGCTTAGTCATCCTTCCAGATCTACTGTCCAGGGACCTGCTTCAGAGACCCTCCCCGGCCCGGCCAGCACCCCCATGCCCACTCTCTGCTCCTTCTGGCATAGAGATTATCACACAGTGGTTCTGGTTGCCTTTCTGTCTTTCCCAGTGCAGTATGAGCTCCTTACGAGGGCACGAGCTGTCTCTGTCTCAGTGGAGCTCTGGTGTGGACCTGTGTCCTACTGCCTGGATTCTAATCCACCTCCACCACCTGGTAGCGCTGTGGCTTTCAGCAGTTACCTTTGAATCGTTCCATACCTCAGTCTCTCTGGCTGTAAACTGGGGCTAGTTAATAGCACTCATTGAATTCTTAAGGCCAGTTCCACAGAGTAGGAAATGCAAGGGGCTTGATTTTAAGGACACTGAGATTCACAAAAGGTTCAGTTCCATGCCCAAGTTCTCACAGCTGGTGAGTGGGGAGCCCGTGTGGCTGGGAGAGCCCATGGCCCTCGCGCTCTCCTTGCTCTGCTGAGCTCTGCACTGACGGCTTAGTGATCCCCTTGGCTGTTCCCCTGTCTCGGCAGTTGTTTCTTTGCCTGTGAATGGAGACGGGGGAAGGTAGCCCGGCAGGTAGGCACCCCCCGCCTGGCTGTGCCACCTCGTCTCTGCAGCACGGAGCCCTGGTGTGTGGGGAGGCCACCCCAGGCTTCCTCCCTGCCAGGACCACAGCATCCACGGTGCCCAGGATAGCCCGGGCATCACATACTGCAGCCCCGCTATGGTGATGGGTTCGGCCATCTGTCTAGGGAGACGGCAGAGGCAGGCTTTCGATCAGAAAACAGCTAGGCCGGTGGCAGAAGCAACTAGGTGTGGGGACTGTTGATTTTTGAAGTGGCATGTCATTAAACCTCACCTTTGGAGATAAAATAAGTTGTTTATTACCTGCTTTCTAACAGACCAACACATTTTAACACAATTCAAATTAACTTAATAAGGAAATGAGGACAAAGGGAGAATAAAGGGAGCAAAGTAAGATGAAGTCCAGGAGGGTTATGTCGTCACAAAATGCATAACACAAGGTCACATACAGCAGCTGGAAATAGACCACGGGTTTGACACTGAGGTTCTTAGAGGTGGGAGCAAAGAAAACAATGCAGCCAGTTATCTAGTTCATGGTGGCCATAAGATTAAGCCTTTTCTCACACTTGAGGTTCTTTTAATGACTACGTGAGATCAGCTTTCCCTGGGACCTCCGTCCTTTGTCAGGTATTCAGAGAAGTGTTTACGGGGCGCATCCTGGGAAATCATATAGTGCACCGAGCAAACTTTCCGGAAGCCTGAGTTCTGATCCGTGTTCCACCAATACCTGGCTAAGAGACCTCTGAGAATCACTTGCATTCCTTATCTTTGGCCACTGGGACTTAAGTTCTATACGCTTCTCTTTTTTTTGATGGAGAGTAGATGATGGACGAAAAACTATACCGCAAGATGATTCCCTTCTCATATTTCAAGGCCAGAACTTCCAGGTAAAATGGGTCAGTATTTGAAATGTTTGATCCAAGTCCCCCACGTCTACTTATTAGAAGTAGTATTGGCTTGTAAAAGAGCCTTTGGGTAGAAACTTCCTGATTCTTTCTTTTTCTTGGATTTCCCAATATATTCTCAAGTCGCCTCCCCCCACCACTCCGACCCCATTTTACGTGCAGTTCTAGAAATAACAAGGGCTGCCACCATATATAGATTATTCACCATGTACCAGCTGCTATGCACTTGTTCATACGTTACTGTATTAAGCCATCACAACTGTCCTATGAGATAGGGACTGTCATGGTCCCTGGTTTACTGATGAGGAAATTGAATCACAGAGGTCAAGTGACTTGTCCGATAACTTCAAGGCCTGGATTTGAACCTATTTCTGACTCCGAGGTTTGTATAATTACCCACTCTTCCAGAAGACTCCTAGAGCCTGTGTGCCAGGCACTGCTGGGCAGTGCCCTCCTCTCGTTCCACACTCCTGGCCCACAGCTTCTGAGCTACAGTAAGTGACCTGGAGTCTTGGCCACAGTTTTTTTTTTTTTTTTGCGGTACGCGGGCCTCTCACCACTGTGGCCTCTCCCGTTGCGGAGCACAGGCTCCGGACGCGCAGGCTCAGCGGCCATGGCTCACGGGCCCAGCTGCTCTGCGGCATGTGGGATCCTCCCGGACCGGGGCACGAACCCACGTCCCCTGCATCGGCAGGCGGACTCTCAACCACTGCGCCACCAGGGAAGCCCTTGGCCACAGCTTTTTAAACTGTCTGCCCACCGTCCGTCTCCAGCCCTCTCCTCACACAGCTGTGTGTGTACCAGTCATTTCCCAGGTTGCACCGAGAGAGGAAAAAGGATTGAGCTGTTTCCATGCTTGTGCGCCTCCTTCTAGTGCTGTCCTATTTTTGGAACTTTTTCAAAGCCACGCTTCTCTGCCCAGGCACAGCAGGGCTCCTGTCTGCCAGACCACAGCTGCCTCCCCACCCAGGTGTGCAAGAAACCAGGCTGTGCTGGCGGGGGGAGTGGAGGAGTCTGCTCTGTGGGCCTTGTCTTCATTCAGCAGCGCCCAGTGACTGCTCTGTGCGGACATTGGGCTCCAGTGGGGCTGCAGGGACGGACAAGGTAGAGCCCCTGTCTGTGAAATGCTCGCTCGTTGAGGAAATAAATCACCTGCATTTTTGTTACATCTCGTCAGAGAGCTCAGAACAGTGATCTCCGTTTGTGTCATGCCCTCTGTGGTCCAGCACCATGAACTACACTCCGTGGTTCCTCTCTCATGATGCTCGTGCCCATCTAGTGAAGCAGGTACTGTTATTCCTATTTTAAAGATGAGGGGGCTTCCCTGCTGGCGCAGTGGTTGAGAGTCCGCCTGCCGATGTAGGGGACACGGGTTCGTGCCCCGGTCCGGGAAGATCGCACATGCCGCGGAGCGGCTGGGCCCGTGAGCCATGGCCGCTGGGCCTGCGTGTCCAGAGCCTGTGTTCCGCAATGGGAGAGGCCACAACAGTGAGAGGCCTGCGTACCGCAAAAAAAAAAAAAAAGAAGAAGAAGAAGAGGGAACTGAGGCTCAGTAGAAAAAGCAGTGTCATCAGAACTCACACCCACTGGTCGGTGGTACAGCTGGAATTCAAAACCAGGCTTGTCTGGCTCCAAAATCTGCCCCTGATCATCCTCTGTGGTGAATGGTTGTAGGCTTACCGGGGATGTGGAGAGACCGAGTCTGGCTTGGGAAGAACTCTCAGAAATTGACTTTGGAGAGACCCTTTGAAGGTTACAAAGGAATTTACCCCAAGTGGGAGGGGATAGGTGTTGCAGGGAGAAGGAACAGAGGGGGCAAATTTACAGAGGCATAAAAACACACAGTGTCTTTGGAGCGTGGCCAGAGGGGAGGGTTAAGTGAGGACACTGGACATACGAGCTGTGGCTGTCGGACCACAGCCCCTGATGTGATGGCTTGTCTGTGTGACAGAGTGGGCGGCCCCAGGCAGAGCCGGGGGCTCTTACAGCCTTTATGGTCTCATATTGAGTCTCACGCCTAATAGGGTGAAGAATCACTGGTTTGGGGTGTTTTCTACCTGGAACAGAAATTAGCAGATGCAACAGCTTATTCCCATACCATGCTGAAAAGCAATGCCTGCCTTAAAGGAAGTCTCAGCTCGAAGGATGTCATGAGAGGCTGCCGAAGAAGTCCTTCATTGTTAAGTTACAGACTCGTGGAAATATACGGATGGTTAGGAGGGGTGTCTTATTAAAATAAAACTGTATTTGAAAGTCTTTGGCCCTGGTAGCACCAGTTGAGCTTGTTTCTTCTTGTATGTATGTCCTGAAGTTGAAGTCCTGTCCGGGAACGCCCACCTTAGCGCTCTGCCAGCTGCACCCTGTCCTGTAGGTTAGTGGGACTGGGATTGGAGGGGCGAGTGTGGTGGTTGAACGCAGGCCCTGGAGGGGCACTGCCTGGCTTTATGTCCCAGCCCTGGCCCTTACCAGCTGCTTGACCTTGGCCTTTGCTTTACTTCTTTGTTTCTTCTTACGCTATGTAAGTGCCTTCCGTTTTATATCTCACAGACGTAACGACTAGGGGGTACCTAGCAGAGTACCTCACTCAGAGTAAGTGCTCAGTACACAGTAGTTGCTATTACCAATATTGCTATTGGCGCGTCACGCTGGGTAATGAGAAGCGCATGCATCTGTGTACAGGACCACTAGGTACATCGTGCGACCGTGTGACCTGTGGCCGTTGGGTCACTTAACCCTGTCTCCTCATCTTTAAAATGAGGATGGGGCCAGCTCCCCCTGCTGTGAGGAGGGAGAGCGTGGGCGCCTCTGCACAGTGAGCGTCAGTCCGGGTGCTTGCTCGGCCTGCCCCCTTCACCTCCCCCCTTCAGCCAGCCCGTCAGCGCCACCCGGGAGGCGTTGCGGGCGTCCAGGCAGGGGAGGGGGCTCTGCAGAAACAGGAGCACGTGGAGTGTCCAGAGCGGTCGCTGGAAGGGCGAGCAGGCGAGGAGAGGGGGCATCACCCCAGAGATAGCCAAGCCCAGTGGGCTCCTGGGGTCCCTCCTGGGCGCCTGGCGCTTGGGCTCCCCCCAGCGCGGAACGGGCCACAGAAGAGGCCACTTTGATTCTGGCCAGTCTCTCTGTCTCTCCTCGACAAGCCCGTGGATTTGGTCTTGCTGCTCCCCTGTTGAAGGTGTTTCTCTGTTCAGGGTCCGTGTCCCCCAGAGAGGACTTTCCCTGCCCCTCTGACCACTTCACTTTATTTATTTATTAAAATAAATGTATCTACTTTATTCATTTATTTTTGGCTGTGTTAGGTCTCTGTTGCTGTGCGCGGGCTTCCTCTAGCCGCAGCGAGCGGGGGCTACTCTTCCTTGTGGTGTGCGTGCTTCTCATTGCGGTGGCTTCTCTTGTTGCAGAGCACGGGCTCTAGGCGTGTGGGCTTCAGTAGTTGTGACACGTGAGCTCAGTAGTTGTGGCACGCAAGCTCTAGAGTGCAGGCTCAGTAGTTGTGGAGCCACGGGCTCTAGGTGCGCGGGCTCAGTAGCTGTGGCTCGCGGGCTCTAGAGCACAGGCTCAGTAGTTGTGGCACATGGACTTTGTTGCTCCGCGGCATGTGGGATCTTCCCGGACCAGGGCTCGAACTCGTGTCCCCTGCATCGGCAGGCGGTTTCTTAACCACTGCGCCACCAGGGAAGCCCATGACCAGTTCACTTTAGGTGCTATTTCCTTCTTGTTTCACAGCACCCAACCCTGTCGGCATCGGTCGTGCCTGTGCCCCTCACAGGAGGGATGACATACTCTGGTGAGGTTTAACTTGCCTTGGTGCCTCCTGCTCCATGTTCATGCCTTGCACATAGTAGATGCTTAATAAACATTCTCATGTTTGAACGAATGATTGGTAAATAAGTGACTGAGGGCCTTGCCCAGCAGATGGCCAGTCACCACCACCCTGCTGAATAATGGTGTATACACACACACACACACACACACACACACACACACACACACACACCAGTGGTCCCCAGTGGTGGTCCCCTGGTGTGGGAATCTGTGGTGAACTTGAAGTCTTACTCTGCTTCCCCTGCCACCAAGCTAAGGACAAGATCCTGAACCTACGGGACATCCCCCAGGTCCTGTGACCTTGGAGGCCTTGCCAGGGAGCAGATCAGTCATCTTTTTAAAATATTTAATAGGAACAAAAACATTGTCAAGACCCAAACTGGTTCGTTGTAATGTCAGAAATGTGTACTGTTCTAGCTTGAGGCTTTTGACTTCCTTTCTGGACCCTGAGGGTGGCCTGCCTGCCTATTCCTATGTCCCCACATTCCATTTCCTGTTGAAAAACGTGGCTTTTCACATTTGATCTTCCCCCTAGGTAACGACGTGGGTCCGTCATCATCGAGTAAGACCGCTAACAAGTTCGAGGGCCTGTCCCAGCAGTCGAGGTAAGCCATCTGCGCACGTGCTCGCTTGGCAGGCTCACCGTCGCCGTGGGCAGAGTTACAGAATTGGGTTTTAGGGGCCATCTGCTCAAGGTGTGGCCTGCCAGCTGGCACTGATCATGCTGAGAACCTGAGTGCTTCCCCTCGGTTTGCAAAAGCCCCTTGGCAAACAGTTCTCGAGGCCGGGCAGGGTCTGCAGACCTTGTTTTAGGGGAGCAGTGCTCTCCACATCCAGGTTCCTGGCGTGAATGGACCCCACCTCCCCGAGGATCGCAGAGTCTGCCAGAATGAGTTCTTATTTTCAGTTTTTTAGTTTAGTCATTTTGTTTTGTTACTTTCCCTCTTGACTCCATTTTACAGACTTGGGAATAAAAAGATGAATCTCAGGGAAATCCAATAGTCTAGAGATTTTCAAACATAAAAATATGACTCTTTCCAAATTCCCTGTCTGTAAGCCTTTTTTTTTTTTTTTTTTTTTTTTTTTTGCGGTACGCCGGCCTCTCACTATTGTGGCCTCTCCCGTTGTGGAGCACAGGGCTCCGGACACACAGGCTCAGCAGCCATGGCTCACGGGCCCAGCCGCTCCGCGGCACGTGGGATCTTCCCGGACCGGGGCACGAATCTGTGTCCCCTGCATCGGCAGGTGGACTCTCAACCACTGTGCCACCAGGGAAGCCCTGTAAGACTTTTTAAAGCTAGGCTAAAAGGGGGGTGTGATGTCCCTTTCTCCCCTCCTCCACCGAAATGAGATACTTTGGAAGGTCTTCTGTGGGCAGCATCTACCCAGTCCCAGCGCAGAGGGTTTTCTCAAGAAGTGTGACCCAGATAGGGACACAAGGAGCCGCTTCCCAGAGCTTGTCAAAGCTAAAAAACGTCCTCATTTCTTTTAATGCCACTATCTCGTTTAGTCTTTATAACCCTGTGAGGCAGCCTGGTCACTGCTGCCCTCTATTATATGAGGACACGGACCCCAGGAGTTTAAGTGGTAGCAGATGCAGAGCTGGACTCACCCCGGGGGTTCTCAGACGCCACGTTCCACAGCCTCCCCTTCCTCTCGCCGTGCCTGCCACTCCACTCAGCCCTTCCCCACCTTGCCCTGGGGGGCTCTAAACCGCAGGACAGGTGGTCTCCTTCCAGAGGAAGGAGAGTCTGATGCAGAGAAAGTGCCCACAAAATGTTTTTTACATGGAATCAAGCCCCCCACATGTACACGCACACATATACGTGTACACACATATACACGTGTACACACACACATGCACATGGCCCCACCAGCAGCATAGGAAGAATCCTGAGTCCATGCACATGCAGTGTTGACCCCAGGTTTCCCATGTGAGGCATTTCCGAGCCTCTGGCTTGGCCTCAGTACGCTGGTCAGGAAACCATTGAACTTACATCCATGATGGGTAGGTGTGCATCCCTGCGAAGATGCTGAGGCCGGAACACACACTCCAGCAATGTTCAGAGCAAAGCCCTCGCGTGTTTACTCTTTTCGGTGTCGTTTCATCTCAACAGCCTGATCCTCCAGTAACCCAGAGACCTTAGGATTTCAAAGGAGCCGAGGAAAGAGCAGTTAAGATCAAGGGTGATTTGTCGGCCAGGATGGAAGACGCTTGCGTTTCATCTTTCTTATCAGACTTTTGTTTTCTTTTTGGTTGGTTTGCCATTTCCTGTACTTTTAAATGCAGTTAGGCTAGAAAGAAGGGGGGAAAGCCAGTTCTTAGGCCACCAGAGGACAGAAAAGGATAAACGAGGTAATAAAAGGGGATCTTGGCAGATACGAGTCCGGCACTTGGATGCTATTGCTGTTTGGGTCTGCAGTGCTCCCGGTGTCCTCTGGGAATAGATAGAGCCTCTTGTAAAAGGAACAGAGTGCGTTCCAACTGAGAGATGCCACCTGCAGCGCTGGCATTTCGGTGGTGGCAGGGGTGTGAGGAGTCACATGATGTCAGACAACACAGGGCGGCCTCTGTGCCAGGGGCTGCTTTCCCGGGCTTTCTTCCTCTGTTCGTTTACAAGTCGCCCAAAAGGAGGAAAAGCTCAGGGAAAGTCTGGAGGCCTGAGACCCAAGCTGTTTGCTCTGGTGCAGAGAGAGACAACATAAGGGCTCTGGAGTCAAACAGCTGGGTCTGAATATCCAGCTCCACCACTGACCGGCCTCAGGACCTTCTGCCGGTCACTGAAGCTGCACAGGCTCCGGTTTCCTCTTGTGAAAACGGAGGTGACAAGAGTTACGTTTTGGGGTCCCATGAGTTGAGTTACTTCTGTGCAGTGCACTGGGGGCGCCACCTGCAGTGTGCCAGGCGCTTTCATAAACGCTGTTACCTGGGGAAAGCTTTCGAGAAAAGGAGGAATTAGGCTGTGTCGTTCAGAGGTTAGTTGTTTCATGAATTTCCCTGTTGACTCCACTTTGCAGACTTGGGAATAAGAAGATAATCCTCAGGGAAATCCAGGCAAACTTTGAATTAGGGAAAGTAGACGATAATCTTTTGTTAGAGAAATTACGAAAGACTTTTTAGATAATTCTGTAAACTCCTATGACTTCCTTGAGTAATACATATTGCTGTTGATTTTATAGCACCTTGAGATCCTAACTGATTCTTATTTATTAATTAGCACCGGTTCTGCAAAGACTGCCCTTGGCCCAAGAGTTCTTCCTAAACTACCTCAGAAAGGTAAGATTTATCTTTTTCATATTTGCATGTAATTAGAGTGTCATTATACCCTCCAAGGGGACAGGGGCGTCTGTCTCTTTTGTTCCCTGCTCTATCTCAGATGCCTAGAGCAGTAGCTGGTATGTAGTAGATGTGTATTTAATATTTGTTTAATGAAGAAAAATATTTATAGGTTCAAATTTTGTGATTAGTAGAACACCAAACTCTTCCTTAAAAACACCATGCTTTTTCAGAAGACACATCATTAGTATCCCCAGGTGCCATTTCTTTTCTTGCAAACATGATCAGAGAGACCTAGGAACCAGTACTAGCTCTGCCACTTACTAGCTGTGTGCCCTGGGCAGGGGACTCCAAAGCTTCACTAAGCCTCAGATTCCTCACCTGTCAGTAGGGCCAGGACACCTGCTTCACCAGGTTTTGTAAGGACGAAATGAGATGATGCTTCAGAAAGGCTGGATTTTGCTGACTGGCATCCCCATGTGGTTATTTAACATGTTCCTCTATTTCCTAGCAATTGAAAGTTGGATCAAGAGACCCGATCAGATACAAGTTCAGGCTTTGCACAGCTCCTTCCTGGGTTGTGGTGCGTTCTTCAGTTGAGAGGGGCGTGCCATCTAATTGTCTCTCTTTGAGTGAAGTTCCAGATGCTGATACTCAAAGCCAAGATCCATTCATGTATCCTCTGTTAAGACCACTCCACAGGGCCGTCGGCGGGTGGTCAAGCTCAGCCCACCTGCAGCCTTTGGCCCGGCTGGTTACTCTCTCTGCACTTGGCCTATGGACACCGTCCTGTTCTTAGGGCTGGGCCCTCCTCGTGTCCTCAGCCTCCAGAGGTTGGCTCGGCCATGGTCACTTCTCTTGTGAATATGCCCTCATTCCCTGGGGAACCCACCCTGGCAACTCCACATTATCCACCCAGCCCAAGAATCCCTCTATAATCTAAACTCACACACACCAGGCTCTGTAATATCTCTGCTCTATCACATGTCTTATAGGCTGCTCAGCTTAAGATTTTGAATACGCTTCTGACCCCACCCCCCTAGACTTGTTTTTCCCACAGTGTCCCTATCTGTTACAGGCAATATTGTCCAGGTCCAGGTGTTTGGGCCTTAAAACCTAAGAAGGAAGCTCAACTCCTTCCATCCTGCCACACCCCACATCCAGTGTTTCCACACGTACTGTTGGTTCTCCCTTCGATGTGTCTTAACATCCAGGCACTTCTTCCCATGTACCCCACTCTCACCTTGGTCCACGGGACCATCATCTCTTATCTGGACTCTTGCAGCCTCCTACCTGGTCTACCTGCCTCTGCCCTGGTCCTGCAGTCTTTCCTCAACAGAAGAGCCAGGGTGATCCATGTTAAATCAGTCACTCTGTCCCATCCGTCCAGTGGTTCCCTCTCTCACCCCAAAAAAAGGTAGAGTCCCCGGATGTGTTTCTGAGCCTCCTCAGCTGGAGACAGAGGGCGCCTGTGACGTCGAGAGGCGCGGGGCTGCAGCTCCTTCTACTGCCTGCCCCGCTCCCCCCAAGCACCTGCCACCAGCTGGCACTTCCGTATGGACCGTCCTGGCCACATCTCACTCTATTTTCCCTCCCAAACATCACCCATTTTTAAACTCCTTCGGGCACCTTTTAAAAGGCTTAATTAAAGCCTTCTCAACTGGGGACAGACTGCTGCACAGAGCCATTTGTTTAAGGAGTTTTCAAAGGCAACAGTATAAGGGCTTCCCTGGTGGTGCGGTGGTTGAGAATCCGTCTGCTAATGCAGGGGACACGGGTTCGAGCCCTGGTCTGGGAAGGTCCCACATGCCGCGGAGCAACTAGGCCCGTGAGCCATGACTACTGAGCCTGCACGTCTGGAGCCTGTGCTCCGCAACAAGAGAGGCCGCGATAGTGAGAGGCCCGCGCACCGCGATGAAGAGTGGCCCCCGCTTGCCGCGACTGGAGAAAGCCCTCGCACAGAAACGAAGACCCAACACAGCCAAAAATAAATAAATAAATAAAAATTAAAAAAAAAAAAAGCAATAGTATAGAAACCTTAGGGGATCTTTCAACCTGAACAGAGTCACCATAGTTCTGCACTGTGATACAGCTACCTGGTCCCTTACATTCTTCCACAGTTGTCATCATAATGAAACTACAGTTTTGCATCCTGGGTTTTTCCACTTAGCATTTCGACGTACGTATTTTTTCAGGTGTCCGTGAGCTCTTCGTGAACGTCGTTAGGCTTGCGCTCTTCCACTGGGTGGGTGCCATCCTCTGCCCGGCACTCCCTCTGTTGGGAATGTGGGCTTGGGAGTGTGCAGGCTCTTTCCTCCGCCTCCTTCTCCTCCTCCTGTTACGTCCTTTGAGTCCGTTCTCAGGAACGAACCATATTTGCTTGTCTGTCCATCAGAGTTAAGAATGCAGTTCAGAAAGGACTTTTAATTAGAGAGGGGAAAACCCAACTCAGCTTGGAAATAAAATAGCCAGAGATTGGGCAGGCTTCCCTGGAGGAGAAACTGTCTCCTTCTTATTTATTTGTATTATAAAAGTAATATATATTCATCCTAGAAGATTTTAAAAATACAGATAAGCATAAAGAAGAAAATACAAACCACTTGAAGTCTCACCACCCAGGATAAACAGTCTGGTCTATCCTTTCAGTCTTTTTCCTATGTTTTTTTTTTACGTCGCTGTGTAAGCTGATTTTTGTCACATAATAAATCAAGAACCCTTTCCGTGACATAAATTACACTCTTACTGGCTGCATAGTACTCTGTTGTCTGATACCAGGACATATTAAGCAGTCTGTCCTATTCCACATTCACCCTGTTCACAGTGTTTTCACTATAAACAGTGTCGTGCTGAACAGCTCAACACAGGCATGTCAGTGCCTGGCTTTGATCACTTTTTAGGACAGATTTCTAGAATCAGAGTTGCATGTTCAGATGGCCCGGCACTTACTCACAGTTTCTGTTTCCCCAGAAGTGTGGCTCAGAGCTAGGCTTTCCAGCCCCACTGCCTCAGGAAATCTCCCAGCTTCTCCCCCATCAGTGCCTCAGACTTTTGTTTACCACAGTATCTGACTTCCAAGAGAGGAATCTGACGGGCCTGCTGTCAGTTTCTGAGCGGAGCCACATCGGCTGAATCTCTTGGGCCAGCCTGGGAGCAGGGTGTCCTTGAATTTGATTTCCTTAGGAAGGGACATGGCTGGGCAGGCTGCAGTACAGCTTGTGACAGTTTACAATACTGGGGTTTGTCTTTCTTTTTTAAAACATAAAATTTTGAGAATATCTTTCTGAATTTTGTATTTTTCTAGAATAAAATTTAGCTAGTTTGACTCACTCAGTGTGCCTTAGTCAGCTGTGTCCTCATTGAGCACATACTATGTGCTCGGTGAATCCAGGCCTCAAGGAACCTTGTCTAGCAGTAATGATGATATTCTGATATACCTAGAACCTCCCAGGTGCTGTTGGCAAATTCTGTACGTATGTCAACTCATGATGAGTAAGGTGAGGCACAGAGAGGTCGTGTAATTTGCTCACGGTCACACAGCTCGTAAGTAAGTGGTGAAGCCTGATTTGAAGATGTGTCCTTAGTGTCCTAAGTTCCACTGGATAGAGCTGTGCAAAGGTTTCAACAGACGACAGAATTTCCAAGCCATGGAGTACCGCGCAGCCATTAAAGAGAAGAAAGAGGAACTGACTTAGAAATTCTCTCAAACATATGAAATGGGAAAAAAACAAAGTTGCAAACAGTGTACGTATTGTAATGCCATTTGTGGGTTTTAAAAGATAATTCATACACCCATGTATGTGCACCACTCAAATGAACAAAGGTTACCTCAGGGGGTGGGGTGCGTGGGCGTGGTGAGGGAGGAACCTTTTCCCTCTTACATAGTGCATGAATCATATAAAACGTGGGGAATTAATAATATTGTACATTATGATACTGCTGTAGAACAGAATAGACTGCAACATTAAGAATACTCACTGGACTTCCCTCGTGGTCCAGTGCATAAGACTCTGCACTTCCAGTGCAGGGGACCCGGGTTCCATCCCTGATCAGGGCACTAGATCCCACATGCCGCAACCAAGAGGAGTCCACATGCCACGACTAAAGATCCTGCATGCTGCAACTAAGACCCTGCACAGCCAAATACATAAGTAAATATTTTAGCTATATATATGCTACTCATAAAGAATTTTTATTAACACAGACAATACTCTTGCTAAAACAGTATATAGTTAAAAGCAGATAAATGTTTTATCTATGAAGAATACATAGAAACGTCCAGGAGGAAATTACATCAAAGTATTTTAAATGGCTACATTTAGGCAGGAGGCTTACGGAAAACTTTTCCTTTAGCTCTACGCTTCTCAGTTTTCTGATCTCTATTATGTTTATAGTTGTGGGGTTTTTTTTTATTATTATTCTGGATTACTTTGGATGTCCTGTTCATAAACTAAAGCATAAAATCACCCATTGTAAGGTGGATGCCTCCCAGGCTTCCGGACTTTCACCTTCTTCAAAGCAGGCCATCCGTGCCTCTGCACGCAGAGCACTCCCTCGGGGTTGGTTCTCCTCCCTGTGACCGTGACAGAGGAAGGCAATGCTGATCCCCTCACGTCCCCGTCCAGTGACCCCCCTCTCTGTGTTGTTTCCCACAGTGGCACTAAGGAAAACAGAGACCAGCCATCATCTCTCCCTCGACAAAGCCAACGTCCCGCCCGAACTCTTCCAAAAGTCATCACAGTTAGCAGAGTTACCGCAGAAGCCGCCACCTGGAGACCTGCCCCCGAAGCCCACGGAATTGGCTCCCAAACCCCCAATCGGAGACCTGCCCCCCAAGCCGCAGCTCGCAGACTTGCCTCCCAAGCCACAGGTGAAGGACCTGCCGCCCAAGCCGCAGCTGGGAGACTTGCTGGCGAAACCCCAGGCGGCAGACGCCTCTCCCAAGGCCCAGCCGCCCCCAGAGCTCGCCCCCAAGTCGCACCCGGCCGATCTCTCCCCGAATGTCCCGAAGCAGGCGTCCGAGGACTCCACCGACCTCACGCCCACCCTGCCGGAGACGCCCGTGCCGCTGCCCAGGAAGATCAACACGGTGGGTGGGCACCCGGCCGGCCCAGCTCGGGCATCAAGGGGGCGTGGAGCCTGGGGGTCGGGACCGGGCTGTGGACCCCGCAGACAGACCTCAGGACCTGCGTCCCCTGTGACCACGGGGGCTTGGCCACTTAATTACGCGCCCTGAGCCTAGGTTTCCTTACATGTGCATAACTAGAGCTAGGACAGTGCCGGAGTTCACGGGTGGTGAAATGCAGTGACAGATGAGCAGTGCCCAGTAACACTCAGCAAGTGGTCGCTCTTGCCTCAGATCCTTGAGGAGGAGACCTTTCCTTTCCCAAGGTCACAGGAAAGCGGTCTCCCTCTCAGGGTTCTGAGCACCTCGCTCCTCTGCTTCTCACGGCATCTTCCTGGAGGAATTGGACGCAGAGCCCCAAAAGACTTGCACCAACACAGAATTTGGTTTGAAGTCTCCCATTCCACCATTGTCCTGAAGTGCTTTCTATTCTGTGATATAGCCATTTTACTTTAATGTAAACGTGCCTTCCACCCCCGCTGCGCACCCCAAAATGTTTTTTTGGAAAAACGGAGCTCTGGGAAGATGCACGTGTGCTGTCTGTCCTGCCCATGGCCACACCCTCACAGGGTCACGAGCACCCCGGTTAAGGAGCACAGTTAGTGGGGGACTAAAAGCCTCTACTCACATCTTACTATAAAAAAACAACGTTGCGATAAAAGTGTGTCACTTCGGTACTAAAGGAAAAGTGAGACGAGTAAAATCCGTCCTCCCCTGGGTGGGAGACCATACACACGTTCAGCAGTGGGTGCTTGCTGTTCTCCCGGGCAGGCTCCCAAGACACCCGAGCACCACGCATGGCCCTGACGTGCGCATAACATAATTCCGGTTCGTGCTGCTGCATGCTTTACTGTTCGTCTCGTGTAACCCTCCCCGTCATAAGTGGCCACACACAGCTTGCTCGCAGAGTCAGAGCTGAGGAGACTTAAGATCTCTACTGGCCACAGCTCCGCCGGCTTCTCAGACCCCACCAGCTCCAGCACAGCCCAGGGAGAGGGCTGCAGAAGCCAGCGGGTCGTCAGGGTGACTGACCGAGGGAGAAACCAGCAGACAGAGGAAAAGCGCTTGACCCGAAACTTTTAGAGACACAGCTTGCTTTTTTTCTTCCTAATTGTTTAATAAGCTGGGCACCAGAAACATCCTCTAGAAGGTCGTTTCCCCATTTCCATCTTCCTGTTTGCAAAGAACTAGAAATCCAACAAATAAAAGCCCAAGTCAAAACGGGTCAAAAGCTAAAACGTGTTGGGGAGCTGCCTGGCGTCCTCCCCGCCCCGGGCTGCCCTGCCCTGTTTAACCAGCGTGTGCTGACTCAGCGCTTTGCACGAGGGGCTGAGAAATGTGTTTTTGCCACGCGTTCCGTGTGCAGAAGCTGCGCGTCCTGCTTTGCAGCATGTTTCCCCAAACCATTTTTAGACTCTGCAGTCATCTCTGCAAGCTGCCATGGGTTGGGGAAGGGGAGAGCGCTTTGCAGTTCTGGATGAAGCTGGATTTTGGTCCCTGCCCGTGATGTTTGCCGTCCGATGGAAGTCATCAGGGCTGCCTGCTCGCTCACACCGGGCTCTGCCCTGCTGCTCGGGGCAGAGGGGCTGTCGTGTCTGGAGGGCACCCGAGGCTCGGGGCGCCTGCCCACAAGCCTCCCCCCTTTCACCGAGGAGAAACTGAGGCTCAGGGAGGTTAACTCAATCGCCCAAGGTCAGTGTGTCTCTTTCCCTTCGGTCTGTCCTGTGAGCTAAAACCCCGTTTCTTTTTGAAGGGGAAAAGTAAGGTGAGGCGAGTGAAGACCATCTATGACTGCCAGGCAGACAATGACGACGAGCTGACCTTCATGGAGGGCGAGGTGATCGTGGTCACCGGAGAGGAAGACCAGGAGTGGTGGGTATGTACCAGTCGTGAGGACCGGGGCGCCCCAGGCCTGCCAGCCCCGCCTCTTCACCAGCGGCCAGAGCTTTGAAACCGGGTCAGGAGAATTCACCTTCACACATGCTTTAGCCTTATCCCACCACAACCTGTAAGCTCTAGATATTCTCTGGTTTTCCAGCCAAGCTCTGCTCAGGCCCTGCCCTTCACCACCGTGCGTCCTTCTTCCCGAGTTCCATCCTTCATCCCGCCTGCAGTTCTCTTTCCGTCAAGTGGGGCATGATCCCTGCTTCACGTGACTCTAGCAGATTGAATGAGAATATGTGAAACTCCTTTTACGTGAAAGCCTGCTGCCCAGGCGTCAGGAAGGAAAGGCATCCCTGTCCTCCCGCCGTGGCGCTTGAAGATGCCCCGGTTCTCGGTGGCTGCAGGGGTGGCTGACATGTGCACAGCTGTCTAGGTTGCGGCCAGAGGGAGCCTCCCGTGGGCCCTGCCAGGCAGAGGTGCAGCGGGCAAAAGCCTCCTGTGCTTTCCTAGTCGATCGTTTCCTGACCCCAGCGTGGGAATTCTTCCTTGGCAGCCTGAGCCCCTCCTGCCCAGAGGGGCCCGGCTCTGTCTGCCGAGAAAGGAACCTGTGGTTCACGGCTGAGCTAGCAGAGCCTGCTGATGCCCAGGACGTGTGCACGTCCACACACACACACGCGCGCGCGTACGCACACGTGTACTTTTGGCTTCCCCTCCTCTGGGCCCAGACAGCGACTTCAGATTCTTGGCCGCAGCCGTGGGGATTCTGCTTGGACTGCAGCACTGGTTCAGCCAGGAGTAGTTTTGCCCTCCAGGCACATGTGACAACATCTGGAAACATTTTGACTGTCAGGACCTGGGCAGGGTGGGTTCTTCCTGCTTCTGGGGGCAGAAGCCAAGGCTTCTGCTAAGCATCCAGCAGTGTTTGGAACAGGGAGTGCCGAGGTTGAGGGACCCTGGACTCTCTCTGCCATGGGAGTCTGGTAGCTTAGACTCTTGACAAGGAGATGGACCCTAAAGGCCCAAGGTGACTCGCTCTGAGGCCCTGGATAAAGCATGTCCTTTCAGCAAGCCTGTTTCCTCCTCTGAAAAGTGGGGCATGAGTCTAAGAACTCACGTGCACGACACCAGTTAAGACCCCGTGAGGTGGGTCGGCCGGGCCTCACTCCACTCTCCAGAAGGGAAGCTGGTGGACAGTGGCCTGGGTGACCGCCCGAGGCCACAGTCCCGGTAAACGAAGGAAGCAGCCCTGGGCTGACGTGCAGCTCCTGCGCCGGCCACCCTCTGTGTGGCAGGTGCTTCATGCAGGGAAATGAGAGCGGGCCTGGATCTCTCTCCGTAACTGTCGTGTGAAGCCAGCGTGCGTGTCGTTATTCTTTCTCCTCGTAGGCTTCTCTTTAATGCAGTTAATGCTGGTGTAACTGAAGTTATTAGGAACTTCTGTCAGGTAACCACGGTTCACAGGTTTAGGCAGCAGACGACAAAACGGCTGTAAAACTCGCCCTCGTCCATCTCAAACTGTCACAATGTCCTTCCCCCGCACAGCAGCCAGAAAGCAGGTTCTTGGTACACAGAGGCCCTTCCATGTACATAATCGTTGGTGTAATCTCTCAACAAGCTGAGAAATAGGGGTTTTTTAGCCCCGCTTTACAGACAGGAGGCTTAGCACGGTTTGCCTGAGGTCGCCCAGCAGGAAAGGTGGCCAGACAGCCTGGTTGAGCGCATTGTTGAAGCTGCAGCCTGGGCGAGACCGTGGCAGGTCGGCCCCCTCTCTGGGTCGCTGTCCCTTTGTGTACAAAGTGAGGGGTCACGGGACTGCACCTCCCGGGGCTGTCTGTGGGTGCAGCGATCCACGTGAACGTGGTTCCCCCCCCCACCCCCGTGTGGTGCTTACGTGTTGTGTCTCACCAGGGCCTGCGTCCCGCCCGGGTCAGGGCCAACTCCGGGGGCTCTGACCCACCGGCCACCTCCAGCCTGACACCTCTCCTTTCTCCCTGCAGATCGGGCACATCGAAGGGCAGCCCGAGAGGAAGGGGGTCTTTCCGGTGTCCTTTGTCCACATCCTGTCTGACTAGCAAAAAGCAGAACCTTCAGACTGTCTGCACCTGTCATGCAAGACTGCTGCGTCCACGTGGCCCTGTGCTCACCGTGTATATAGCTGCTGTCACTGAACGGGAGGCTCCCGGAGGGGCCGCCGCGGGAGGGGAACGTAGCGTGTGTTGTAAATACCCTGTGGTCTCTGCCTTCGCCAGTATTAGGGTAGCCTTGGGACCCGGTGCGCCTTACTGGTTTGCCAAAGCCGTCCTTGACATCTAGCACTTACATCTCTCTCTATGCTGTTTCCCAAGCCAACAAACAAAAACAGGAATATAGGAACTGCTGGCTTGCAAATAGAAGTGGTCTCCAGCAACCGTTGAAGGGCATAGAGTTGCCTCTCTGTTCCTGACAATACAGTATTCTCCATTGTGTTACTGAAAATGCACCGTTAGCAAAGAGGTGGGTTCTGTTTTCCAGGTGAAACTTTCGGCTCCATGACAGACCAGCCTGTAGTTATCTGTGTACACAGTTTACAGCTGCAAAAACCGACCTTGGTATTTATTACAGAAAAGTGCTCAGTTAAATATAAGTGTTATTCCTCGAGCAAAATATTCACTGACCCAAAACCTTGGGTGGCATTTTGCAGTGCCCAAAGCCTCATGCAGGTTTAGACAAGTGGGTTTGCACTGTCTTAAGAGGATGAGTACCCGCCCCTGAGATATTACCTCATTATGCAAAAATAACATATCCTTCACGACTATTTTCACAGAAGTTTAAGACATCTGATGAAGTTCAACTTTCAGGAACCAAGGACTGCCAGAAAATATTAGCCTCTACATTATGCATGCATTTAGAAGCTTACCCGAAACCTGCCTTTTATAAAGGATTAGTGTGGATAAGTTGAACTGTACATTTTTTAAACTTGATTGCCATTAAAGGAGAAATTATAAGGTTGCAACAATATTTGCTTCCAGTCAGTCATTTGGCTTTCTCGAGAGTATGCATTTACATATCACATTATGAATTAGCATCCCTCAAATGTGCTAACGCCCCCAATGTGTCCATTTTAAAGTCTTTTCTGAGTTTTGTTCTTGATAAATTTAAACTTTCAAAAGATTATTCAAGAAGATGACGAATTCAAAAGTCAGTTCTGCACATCATTTATCCCCCCAGCAGAATCCAGGTGCTGAAACCATCCTTCTCTTTTTTCCGTTTTCTTTACTAAGCCCCAGTCATAGATAAGTTTTCCAATCTCCAGCTCTGTTCAACAGACACGTTACCGTCAAGTCAATTCATAACCAAGTTTTGGAACGCTGCTATGAATTGCACTGTGAAACACGCTCTTCCTGCCGGGAGTCTCTGCCCCTCTCGGTTTTCTTCTCATCCCAGCTGTGTTCATCAGACCATTAAGAATATCGTGAGTTTTTCAGTCTTTTACGTCAGTCTGAATTTTGGGGAAGGATACAGTCATTTCACTCCACAGTCAGTGGGGCTGCTCTCTGATTCCGAGGCTCGTGTGTCGTTCTGGCGTTAAGTTTGCTTAAACTGCTGTGTTGGCAACAGCACAGAAAACTAATATTTTTAAGCAGATAATCTTGGCGATGAGTAAGAAATGTTCATTTCACAGAAGCACAACTCCCAACCAAACCCTTAGGGGAAGCCTTCTTTAATAGAGTCTAGAGTCCGTGCTCAGTGAATATTAATTTAGTTCTGCTTAAGTGATTGCTATGAAAACTTTGAATAGCCACCCAATCAATAAACCTTGCATGACAAACCTGCAACGTATCAGCTGTTATTGGAAAGCGATTTTAAGCAACTGCTTCCTCAGCGTCATGGCACACGTGAACCCCACACAGAACAAGACACCGGGAGCCAGCCGACGTGCTGGTGTATGTGGCTGATAGTGTTCACAGCCTCAGTGTTTAAGCCACATGGGTGTCAGGCCAGGAAGTCACTGTCTGAAGTTATTTAGTGTCCCAGTTCATTCCTCTATACTTCTTAAGTTGTATTGAAGCACCGTTCATTTTTGTGGCCTACAGTATTTTCAACTGATCTCAAAATAAACTGGCTTTTTAAAAAAACACAAGAGGTAGATATCTAAAATTACATGGAGTCAATGTCTATTTTTTTCCCCTTTTGGAGCGACTTTTACACAAATGCCTCTTTTTAAAAAAAAAAAAAAACCTTTGGGTTTTGTTTTTTTTCTTCTGGTTTTGTTTTTGTTTTCCATCAGGAATTTGAGTTCTCTCTAACCCAGCTTACTGTGGGACGTAGGAAAACTAGGTGTAAGTACCTCTGGCGACCTTGGTTGAGTTTGAATGTGGTATTGTTCTTAAACTCAGTGATCCACTATCTGTAATTTTGTACATGACATAGAGTATTTTGAAGGTATGGAACCTATGGAAAGAATAGCTAATTAGTTCTCTCTCCCCGCCCAGAGGGGAAAGTTATGCTCTGCAAGTAGTGTGTGTGTCTTATTTTACTGTTGAACAGCAATTGCTAGTTATTTTTTTATTGCCTAGAACTTTCAACATGTTGTATAGGGTTCCCATGGCGCCACGAGTTAAATTCCGAATTCCCACCTGGATGTTCCGCTCAAGCATCAGTACGCTCATCATTTCACATGTATTTAATGTGACAGTCTTCAAGTACTGTATGTGTTCATTTCTACTTTTTTTAATATTTAAAATTGCTTTTAAATAAACATATTCTCAGTTGATCCCAAACATCTGACATCAGGCCATTTTGTGAGTTGTCCACTACTCTTCTGATTGGAGGAAATCAAAACTTCACTTGGCTGTGCTTTTGCGGGGGCGGGGGAGGGTAGGTAACACAAGTCATTCAACTTCTACATTAACGCTCACTTTGGTTAAATAATGTGCTTCCCTCTCCTCGGCTTACGAGCCACGGACCTCTCAATGTTTTGGTTTTCCCTCCCTCCCTCCCTCCCCCACCCCCCGCCCAATTCCCACTCCCACCTCCAGGCACCCAGCCTGCAGTCATGAAGATTACGTGTTGATGCATTAAAAGCTCTTGGATGGCACCCAGCACAGACCAAGCTCTGTGCATGCACTTGTGTCATGTTGCTGTCACCACTGGTGCCACTGCACCATGAGCAGACCCAGGTCCAGGCACTGGGCAGCGTTATCTCATCTCGCCCTCAGCAAGCCCTCCCGGCTTCACAGAGCTTGACAGGAGGCTTAGGAAGATCCGTTACCGCGCAGCAGCCATGGGGGTCCGGGTGAGTAGTTCTGGCTCCAAGGCCATCCTCAGAATTTCCACCACGTGGGAGGTGGTCAGCATCATGAAATTCTAGCCAGGGAAATACAGCCGTGGAAAGCTGACCAACACCACGGCGTTGAAGATTCCGAAGTGTTGGTCTCAGCATTTCTTTTGTCTCCTTTCGTGAAGGTGGGTAGATCTTGACGCCTGTTCACACACCGTGGCAAGATAAACCCTACAGACCAACCTGTGGGGAAAATGGGGTTTGGCACAGAAGCCTGTGACTTTGCATCGGGATGTATCTGGGAGAGGTGACCATAATTAGCTGGGTGTTTCAAGCCGTAATTACCTGGATGGCAGCCAGCTTTCCATCTAATTACAGAATGCTTCAGTGGTTGCGTTGGTTATGTATCGTTTTAAACCTGGAGCAGCCTCTCTTTGAGGTCAACACACTGGCCCCCCATTGAAAGCAGCCCCTCCAGTATGCTGTGAGCCCCCCGTGGCCCATCTCCCAGGGATGCTAGGAACAGGAGGGCACCCTGATCTCTCTCCCTGGGGTCCTTCAAGCCCTGGACAGTAGATGGGCTGCTGTTCCCTGTACGTGGAGTTGGTCCTGTAGGAGGCAGAAATCCTCCTCCTTCGGCCCATCTTCAGATGAGGAGATGTGCTCGTAGGGCTGAAGTGGCTTGCCCAAGGTCACAGTGAGTCACGGCAGCAGGTGGAGGCCCAAGGTTTTGTGGCCTCGGCACCAGCCTCCCCGACCTCTCCCTCCCCAGCCCTGCGTTTCCCTCCTCTCCCCTGACCCTGTGCCCCCCGCCGTATTTTTTAAGTCTTCCTCCTCCCAGAATGTGGGTGTATGTGCGGCAGGGGTGGGGTAGGAGTGTTGACAATTATGGGGCAATTCAACCTACTCTACTTTGCCCCCCACGTGTTCTCATCCATCCCAAATGGAAATCTTTCATTTCCCCGAATCTGCAGTATGTGGGTAATTTGAAGCCGGTGGGCTTCCTGGAGGAAGGGGGTCTGTGCCCATCCTGGGGGCCTGCACGACTGAGCAGGTGAAGGCAGAGAGCTTGCGCAAAGGCCAGTGGGACAGTGTGTGACGTACCTGCAGCAGCCGGAGCAGGGACCAGTAGTGAAGGCACAGGCAGGAACCCTTCCCCAGCAGTCGTGCACTCCTCCTTCCCGGGGGGCCTCTCCCGCACGGGAACTGCTAACCTGCATCGCGGCCACGACCCCGGGCCCAGTGCCATATCAGCACGACCGCGCTCGTCCCAGCCACACTCTGAAGCGGAACGATTGTCTTAACCCGTTTTACAGTTTAGGAGACTGATGCTTAGGTGAAGATGTAACTTGCCAAAAATCAAATCGATTGTGAGGGGCAGGGGCCGGACTCGAACCCAGGGTCAGGGCCCGTGTAGCTCCCAACCATGACCTTGTGTTGCCTCTGCTGCTACTGACTGGGTCCGAGCCGGCCCACTCCAGCCTTGCAGGGCAGGTCAGCCCCGGGGAAGTGTAAACCAGGAAGTGCAACGAAGTTTGCAGTCCGGAGAAGTGACGGCCTTTGCAGAAGGGGCCCCGGGTGAGTAGTTCTTGGACAGCTGCTCTGCAGAGGTCGGGCTGGCATCCGGTGTCCCGGTACGTGCAGCCTGTGACTGAGAAGAAAGCGGTGGCTGAGTGAGTGCGTCTGTCCGTCAGCACCGCAGCCCCATGTGCGGGCATTGAAACCCTTAAGCTCCTGAAAACAGGGATCAGAGCTCAGGTAAACACAGCTGTTTTGCAAAAATCTTACCACACAGCAAACCCTAGTCAGAGGCTCAGAAGGCCAAAACGTTGACCTTCTTCAAAACCACCAGGGGAGAAGCCCTGTTCGGCTTCACACATCTTCGGACAGGAGTTAAACCTTCACTTTATAGGTCCAAGCAGATCTGAGGACGAGAGATGGCACACGTGTCACCTGCATGCTGGCCTGAGAATCCAGCAGGGCCAGGTTTTGAGATTTGGGCCAGCGTGACCTGGGGTCCTCGGCATTAAAATCAGATTCCTCGGCCCTGAACCTGGAGTCTCAGGAGGGGCCCAGGGATCTGCGTTTTACCGGTATCCGCAGGTGTCCCCAGGTACCGCCAGCGGGCACGGGTCCCTCTCAGTCTCCCAACAAGAACTGTAAACCTCACCTTCCCCAGATACCAGTGAGGAATCACACAGATCTCCTCAGTGCTTGACGTGCAGTTGGTAACCTCCAAGTATTCCTTGTGCGAGTGAGCACATGAAACCTCCTGGCAAAATAAGTAAAAGAACGCCCGCTGTTGAAAACGGGGGTCATGTTCGGTGGCGGGAACGTCCTCCCCAACCAAGAGTCAGAGGGAGCCTCTGGTCCAGGTTTGCTCTGCCCACTGCATACTGCTGACTCTCACCCAGTAAACAGGAGGCCTGACAATGGGCCTCTTTCTATGGTGCATTAAGCCGCAGAACAAAGACGCACAAGAATACGTTGTCTGAATGCGCAAGCTTAGTTCCTGCTCAGCTGGAACCACTTAGAAAACCCAGACACCAGGACTCCCCTGGCCTGCTCCACCTCCGGAGAGCAGTCGACTGCTTCCCTATCTGGGTCCCCTTTTACGGCTCTGCCACCGTAAGAAAGCTCTAGAGCTGATGAGCCGCGAGTGCACCCAGGCTGCCCCGCTTTCCCTTCCAGACCAGTGCCGGTGGCTGGGGTCCACTCTCCAGCCTAAAGCCGAAGCTGAGTCTGGTCTGTGCCCAAGTAGGGGGTGCGGGTGATGAGCAGCTCACACGGCGAGGGGAAGGGAAGGGAGTCTGGGTAGGCCGAGAATAGGAGCAGAGTCAAAGTGAAATCGGCTGAATGTCTACAACAGCTAGACGTATGCACATGCCCCGTGACCCAAGGCTCCCGGGCAGAAATCGTGCATGTGCTGGGCAGAAAAACATGCTGGAGTGTCCATAGCAGGACTGTTGATAACAGTAAAAACCTGTAAACTACCTGAATGTCCGTCCCAGTAGAATGGTTATATAAATAGGGGCATCTTCACGCGATGTGTACAGCAGTGAGAATGAACCAACCACACACAATAGGGGTGAATGTCACAAATGATGTTGATTGAGGCAAGAAGCCACACTCAGGAGAATTCACCTTTGATTCTACATAATGTACAAAAATAGGTCATATATGTGGTTACAAGTCACAATCACGGTTACCTGAAGGGGAACTTGGAAGGGAGGCTGGGGGAGGGACTTTGGGATACAGATGCTATTCTTTCTTCTTCTGGGTGCTAGTTACACAGGTTTGGTTCAGTTTGTGAAAATTCCTCGAGCTGTTTGCTTCTGATATGTGCACTTTTCTGTGTGTATGTTATCCTCAGTACAATGCTGATAAATGTGTAACCAGCTCTCAAAAAATATATATATATATTTTAAGGCCCTTATTTGTAGCATTTGCCAATTCCCATGGTGTAAATATTTCTACCACGGCTGATTCCAAGCTACCAATATGATGTCGCTGAATGCCAAATTGGGAAAAGAGGTATACGATCCGTTACAATCCGTTCTTGCAAGTGGGACTGAGCCAGCTCCAGCAGACCACTGGTTATACTTTAACAAAAGTGTTTTAAAAAGTAAAGTCTGCTAAAACGCAGAGGTGAAATTAGGGCTAATGAGGATAAGCCCCTTCTGACCTAGCTACCTGCTTGGCCCCATGTGAGGAACACCCATCACCTACCCCCCCACCTCCCTATACTCTTTAAAAAAATGTTATAACAGCCTTATTGCAATATAACGCATATACCATACAATTCACTCATCAAGTTTACATTTCAGTGGTTTGTTTTTAGAATTGTACAACCATCATCACAATCAATTTTAGAACATTTTCCTCACCCCCGAATGAAACCTTATACCCTTTAGCAATCACTCCCATTTTCCTCCAACCCCTGACAACCACTAATTTATTTCCTGTCTCTACAGAGATTTGTCTCCTTTGGAAATTTCATATAAATGGAATCCTAGATGGTCCTCTGTGACTGGCGGCTTCTACTCAGCATAACGTTTTCAAGGTTTATCCGTGTTGCAGCATGTATCAGTATTTCTTTTTATTGCCAAGTAATGTTCCACTGTATGGATATCCTTCATTTTGTTTTTCCACTGCTGAGCAGTTGGGTTGTTCCCACTATTTTGACTATTATGAATAATGCTGCTATGAACGTTCGTGTGTACGTTTTTGCGGGGACGGATGTTTTCGTTTCTCTTGTGCGTATACCTAGAAGTTGAATTGCTGGGTCAGAGGGTGACTCTGTGTAACCGCCTGAGGAACTGCCAGACTATTTTCCAAAGTAGCTGGACCATTTTGCATTCCCACCAGCAGTGGACGAGGGCTCCAGTTGCTCCACATCCTTGACAACACTTGTTATGATCTCTCTTTTTTATTACGGCCAGCCAGGTGGGTGTGGAGTGGTATCTCACTGTGGTTTTCATTTGCGTTTCCTTGATGACGTGATGTTGAGTATATTTTCATGTGCTGACTGGCCGTGTGTACATCTTCTCTGGGGAAATGGCCATTTAGAACCTTTGCCTATGTGTCCTTTTGTTACTGAGTTGTAGGAATTCTTGATATATTCTAGATAAAGTCTCTTATCAGATGTGAGATTTGCAAAAATTTTCTCTCATTCTGTGTGTTATCTTTCCCTTCTACCCTTTTGAACATGGACCTTGTCCTCAAGAAGATGGAACGTTCAGGAATCACAAACTCCAAAGCCTTCAAAAGCCAGGCAAATCACCAAAATATTTGAGATGAACTTGGGTTCTTCTCCAGTAATACCACAGTTCAGGCTAAGTTAAGCGTCACTGGGGCCTCTGCGAGCATAGATGTGGGCAGTGGATTCTCTGGCCCTGGGTTTGATGCTGCATGCCCCCCGCCCCATAGCTGAGTGAATGTGGGCAAGTTAGCTGGCCCCTCTGAACCCTAAATTTTCTTTTTTAAAAAAATAAATTTATTTATTTTTGGCTGTGTTGGGTCTTCGTTGCTGCGTGCAGGCTTTCTCTAGCTGCGGCACGTGGGGGCTACTCTTCCTGTGGTGCGTGGGCTTCTCTTGTTGCGAAGCAGGGCTCTAGGAGCGCGGGCTTCAGTAGTTGTGGCACGTGGGCTCAGTAGTTGTGACTCGCAGGCTGTAGAGCGCAGGCTCAGTAGTTGTGGCGTACGGGCTTAGTTGCTCTGCGGCATGTGGGATCTTCCGGGACCAGGACTCGAACCCGTGTCCCCTGCATTGGCAGGCGGATTCTTAACCACTGTGCCGCCAGGGAAGTCCCCTAAATTTTCTTGTCCATGGAATGTGGGTACTACCGCTGCCCTCACAAATGGAGATGGACAGAGAACAACTTGGAACATTTTGGAGCAGGCCCTCCTGTATAATGGTTAACTGTGCACACTTTACTTTGATAAATTTTTTTACTATAATGTAAGGCCTACATCTGGTCTGGCGTCTGTTAGGGCTGTGTCGGGGGTAATCCCCTCTCCCACCCTGCTCTTTATGCCAAAGAGCCCCGCCGGGCTGCCTCCACCCTCCATCCCCTGAGCCTTCCTGATTGCTCAAAGCTGCCTTTAGATGCCTGAACCTGCTACCTCTTAGGGCAGTGGGGAGGGCGAAAGGGCTAAATATTACTACTTTTGCTTTTATTGTTATTAAATCGGAGACCAACAAATGTTTCTCAGCTTCTGGGGCCAGTAAGAACGTTACCAATAATTGAAACCAAAAGAAAGTGTGGTTTCGCTCTCCTTTCAAGAGGAAGTAGCCTTTTGACCCCATCAGGGGTTTCTCAGTCTTCCCCGCGGTAGCCACCACCCCAGCCCCTGCAGCAGAGCCCAGCTGGGCATTTGTGCCCCTGGAGCCCGGGGCCTGGCTGCTCTGACGAAGCCCGCAGCCCGTGAGGTCGGCCTGCAGAGGGGCTGAGGGCAAGGGGCAGGGTCTCAGATCCCCGGGGGAGCAGATCTGGTGGTTCCAAAGCCAGACTTCCTTTAACAGACAGGTATACTCAGGGATCACGGACACACCACCCAAGGTTGAGCTGTGAATTTCAAAACAGAAATGAAACTCTAGAAGTGCCTCATCTCTGCCCCTCTGGCTCTTAACAGTAAAGTCACTCCCTTCCATGAGTCAGGCTGGGAAGTGCTGATTTCACGGTAACACATCACCTCTGCTTAGAGAACCCTCCCTGCCAGGCAGGATTCTTGCGGCTCCGACACACCCAGCTCCCCACGCCCTGCGCCCAGGGTGCCCGTGGGGTCAGGACGTCCTTGGGGAGCCAAGCCCAGAGCAGGAACCCGCTGCTCCCCTTCCTGAGGCAAACCCACCCATTAAGCTCCATCTATCTCTGTGTCCATCTGTCTTTCTCTCTACTTAAGCTGTGGGTCTCAGACTTGAGTGTTAAAAATGCAAACCCCGCACCCTGACCTCCCTGATTCTGAGTCAGCGGGTCAGGCAGAGCAGGTGGGACCCGGGGTTTTGTGCGTGTAGCAGATACGCCTGGGCGCTCTGATGTGGGTCGTCACGGACTGTCCTTTGAAAAATAACATTCACATGGTTCAACATTTTTTTTTTTTTAAACCAAAGCAATGTGTGGATCTTGAAGCCAAAAGAAGCGCTTTGTTGGGTGCTGGCCTGGCCCCTCCAGCTTCATCCTGTCTCACCGTCCTCAGCCCCTTCCAACCCTGGCCGGGGCCCTGCTCCATCACAAGCACCCGTGGTCTCCTCCAGCCTATTCTAGGGCTCAGGCCACCGACCAGACATAAAGCTGCTAATAGGTACCGTCTCTGCCTGCCTTTCACGCTCCCTGCAGCCAAGAGCCCATAGGGGGTCCTCAAACAACAACTTTAAGTAAGGGGGCCACTAAAACCCCGACCCCAATCCACCAACGTTATCCTGAGAGAAGAAAGACGTCAGAATTACAGGAAGTGGTGTCTTTCCTCTGGCCTGGTAGAGGGTATTCAAACACAGCTCGTCTGTCTGCTGTCGAAATGGAGTCCAGTTGGACTATCACAAATAAAACCCTGCTTGTGGGGCTTCCCTGGTGGCACAGTGGTTGACAATCCACCTGCCAATGCAGGAGACATGGGTTCGAGCCCTGGTCCGGGAAGATTCCACATGCCGGAGTAACTAAGCCCGTGCGCCACAACTACTGATCCTGCGCTCTAGAGCCCACGAGCCACAACTACTGAAGCCCACACGCCTAGAGCCCATGCTCCGCAACAAGAGAAGCCACTGCAATGAGAAGCCCGCGCACCGCAACGAAGAGTGGCCCCCACTCGCTGCAACTAGAGGAAGCCTGCGTGCAGCAACAAAGACCCAACGCAGCCAAAAACAACACCCTGCTTGTGCCTGCATCCAATTAGGAGGGAAGAAGGAGTGCAGAGGGGCAGCTCTGCAGGGCAGCAGGGGCAGGAGAAGAACTGGAACCCGCCCACTGGGGTCACCACCCCCAGAGCTGCTGAATTGAGGAGGGGGAGCCTGTCCTTGCCTGGCTCCAGCCAACAGAAAAAGCTCGGGCGAGCCTTTTCCCCTCTACGCTTTAGTTTCATCGCCCGGAAGTTAGGGATTGCATAGGTTGGCCTATGGTTATGCCATCACATCTCCTTTTTCTGATTTTGACTCTCTCACCACCCTTTAGAATGAATTGTGATATCGGACCAACTCAGACAATCCAGGAGAGTCTCCCCATCTCAGAATCCTTAATCACACCCACAAAGTCCCTTTTGCCATGGAAGGTAATATATTCACAAGTCCCAGGGGTAAGGACATGGCCGGGGCAGCGGGGGCGGGCTGCTTTATTCTGTCTATCACAAAGAGCTCAAACAAGTCTCCCAGAGTCACAGCGCTGGAGAGTAGAGAGTCTGGGTTAGGTGACACCCAGGTGGCTTTTGCTTCCTTTAAACCTCTGTGACTCCATGCTGATGATCCGTGAGCTCCACCCTGTTCTCAACGGAGTGGCAGAAGCAGCAGCAGGGCCCATCTTCCTAGACTCACACTCCATCCTCCTCCGAGAGCCCCCTGTCTTTCAGTAAGCATCTCCCATGCACCTACTATGTGCCAGACCCCAGGGACACAGGATAATCAACCCCACACACGCCTGTGTGGACACTCAGAGTCCAGTCAGCAAAACATATGTCCTCGGTACTTCAATAAAGCAGCTTCCAAGATGGGGGCAGTCTAAATTATAACAATCCTTTTGGCAATACATAAGAGGTCCCCCAAAATATTAATACACTGGCCAAAATTCCAACTCTTGAGAATTTTTCCTAAGAAAAATAAAAGATTTATATACTATGCTGTTATTTTACAAATTCACATGGCTGATTAATTATGGTACATCCACCCAATAAAATAATATGTAGCCACAAAAAACATGCAAACATACTTAATATATGGTGTCTCAGGGTACAATCTAACAACCACCAACAGGGGACTGATTTACAAAGGTAAAGTGCTTCCTGACAATGGAATGCTAATGGCTGTCAAAAAGAAGAAATTGGAAATTCTCCACATGTCAAAAGAGAAAGATCTCCATTACATGCATGGTTTATACGTGGAAAAAGTCTGGAAGGATTTGAATACCATAGTTCTGAGGTCAGAACTATACTTGGCACTTTCTTCTATTGTGATATATATTTTTTTAATCTATTATATATAGTAAGCTGGGGTGACAAATTGTAGCATAATCTCTTTGGAAAGTGGGTAGTAATATTTAATAAATTCGAAGTTACGCATATCTACCTACTACTCAGCTACTCCACCCCAGGTACAAAGAGATTCTTTCCTTTCCTTTCCTGTGCACAAGGGGACATGGAAAAGAAGATCCGTGCAAAAGCACTGTTTAAAAGGCAAAATATTGGAATAATGCAGATGTCGTCCCCAGAAAAATGAACAAAGCAACCGTGTTAAGTTTATCCAGCAGAATACTCCCCGATGTTGATTAATTCTTGGAATGAATCAGCCAAAATTTTCAGGTATGTACTAGGTACAGTTCTTATACCTAAAAAATGATCCCGGCTCTCATGGGGCTCCCACTCAACTGGGGAAAGGTAGGGAAGAGAAAGTGGGAGAGACACAAAGACTCCACAGTTTTTCACGTGGTAGTAACGAGTGCTGTGAATCACGGAATGAGTAGACATGGGCTACATGTAGCAACATGAATAAACAGTGTGGAGTAGAAAAGAAAGTTGCCGGAAGTGTTCATACGAAATGAAACCATTTATATGAAGTTAAAAAAAATCTACAAAATTCGACGTGTTGCTTATGGATATATGGGTATGATTAACCCCAAACAGGGTAGTGGTTGTCTCAGGGAGGGGGCAGCGGGGGAGCCACAGGCATGGATGCTGGCATAGGGCTTCCGCTCCCCCATCGCCCCCTCCCAAAGAACAGGAAAGAAGCAAAGAAGGAAGGGGAAGATCTGATGCAAACATGGCAAAATGTGAAGACACGACCGAGTACGTGGAGAAGGTGGACCTGGAAGGAAGGTTGTGATGTTCACGGTTGGGACCTGGGGGTGAGGAAGGGGCTTTCCGAAGAGAAGAGCCTTGAGAACAGACAGGTGCTCTTTCTATCATGGAGCTGGAACTCTTTCATAACTTTAAAGAAATGAAAAACCAAGTTGCTTTTCTTTCCTGGGCCTGAGCTGTAGTCAGGATGGCATCCTCCCTGCCCTTGTCCACACCATGCTCAACCTCATCTTGAGTCTGTTTATTCATTTTTGCCTCTTGTGGTCCCTCCCGCTCTGGCCTTTTCAGCCAGCAGTTGGTGAGAAAGTACACAGGATTCTCCCATAAAGCACAGCTGTCCGACCTCGCGTGCAAATACCAGCAGCCCTGGGGCTGGGGAATGTCTTCTGTGTTCTGAGTTCTTCCAGGAAATACTTACAGAGCACCCGCTGGGTGCTGGGCCCTGCTCTGTGCTCAGTATACCACAGGGAAAAGGATAGACAAGATCCCCATTTTCCTGAAGCTTCCATTCAGTGGGAGGAAACAGAAAATAAATAAGTGGAATAACTAATACCTGATAATAAGTGTCCTGGAGAATATGAAACAAGATAATCTGATAGTGACGAGTGTCGCTTGGTAATCCCAGGGTAATTTAGAACCTTCTCTTTTTCCCGCAACAAGGTTTATAATGAACTTTTGTCAATCCAAAAAACAAAAAGGTTTTAGGTTTACGATTCTATTTCACTGAAAGAAGAGGGAATTCAGGTTAAAACAGTGTCATTTCCCCAACTGTTAATTTTGGAAAGAATCATTTTACTCTTTCTTGTCCTCCCGAAATATCTACAGTGTGCCAAGAACGTGACTTTTCGGAGCTGTAGTCCTCTGATGATAATATCTGTTCTATCCCTGTTCGTGCCACAAACAGCAACAACTATTGCAGGAAAAAAAAAAAAAAAAAAACAGTTCCTCCTGGTACCCATCAGGTGGCATATCCAAAGATTCACTTTTTTAAACTGTAAAACAAAAATATCAAGGGAGACTATGATGATTATATCTGTACTCTTTTATTTTTTAATTAATTTTCTAAATTGACATATAGTTGATTTACAATGTTGTGCTAGTTTCAGGTGTGCAGCAAAGTGGTTCAGTCAGTTATACACACACACACACACACACACACACACACATATATGTTCTTTTTCAGGTTCTTTTCCACTATAGGATATTACAAGATATTGAATATAATTCCCTGTGCTATATAGTAGGACCTTATTGTTTATCTGTTTTATATATATTAGTGTATATCTGTTAATCCCAAACTCCTAATTTATCCCTCTCCCCTTTTTCCCCTTCAGTAGCCATAAGTTTGTTTTCTAAGTCTGTGAGACTCTCTGTTTTGTAAATAAGTTCATTTGTACCATGTTTTAGATTCCACATATGTGATATCATATGGTATTTGTCTTTCTCTGTGTGACTTCACTCAGTATGATCATCTCTAGATCCATCCATGTTGCTGCAAATGGCATTATTTCATTCTTTTTTATGGCTGAGTAATATTCCATTGTATATACGTACCACATCTTCTTTATCCATTCATCCATTGATGGACATTTAGGTTGCTTCCATGTCTTGGCTATTATAAATTCACTCTTTTAAACGCTTTTTTTTTTTCCTTTTAAGGATAAATGGCACAGGAAAAATCATTTGTTCTTCTTTCCAGAAAAGTTTCATGAACACCATCCTGTGAGGACCAGTGTGTTTGGAGTTGGGGTGCAGATGATGGAAGGTCGGAGCCTCCTGACTGTCAGGTCCTTGGGCAGCCCTAGCGCGAGGCAGAAACGCATCGCCATAGGATTTCAGGGTAGAACAGAGTATACGTCCAACAGGGATGTTCAGGGCATACTCGTGGAGCTGGTGACAGTGGGGCTGGGCTTTGAAGGATAAAAAGGATTCCCAAGTGAGGCACAGAGGCTGGAGGTACAACCCTCTTAATCTTTTCTCAGGAATCACTGTCCTTACTGCCTATTGTCCTGTGTCTGAAACAGTATTTTTTCCCTTTTTTTTCAGTTAAGGATGGAGAATAATTCCAGTCCTGTTACCCTACCTCAGCTAGAAGTCCTCCCAACCTGTTTTTATGGGTAAAACCTCTTCCTATGGGTGATCCCTACGATTCATATTAATGGGGTTACCCAGTGACTGGGTTCCTAGGTATCCAAGGGTTCATTTGAATTCTAGAGTGGGTTCTTGTAACGGAGCTGAGCACGGCCATGGGGTCCGGAGACCAGGTTCAAGTCCAGCGTCTGGTATAAATAGATGGCATTGGGCACATCACTTTGACTCTCAGGCTGCCATTTCCTTTTCTGTCGGATGACAGTAGCAGTACCTGCTCACCTTGAGGGACAGGATTTGAGGGTTAAGAGAGTGGGTGTAAAATCCCTCTGTAAACTCAAAAGCCCCATGTATTGCAAGGTCTGTTCATTAGCCAATTTTACAGCCACCCTTCTATCATCCAACAAAGCTGGTGCTCAAGGAACCGTCTGATGGTGGCTTAATCAGCTTATAAACGGGCACGAAAAGCAATGACAATATATTGAAAAAATGTGTGTCAAAGACAAATGTAAATGGAACGAATGCGTGTGGCATTCACCTTTCGAGGATTATCTGTGCCGTTTGCCACCTCCCCATCTTCATTTGTATATGTAACCACAACTATCGCTACAGATCATCTTTCTTAGAACGCTTCAGGGGCTTTTCCTTTTCATGAATGTGATTTTTACCAGCACTCTTCTCCCTCCACATAGCGATAATGAAAAAGCAACAACCACTAACATTCTCGGTCAGCTCCTCGTGTGCCCTGTGCAGCAGTAAGCACCTGAGCTGTGTTAATCTCATTGAACCCTCACCGCGGCCCTATGGGCTGGACCGTGATCATCCCCATTTTCCTGACGGGTAACCTGAGGCTTAGGGAATTTCAGGAGTGAGTGCCGGATCCTGTCTCTAACACCTTTCACTATTCAAGCAAATCAAGTCAGATTCTCAAAAGCCAGAACGCATCCGACTAGAACCCTCAATTAACTGTGTGCGTGTACACGCGTGTGCATTCTTTCCAGCCCAGTCAACTTCAAGAAGAAAGAGAGAAATGACTATACAAGATTATTTTGAGAATTCTTGCCTTTTTCTTTAAGTACAGCTTGAGCGGTTATGCCAGAGTCAGTTGACACCAGGGGACTGTAACATGCGTTTCAGTCATTCATTTTCTTTCATTCATTCGTATTCGTTCATTCAGCTCACTTATTTAGCCCTGACAGTTCCAGGCACTCTGCCACGTACACAGAAACATAAAAAATAATGACTTGAAGGCGTACTGAATTGTGGTTAAGAGAATGGATGCAGGCAGCCGTTTGCATACTGTGTGGCCTTGGGCCAGTCATTTAGATTCCTGGGCCTCAGATTCTTCATCTGAAAAATGGAGATGACAGTAGTGCCCACCGCTAAGTGAGATCACGTATGTCAAGCACTTAGTTGGGTGCATGGCATGTAGTAAACACTCTGTGAGTATTTCCTGTGGACACCCAGCCGAGGCACAGCCAATGGACTGGAGCCACTGGGCTCCCAGCAGCACACCGCTAACGATCGTGATGGGGGTTTCTGTCTGGAGCAGCTCCAGGTGCCCAGCTCTTCTGCCCCCAGGGCCTGTCTCTGTGGCCGGCTCCGGGCTGGGTGCCCACGTCGGTAGGCGTGTTGCAGGCGCCCCCCCTGCCCCCACGCTGGGTCTGGGCATCTTGCTCAGCTTCCCCAGCCTTTGGCCTCCACTACTGTGGCCTTCACAGTTGATGTGCCCACTTCAGAGCTGGCAGCTGCCGGTGACCCTGCCCAGGTCCTCGGAAGCTGCCTGCCACAGTGAGCGTTGGGTGAAAGAAAGGGCAAGGCTTATTCTAGACCCCCGTGTTCCTCAAACTTGAGTGTGCCTGAGAACCACTTGGCAACGGCCATGAAAATGCAGGTCCCTGGGCCCACCCAGACCTACTGAGCAAGACAATGTGGGAGGGGGGCAAAGCCTGGGAATCTGTATTTTTAACAAGTACCCCCAAGGGATCCTGATGCAGGTGGCTCTGGGACCATGCTTTTGGAAAACTTAGTTTTCTCATCTGCAAAATGGGAACACTAATAAAACTCCAAATTACAAGCATAAAGTACAATTATTTTCATAACCAAAAATTGTTAAAGAACACGGGATTGGGAGTCTGGAGAGCTGGGCTGAGACCTAACTATGTCTCTAACTCGTTGTGTGACCTTCTGCAAGTCACTCAACTTTTCTGTGACTCAGTTTCCTTGTGTGCAAAGGGAAGGGAAGAGTACTGCCTTATCTTCATCACGGGGCTGTTAAGGGACATCCCAGGAGACCATGGCTATGGAGATTCTTTGAAATGTAAGAAGTGCTGAGCTTCTAAAACCCAGGCCCATGGAAAATGAAACCAGAGCAGGAAAGCATGAGGGCTGGCCCAGAGGCAGCCAGGGCCTCAGGGAGAGCTGAAGGGGGGACCCAGGGGACATCCCTGCGGAGGCGGGGAATGTCCTGTGCGTGGGTGAAAAGAGGCCAGCATGAGGGAGGCAGCTCTCCAGGTGAGGCAGTGAGAGTAGGCAGACCAGTATAGACACACTGAGACTACGGCCCTTAATGGGATGAAAAGAAAGCCTTTATCCACATGGAGCCATCGCAAAAAGTGTCACTGGAACTCAAACAGAAAACCCAAGTTACAGAGGGATATGTACTAGGAGACCTTTTATGTAAGTTTGAAAACGCGTAAACAATATTTCATGCATATTTCACAGATGCATACATATGTTTACGTAGTAAAAGTGTAAATATATTTAACAAGCATGTGTATGTCACTCTTAATGTGCCAAACTCTATCCTAGGTGTTTTGTAAACAATAGTTCGTTTAACCCTCCAGACAACATGCAAAGGTGATACTATTCATATCTTCAGTTTACAGATGAGGACCATTTGGCCCCAGAGAGGGTGATTAATGGGTCAAAGTCACACAGCTAGAAGGTGGCAGAACCAATATTCCCCACCCAGTTGTTCTGGCTCCAGAATCCTCATTCACAATATGGTTCTGGCTCCTGGTAAGAAAGGTAAAGACTAAAGTTAGGACATAAGTTACCCCTGGAGCAGGAAGGAGAGGAACAGGGGACGGAATAGAGGGAGCTCCAGTTCTATCTGTTATGTTTTTCGGGTTTTTTTCAGAGAATCTGAGCAAATATGAATGTATTTGTTTCCCACGGCTGACATAACAAAGTACCATAGACTGGGTGGCTTAAACAACAGAAATTTATTGTCTCACAGTTCTAGAGGCTGGAAGTCCAAGGTCAAGGTATTGGCAGGGTTGATTCCGTCTGAGGTCTCTCTCCTTGGCTTGTAGATGGCTGCCTTCCCTCTGTACATGTCTATGTCCTAATCTTCACTTCTTATAAGGACGCCAGTCATTGTGCATTAGGGCCCACCCTAATGGCCTCATTTTAACTGTAGGACCTCTTTAAAGGCCCTATTGCCTCATACAGTCACATTCTGAGGTCCTGGGGCTCAGGAATTTGGGGGGCGACACAGTCAGCCCATAACAATGGCCAGATGATAAGATACGACAGAGCTAATGGTGGGTACATGGTTGTTTGCTATGTTAATCTCTACACCGCCTTGTATGCATGAAATATTTCTTAATAAAATAAAATCAGTGTGTTTGATAACAGTACCGTGTTCACAGTAATGATGAAAACACAGTGGCTGGGAAGGCACAGGAATCCAAGAGGAATAAAAGGGCCACCTGTAACCTGTCTGCCATCCGGGTCAGGCTCCTCAGCCCTGGCTGCACATTAAAAGCACCTGAAGAGCTCTGAGAACATGCTGAAGTCTGAGCACACCCAAGATCAATTAAATTGGAATCTTGGGCTGGGCTCAGGTATTGGAGGGTAAACAGCTTCCCCAGGTGATTCTAGTATGCACCAGGGCCGAGATCCGTGGCTCTCAAATATGAGCGAATCTGGCATCACCTGGAGGGCTTGTCAAACCCCAGGATGCTGGGCCCCACCCCCAGGTCTCTGAGTGGGTAGCTGGGATGGGGTGGAGACTCTTTTCCTTATTGGTTCCCAGATGATGCTGGTACTGTTCTCCAAGGACCCTGCTTTGCTAACACTGCTCTGAGAGGTTGCCCACTGCAAACAGATGCCTGGTTTTTGATGAGCACAAGGTGTTGTAAAGATTGGAACGTGAATGTCTAACGATGGAGGATGTGCTCTCCTTCACTACAGTCTCCACCATTCCCTATTGCTCAGATGGGCGGGTGTCAGTGGCTGGGCCTGTCAGGTAAGGTATCAGTATCTCTCCCCCATTCGCCCATCCATTCTTTATTCAGCGCACCTTTATTTAGCAGTCATAATGTTTCGGGTACCATCTAAGGGCTGGGACCTCAGTGCTGAACAAGACATGGCGTCTGTCCTGGAGGAAATGGCACTGAAGGAGTGCTTTGCTCTCTCACACGCTCCTTCCCTTCTGTGTGGGTTTCAGGCCAGCAGTGGCCTCCCAGTTTATTGTTTAAACCTGTGTGGGATGAGCTACCTCAGCAGAAGTGAATAAAGAAGCGAATTAAACATGCGCTTGCAGTGTGATTGCAACTTTTAAAATGAATTTTAACAAGACTGAGAGACAATACATCAAAATGTTAAGAAAGAATGGCTGACCCTGGACAGGACATTATGGATGAGTTTTGCTTGTTCTTTTCTCTTTTTTTTTTGCGGTACGCGGGCCTCTGACTGCTGTGGCCTCTCCCGCTATGGAGCAGAGGCTCCGGATGCGCAGGCTCAGTGGCCATGGCTCACGGGCCCAGCCGCTCCGCGGCATGTGGGATCTTCCCGGACCGGGGCACGAACCCGTGTCCCCTGCATCGGCAGGCGGATTCTCAACCACTAGCGCCACCAGGGAAGCCCTCTCTCGATTTTTCTATAGCGAACATGTATTACTTCTTTTTTTAAAATTTTATTTATTTTTGGCTGCGTTGGGTCTTCGTTGCCGTCCACAGGCTTTCTCTAGTTGTGGTGAGCGGGGGCTACGCTTTGTTGTGGTGCATGGGCTTCTCATGGCAGTGGCTTCTCTTGTTGCAGAGCACGGGCTCTAGGTGTGCGGGCTTCAGTAGTTGTGGCTCGCGGGCTTAGTTGCTCTGCGGCATGTGGGATCTTCCAGGACGAGGGATCGAACCCGTGTCCCCTGCATTAGCAGGCGGATTCTTAACCACCGTGCCACCAGGGAAGTCCCATGTATTACTTTCATAATTTAAAAAATAACTCGTATAAACACCCTCTTGCCCCGGGTGTGTATGCACGTGTGTGTGCACGCTCACACCTATACTTGTGGACCAGGGTAGAGAGACGTTTTATGCTCCGAGAAATGACTCATTTAGAAAGAGGTTTTATATCAGTGTGATCGTAGGGGAGACATTTCTGTGCCTTCTCACGTAGGGCCATTTGATTTCCCATGGAACATGTCACTGATACAAGATCACACCTCCACGTAATTGAGTTTTTCTGCACAGTGAAAGTTGACCCATTTACACAGCAATTCCCCCGTAAGTAACTGTTTAACAGCACTGGCTCTAAAATCACTCCCAGCTTTTCTCCAGGATTTAGGCTCTTCGGAGAGTGTGAAGGGCTAGTTTCCCCTCCCACCACCATCACTACATGATCCCAGGGAGTTGGCAGTGTTTTCACTTTGCTCTCTTGCGTTTAGTGATGATTGTCATTTTGCAAGGGACCAGTGACAAGCCGTGCGTGTCCATCGATTCCCGGGAGGGGCGGAGAGCGAGCGGAGCCGGCTGCGCCTGCGTCAGTCACATCACCGCCGCCTGCCACGTGCTGTGCTTGGGCACGTGTGAAATCCCTCTTGCAGGTGTGCTTTGGTTTGTGCAGTTCCAAGGCTCTAAAGTCTAGGCAGTGCTTTCTAAAGTTCCCCCAAGAACTCTGGTTCCTTTTCTCCGTGGCCCCGTGCTCCGGAAGACACTGTATATCATATAGTAAGAGCCACAGCAACGGCCATATACTAAGTATCTTCCAGGTGAAATTCTACCTGTGCTCCACACTCGGCCCCCGCAATGACCCCATGGCGTCGGTGTCATCGTCACCCCATTTTACGTGACAGGGAAACACAAGAGGCTGAATACTTTCCCCAAGGTCCTGAGGCTGATGAGAACTAAAGTCAGGATTTGGATTCGGGTCTGTCTTGACCCTGACTTTCCCACTATGCCACTCTCTTTTCTCAGAAACACAAATTAAGGTACAATAATAATAAAAATGTTAATACCCAAGCTGCATTATTTCATGCTAATTGATTTTACTTTCAGTTGTTAAAGGATCCCTTATATAAACTGGCTGCTCGCAAGGAGTTCCAGCGCCTGGTTGCCCAGATTCTGACATTTTGGTTCATTTGTGCAGCTCTATTGTGGCTATGTTGAAATTCCAAAAATATCCTAAAGGTCCTGCTCACTAGCTTCCCCCACCCCTGGCCAAATTTTCCTTCCATCCTTTTTTTTTTGTTTTTTTTTTTAATCCAGGTAAAATTCTTATAACCTATAGTTAACTGTTTAAATTTTTATTGTATTTTTTAATTGAGATACAGTTGATGTACAATATATAGTTAACCATTTTAAAGTGAACAGTTCAGTGGTATTTAGTACATTCACTGTGTTGCACAACTACCACCTTGATTTAGTTTCAGAATATGTTCATCACCCTTAAAGGAAACCCCTAAGCAGTTACCCCCATTCTCTTCTCCTCCCAGCCCCTGGAAACCATCACTCACTAACCCTGGTTCTGCATGGCAGGTTAGGATCCCTGTCCCAGCCTAAAGGTGAGCTCTCTCTCCACCTCTCTGAGTGGGATTCTCCAGCCGGAAGGGGCTGCCTGAGCCACCTGCAAGCCCCCTTCCAGGAAGGCAGCCCCTAGAAGTTTCAGGCTTTGTCTCCTCCCTTAAGTCTGTTGGTTCTGAATGGCTGGAGGTGAAGGGACCCAGGTGACCAGGTACATAGAGCGTCACTGAGTTTGCTTTTACCCCAATGGAAAATGGAATCTGCTTAATTGCAAAATACTAACCAGCAGGACAAAAACGGAGTCCCTGTGTCTCCTGACTTCTACCTTCTGTTACCGTGTACACGTAGTAGCATTCACTCTTGGGGAAAATGCCAATGCTCAGCAGGGAAACACATAGTTTTGAGGGGCTTTTGCATATGTGATGGAAAGAGCTAGCTACTTTGCTTGAAAGATGGGTGGACTGCCCGTGCCGTGGGAGGACAGGATTCTAAGACTGAAACTAAAATGTGCATATGCTATGTTACAGTGTATAGAGCATTCAAAATTCATTATCTCATGGCGCCTTCTCAACGACAGAATGAATGTTATTATTCCCATTTTACAGACAAGCAAATTAAAGGAGTCAGAAGTTAAATGACGTGCCCAGGTTGCACAACTGGAAATGGTAGGCCGGCCTTCCCGACTCCAAAATCAGCTCTGTTTTCAGGATGCTGGATGGTACGAACTGCATGTTTGTGTCCCGCCAAGATTCCTGTGTTGAAACCTAATCCCTCATGTGATGGTATTGGGAGGTGGGACCTTTGGGAAGTAATTAGGTCATGAGAGCAGAGCCTTCATAAATGGGATTAGTGTCCTTATAAAAGAGACCCCCAGAGAGCTCCTTCCCCTCTTCTGTCATGTGAGGACACAGTGACGAGGGCCGTCTGTGAACCAGGAAGCGGGCCCTCACTAGACGGCAAATCTGCTAGCGCCTTCATCTTGAACTTCCCAGCCTCTAAAACCATAAGAAGGAAACGTTTGTTGTTTAAGCCACCCAGTCTGTGATATTTGGTTACAAGAGCCCAAACAGGCTGAGACATAGATTTCTACCTGCTGTTGTCAGGGCTGATACCTCAGGGAAACAGAGCAGGTCACTGCAGTGGTGAATTGCCGGAGCTTTTCCCAGGCATTATCCCCAGGTTTTCATTTGCTTGAGTCTGTCAGATCTATCAGGACCTGATTGAATGAGGCAAGGTCAAAGGCCAGAATCATCCCCTTAGCCTCCCTGTATGCAATGAGTGGAGACACACGCATATGAGTTGGACCTCTCCTCTCTGGCATCTCTGAATTCAGCGGAGTGCAGGGGAAGAGTGATGCAGCCCCTGCCCATGCCCTCACCTACCCTTCCCTGCTTCCTGACTCCCCACATTTACACTCTAGGTTACAATCACGCCAAGCTGTTTGCAGTTCCCACGCGGGCCAGAAAGTTCCTGCCCCCATGCCTTTAACAATTACTGTGATGATAACTACAATGGTGATAGCTCTCTCCTGGGTCCTGTTAATGTGCTAGGTTCTACACATGTGCTATTTCATTTAACTGCCCCCCACACCACCACCTAATGAAGTGGTTATGGTCAATCCCATTTCACAGATGAGCGAGCTGAGGCTCAGCGTGGCTAAGTGCCGGGCTTTGAGCCAGACAATCTGGGTGCACGCCCAGCTCCACCACTATCGAATTAGTCTGACCTTGCGCAAATTCCTCCGGACAGCTCCAGTATCTTGCAAAACACTGAGCCTGATGAACCTGCCCCCTGGGGCTGTTGTGAGAATTAAATTAGATGGGGACAGCGTTTGGCACCTGGTGAGTATTTCCGAAATGTTCAGAATTTTTCATCCCACTGTGTAGGCGGCCAAGAAAGAAACTAAGCTCAGCTGTGTCTGATTCCAAACCCTTTCTCTGCTTCTAGTCACATTCATAGTTCAAGACCCAGCTGTTCCACCCCTCCCCATGCCACCCTCCATCACTGCCAGGGAGGCATCTGTTCCCCTTTTGTAGGGGTGAGAGTGCCAGTGCTCAAGCAAGCTTCCAGGTGCTTCTAATGCCTCCCAGAACTTCTAGGAAGGGCTTTCTGATTTCCTCCTGTTGTTCTCTCTTTGGCTCCCTCCCTTCCAAGCTGGGTAAACACCCCTTCCCCCTGTCTCCTCTATACACTGTCATCTGTCCTACTTTCCTGCAGGTACGGATTCGTGTGGGCCCCCATCTCCCTCCAGGGCTAGGAGCCTCTTGGAAGTCCTGTTGGAATTCTACCATCTCAGTTCCCCCAGATCCTAGCACAGGGCTTTAGAAGGGGCTCGCTAAAGAAACAAACAGGTCATAATCAGGTAAGTCAGCACTCAATATTATTTGGTGACTGGTCACCACATCCCCTTTCCCGGCAACACATCCAGGAGAGGTGGAGGGTGGAAAGACAATGGAAGCTTCTGAGGTGATTCTTGATGTCCTGCTGGAGGTCAGAGGAAATACTTTAAATAACATTGTCTATATTCCTAAGAAATTTGGCTGAATTTCAAGACAGTGCTGGATGGCTTTGAGGGCCGGGGGAGCAAGGCAGAGGGAGGAAAGAAGCATTTCAATTTCCTAGGCATGTCTTGCTACATGGAGAGAAATGCACTCTTTGCCATTACAGACGAGGGGAAGGATGAGGTCTCTTACAATACCGGAAACGAGAGTTCTACTGAAGGGCATTTTGTCTGGGAATTTCAGTGCTGGAAGTCCTTGCAGAGCCTCGTAGGGTAGCACAGATACTCCCAACCCCCCCTCCCCGCCCCCGCGGTATCTTTCCTTCTGTAGCATTAGCACCACCAGACACATCGGATGCTTGTTTATTGCCTGTCACCCCCGCTCCCCACCCGCGGCAGGGATGTTGTTTGCATTCCCAGCTGCCTCTCGGGGACCTAGGACGGCCCTGGCACTTGGTAGGCCCTCAGCGAATATCTGTCGAGGGCCGAATGGATGTTTTGAACGCACAAGCTGTTCCACGCCTCCACCGTCAGGGGGGCGGGGCAGGGATCGGCATCCTTCCCCACGCACAGGTGAGGGGGAAGCGGACCCAGGGCCGGGAACCCGGCCGGCCTGAAGGTCGGGGGCGCTGAGGGGCGACGGGCTGTGCCCTCGGGCCATCCCCGCGCCTCGCAGAGCTGGAGTTCCCTCGTCTACGCCACCGGGAGGGCGCCGAGCCCCCCAGCGCGCCCCCGGGCGGCCGCTCGCCCGCCTGCCGCGACTTGCCCAAGGTCACCCGCGCCCCGGCCCCCGGGTTGTGGGGTGGGGGCCGGCGCGGGGCGGTCCCGGGGCGCCGCGCGCGCTGACGCCGGGCCCCGCGATGCGGCGGGGACTGGGCGCGGGGGGAGGCGGCTTCGGCGGGCGTCCTCCTTTTGTGAGAGCGCCGGCGGCGCGGCTTCTCGAAGGTAAACGGCGTTTCCTCTTCCTCCTCGATGCGTCTCTTCCTTTTATAGTTATTTCTCGGCTGGCAGTCGCCGGGGCTGTTGCTGCTGCTGCTGCTGCTGGGCCGCCGCGGCGGGGGCCGCTCGCAAACCTGTGGCGGTGACGTGAGACCCGCCAACCCGGAAGCAGCGGCGGCGGCGGCACCCGAGGCTCCGAGGCTCCTGCGCTCCAGCGCCGGCGGCTGCGCTCCCCTCGCCGCTCACCCGGGCCGCCAGGTACGTGCCCGGGGCTTCTCCGGCGCCTCCGCCCGGGCCGCCCGGCTCGCTTGCGCGCGCCCTGGGAGCCGATCTGCCACCGGGGAGGGCGTGGGGTGCGGGGCGCGCGCGCGATGGGTGCAGGGAGAGGTGGGAGTGCGATCCGGGCCGCGCCGGGCGCCCTGCGGTTGGAGAGGGGGCGCCGCAGCGGTGGGAGTCCCCGGCGCGTGGGGCGCCCCGAGGATGCGCCTCGGGGGGGAGGGGGCTGGAGGGCGCGAGGGGCGCGCGCCGAGGGGCCGCCGCCCGGGTCCGCCCAGCTGTGGGGAGCGCGCGGCTGCGCCCGGAGGGAGGGTGCCCGGCGTGGCCGCTCCCCCGCAGACCCCTCCTGCTAGCCAGGTGCGGGCGCAGGGTCTGACCCCGGGCGCCGTGCACCCCCCAACCCCCCAGCTAACTTCGACTGGGTGCTTGGAAGGCCAGTCTCTTAGAATTGAGGAACTGGAGGGGGTGAACAGAATCTCCCTTGGCTTCAAGACTTCCTCGTGGGGTAACCACCCGCCTCTGTTTAAAGAGCACTTCCTCTTTGCCCTTTATCTTTTCGTCGTATTTTTTTTCCATTTTTTAAAAAATGTAAGTTCAGTGTTAACGAGTGGATGCCCCTGCAGCCTGCACGGCTTCCCTGGAGTTGTGTACACACCCTGTGGGTATGGAACCTTGTGTGTCCTGTGTCGGGGGTGGAAGGAAAGAGGAACCGAGGACTTCCCTTACTGGAGCCCCCGGCGGCGGTCTTTGATCCTCCCCCTGCCGCAGAAATGGAGCCAGAGGGGGAGGGGTTGAGTGGGAAGGAGGCCCCGCCGGGGAGTGTCACGAGGACTTTGCACCTAGGTTTAATTCCTTGCTCTGCCACTTAATAGCTGTGTGACCTTGGGCAAATCGCTTGCCCTCTCTGAGTCTTAGGCGCCTGTCTCTAAAATGGGCTGCTTTGAGTTGGGCCTCGAGAAGAGGAGCGTGTATTCCCTGGCCTGGAGAGGGCGCAGTGATTGGACGTGTCATTGTCAGTCACCTTTAATTTCTGCATCCCCACCGCCTAGAAGGGGGGCCTGGGGCACATGGGAGGTGCTCCATAGATACCTGTGAAATGAATAGGTGGGTGGTGAATTTTGAGAAGTGAGTGGCAGGGTGTGGTCCCACATTTTGGCCTCCTTGCCCTGTAACATCCATTCCACGGTCCCCAGAGAGCCACATTTTGCCACCTGGGATATATGTAATCCACCCCCTTCCCAAGGAGGATTAGCTTGTGAAAATATTGACTTCTTATGAAAAGGAGCTTAAACTCTGACTTTGAGCCTCTCCTATTCTTGGAAGATTGCATTTAGTGGAAATGAAAAGGAAGCCTCATTTTGATTGCCACCGCCAGATGACTGGCCGCCGGGGCGGGCTGCCAGGGCTGACAGCTGGGCTGATTTCCCAGGCATTGGGGTTCCTGTAAACAGGAGGAAGCTAGGGAGAGGTGGGTTTTCTCCTAGGTGGGGCATGCAGAAGTGGTCAGCTGGCTTGAGTTTTCTTCCTGGGGAGGCACGTTGTAATTTGCGTTATCTGGATCCTTGCTAAACTTTAGGCATGGGGAGGGGCAGAGCGTGTGTGCTGAAGGAGCCCAGGGTGGATTCACCTTCAGGGGTACTTGGAAATGGCCTTCGTATAAAGGCTCACTGCATTTCCGCAGGTCACTTGGGGAGATTTTCAGGTGATTTTGCTTTCTCTGACAGCCATTCCTTTTCTCCTTTCTCAGCTCTCAAAGGCCTGTGTGCACTTCTCTTAGGATCCTTAGCTGTGCTTTTCTTTTGGTTTTTTGCTCTCACAGCTGGAGGGCAGGAGATGAGCCTGAGTGCTGCTATCATTTTAAGAGGCAGAAGCAGGCACCTCTGTGTGGCCGGCTGCGGTTTACGCATATGCGCGGATTCATTTTTAAGGCATAGAGTGGCCATAGTTACCCATGAAGTAGAGATTTTATTCTCATCTTGCGACTTAGAGAAAGTGCAGGACTTGGCCCAAGACCCTCAGCCAATTAAGCAGCAGATTCAAGGTCCTTCCTCTAGACTTCCTACTGCAGAGCTCTCCTGCTTCCCGGTGCACTGTGCTCCCTTCTGAAGGGCCTTTGTGTTTCCCCTGGCACCTGGCAGGCTGTATGGCATATGCTGGATACTCAGTACATGCTTTTTTTTTTTTTTTTTGACAGAATGAACAAAAGAAGGATGGTTTGCTCTTTGTGGAGGTACACAGTCTGTCTCTACCTCAAGGTCAGCGCACTGGCCTGTAGGTGACCTTTTGCACTTGTTCTCTGGCCATTCCTCCCAAGTGTGTCTTGGTTCCCCATTGTGGAATCCCAGTGTCTGTCAGTTCCTGCTTCAGCACCCAGAGCCCATGACGGGAGGGACTCCTGAGGGGCACCAGTGCCAGGAGGTTGTGGCCTTAGGCCCATCATCTCCTTGATGGAAGAGACCACGGTCCTGTGGCTTTGGAGGTCTGGAACTTGGCCGCCAAAGCGGTTTCTCTCTCTCCAGAGAAGCCATCTTCCAGCAAGCATTGTGGCCATAGTGTTGTGTCAGTGAAACATCAGATTTAAAATCAGTCCACTTTAGCTATGCCCTGGCCTGAAGCCTTAGAGAGGTCATGGCCTTCTTAGAACTTTCTTTTCCTCATGTATAAATGGGCAAAATCATCCCTGCCCCATTCCATCCAGTTCACAGGACTCCTGAACATGAGGGCAGGATCCACATTCACACCTCACTGCCCCCACTTACTGCCTGTGTGCATGTGGCAAAGTTCCTTCACCTCTCAGCCTCAGTGTTCTCATTTGTAAAATGGGACGATCTGTCGGGGGGATGGTTTTGCTCATTGCGGTCATGTGAGTGGTGCTCTCAGCACAGGCCCCCGTTAAATGGCCATAATTGTCAATGTTTATTATTATCAACAGCAGCAGCAGTAGTGATCCCTCTGTCCTCAACTAGAGAGAGCATAAGCGTCTCAAAGGCCAGAGCCATGTCCCATTTTTTTTTTTTTTTTTTTTTTTTTTTTTGCGGTACGCGGGCCTCTCACTGCTGTGGCCTCTCCCGTTGCGGAGCACAGGCTCCGCACGCGCAGGCCCAGCGGCTCATGGCTCACGGGCCCAGCCGCTCCACGGCACGTGGGATCTTCCCGGACTGGGGCACGAACCCGCGTCCCCTGCATCGGCAGGTGGACTCTCAACCACTGCGCCACCAGGGAAGCCCCATGTCCCTTTTTTAACTTGAATTGGAGCTTCTGGAGAGAAGTCAATTGAGGAAGCGTGGGGGGAAGGGTTGATTTTATTCTCTTTCTCCTTCCGTGTCTGGGACACTTGATAAAGGCCTGATGAAGAAAGACTCACGATGATCCTGTTTTGCATCCATCCCTGAGAGTAAAAGGTCTTTTTTCCTCTCTCTCATAAAGTGAGCTCTTTATGTGCCTATGGCACTCATTTCATATCTTCTCATAAACTTTGTATCCACTCCTTCCAGATATCACTCAAGACTTGATTCTCCCAGATTGTCAAATAGACAGAGTTCTGTTGCGTGGGTAGAACTTTGGGAGTTAAGTCTTTGATGGTCTTAAAAGGGGTGATTGGCCTCACCAGGTTGAAGGGAAGATAACAGCTTTGTAGCCAAGGATGCATGAGGTTAACAGCATCTGTATTTTCCTCTCATCCTTTTTGGCTTCAGAGGCAGCATGGCTGTGGGTCTGGGGGCCACACTGTCTGGGTTTCCATCCTGGTTGTGCTAACTACGAGCTCCGTGGCTTCCTCTCTCTGGGCCTTCTTCATCTTTCAAATGAAGAATAATGTTTGCTGCCTGGAAAGGTTGTTGTGAAGGTCAACACAGAGGTGGTCTGGGGAGCCTCCCAGCACAGTGTATGGCACATAGACGGTGCCCAGCAAATGTCAGTTACTTTCCTGCCACCCCTGGGCTCTTTCTGTCCTGGCCCCAGTCCCATTGTCCTGTCCCTCCGTTAACGGGGCTCCAATTCCCACTGAGGATCAAGCCCTTGGGTGACAGCTTCATCCTAGATTCAAGTTCAGGTCTCCATGCTTTTCCAAACCACTTGTTGACTGGCCACAGTATGGTGCTTCCACTGTGAATGGAGAGATCCTTGTACCAGAGCTTGTCAAGGAGAGTAAACTGGGGAGTCACTGAGTTTACGTTTTGTCCCGTTGATTTTTTTTCCCTCTCCTTTCCAGAGACTTACTAGCTGCCATCTGCTCCGAGGGAAGGAGACATCATGTTCATAAATAATCGAAGTTGACGAGGAGATTTGTTTAAAGAAGTGATGCTGAGAATGATTTTTATAAATATTTAAGATAATCTGAAGCCATTAGAGGAATCGCAGGGTTTATTAAAAAAAAAAAAAAAAACCGAAAGCATGTTTTGGAAGGGTTCCTTTTCCTTCCAAGTTGAATAAATGTCAAGAGTAGTGGACGCAGGGCCCGCAAGGGGCAGGTGGCCTGCCGGTCTGTTTGTCTCTGCTGTTGGCTGTTGGCAGTCATCCATTTATGGGGGCTGATGGATGGGGAACACGAGGGTAGTCAGAGCCACAGGACTGAGGGGGAGAGCCCTGAACATTTTGAAGCTGCCTGGGCTTCCTTGAGACTCAGAGAGCCAGTGGGTCACACATGCCAGGAGTCCCCCTGGGGGGGCTGTACATTTCAGATGCTGCTTCTAGAATCTGAGAGTCAGTGGCAGGCTTCTAGAAGGTTCCTAAGGTGAATGTTTTTTGCTTAATGACAGGCTACATTTTAGTGAGCCCTGCTGAGGCCCACAAGTCGGGAGGCAGCTGGGTGGTCAAATCGAGGGATGTGGGATAGGGCATGTCAGAACCAGGGGACACCTCGCAACACTTCCCAAACTGGCGTGTGCCCCTGGATCCCTTGGGGATTCCCTTGCAGATTCTGAGGCACAGCTTGGGGTGGGCGGAAGGCCTGCATTTCTAACACCTCCCCGTGTGATGCTCTGGGTTGTGGACCACACTTTGAGTAGGGAGAGCTTGGAGGTCCCCACCTGCCTCATTCATTTGGGACCCCAGCTGGCACTGAGGACACGGATCAGAATATAGTCCCGGAGGCTCCTGGCAGCTGATGGCTTAGTTAGCAGAGGAGACAGACATGCCCCAAATCACACGATACGAAGATGGTGGGGACTGAAGGGAGAGTGGAGAAGAGCTGCCTGCACCCACCCAGAGGTGCTCCATAGCCCAGCAGGGCCCGGGTGCTCTGGGCAGTCCAGGTGGGGTGGGAGAGGGAGGGAAGGGAGGGAAGCAGGGGGAGTGTGCCAGGCCTTCACCCATGATCAGGGCTGGAAGGACTGAGCAGGGGCCTCTTGCTCAGAGTTTTAGCCTTCAGGCGTCCCGTACTCTATATTTTTTTTTTGCGGTACGCGAGCCTCTCACTGTTGTGGCCTCTCCCGTTGCGGAGCACAGGCTCCGGACGCGCAGGCCCAGCGGCCATGGCTCACGGGCCCAGCTGCTCCGCGGCATGTGGGATCTTCCCGGACCGGGGCACAAACCCGTGTCCCCTGCATCGGCAGGCGGACTCTCAACCACTGCGCCACCAGGGAAGCCCCGTCCCGTACTCTTAATTGAACAGATGAGGGAACTGGGATCCAGAGGGGGAAGCATTTTGCCCAAGAGGCAAAGTCAGGACCGGAACCCAGGTCTTCTGGCTCCCAAACCGAGCTTATCACACGGCTCCAGAGTGTCTTTCTGCGATCGCCTCGGGGCCGCCTTAGTGCAAGGCTCTGAGGCCAAGGAGATGCTGGGGGCTGGACGTCCCCAGCGCAGAAGGTACCTCTGCCCCTGACCTTCCTTTGGCGGGGGACCGAGCCCTTAAACCCACAGTGAACAAGAAGGCCCGACGCAGGAAAAGTGATGGCTTTGAAGCCGTGCACCCCGCCAGGCTCCTGGCCTCCACTCCCTTACCCCAGTCAGCACCCTCACGTGAGCGGGGGAGGGCAGCGGTGCAGCCGTGCGGAGGGGCTGAGGATGGGAAGAGGCCTGGGCAGCAGGAGGAAGAACAGCTCCGTCGTTGACTCATTCGCTTCGTGGAGTCTCCTGGGACCGGCTGTGTCCGGCGGCTGGGGGCTCTGTGGAGTGTTACCCCAGTGCCCACTCAGCAGATACTGTCGGACTGCGGAGCCGGAGGTGTCCTGGCGCTGCCAGTCAGTAGCTGTGTAACCTTGGGCGAATCGCAGGGCCTTGCTGAGCCAGAACCATCTCGGCCAGAGCTGGGCTAATAACACCTGCCTCTCTGGATTGCCCGGAGGACTGAATGAGGTAATGTGTGCTCTAGTTACTAACCTAGCCCCTTCGTAGAAACACTCCAAAAAGACACCCCCCGGGCTTCCCTGGTGGCGCAGTGGTTGAGAGTCCGCCTGCCGATGCAGGGGACACGGGTTCGTGCCCCGGTCCGGGAAGATCCCACATGCCGCGGAGCCACTGGGCCCGTGAGTCATGGCCGCCGAGCCTGCACGTCCGGAGCCTGTGCTCCACAACGGGAGAGGCCACAACAGTGAGAGGCCCGTGTACCACAAAAAAACAAAAACAAAAACAAAAGACACCCCCTCCCCGCGAAGACATAGTCACCACTGGGTGGGGACGGATTTGTCCAGTGCTGAGTTCAGGCCAGGGCTGTATCCTTCTGGCAGTGATGCGGGATATGGATTTGAAGGGAGGGTAGGTATGTCTGTAAGGTCATTGCAAACTGCTGCAGTGCTTTTATGCGAAACTGAACGCTGGGGTTGGCCCCCCTGGGGTTCTCCTTTGAAAGGGAGAAGAACCGTGGAACTTAGGACCTGGGTCACACATGACTCCCTAACGGTGGAGTCTTCTGCGGCTTGCCTAACCTCCCCCGACATCCCAGTGCCTGCTTTGCAGCTCGTTGTGGCTCTGAAGTTGGAAACCAGCGCAGTCGGCCTGGCGTAGGGCCTGGCTTCTCACAGGTGCTCAGTACTTCGAGGCCCCTGTCTCCTCAGCCTCAGGGTCTGGGACTCTGGGAGGCCTTTACCGCCAGTTTGTGTGCTGGCCTGGCCCCAGCTTTGCTCAAAACCAGAGGTGAAGTACAATACAGAAAGCAGCCAGGAAGTGAGACTCAGCCAGTGAAATCCTAAAATGTCTGCTCTGCTCCCCTGAACTCTGGTTTTGTGTAGCGCCCCAAGCTCTGGAGGCATTGGAGACCGGCCAGTGCGGGCGTTCAGATCCCGCAGGCTGCAAGCGAAAGCTGAGGGGTATTTCACAGTCCTTTCCAAACGTGCTTTCGTAGCCATCAAGTGTTGAGTTCATTGTGGAGAGAGCAGGTCCATCCTGCTCTTCAGCCACAGACGCTGAGTGAGTACCTACTACGCTTTGGGCCCGGTGATGGGTCCTTGGGGGGAATAAATACTGTGTGACCCCTGACACCCCACACAAGTCCCTAAGAGCCTGAGCAGCTTAAGAAGGAAGAATTTGGATTTGTTTCCTTGGGCTCACCCAAGCCCAGTCCCTCCAAGCCTATCCTGTCCCTCAGGAATTGGAAAAGTGCTCTAGCTACGTTTGGAGATAGGGCAGTAGGGAGAGTCACCGGGCACCAGAGGACAGGGCGGCAGGGTGATGGGGAGCGAGACAGCATATCTGACACTTTGTGTCGCATTTATGACCCAGCCAAAGGTCTCCCTAATAACAAGCCTCCTGTAAATGTCACATTGCGGGTTTTTGTGATTTTGGTTTTTTTTGGGTTCTTTCGTCTACCTTATTATAGTAATAACTTTCCCTTATCGGGCATGGACAATGTGTACTTTGCAGATGGTATTTCTTACCTCACAGTAACTCGGTGAGGCAAGTTATATTATCCCCACCTTACAGATGAGGAAACGGAGAACACTTAGAGGCTAATAGAAAGCAGAGCTGGAATGCAAAGTGCTACACCAGCTTCAACACCTACCTATTGTTTTTACTACCTCTTCTGAGTGTACTTCAGACATAACTCGAAAAACCTCTGAAGAGAGTTGTCTACCAAGGAGCAGGCACGGCTGCTGCTGGACGATGCTAGATGTTGCTAGAAGACGGTGGTGGTTTTCTAAGTGGGCATCTCATTATGATAGGTGCCTTGGCAACCATCACTGCCGAGAGCCACCTACTGTGAACTTGTCAGCCCAGGAAGTTCCAAATTTATAAATGACTCTTGTAAGTAGATTACTTGGGCTAATTTGAGTGGTGAGGTTTTTGGTAAATTCAGTGTGAAACTGACTGGTGCTATTAATACACCTCTTGATGTGTTTGGTGTTGGGACGTGTAGCACATACATCGTCTGCATTACTCTGTCTGCATGCTCCCCCAACAAGGCAAAGTTTGGGGGGAAGGAAGTGTGCTCTGGGTTCATGCTTTGGGGTGGATGGTTGAATTGGGCGGGAAAATCCCAGTGTTTGGGCATGGGTCACTGTAGACTTGAGAAAATAAGGTGGATACAGGATGAATCGCTGGGCTTGTAGTGTTTCCCCCATCCATTTTCAGTGTGTGAATTTACCAGAATATTCTATGTGTGGGTTTCCTCTTGCCCAGTATTTCTTTTATCTGACCATAACTTGCGTATGTTTAAGCTTCCTGGGTGGGAGGGTCAAGAATCCACATTTTTAACAAGAGTTCAAATGATTCTGACGCATTGGTCCCCGTCACCCAGTTAGAGGAACCCCGCGTAGCGTAATCTTTTACCTGTGTACCACCTGCTTCTAACTGCTGAGGGTGGGGCAGTTGGTATAAGATGGAAAGGACATTGAAGATCACCTAGTCCCATCCTTCTCAGCCTTTTTCAGGCCACAGCCCACTCAGGAAACAGACTTTATAAGGTGTGGGCTGGGGAATGGGCAGTAAAAGAGGAAGCATCTCTCGGCTGGAGATGACGGACCCTGGGGCCACCCCCCAAAGTGCTGAGGAGGTCAGTATCTCAACACTGTAATCTCGTCTAGGAATCCCGCTTGGGAAGTTCTGATTCTCATCCAAGGTTGGAACCTGTTCACACAGCCCATGGAAGCCCAGAGAGGTGATATGAGTTGCCCAGAGTCACGCAGGAACTTGAAAGTCATCTAGGTCACTCAGTGAAAGAATGATCAGACCAGGGAGGTGAAAGCCCTACTAAGGGCCACACAGCCAGCTCGTGGCCCAGTGAGGAGTTCTCGTGACCAGACAGCCTGGCCGTGGCAGGCGGGTTGCCGCGCCATGGTGGCCTCCCCAGCACTCACCAGCCTTGGAGGTCTGGTTTCCTGTTCTAATCCGAACCTGATTTTCTGCTAGTTCCTGACAGAGAGACACATCCCTCAAGACCTAAAAGCACCAAAGGAGAAGAAACCTTACACAGGGGACACATCTCAATCGTGAAGTCCGGAAGTCAGCTCAGCAGGCAGAACTGCATATGGTGAAAACGATTCAGACAGTCTCCTAATTTGCCCCTGAAGGATCGTTTGTGCACACGTGATTTTGTGTATGTGATACCGTGCAGTAACACGTGTGCGTAAATGTATAGACAAACAGTAGTGTACAGTATACAATAAAGTACAATGTACAATATCCAAAAAAGAAATTCAATTAAATACAAGAGACAAAGTACACTTTTATTATTTAAATTAAAAAAAAAAAGCGTTTGGCCCTTTGAGTATAGCTGAATATAGCTAAGTTAAATGAGCGTGAGATACAGTTCCATTGTATGTTGTGATACATTGAGGACATCTTGAGAACGTGTAGTTGTCCTGACCCGGTGGCGTGCCATACATTACACGTGTATGTACAGTTATTTCAGGGGTCTCTTCTGCTTGAGTGTGATTAACTTTGGAGACTTTTGGGGGGTCCAGCTCCAGTGTGGGAGACCTAGTAGACTGGAAGGACACAGCCTCTCCTGGCCTAGTGAGGCCCGACTCCGTTTTTTGAATGAAAGCAGTCTCTGATCACAACCTCACGCCAGTGGTTGAATGCCGCATTCTGGAGTTGATCTGAAAGGGCCTCCTGGGCCCATGGGGGACTCCAGCCTTTAGAGATGACCCCAGCTCCCTGAGGCCCTCCTCCCCCTGACCCCGACACCCGCAGTGGAACTGTTTCCCCAAGCGGTGTTTCTCAAAGTTTCAGTGGTGAAATGCAGAGGAAGTGTAGAAAAATGAATTTGCATACTTCTGACTTCACCCAGGCCCTCTCTCTCTCCGTGTCTCTCTCTCTCTCTCTCTCTCTCTCTCTCTCTCTCTCTCTCTCTCTCTCTCTCTCTCTCTCTCTCTCTCTCTCTCTCTCTCTCTCTCTCTCTCTCTCGGCAGTAGATGAGGAATAGGTGAGCTGTGACCTTTTGAATGTCCCCCACCCGTTCCCCCAGGGACCCCCTCCCCCATGATCATGGCTGAGAATGTGATTGGAAAATGCTTCTCTCCAGCTAACCCGATCTTTGTCTCAAGACCTTGGACATTTAAAACCCAAAGAAAAGGAACCTGATCTTTTGTTCCCGATCGTGTTAAGTGGGGCAGGAGGGAGTATTTGATTCCACCTTGGAGCTTATTCTCCTACGCATTATGGAGCTGCCACTCAACAGCAGGGATTGAAGAGCACCTGAGATGCACCTGCTGATGTGCAGAGACTGGAATGTTCTCTAAGAGCTCACTCAAGAGAAAATCCATCCGGTGCCCCGTCCTCCCCCAGGATTGCTGTGAACCGTGTCATCCTGGGAAGGCGCCTGTATCTTCTTGCTGGTGGCCAGCTGGGTCCTTGATCAACCCTTCTGGGCAATCATGGCAATTTATATCAAGAGCCATGAAGATCTTTGTAACCTTTGACCCAGTGACCCCACTTCTGGGAAGCTGTCATAAGGAAACAATAAAAAATCTGGACAAAATGTTGCACAGAGATCTTCAACTCAGCTTTTTTGACAATAACAAAATAAGTTGGCAATAACCTAAGCGTCTGACCATAACCAAAGACCTGAATCAGTTCTGCTGTAGCCACTCAAGGTGAAGGCCCAGGGAGGCTGGGCGAAACTGAGCAAAGCAGTCGTATATAGGAAAAAAGACTGGAAGGAAATACACTCCAAAATGGTGTCAGAGGTTGTGGAAGGCGGATAAGAATCTGGACGAATTTCTTTTCCTTTCTCTCTTTGACGCATTTTCTGTAATGTGGTGGCTATGTTACTTTTATGGGAAGAAAACCTCTTTTCTGTCTCTTCTAAGAAACTGAGAACTCTGCTGTTTGCAGGGAAAGCAAGAAAACCAAAGTGGAGATCCCTTCCCACACGGCGCATAACAAAACAGACCAGCTCCTGAAGCTTAGTCCCGGGCATTCCTGAGGTTCCAGTACTAACAGGCCTCTTAACAGGGATATAAGACAACTGGAAAAAGAACAGCTGGTAGTTCTTGAATATACCAGCCACCCTGGATCAGACACCCTAGACCCAGGCAGAAGACATTATTGTTGCCATTTAATAGTAGTAAAATAATCAATGAGGTAACCCAGGGGTGGGGGTGGGGGTCAGAGGAGGTCATGTGACTTTTCTAGACTCACCGTGTCTAGAGACACCACAATCCCAGGAACTCTCCTCAGGTCATATGGAAATCATTTTCTGGGAAGGATAAGGTGAGGGTCAGCTACCAGTGAACAATAGCAAGGTTGTTTTCTGTTTGGGTGGCATTGTCTTTTTAAGTGGCAAGCAGAGTGAACTCTGGTTCCAACGGAGGAGAAGCTGCCCTGGTGTGTTCTGAGTGGAAGAGATGTAACCTTATGTCCACAAGCAGGTGAAGGCGCCGAGGTGAGCTACAGCCAGTTACGGGGATAGCAAATTTCCAGACAGTCTTGTTGTGTTTAAAATGCCATTTTCTTTCAAGTTCTGTAGCTCACCTGTCATCTTTGCCTTCATTTTGGAGCAGTTCTGATTCAAATAACTCCTCAGCCATTTTTTTAAGGGAGGCACAAAAAAGGTGCCTGGGAACTAGGTGCCAAAGGTGGGTTTGAGGAAGAAGCGTATGAATTAATTTTCTGCTTTGGGTGGAAAATTGAAATGGGAGTGTTTTAAAATGTTCACTTCAAGGATTTCCCCGGTGGCGCAGTGGTTAAGAATACGCCTGCCAGTGCAGGGGACACGGGTTTGAGCCTTGGTCCAGGAAGATCCCACATGCTGTGGAGCAACTAAGCCCGTGCGCTACAACTACTGAGCCTGTGCGCTAGAGCCTGCGAGCCACAACTACTGAGCCTGCGTGCCACAACTACTGAAGACTACGCGCCTAGAGCCCGCGCTCCGCAACAAGAGAAGCCACCGCAATGAGAAGCCCACGCACTGCAACAAAGATTAGCCCCCACTCTCTGCAACTAGAGAAAGCCTGTGTGTAGCAACGAAGACCCAATGCAACCAAAAATAAATTTTAAAAAAGGTATAAAAAAATATTCACTTCAAACCCCAAGATTCATATTTTTTGTGTATGTGTTTCTGTGATCACATAGGAAACGGGGACACGTTTCAGCATCATTTCCAAATAGCCATTTATTGCGTGCCCAGAAAAGCCCGTGTTTTTTCCATTCTCTTCCTCCTCTGTTCTCTGTTGGGCCCGGCACCTGGGCCCTCTGCTCCCAAGCACCTTCCAGAGCAAGTGACAGGTAAATCAGGCAGTTGTGCTGCTCTGGCCGAATGACTGAAGCTACTTGCTGAGCTGAGCCCTGGGCCACAGAGCTGAGTCACTCCCCTCCCTCATCTTCGCAGTTTCCAGGGTCAGGACCAGAACACACGGTGGGCTAAGTTTCTGCCTGGGCCCATCATCTCGTTTAATCCTCACCTGCCTTCTGCCGGGACATGCAGGTCAGCTCAGCAAGTCCTAGCGGGCGACCCATCAGGCGTTAGGCGGGTTTAGTAAAAGCTTTCATCCTTGGGCGAGGCTGAAGCCCGTGAAAACTCCAAGGTTTTTGTTACCTGAGGGTGTGGGTTTCATCTGCTCCCGAGAGGGCGGAGGCTCGGGAGAGCCGCTGCTGGGCACGAGGCCTTGCCTCTGCTGTGGGTGCCCAGCCCTGCCAGTTGCTTCACGTTCCTTTGCTTCTCTGTGGAGGGGCCATCATGAAGCATCCTTACAGGAGGAGGAAGCTGGGTGTGTGATAGGCCTGTGACCTCCCTGCCTCCCTCTCCTAAGGACCATGCTCTGAGGGCTCAGTCACCCGTGTCCTCCCAGAGGGGTGTAGCTGCTGTCTGGGCAGTGTTGTGTGGGGGCGTGTGTTCTAGGTCTGCCCTGCTCTCCCCTCCCATCTTCCTTCCCTGTCTGTCCCCCTCGCCTCTGTCAGAGCCTGGGACAAGCGCTCCGTTGGAGAACCACTGAGAGCTAACTCGAGGAACAGTCCTCTGTGAATACATGTGCCAGAAAAAAGCCTTTGGCCAAGTGTAAGCCCAGCTGAATATTATTGGCGCTAAATTAAAGGTGAGCCTCCTGGCTCTCTGGTCTACTTCGCGTTGACCACACACCACGTCTTGACCCTTAAAAGAAGAAACAAGGAAGGAAGAGAAAAAAGCAAGGGGCTTCTATGACAGAAAATAAAGTCTAATACAGTACCTTATATCCGTAGTGTGCTTTGTGTTTATGCCGTGGCCTTCTTCCACTAAGCATCACCGAGCCCTGGGACTGGGCCTTTTACTCTTTGAGGTCTACAGGTCAGGCCTCGATCCAAGAGTGTTTGTAGAATGAGTGTGTCATTTTTTCAGAAAATTGAAGCCCAGAGAGGTTGAGTGATTTGCCTAAGGCTGCACAGCTGCTGAGGGCCAGAGTTGGGACTCAGTCTTAGTCCTGGCTCTTCTTCAGCTCCACTTGGTGGCCTCCTTACAGGTGCACTTCAGGCTGGCAGAGAATTCAGAAGTCAGGAGACACACCTAATGAATGAAAGGGGCATTTACTGAGGCCTCATCCCTCCTTTATTCTGAAGGCTGGTATTCCTTGTACTCTGGAAATCAGCCTGCTCTCTGGCCACCTGTACTGTCCTCCCATCTCTCCCACCCTCGCACGTTTAAGCATTTTCTCATTTGTCTCCTCCAGAGCTCCTGGAAGCCCCCTGGGGCTGTGTTATTTAGTACCGTTGTTGAAAATCAGAATGCAGCCCATGGCTTCGGCTGTGGGAGCTGGAGTTGGACAAAAGAGTACATTGGTCCTCAGTGAGAGAGGACCCTTGCTGTCTGTCAGAGGGTCCCCAGGTTGGGTCCTCTCTGGGCCATCACACTTTCTGTTCCAGCCTCTCCATGTTCTTATCTGCAGAAATGATGGTTCGTTCACCATCATTAAATAGTAGGCCCAGAGCCCCTACTGTGTGCCAAGTACAGTACTGTGGGTTCTGTCCTCATATTAAATGCTGCTCTGCCCCTTCAGCCAGCTCTGGGCTGTGTCTTACTTCAGTTCTGTATGCCTTCAGACTCCAGGGATTGGGAGGCGATCGGATGGCTCCACTGGGTGGGCCTTCTGCACCCCTCCCCCCATTCCCTTTTTGGGTCCAGTGGGGAAAAACCCTGTCCTCAGTGTTTTCTTCTTCTCCTTTTCCTCCTCCCCCTCTCCCCCTCCCCCTCTTCCTTCCCCTCCCCCTCCTTTTACCATTTTCAACAAGCAAGCATCAAGCATGAGCTATGTGCCAGGGTTTGGGTTGGGTGCCCATATAGAGAGCTTAGCAGGAATCATTGCTCACAGAGGGTCCCGGACTGTGGGAGGAGATGGACATAAAAACAAGTCATTGTACTAATATGCAAAGTGTTATGGTTATGCAAAATTTAAAACTTGCCAGTGATATACATGGTTTAAGGAGTACAGTCATATGTAGTAAAAGCGTAAAGAAATGCATGGCAGTAAGAATACCCAATTCAGGACAGTGCTTACCTCTGGGGAACTGGGGAGACAGACAGTTTTGGGGTGGGGTACCCAGGGGACTTTGCTTGTATTCACTATATTTTGTTCCTTAAGCTTGGTGGTGGGCAGAAGAGGCGGTTTTATTATTCTTTATGTATTTTTTTGTACATCTGAAATATTGCACAGTAAATTTTTTTTTAAAAAGTTGCAAGCAAGAAGTTATTTGGAGACACTAGCCTGGGAGGGTCAACAGCCAGATATGGGGAAGTTTCTCTTCTCTGTGCATCTAGCCAAGCACAGCCCAGGCTCACACATTCAGGACATGTTGAACTGAACTTTGCCTGAAGGGGCTAGGGCAGGCTTTATAGATAAGTGACAGTTTGAACTGAATCTTGAGGGCTAGCGCTGGGAACAGCATTTCAGACAAAGGGAAGAGCGTGTGCAAAAGCTGGCAGGCAGGCCAGCGTTCAAGGAGCTATATGCAAATGGGTGGAGCCCATTTGCTCTCCCAAAGCCCCCCACCCCCCTGCCGCCTTTTTCTTTTTGGGATGCGCCACAAGGAGGAAAGCAGACACTGGCCCTTCCACCTCCCCCCCCCCCTTCGGAGCACACAGCAGTTTCCCAGATGAGTCTTCAGTGTCAGACAACCGTAACCTCGGCCCTTTTTCTGTACAAGAAGAGCTTTCTCGCCAGTGTTTGCTCTCTGCTGGTCCAACTCCTTTATCAGAGTCCCGGTTTACCAACGGCTTCCTCCTGCCTGGGCTGAGGAAGAGCAGTTTGCGGGCAGCTGTCATTGGAAGGGACCTTAGCCAGTGTCTGGTGCAGTGACCAGATGAGGAGACCGAGTCTCCTGATAACAGTGAATGTTCTGGAAAGCGGCGGCCTCAGCTTCTGAGCTTCACGTGGGATCTTAGTTCCCTGACCAGGAATCGAACCAGCACCCTCTGCATTGGAAGCACAGAGTCTTAACCACTAGACCAGAAGGGAAGGAAGTCCCTGCTGTTGATCATTTATACTCAGAATGGCTCAGAATCCAGGGTGGTGTAGAGTTGAGTTGACTCGGGATGGGCTTCACTCTGGTATTAACACAAAGTCAGATTCCCAAGAGCACTTTGGTGTTTACCGGGGCCTTGGCTTTGTGAGAGATTGGTCCCAGCCCAAGGAGATGGGCTTTGGTTTCAAATGCAGAAAGCCAGGCTTCCCTGGTGGCGCAGTGGTTGAGAGTCCGCCTGCCAACGCAGGGGACACGGGTTCGTGCCCCGGTCCGGGAAGATCCCACATGCCGCAGAGCGGCTGGGCCCGTGAGCCATGGCCGCTGAGCCTGCGCGTCTGCAGCCCGTGCTCCGCAACGGCACAGGCCACAACAGTGAGAGGCCCGCGTACGGCAAAAACAAAAACAAACAAAAAAACAAATGCAGAAAGCCGTTGGTAAACCGGGACTCCGATAAAGGAGTTGGACCAGCAGAGAGCAAACACTGGCGAGAAGGCTCATCTTGTACAGAAAAAGGGCCAAGGTTACCGTTGTCTGACACTGAAGACTCATCTGGGAAACTGCTGTGTGCTCCGAAGCGGGGGAGGAGGCAGAAGGGCCAGTGTCTGTTTAGTGGCTTTTGGGGAATCATGTATCTTCAAGATCATTTTCTTTGAAAACATTGCAAAGCCAACAAAACTCCTGGGGGAGCCAGATCAAAGCAGTGACGGGGAATTTCATCAGCGCTTAATCAAAGACATCGACTGTTTTCTGAGCCTCACTGGTTCCTCTCCCACTGTTGACTTTAATTGTGGAAACTTGTTCATTAGGGTTTCGTTACAGCTGGCCCAGGGTGTCACCCCTCGTTTGCCCACTTTGATCTCTGGGAAGTCGTCGGCTTTTTGGGAGATCCTTGGGCTCCTGGCCATCTCTGCCATTCACATTCAAATTCAGGCCAGACCTGCACCCAGATTTCAGGAGAGAGGTCCTTTTCCACACCCCATGTTCCTGCCTGGCCTGAGGAAGAGCAGTTTGCGGGCAGCTGTCGTTGGAAAATACAAGGAGACTCCAATAAAGATGTTAAAATAAAAAAAATAAAAGATACAAGGAGATAGGAGCCTATCATTAAAACAAAGAAATGGATTCCTAATGATGGAATGTCGAGTACTCATTTATTCATTAAACAGATATTTACCGAACACCCATGGTATGCTCAGTTTTAGGGGCAGAGATTAACTCCTGATAACAGTGAATGTTCTGGAAGGGGGCGGCCTCAGCTTCTGAGCTTCATTAGGTGCCTCTTTTAATCTACCAGAGGCTGTCCCCAACGAACCTGCAAGTCCACAGGCTTTTTAGATGCAGTCTTGACGAGCTGTGTGACAACCTAGTGGCAGCAGGGGGCAGGGAAAGCTGCAGGGTCCGAGCTGTGTGACAACCTAGTGGCAGCAGGGGGCAGGGAAAGCTGCAGGGTCCGGAGGAACTTAGCATGGGTCTCCCACCGGGGACCAATTAATTCCGCAGGAAGTTATGGTTTACATTTTGCCCTGGAAACTCAGGCCCTGCACACACTCACGTGCCTTGGCCCTCAGAGCATCCTCTCCGCGAGTTTTGTTTAATCACAGTCATAGTTGAAAACTCCCAGCATTTTCCCCTGATTTTATTAGCTAGTCCTTACCCGCATTTCATCCCACTTTTTTTGAGTCTGTGTTTATAGACCCTAAGTAAACTTTAATTAGGAAGCCAGCAATGGCCAGAAAAGGTTCATTCTGTCTCTTTCGTACTGTAGCTGTTGAAAGTGCAAGTTAAGGCAGGGGGATCCCCAGTAGCTAGTAGAGTGACCTGGGGGTGAAGGATTGTGTGGTCTCACACCCCCCAACAGATCAGGTGCCCTGAGTCAGCTTCAGTTACATCGACATTACCTGCAAGAGATCACTTGATGTTACCTTTGATTGATTGATTGATTGATTGATGCATTCACCAAAGGGATACCGCCTTTTTGTAACACCATCTCGTGATCAGACCTTAGAGGGCAGTGATTTTTGCCTGTGTTCACTCCTGCTTCTCTGCCCCTAAAATTGAGCATACCGAGGGTGTTCGGGAAATATTTGTTTAATGAATAAATGAGTACTCGACATTCCATCATTGGGAATTCATTTCTTTGTTTTAATGATAGGCTCCTATCTCCTTGTATCTTTTATTTTATTTTTTTAACATCTTTATTGGAGTCTCCTTGTATCTTAAAACAATGCCCCAGGCGAGGGTAAAGAGTATATTAAGTGCCAACAATGAGCTGATCGCAGGAAAGCAGTTGGAACTCTGTGGCCCCTGGCAAGAGGGTGAGCCAGAAGCTGGCTGGGGTGTCGTGTTAGTATGGAAATTGGTGTGAAGAGAGGAGGATTAGAGGCTCAGCTAGTTGTATGAGCGAGAATCTCTTGGGCAGGTCACCCAAGCTCTCTGAGATAGACTTCCTGATCTAGAAACCAGGGGTGGAATGATAATGCCAGATTCTTACCTAACTTGCCCTGTCCCCTGGATCTCGGTTTCCCTGAAGGCCCTTCTGTCCTCCCAGGTGTTCCCACTGGTGCTTCCTCAAGGCATTCATTCAGCTCCCACTGTGTCAGGCACCGTACTAGGCCTTGGGAAGACAGTGGTGTCAGAGGTAAATGAGTCCCTTTTTCATCTAAGCTGGGGAGTTTAGATGGAGAGACAGATAGCGACGATACAGGGAGCTGGGGCGAGAGACATGCTGGGATGGGGGACATGCAACCCAGCCTGAGAGGCCAAGGGGGGCTTCCCAGAGGAAGTGACATCCCAAAGGGTAGGGGCTGGTTTTCTTACTCTTTAGATTCCTAGCTCTAAGCAGAGTGCCTCACATATAACAGGTATTTGGGGAATGAATGATGGACGAGCAGATACGTGTAACAGCGTTTTATAAACCAGAAAGTATAGAACAAGGGGCAGGTGTCGGTGTTATGATTTGTGTAGGGTAGAGCAGGGGCACCTAGGACAAACTTTATTTCCTGCCTTCGTGAGGACCAACTGTTGCCAAGACCTAGGGTCTCCCTTAGAGCACAGCCAGCTGGGTGATGCTGTCAGCCTCTGCCTTTTGTCCCCCCACTCGGGGAAGGAGACTGTCTGTGGCTGGACATTTGAAGACAACTCAGTAGCCAGCAGCCCTTCTTAATGGGGTCTGGATTTGGACATACAGACCTTGTTCTCGGTACCATGATGGCTGACTCAGGAGGTAGCTCATTGTGTGTGTGTGTGTGTGTGTGTGTGTGTGTGTGAATGGAGTGATGCCCAGCAATTGCTAAAAAAGGTCTGCAGCTCATATTCAAATCCCTAACTCTGCACTACAGTTGCCATCCCCATAGCAGAGCTTGCTCTTTTTTTAATCCTCTTCTTCATCCAGCTGAACTTCTGGAAGCCAGGGATGGCAACTGATTCATCTTTGTAACCCTAGAGCCCAGCAGGGAGCCTGGCACATCTGGATCTTGGAAGAGTTTGCAGAGTGAATGAACAAACGAATGATAATGCCAATTAAGTTATCCAGAGTGTAGCTGGCGCCTGGCGTCTTCATGGGGTAGGGAGAGGGATGTCTCTGGAAATGGCCTTTTGCTACTACGCTAGGTGTTTTGCAATAGCAGATGCTTGAAATTCTGCTAGACGCTTGCTCTCTGGGGTGAGAGATGAAGAAACACTTCCTTTGTTCACACTTGGCTCCGGGGCTGTGTAGACAGGCAGAGGCCTCTCACTTCTGCCGCCCTGGGAACCCCTGGGTCCACCCTGTGGGCCAGTTATGGTGAGACAGGGCTCGTGGATCTGCAGTGACCTAATTCCACGGTTCAGCGAGTTGGTGTGTCTTGTGGGCATTTTCTATATTTTGGGGTGCTCAGCATCCTACCCACCTCCCTCTTTGGGGGATCTCCCAGGATGTAGGTCTGGGAGGGGAGCAGAGCTCTGCCCCCCGGTACGGGAGCTGAGGTGGACCAGACGTGCTTTCTTGCCACGTCCAGCTGGTCAGGCCGCGGCGTGTGGCCTCCGTGTGGCCACGTGGCTTAGATTCCGGGTTGAGCGCAGCAGCAGTGCAGGTGAGTTAGAGGTTCCTCGGAGTCAGGAGTATTCTAAGCAGAGGTCCTGTGGGCACAGCCGTGGCCACATTTCCCCTCTGCCCATCTCCCCTGGCCCTTTATCCCAGCCTGGTTGTCCAGCCTGCCTGGTGATTCTGGGAGCTTCCCCTTATTGTCTCATCAAATTCCATTTTTCCTTTTCTGCTGTCTGTAATCAGCAACCCTGACTGACGGGTACCACTGAGGCCAGGGTGAGGCACCCCATCCCCAGCAGGGACCTTGGGAACATGGTGAGACAGGTGAGCTTGCTCTGGATGCCTCCCTTTTTGTGCTGTAGACACCATCCAGCCTGATCCCATTCCTTGAAGACCCAGTCTGCTGCAGTTCAGCTCCGTAAACATCGGGCCACCTACTCTGTGTCAGGTTCGCACTCAAAGGCACAGGGATGCGGAGATCAAGAGTCCCTAATCCTGGCCGATCTGGGGCTTTCTGGCCGTTCATCCCTTCAACCAGTATTTACTGAGCACCTGCTAAGTGCCAGCAGGCACTGTGCTAGGGCTTAGGGATGCGGAACCAAAGAGACGGAATGTTTGCCGTCCTGGAGTTTGCATTTCATTTCTTCAGCCTGTTCTTCCTTTAAACCATGTCTTATTCTTTGCCTGTTCCTTCATTCATATATATGTGTGTGTGTGTATGTATACACACACACACATATATACACACACACATACGCATACACACGTATACATACACATATATATCATTCACTGAACACCTATGTTCTCTGTATAGAAATACTTATATACGTATATTTGTTGCTGTATAAAACATGCACATATGTATGAAAACAAGCTTTCCTCGAATACCAGCTGTATGCTACAGATAAAAACATGTTTATACATATATATAACATGCACATACGCTGTATACATCTACATGTATCTACAAGTGTTTACTGAATACCTGCTTTGTGCCTACACTGTGCTAGGCATGTGGCAGAACACAGCCTAGCAGAAGAGACAGAAGAAAACGCTGTTTTCATACGCTGGGAAGGGCCATAACTTTGAAGGATTAGGCAGAGAGGTGAGCTTGGGAGGGTTACCGTGAGGCGTGAAGGGAGAGCGGGCATCAGGCTGCCACGGAGTGGTTGCTCTCCTCCATTACCTTGACAAGGACGGTCTGGTCCGGGTATCTGCTGAGGTGGCAACTCTGAGTGGCTCCTTACGTATTGATTTAGGTGCTTGCCAAAATCAGAGGTCGTCTGGGGACTAACTTAATTTAGGTTCCTTTAAAATAATCAATGAGATGGAAATTTCAGAACACTAAGAGGCTCAGATCTGTGCAGACATGAAAGTTCTCTTTTTCTTTAGAATTGACAGTGAGGGGAGGACCAGGGCAGGGGGTCAAGTCAGTGGAAACGAAAGGCATTTCTCCCACTCTGCTTTCATCCTCTCATTCATCTAGAACTTGACCAGTTATCCGGGTCTTCTTGCCAGGATTTAATTGTTCTCTTGCCCCATTCCCTCCTAGGTTTTGAGGCCAAAATGAGGACCCTTTCAGCTCATTTACGCTGCACGTGCTGCCCTAGGACAGGGCTCCGGAGGGCTTCTGCAGCGGTGGGGGTTCTAGGCGGTCACCTGCTTGGGTCCCACATGCTGGCCACATCCTGCACTGGCTATTTTTTTGTTTTTGTGACAGCTTTAATTTTTTAAAAAATATTTATTTATTTATTTTGATTGCGCTGGGTCTTAGTTGCGGCGTGCAGGACCTTTAGTTGTGGCGTGCAGGATCTTTAGTTGTGGCATGTGGACTTCTTAGTTGCAGCATGCAGGATCTAGTTCCTTGACCAGGGATCGAACCCAGTCCCCTTGCATTGGGAGCATGGAGTCTTACCCGCTGGATCACCAGGGAAGTCCCATGACAGCTTTATTGAGGTGTATGTTAGACAGAATAATGTCCTTCCAAAGATGCCCAGGTCCTAATCTCCAGAACCTGTGAATACATTACCTTATGTGGCAAAAGGGACTTTACTGAGGTGCCTAAGGAATCTTGAGATGGGAAGATCATTCTGGATTATCCAGGTGGGCCTTAGAAGAGAGAGGTGGGAGGGTCAGAGTCACAGAAGGAGGTGTGATGATGGAAACAGAGGGTCAGAATCAGAGATTTGAAGCTGCTAACACTGTTTCTTTGAAGCTGGAGGAGGGGGCCACAAACCAAGGAATGCTCACAGCCACCAGGAACAGGAGAACAGGTTCTCCCCTAGTAGAATCTCTGGAGGGAGCCTGGCCCTGCTGACACCTTGACTTCAACCCAGTGAAGCCCATTCTGGATTTCTGATCTCCAGAATTACAAGACAATACATCTGTGTTATTTTAAGCCACTAAATTTGTGGTAATTTGTTACAGCAGCCATAGGAAACCAATGCACGGTATATTTTATGTATCTAAAATCTACCCATTTCAGGTGTACAATTCAGTGATTTTTAGTCACTTTACCAAGTGGTGCAGCCATGGCCGTAATATAGTTTTTTGAATATTTTCATCACCCCACTGAGATCCTTCATGTCCATTTACGGATAATCTCTGTCCTCAAGCCCCAGGTAACCACTGATCTACTTTTTGTCTCTATAAATTTGTATGTAAAATTGCCTTTGGGACATTTCATATACGTGGAATATGTGATCTGTGTCTGGCTTCTTTTACTGAGCCTAGTGTTACTGAGGTTCATCCACGTTGTCAGTACTTCGTCCTTTTTACTGTGGAAAAATATTCTGTCGTATGGGTGTAGCACGTCGTTTCTCCACTCACCAGTTGATGGACAGCTGTGTTGTTTCCAGTTTGGGGCTATTAGGACTAACGCTGCTCTGAGCATTCATGTACAAGCCTTTGTGTGAACGTGGGTTTTCATTTCTCCTGGGTAGATGCCTAGGAGTGGAATTTCCTGGGTTGTGTGGATTTCTATATTTAACTTTTGAGAGGCTGCCAAACTGCTTTCCAAAGTGGTTGCACTGGTTTTCATTCCCACCAGCAATTCCTGAGGGCTCCCTCCACCCCCAGTGTAAACCCCACAACTCAAGAAATTATTAACAGTCTGTTGGGGTTCTAGATCTGTGACCCTTGACCCATCCTACATTCTCTTATCACCAGGTTTATTTTGGATGTTGTCAAAATTTGGGGTTTTGGCATTGGATGAGACCTGATGTTGGTACTTGTAATATAAATAATGAGGCAGAAAGTTCAGGTCGAGACATTGGGTGAATCAAAGGGTTAACTCACCGTGCCTTTCTTCTTTTATTATTATTATTTTTTAAAATTGAAGTATAGTTGATTTACAATGTTGTGTTGGTTTCAGGTGTACAGCAAAGTGATTCAGTTATACATATACACACATTCTTTTTCAGATTCTTTCGCCTCATAGGTTATTACAAAACACTGAGTATACTTCTGTGCTCTACAGTAGGTCCTTGTTGGTTATCTATTTTATATATAACAGTGTGTATCTGTTAATCCTAAACTCCTAATTTGTCCCTCCCCCCCTTTCCCCTTTGGTAACCATAAAAGTTTGTTTTCTGTGTCTGTGGGTCTATTTCTGTATCATTGTTTTTCGATTCCACACATAAGCAGCATCATAGGGTACTTGTCTGTCTGGCTTACTTCACTTAGTAGGGTTATCGCTAGGTCCATCCATGCCGCTGCGAACACCATGCCTGCCTTTCTTACTCCAAGCAGGTCTGCCATACATTAGCATCCCCCCCCGCTGCCCCGTTCCAGCTTCTGCTTATGAGTTCTGCTTCTCCCCCCTGTCTGAGCCCATCTAGACTCCTCACTGGGTGGGGTTGGGGGCTGGTGAGCAGACATAGAGGGTTCAGTCTATAGACAGATGTCTACCCAGAAGGAGATGGGGGTGAGGGGCCCTGACCCTGCCGTAGCGGGGGTGGGATTGACAGAGATGAGATCCAGACAGAAAGCCTGATCGTTCAGTCTGAGCTTGGTGGGTAGGCAGGCCCCTCTCACTTCCTCAGTGACAGCAGTAAACAGAACACAAGCTTCGTTCCAGACAGAGATGGGTAAAGGAATCTTGCAAGCATTTCATTTTCAATGTGGGAAAGTGTTGTATAGACTTCAGTGACTTACTTTAAATTTCCACGAGGGAAAAGGCGAGTAATTTTATGATGACCGTTAGAAGTTTTCAGGCCTTTGAGGAGAAACTTGACCGTGGGGCTTCTTGGCCAGACCTGGATGACCAGGTGGTAGCGCTGGGCCCTGGAGCTGACAGGGCCTTGGGGGCACCTGACCAAGGGGTGGTTGGTCCCCAGGCAGGAAGGCGGCCGCCTAGGGCCTGGCTCTGCCTGAGAGGGAGGTGTGGATGGGATGACGTTGGCTGGCCTGGTCTGAGCGGGTCTCTGAGGATCGTGGCCTGTAAGTTAAGCAGTTAATGGGAGGCGGAAAGACTTAGAGAATCCAAGGTGATGACCTAGGTCAGCAGAGGGGCCAAGCCCCCCCCCCCCCTTTTCTTTCTTTCTTTTTTTTTTTTCCTTTTGGCTGTGCTGCGTGGCTTGTGGGATTTTACTTCCTTGACCAGGGCTTGAACCCGGGCCCTCAGCAGTGAGAGCACAGAGTGCTAACCATTGGACTGTCAGGAAATGCCTGCCAAGCCCTTAACTAGAGCCCGAGGGACTCAGACTCTTCCGTGGATGGTGTTTCTGCCATTTTATGAAGATGAAGGAACTGAGCCTCAGAGAGATTAAGTGACTTGTCTAAGGTCACACAGTGAGTGAAAGGAGCCGCCAGAAATTCAAACTCCAGGCTGTTTCTGAAATCACTGCCACTCCGCAAGATGCTTTTTCTTTAGAGATGAATGGGACATACACAGAACAAAACAACCCACACTGAGTAATGAATGAATGTCCTCATGACAAGTTGCTGGGTCCAGGGGTGGGTAGACATTTTTACAGAGTGCCGCCTCCATCGCCTAGGCCCACTTTAGGAAGTAGAGGCTGCCTCTCATTGCATAACCAGAAACTGTTATTGTCTGTGTTGCCCCTGTTGACGTTGTTTATGGGCAGCAGGGAGGGTGAGAAACCACACGAAGTCTAAGGCCTGGAGGGCTCCAGCGGCGCTGCCAGGAAACAGAGACCCTGTTTTTCAGACACCCAGTGAGATGTGCAAAGAGCAGAAAATACATACAGAACTTCTCTGTGGCTCACATTTTTAAGTGAGTGTGTATGAATTAGTGTTGTAATAAAATAAAGTAAATGAAAGTAAGGTTATTATTTATAAATTATTAGGGTGGCAAGAAGCAGAGAACCTGGTGTTTTGTCCTGGCTCCTCTGCCTCCTGACTGTGTGACCCTGAGGTATCATTTCACTTCTTGGAATCTCAGTTTCCACTTCTGTAAAATGGGGAGGTTGCACTGGGAGTTCTCTAAAATCTTTCTTGAAATGAACTCTCTGTAATTATAAATGCTGTCTGTTTATGTTCTGTGTCAAGAGAAGTTTTATCCATAGACTTTTTCCTATGGCTTTGAATGAAATTTACACAGCCAGGGCTTCCCTGGTGGAGCAGTGGTTGAGGGTACGCCTGCCGATGCAGGGAACGTGGGTTCATACCCCGGTCCGGGAAGATCCCACATGCCGCGGAGCGGCTGGGCCCGTGAGCCATGGCCGCTGGGCCTGCGCGTCCGGAGCCTGTGCTCCGCAACCGGAGAGGCCACAACAGTGAGAGGCCCGCGTACCGCAAAAAAAAAAAAAAAAAAAAGAAATTTACACAGCTGGCCGATTTTTCAGTGGAAACTTGGTGGGGGAGCTTTAATTTACATAACAAAGGCTTAACTCTGAGCCACTTTATGGCTTCTGTGGCTGTTAGAAAGCATTTGGGAGGGCCTTGAAAGTCATCTGCGGCGGGCGGTGGGGGTGGGTGGGGCGCGGGAAGAGGCTGTGTTTATGCAGTTCTCTCAACACTGACTTAACTCCTGTGAAGAGTGGGGTCTTTGACCTCAGTGGACAGGATGTGGTTTACAGAACATGAGGTGCTCTGGAAGAGCTTATGTAGTCAGCTGGGATGGTTTGGAAACACTCTTCCTACCTGGTGGAGCGTGCAAGTGCCCGGACCTGGGAGGGATCTCGGAGTAGTTCCACGTGGCTGGACTGGAGGGTTCTTGTGGAGAGCACAGGTCATCGGGGCCTGTGATGGCAGCCTCGTGAGCTGTGTTCAAGGAGCTTGCATAATAATCCTCAGGCAGTATGAGGCCACTGCAGGATATGTGTATTACAAAAGGTAACTAGGGACGTCCCTGGCGGTCCAGTGGTTAAGACTCTGTGCTTCCACTGCAGAAGGCGCAGGTTCGACCCCTGGTCCGGGAGCTGAGATCCCGCGTGCCCCGCTGCGTGGCCAATAAATAAATAAATAAAACAACAGAAAAAAAGAAGCCTTAAAGTTTTTTTTTTTTTTTTTTTCAGTACACAGGCCTCTCACTGTTGTGGCCTCTCCCGTTGCGGAGCACAGGCTCCGGACGCACAGGCTCAGCGGCCATGGCTCACGGGCCCAGCCGCTCCGCGGCACGCGGGATCCTCCTGGACCGGGGCACGAACCCATGTCCCCTGCATCGGCAGGCGGACTCCCAACCACTGCGCCACCAGGGAAGCCCTTAAAGTTTTTTTAAACAAAGAAAAAGAGAAAGAAACGGTCACTAGTGGTAGCTTGGGAGATGGAGGGCAAGAGACTGGAGTCTAGGGGTCCAGTGAGACGGATGCTCTGTTTGCAGGGAGCGGAGGCTGTAGGGCCTGGAGACAGCCTACCAGATGCCACCAGCAAGCCACAAAGTCACAAGAAATGGCAGCCAGGGCAAGAAGCGGGGCCGGGTAGCAACGAGCATCTTCTCACGCACCCACTGAGGAACGTGTCAGTCAGTGCTCTGGGTTGCAAGTGACAGAAACCAAACTCAAGCTGGGCTAGGTTTGAAAAAGTTCATTTACTGTGTCGAGTCGCTAAATGGTCAGGGGTGGCTGAACCAGGGCCCAACCATATGCTGGCCGGGTTTTGTCTCCCACTGTCTCTTGGCCCTGCTTTCCTCCCTCCTTGTTTCTCAGGCAGTATCTCCCTGTGAGATGGGTTCAGGCTTTTCAGCCTTTCAGGTTATTGACCCTGTGTGTGGCAAGGAGGGCACCCTTTCCTGGTGCCTTCAGCCAAAGTGCTAGAGTAGGTTCTTATTGGCCAGTTCGGGTCACATGACCATTCTTGAACCTCGAGAGGACTCTTTTTTTTTAATTTAATTTTATTTTTTTTGCGGTACGCGGGCCTCTCACTGCTGTGGCCTCTCCCGTTGCGGAGCACAGGCTCCGGATGCACAGGCTCAGCGGCCCTGGCTCATGGGCCCAGCCGCTGCGCAGCATGTGGGATCTTCCCGGACCGGGGCACGAACCCGCGTCCCCTGCACCTGCAGGCGGCCTCTCAACCACTGCGCCACCAGGGAAGCCCGAGAGGACTCTTTTATTTAGCTAGTTATTTATTTATCTGGCCGCACCGGGTCTTAGTTACGGCATGCGTGCGGGATCTAGTTCCCTGACCGGGGATCGAACCCGGGCCCCCTGTACTGGGCGCGTGGAGTCTTACCCACTGGACCGCCAGGGAAGTCCCGAGAGGGCTCTTACAGGCCAGCTTTGGTCACATGCTTGTCCTTGTAGCAGCCACTGATTCTGGAAGATTCTGTGCTTTGACAGCCCTCCCCTTGGTGATATGCTAGACCCTGGAGCACATGGAGGGAAGGGTCAGGGGATGCCCCAGAGGACACTGGTGCCATCCCAGAGGGGCTGGAGGCTGGGCAGGGCAGGAGCCCAGAAGCTTCCTTTTGCCTGGTTACGGTTAGGGTTAGGGTGAGAGGTCAGCACAGACTTTCCTTTTGCCTGGCCAGGGAGGCTTCTGTGACAGTGGTGTCATGACCTTGGGTGGAGTGAGTGGCCCAGAGGGAGGGAGGCGCCGTGGTTCCGTGGCCTGTCCTAGGTGCTACTGCCAGCAAACATTTATTGAGGGCCTTGTCCCTTTTCTGAATCCCTCAGAATGTTATTTGCCTTTTTCATGAGCCTTAACTGTGCCCAGGGGTGATGGTCAGAATGTTTAACATTGGGCACCCATCAGAGTCCTTTCTGGAAGCTTCCACAGTGCCGGATGTTCATCCTTCCCTTGCTGGGTGCCGGGGTAGGTCTGGGAGCTCTGGGGAAGGGCCGCCGGGGAGAGGGGCTCCGGACAGCAGCTCTTTCCCAAGCTGTGTGGAGTCCTTCGGTATTTTTAACGCCGGCTTAACGCTGCCGGCTAGTTTGGAAGCTCTTGGGGCGGGGCTGGAGGAACGCCTCCTGGCTCGCACCCCTCCCCCCACCCCTCCTTACGCTCACACCCTGGAGGATTCCCACTGGGCCACGGGCAGAGCGAGTGTGCCACTGAGTTTGTGGAGGCCGCTGGAGAGAGGCAGGGGAGATTGCTCCGGAAATGGCAGCTTTCTCCTGCTCGGCTGGGCTGAGGGCTTCTTCAGATCTGCTGCCCTTTCCTCTGAGCTTCGACGAGGCCGCTGCTGCCCGCACTTGCTCTCTTTGCACCCAAGTTTTTTTTCTCTTTCCTGTGAGCAGTTCAGGTTTACAGGCCTTGGAGAGTGTGCAAATATTTGACTTCAATTAAGGAAGTCCCAAACGAGGAATAGAAAGAGTTACTTCTCGTTTATTATTTCTGGGGGATTCGGGGGTGGGGGTAGGCATGACCTCTGATGCCCCAGCCACCTGGTCCTCCAGGGCGGTGCAGGCACCCAAGAGGCCAGGCCAGGCGCAGTGTGGCGGGCCAGCTGGCCCAGGGTGGCCTGTGGGAAGAGAAAGGCAAGAGGGTGCAGAGTTTAGGTACTTCCCTGGTGGCGCAGTGGTTGAGAATCCACCTGCCAACGCAGGGGACACGGGTTCGAGCCCTGGTCCGGGAAGATCCCACGTGCCACGAAGCAGCTAAGCCCGTGCGCCACAACTACTGAGCCTGCGCTCTAGGGCCCGCAAGCCACAACTACTGAGCCCATGTGCCACAACTACTGAAGCCTGCGCACCTAGAGCCCGTGCTCCGCAACAAGAGAATCCACCGCAATGAGAAGCCCGCACACTGCAAAGAAGAGTAGCACCCGCTCGCCGCAACTAGAGAAAGCCCGCGCGCAGCAACAAAGACCCAACACGGCCAAAAATAAATAAATAAAGAGGGTGCGGAGTTTGGAGGCTTCTCCCGTGGGCCTGAATCTGGAGCACGGAGCAGGTGATGAGAAGGGTGGTGCTCGCTACCTGAGTAATACCTACCAGCTGTTAGTACTTCCTGCCGGCTGGTCGTGGTGCCCGTGTGGTCTGTTTGACTGATCTCACTGAATAATCCTCTCCACAATCGTGAGTGCTAAATATCATCATCCCCATTTACAGCTGAGGAAGCTGAGCCCAGAGAAGTTAAGGCATGTGTCCAGGACCACGCAGCTACTCAGTGGCAACTTGGGTATGTCAGGCTCCAATGCTGGGCTGAAAACCAGCCCCCTGTATAGTGCCCAAGGGGTGCTCTTAGACTTCATGGACTGTTTTGAGGACAGGTGAGGGGTCCTATAAATCAGAGCCCGAGGATACTAGATGAGAGTTTACCCTGGTGGTCAGAGCCTGCATGTTGGCTGCAGGAGGGAGAGGAGAGAGCGTGGGTGAGGGTAGAGGAAGCAGTGGGCCTCAACCTGGGGTATCAGGAAGGGAATGAACCCAGGCGCCCAGAGCTCCTGTCCCAGCCCTGCCACCGCACCATGGGCCTTGGGTGAGTCATACCGTCTCTAGGTTCTGGTTTCCTTTTCACTGAAATGAGAGTAACGACCACAATGACAGCTTTTACTGTGGGCTTCCTCAGTGCTGCGGCCAGCCCTGGGACACCAGGATGGAGAGGCGTATGGATTAGGGCTTCTGCTCACGGGTGCTCAGGGGCTAGTGGGGAAGGAGGCCCCTCCCCACCGGTGCTACACATGAGACATGGGACAGGTCAGCCCTGGTGAACCGGAAGGGTCTCTGCCAGTTGGGGCTGGAAGGAGGGGAGCAGCTCGTGTCCCAGCTCTGGTTGCGGGGTCCTGTTGCCATCTGACTGTTGTCCCTGCAGTCAGAGGGAGGGACCCGTTGACAAGGGACTTCCTTCCCCAGCCCTAGCGCTGCCCTAGACAGTCCTCAGCAGAACCACCTGCCCAAGCCCTCAGGTGAAAAATACCAAGTCCCAGCCACGCAGCACAGTCACCTGGGAGCTTTCTGCAAACACCGATGCCCAGTCTGGGGAACACTGTTTCTAAAAAGCTCCCCACGTGACTCGGATCCGCAGCCTGCTTCTCCGGGGACCTGCTGCCCGTTCCTGCCGAGCGGATGGATTCATTAGGGCTGGGGAGAGGTTCCAGCAACCAGATGCCTCAGGGGCTTCGCAACTGCGCCTGGTTCCCAGCTCATTACTGTGTCCTGACCCTTTCGGGAGGCAGCAGGGGTGGCATTCTCCGTGGATGTGCAGGACGCGGGATGTCCCCAGTGTGCCCCGAACCCCTGGGCACCAGCGGCCGGCCTGGGGTGCACGTGAGCCCCCTGGGGCACCTGGGCTTCCTCTGGGCGCTGCTTCCTCCCTGCTCTGGGAAGAGCCTGGATCCCTACCCCTGGGACTGTGTAGGGCCACGCTCAGGTGACCTAGCACAGTATCTCCCCGTACCCAGTGCCTGCTGCCCCAGTGGGACTCAGTGACAGCCAGCCACAGGCCTGGGACAGAAATCAAGCAGGACGGCCATGGCAGTTTAGAATCCGAATTTGAACCTGACAGGGGTGTTGGAGATCTGGTCGATACGATGCTCTTGCCCTCTTGGGTTCAGAATCAGAGTTTTCTAGCATTTTTACATTGATTTAGTTTCTCTCCTTCTAGAGAAATCCTATTTCTTGAAGTTCTACTAGGGGCCAGCCACTTTCTGAACATTGTGTCATAGTAAATTTGCAAGGATTACAGAGGGAGAAACAAGCTTCCCCGAGGAGTTGTGACACATTTGCAAATGACTGAGTCAGGTTTCGAACCAAGGTCGGTCTGACTTCAAAGCTCATTTCTGTGCACAGAGATGTACTGTAGTTCCAATCATGTAAAATCAGAGCTGAGCTGTTCCATACGGTGGCTGGTAGCCATATGGGCCTATTTAAATAGAAATTAATAGAAATTAAACATAATTAAAAACTCAGTTACAGTAGCCAGAGTTCAGCCGCTCTGTAGCCACATGGGTCTGGTGCTATGGTATTGGACAGTGTAGGTATAGAACATCTTCAGCACTGCAGAAAGTTCTATCAGATAGTGCTAAGCTAGAGTGATCGAATGGCACAGACAGGGCTCCGGGCCTGGCACGTATGGCCGAGGATGGTTAGAGGAGGGGACATGGTGAGCAGGCCGTCTCACCCTGTTGGCATCCGCTATTAGCGTTACCAGCTGTCCTGGTTTGCCTGAGACTGAGGGGTTTCCTGAGACTTGGGACTTGCTTTGCTAAAGCTGGAAAATTCCCAGGCAACCTGAGACGAGTCAGTTACTCTGTTCGCTGCACAGTGTCCCTGTAGATGTCACGCCTGTGCTCAGGTCCAGGACACAGAGTTGAGCAAAAAGTTGCAGAAAGTTCGGGGGGAAGCTAGCTGATGGAGTGGCGGCACCATTCAGGTAAAATGGGAAGAGTGCTCTGAGAAAGGGGAGCACCAGGTACGGTGTACCCTGAAGCCTCTCTGAAGCGGGGTACACCTGAGCTGAGAGTGGACATCTGGGGTGCAGTTAACCAGGTGAAGGAGTTTGGAAGTGTGCGGAAACTCAGTGATCAGCCCTGGGTAGTTAGGAGTTGGGAATCTTGGGAGACGGTTCTGACTCTGCTGTGATCCTGCTGTCTTCACCACAGGCATGTTCCTTTCCTTCCATGCTTCAGATTCTCTCACCTGTAAAACCAGGCAGTTAGACCAGATACCCGCAGTAATATTCTCCAGCTCCACCAGTGTCACTTTTTCAGGTAAATTGTGATATGTCTTTAAAGGTAACACAGCCCCACACTGACAAAGTGTTTGATAATCGGTTCCCTTCTGTTTCAGAAACAACATCTTTACCTTGCTTCTCTGTTAATGAGCTTCTTTCCTTTTCTCCAGTTTGAAGAGGGTAGGGCTAGGGCTGGCCCACAGGATTGAGGTTTTCCTGAGAGGGTATTGAGTCTGGCTGTTCAATTCCCAAGAGGTCTTTTCCTTCCTTGTTCACCTTCTTTCTTTCTTTCTTTCTTTTAATTGTTGAAGTACAGTTGGTTTACAATGTTGTGTTAATTTCTGCTGTACAGCAAAGTGACTCAGTTATACATATATATATATATATATATATATATATATATATATATATACATTCTTTTTCATATTCTTTTCCATTATGGTGTATCACAGGATATTGAATATAGTTCCCTGTGCTATACAGTAGGACCTTGTTTTTTATCCATTCTCTATATGAGTTTGCATCTGCTAACCCCAAACTCCCAATCCATCACTCCCTCCCTCTTGGCAACCACAAGTCTGTTCTCTGTGTCTCCCTTCTTCACCTTCTTGTTAGATTTCTTAACTCAGTGGTGTGCTGGGCTGCAGCATAAAAAGAAAAAGAAAGACCGTTTATTTTTAAAATATTTATTTATTTATTTCGTTGCACCGGGTCTTAGTTGCAGCAGGCGGGCTCCTTAGTGCGGCTCCAGGGCTCCTTAGTTGTGGCATGCGAACTCTTAGTTGCGGCATGCATGTGGGGATCTAGTTCCCTGACCAGGGATCGAACCCAGGCCCCCTGCATTGGGAGCATGGAGTCTTATCCACTGTGCCACCAGGGAAGTCCCCCAGGCCACTTACTAAAGTACACAGTAATAATTAATGTTTTAGTTTAAAGAAATGATTGGTTAAAGCTTTAAAATATTTTGAACATTTACCAACATGTAAGCACTCTACTATGTAGTGTCTCCACTCCCCCTAAATGAGGGATTTTTTCTTTTTTTTTAAGGTTAAAGGCAAATTTATTACCTGGACATAGAGTTGCAAGTACCACAGCTTCATTAAAAATATTGTAAAATAGGGCTTCCCTGGTGGCGCAGTGGTTGAGAGTCCGCCTGCCGATGCAGGGGACGCGGGTTCGTGCCACGGTCTGGGAGGATCCCGCGTGCCGCGGAGCGGCTGGGCCCGTGGGCCACGGCCGCTGGGCCTGCGCGTCCGGAGCCTGTGCTCCGCAATGGGAGGGGCCGCAACAGTGAGAGGCCCGCGTACCGCAAAAAAAAAAAAAAAAAAAAATATTGTAAAATATATAAGCTGTAGATCATGACACTCTGGAAAAAAGTGTGAGATGTGTATACATCTTCAGCTGAAATCAGCCTGTGCAAGGAGAATGGTTAAGCAACATGCAGAAACTATGTTTTGGATTTTATCCTGCTTCAGAATTCGACCCTGAAAATGGTCCATCATTCCAGGAGAGAAGGGATGTAGAGGGAAATGATAATAAACATTATTGCTGAATAGTATCTTTGAAAGAGAATAGCTCAGTACAATAGCAGTGTCTCCCCAAATCTCAGGCCCTGGATTTGGGAGAAAGGTGAGCTCCGGAGTCAGGTCAGAGTCCTTCCACTTAGAGGGTTGCCACCTCAGGGAAGAGAGTATGTGAGTAAAATAAGCTCGAGTACATGCATACCTTGTTTTATTGTGCTTAGAAGATACTGCATTTTTTACAAGTAAAGATTTGTGGCAACCCTGTGTTGTCAGGTAATACAAAGTGGCATAGGATTTAGTGTGGCATAAGTTTAGGTGATGGGCGTCGAGAGGGCGGTGTGATTGATGAAAGCTGCAGTAGTTATTTTAACATTGTTATCCACAACCATTTATCTCCTATGTGCTTATTTATTTTTATTTCCTAATTTCTGATTCTAAATATTTAGGGCTGCCCCTGTGACCCTATCCTTTGCGTTTCCTTGTCGCCCTTGGGTCAGAGTCACACTGTGTCACAGTAGCCAATCCACACTCTCCTTGGAGCCTGAGATCCTTGAAGATGGGAACTCTGTCCTCATGTCCATCTCTCTGGCACCTTTGGAGCTGCCTGGCATGTGGCAGTCAGTCATGACATTCTTATTGAGCAAACCAAGCTGTTACTAGCCAAAGGCCCATGTGTGGTCACTTGCGACTTTTGTTGTTTTAGTTGTCAAGGCTGCTATAACAAAATGCCACAGACTGGGAGCTTATAAACAACAGACATTTATTTCTCACTGTTCTGGAGGCTGAAAATCTGAGATCCGGGTGCCAGCATGGTCGGGTAAGGGCCCTCCACCCATGACAGGAGGAGTGAGGGAGCTGTCTGGTGTCTCCCTTATAAGGGCACTAATCCCATTCGTGAGGGTTCCACCCCCATGACCTCCCAAAGGCCCCACCTCCTAATACCATCACATTGAGTGCTTAGGATTCCAACATTGGAATTTTGGGGGGACGTAAACATTCAGACCAATAGTGCTTGTTATTGACGTATAATATGCATATAAAGAAGGGCATGTCATGATTATTTTTGCATGTGTGTCATGATTATTTTTGCATGTGTGTTGATTTAAAACATGAAATGGCAGATGTTTGGAGATAGAAGGCAAAGAGAAGCAAAGGGTAGCATGCTCAGGTGTGAGCTATGGAAGGGTCTCCCGATAACAGTGTGAATCCTGAACCAAGCACAGCAGATCTTCCAGCCTAGCTGCTGAATGCCTCTTCTGCTTAGCACAACCCGAGACAGATGCGGACTGGCGTAATGCATCTGAGCAGGGCAACGAGAGGTTTGGAAATGTTCTAAATAAGACCTCCTCATCCTGATTAAGAAATTATATTCTTTTTTTTAAAACAGATTTTTGGTTTCTTAGTTAGAACTGAGGGGTAATGTGGACATATAGAAAAATCGCCTTCCTAATTCAGGGTCAGGGAGGCAGTGGTAGGGAAAAGTCGGATTAAGAGGCCACTTTGAGCTAATTGCAGTGTTAGCATTTTCAAGTGGCTATGGGAACTGCTGAGTGTTCACAAGTGACTTTTCCAGGGCCCCCTTGAATGTGCAAGATAAGCTAGCTACCTGTGCAATGATCACATTTAATATTTTTTTCACAGATTTATAGAAAGAATTGATGTGCTTAAAAGTCTATTTTTATAAGTTTGTTAAAGATTGCCCTGGTAATTTTTTTACATTCTTGCTAAGTCCTCCAGATAGTATAAAATAAGTTTCAACTGAAGTTATAAGAATTATCATGAATTCTTATAAATAAGTAACATTTGTTGAGTATTTAGTATGTATTAGCCACTGTTCTGGGGGAAAGTTTTATTAAATAAGTGATTAAGAGTTGTTGGAAATACTACAGAGCTCCTGTAATTGAACAGGATTATGGGTATACGTTTCTAATTTTATTAACAAGGATAGATTCTAGCCAATCATGGCTAAGAAAAAACAGCATGTGATAAACAAGCCAATAAAATTACAAGATGAATTTACTGAGGAGAAGGAGTAATTATTTGAATTATTATTTTTTTGTTTAATTAACATTTGTTAAGTGTCTTCTGGGTAACAGGCCCTGTTAGGTACTTTTACATCTGCTGTTTTATTTAATTACGATGCGTTTTTCACTTCCAGATAAGATTTCCCATGGGCTTCCTTTGTCTAATGAGTTATCCTAGGCCCGTGCTTCACTGTCCTGTTTGCACCGTACAATCACCTGGGGATCTTTGGAAAACTGTAGTGCTGGGGTTTCATCCTTAGAGAGTCTGTTTAATTGTGCAGGCTTGGGATCCAGCGGCAGTATTTTTAAAGGTTTTCCTCCCTCCCCTGTGGGCTCTGGTTGAGCCGGGGTGAGAACCACTATGCTAGGCTATTTGAGATGTTATTTCACTGGCAGAAAAATATTGCCTTAAACTCTTCAGCAATAAGCAACTATTGCAAACTTTGGGAGTGTGCTGTGCCGGGTGGATATAAGTAAAACACCTGCTTTGCTTTGTCTGTTTCCTATTAACTGGGATATGGGAAGTGTCAGAATAATTAAATGAAGCAGGCTAGAAAATGTCACCCTCAGTGTCTCAGACCCAGAATTTCCAGGTGCACTTAATTTGTCACCTGGATTTTGCTCGGGTTTGGTTTCAGAAACATCATGCCAGTGACTTGCATACTAAGTTTTTTTTTTTTTTTAAGAAAAAGTACTCTAAGGAACTTCTACACTGAAGGTAATTCCTTTAAATGAAATACATGTGTATGTACACAGTATAGATTTGTGAATAAAAACTTTAGGAGGACACAGGAATTATGAGGAATTCTTTTGATGGAGGGGTTATATAGGTCGAAATGGCCTCCTTAAAAATCGTGTTTGCTGTCACAGTAAAGCTAATGTCAAAACATTAAAAAAACAAGAGGGAACTAAGTGGTTTGGGGAGCTCAACTTTTCTTTAAAAATTCTTATAACCTGAGATCACATAATAGAGATTTAACCTAAAAAATGATCCATAATCCAAGAACATATTCAATCCCTAAAACCTTTTTTAGTCACCTTCATAAATAGATTTGTTTCAGTGGGAACTTTTAGTCCTGCCTAGAAAATCCCAGGAGTTGTGAAAGTGTGGTGTAATTGGCGGTCAGGTAAAGGAAAGATTCCGTTAGACCTGCCAACATTAAGCATTTTCCCCTAAAATAAGCAACGTTTCTGGTAGGTGTGACTAGATAGCCTTCCATTTAAGAAAGTTGTCCAAAAAAAAAAAAAAAAAACAAAAGAAAAAACGTTGTCCCCCTTTTAAAAACATTATATTGCATTTGCTAAGAGACCTTGGGCAAGTCATATCATTCTTTCGGACCTGAGGTTCTTCATTGGTAAATAAGGGGGGCTGTTGGTTTTCCGATGGGGCTTTGCTGAGCACCTGGAGTGGCTTAGAGAGCCCTGGCAGAGAAGTTTCAAGCTGGCACCTCTCTGGGTCTCTGGGTTTCCCGCTCTGGCCTCAGACAGAGCTGCTGTCTGGGGCAGCTCTGGATGGGTGCTCATTTGCAGAGAGAGGAAATCCTTTCGTTCTGCATGTGTTTTTGATGACCTACTGTAAGTCAGGAATAATACCAGGTGCTGGGGACACCAGGATATGACCAAAACAGAGTGGGAGCCCTCAGGTAGCCTGAAGTGTCCTGGAGCAGACAGACAGGGACACAGGTAATTCCAGTGTTTCTTCAGCTAGGTCAGGGGCTGGGCGGGAGAAGGTTGGTCAAATAACTGTGTATGTGAGCCTTGGGTGTAGTTTTTTAGAAACAAATGACAAGTAGAGGACAGTTCCCTCCTTGAGTCACTGCCTAGTCACTCTCAAAGGGAAAAGAAAGAGGAAGGAGGAGGGCCCACATGGGATGCTTGGGACTTCCCTCGTGCCCTGGAGTGGACTCACGGACTTTGCTGTGCTGGTGAAAGGGCTGTTGGGAAAAGAGGACGATCTGGGCTCTCAGAAGACCACAGAATTAGCCCTTAGGACTGGGAGGGCCCCTGGGAGGTCATCTAGTCCAGGCAAGTTACTCTGGCAAGCCCACCTGCCTATCCAGGTCTACATATCCTATGTCTCTCTCCCTACCTCTTGTGCTTGACCTTGTAAACCAGCAATTTGGTCTGTGGGCCTTTGCAAGTGCTGCCAATTCTACTTGGATCCCCTTGGTTGGGCAAATTTGAACTTGTCTTTCAGTTCTCAGCTTAGATAACACCTCCTTGGGGAAGTCTTTCTTATACCCATCACTTTCCATCCCCTGCTGAATTAATTAAATACCCTTTCCTGTGATTGCCCAGCACCTGTACTCACCCCTGTTGTAATACTTTTTGTTACTCCATTGTAATTGCATGTCAGCCTGTAATTGCCCCACTAATCGATGAGAGCCCTTTGTGGCTGGGATGGTTTAATTCCTGGAATTATTCCCATGGCCACATGCTTGGTACATCGTAGGTGCTCAGTAGATAGTTCTTGAATGAATGAGTGTCCTCACTTGACAGCAGCGGCTGCAGGAGCTCAGAGAGGTTCAGTGACTTGACCAAAGTCACACAGCTCTGGGAGACCGAGACAGGACTAGAGCCCATGCTGTGAGTCTAAAAAGCAGACAAGATCAGATCCAGTTTCTGGAGTCATGGTCCTGGTTCTCTCTGCCCATATAGAGGAAGTGAAACAAAGTCACCCCTGTTTTGAGATGGACACTTTCCTTCTAGGGGAGACATACTCTATCTCCTGGGTTTGTCTCTAAGTGATGCAAAGACCAGCTTACTCTTCATGTTCTTAAAATAAAACCAAACAAAGAGTTTTGGGGGCTTCCCTGGTAGCGCAGTGGTTAAGAATCCGCCTGCCAATGCAGGGGACACGGGTTCCAGCCCTGGTCCGAGAAGATCCCACATGCCGTGGAGCAACTAAGCCCGTGCGCCACAACTACTGAGCCTGTGCTCTAGAGCCTGTGAGCCACAAGTACTGAACCCATGTGCCACCCCCGCACATCTAGAGCCCATGCTTCGCAACAAGAGAAGCCACTGCAATGAGAAGCCCGCGCACCGCGATGAAGAGTAGCCCCCGCTCGCCGCAACCAGAGAAAAGCCCGTGTGCAGCAACAAAGACCCAATGCAGCCATAAAAATAACAATAAAGTAATAATAGTTCCTTAAAAAAAAAAAAAGTTTTGTGAGAGTGAGTTAGTATGCTTTTTTCCAATTTCTGGGACTTTCAGCCAGGACCGTAAAATTTTTCCCAAGTAAACAGCTTGTCCTGTTTTCTGTTTTGTAAATCTGGTCAAAGAATCAGAAAGAAAGAAAAAAAAGTCCTTTATGTAGCTGCAAGACATAGCGAGTGGAGTCAGAACTGTCATCATGTCTCAGGGCATCTGTGCGCGTGTGTCTTGTGTGCACGCACGTACACGCAGAGTACGGAGCGTGTGCACACATCTGAGGGCTTAGCTTGTGAGTATGTTTAAATGGTTCTTAAATGAAATCCCCTTTTTCTTTGGCCACTGGGCAGTTCTGTGATTTTTCTTTAAAAGAGGATTTTAAACCCCACTCAGGCAACAGCGGAAAGAAAACCTGTACTGGTGAACAAGAGGATTGCTGGCAAAGTAGCAGGAGTGGTTGACGTGATCGGCTGATAATGTTCTCCCACGACACTTAGGAAGGGCCCCCAAACCTTTTGTGAATAAAGTGAGGCTGGTTAAGTGGCTTCCGGTAGTCTCAGCCCCCGATGAAAAGCAAAGAGAAAACACCAAGGCAGCTGAAGATTTAATCAAAATTAAGGCCAGAAGAGGGCATTCTTCCAGGCAATAATAAGAGCGTCTAGACACTGCAGACCTTGCTCCTATCTTCACGCTAAATGCTGGTGAATGGGTTCGAATGGGATATTGTTTAACTATGGTTTTACGGAGACTCCCTTTGATTCATAAGTATTTGTCACTGTAAGAGATTTTGAGGGTGACAAGGATGGTGTAATGTACATGTTTGTTTTCCTTTCTCTGCGGTGTAGAAATCTAAAGCAGGAAGCGATTCAGGGGTAGAATGACTAAGACCAGTTCAAACTCAAGTTGAGCCCAGTGTTTTGCTGAGACTAAGACTTGCTGAGGTACCCCAGAGTTCCAGCATTCTTTATCTTAGAATTCTGAGTCTGAAAGGACAGCCAGGCCCCACCTTCTATGTCCCTGGGACAATGCAGTCCAGCCAAACTGTGCCTTCATCAGAGGAGTTTGATTTGGGTTTGCTCTTTACTTGCTGTGCAACCTTCAGCAAGTTACTTAACATCTCTGAATCTCCATTTCCTTTTTTATTTTTGAATCTTCATTTCTTTATTTGTAGTACACAAGACTATTTTGAACATTAAATGAGAAAAACGTTTGTGAAACATGCTCTGTAAACTATAATGGTCGGGAGAAATGTTATTTGGATTGAAATGCTATTGGATAGAAATGCTATACTGGGTTGTTATTCCTGGTACAGGAAAAAACACAACAGTGGTTAGGATTTACTGGAGGCTTTTTTGTGTGCTGGAATCTTGTGACTTGCTTAATCCTTGCTATAACTCTGTTTTACAGGAGAAGAAACTGAGGCCTGGAGTTTGAGTAATTCGTTCAAGGTTACCAAGTTGGTAAGTAACAGAGCTGGATTTGACCACCCGGCTTCAGAACTAAGAGCTTAATTTGAATTACCTTAAGCTTCGCAACAGCCCTAGAAAGTTGAGGTTCAAAGAAGAGAAGTAACCTTGCCCAAGTTCATTCCACTGGTAACGGGTCGTCTTAGTCCGTTCAAGCTGCTGTAACAGAGTACCATAGACTGGGTGGCATATATACAACAGAAATTTAATTCTCACAGTTCTGGAGGCTGGGAAATCCAAGATCAAGGTGCTGGCACATTCGGTGTCTGGTGAGGCCCACTTCCTGGTTCTTTGTGTTATAACTTCACATGGTGAAAGGGGCAAGAGAGCTTTCTGAGGTCTCTTTTATAAGGGTGCTAATCCCATCCATGAGGGCTGCGTCCTCATGACCTAATTAATCACTTCCCAAAGGCCCCACCTGCAGATACCATCATATGGGGGGTTGGTTCCAACATATGAATATTGGCGGGGGGACACGGACACAAACAGTCCATTGCAGGGGTCGATTCAGTATTCCCGTGCAGCAGTCTGGCTCGAGAACTGCTGCTCTTAACCACTGTAAACTTGCTGCTCTTGTAAAGCCCCTCACGGAAAACCAGTTCTGTGAGCCTGGGTGCCCTCTACCCCCGAAAGGGCACTTCCCTTTTCTGCCCTTTCCCTACGCTTCCTGGTACCCTCACTCCCCTCCATTTGACTGTCCAGTCTCTGGAGAGGTTTAGCCATAGAACGAAGACAGAACTGGCAGAATGTTATCCAGCAGTCTCTCCTGCATGCCTTTAACTTTTATTTTAGTTGAGGTATGACTTACGGACTGCATAATGCACATCTTTTTTAAAAAATTTAATTTTATATTGGAGTATAGTTGATTAACAATGATGTGTTGGGAAGAGATATGGGAACATATGTATAACTGATTCACTTTGTTATAAAGCAGAAACTAATACACAATTGTAAAGCAATTATACCCCAATAAAGATGTTAAAAAAAAAAAGAAAAAAGAAAAAGAACATTAAAACCTTCAAATGGAAAAAAAAAAAAACAATGATGTGTTAGTTACAGGTGTACAGCAGAATGATTCAGTCATACCCATAGAATGCACACATCTTAATCACATATCTTGATGAATTTTTAACATGTTACACTCATCGAGCTGCCACTCAGATCAGGATACATGGTATTCCCGTCACATAAGTTCCCTCATGCCCCTTTGCTCTTAGTACTGCCCCTGGAGATAGCCACTATTCTGACTTATAGAAGTCAGATCATGTCTGTCATAGCATAGGTTCCTGCTTCTATCCTATCCAGATCCATATATACTTGCTCCACAGAAACAAAATAGAGGGCTTCCCTGGTGACGCAGTAGTTAAGAATCTGCCTGCCAATGTGGGGACACAGGTTCAAGCCCTGGTCCTGGAAGATCCCACATGCTGTGGAGCAACTAAGCCCTTGCGGCGCAGCTACTGAGTTTATGCTCTAGAGCCCGCGAGCCACAACTACTGAGCCCGTGCGCCTAGAGCCCGTGCTCTGCAACAAGAGAAACCCCAGCAATGAGAAGCCCGCGCACCGCAACGAAGAGTAGCCCCCACTCGCCGCAACTAGAGAAAGCCTGCTCATAGCAATGAAGATCCAACACAGCCAAAAATAAAATAAATAAAATAAATATAACAAACAAAAACAAAATAGAGGTAAAAATCACACTTTAAATAGCGTGGGTGACCCTGTCTTTCCACCAAGCAGGCATGTGTCTTGGAGGGAGCTGAATGGGAGACACAGATCTGCTGTTCCTTCTGTTGGTCTTTGTTCCGATGGCTTTTTAGGGGGTGAGCATCTTGTGCTATCGGGGGTGTTTCTCATATTCCTACATTTTAATTATCTTACAACGTGGCCCCAAATCCAAGCCGGCTATTTCTTCTTGTGCTCAACCTAAGAAACCCAATCCAGTGCTGAAGAAAAAACTGGCTGTGTTGCACTTAATGAGAGATGGTTTGTCCGTCTCCATGATGAGGCTTTATTATGGGATTTTCAAGGGGAATTCTGATGCCCTTCCACTTTCATATTACAAGTAGACCTTAGAGGCTAACCCTTGAGTAAGAGGCAGTTGTAATGTGGACAGAACTCCAGCATGGGTAAGTGGATGTATTAGACTTGGTGACCTGAAACACTTCTGGCAACATGGTGGACTGACTTGTGTGACTCCTTCCTGATAGGAACACAGAGTTGACTGACATACAACAACTATATCTAGGGGAGCTCATCAGAAAGGGAAGTCCACAAGTGTCAAAAATGAAGAGAGAAGTCTAAGCCAAATGGTTATGTGAACTGAAAGCATGACAGCTTATGGGGCTTCTGCACCCAGATGGAGGCTGTAGAGTCTGGGAGTTAAGGTTTTAAGACCACAGTGGGTCTAGAAATGAGACCTGGGTCCAAGGTGGACTTGAAACATTACACGTCTTCATGAAAAAGGGCTAGAAAAACTCCACTGTCTGGAGAAACAGAGAGGAAGCTTGTTTTGAGTGGAAAAAAGTCACCAGCAAGAAATGAAAAACCTGGGGCTGTACCATATGTGGTTGTGGAATCTATATTATTATTGTCATGAGATATGAGAACTCCTCAAGCTGAGAAATTAACATAAAAACTGGCTGCCTACTGTGGGAATCCCTAACACAAACACGCAATCACTCCACAAGGATGCTTCAACAACCCAGACCTAACAGGACTCTTACAGAAAGAAGCCTAGGATGAGTTCACAATTAAATCATATGGACTACTCAGGAAATGAATGACTTTGAGTTGAAAGTAATAGAACCATCCAAAAGAGACTATAAGATAGTATATATATAGTTTTTAAAGTATCATGTTTTCATTTTAACTATTATTTTTAAAATTTTATTTATTTTTGGCTACGTTCGGTCTTCGTTGCTGAGCGCAGCCTTTCTCTAATTGTGGCGATGAGGCGCTACCCTTCGTTGTGGTGCACGGGCTTCTCATTTTGGTGGCTTCTCGTTGCAGAGCATGGGCTCTAGGTGCACGGGCTTCAGTAGTTGTGGCATGCAGGCTCAGTAGTTGTGGCTCGCGGGCTCTAGAGTGCAGGCTCAGTAGTTGCGGCACACGGGCTTAGTTGCTCTGTGGCATGTGGGATCTTCCCAGACCAGGGATCAAACCTGTGTCCCCTGCATTGGCAGGCAGATTCTTAACCACTGTGCCACCAGGGAAGTCCCAAGCCAGTATATTTTCAAATGATTAAAGACTAAAGGTGATTCAAAAATGTAATGAAAGACGGAAAAAGAATAGGTTGATTTGAAAAGCTGCCACATGGAAATGAAAAGTAGTCATTGAAATTAAAATCTAACAAAAGGGTTAGCTGACAGACTAGACATAGTGAAAGAGATAATTAGTGAACTGGAAGACAATAATAAAGTTTACATTTGTTAAGTCCTTAATATGTGCCAGACACTGTTCTGTGTCCTTGCATTAACTCATTTAATCTTCAGAACAAAATTATAAGGAAGGCATTATCATTATCATCTGTATTTTATAGATGAAGAAACTAAAGTGTAGTAGTTCAAGCCACTTGCCCGAAGTCACAGAGCTGGTAATGATGGAGCTGGGATTTGACCCCCGGTTGCCTAGTGTAGCCTAGAGTCTGTGTTTGCAATTCCACACTGTAGAAAATCATCAAGAAGCAGCACTAAGTGATAAGGAGATGGGCGTATGGTAGAGAGGCATGGAGGAGAGAAGCAGAGGGCACTACTTAGGTCTCAGCACAGGGACTAGGGGAGAGGCATCATCAGAAGACAGAATAATTAGCTGTCCCTTCAGATCTCCTCCAGTGCTTAGGTTCCAAGAACTTGTGCCCCTATTGAGGGCAGAAATATTCAAAGAAGGGTAGCAGAGCTTCCGTTTCCACTATAGAATGAATTGATGGGCTGATGTTTGACAAAGGTCTCTCTGGGGGAAAGAAAAGAAGCCCTGACTGTAGCATTTACCGACGTCTATGGTATAAATACTTCCACCACGACCAAGTTCAAGCTACCGACATAATGTCAGTGAACATGGCCTTGGGAAGAGATGTACGTACTTGGCTCTTTTGAGCCAGTCTGAGCCAGCTCAGCAAACCAGGGGGTCTGACGTTCATTCTCTTTTAAGCTCTGATCTCTGGGTTGTGCATCCAAGGGGCAGAATTTTCAGGAAGTAGTAGTATCATGTGTAATATCACAGGGGCAGGAAGAGACAGTGGGACAAGAGTGGAGCTCTGCCCCCACTTTCTTCCCTTGTATTTAAGAAACAAGAAAACATTTTGTGAATGTGTGTGGAGAGACTGGCATCCTTATGACACTGTTGGTGAGAATGAAAGTGAATCCAAGCTCTTTGAAGGCCATTCAGCACCATCTGCCAACATTTTAAGTGCAAGTACTCTTTGACCCCGCAGTTCCACTTCAAGGGTTTTATCTTACAAATCTCATCTTTCCTGTAGTTACACATACGTGTGAAGATGTGTGTGATGTATGTTCATTGCAGCATTGTTTGAAATAGCAAGACCCTGGAAGCAACTGAAATAAATGTATGTCAGGAGAGGATTGATTGAAGGGATTATGGTATATCCTTACAGGAGAATACTGGGCCACTGTTTAAAATAGTAGGTCGTATATACCAAGAAGGAATCATCTCCAGGATGCATTCTTTTTTTTAATATATGTAAATTTATTTATTTTAATTTTGGCTGCATTAGGTCTTCGTTGCTGCGCGTGGGCTTTCTCTAGTTGTAGCGAGCAGGGGCTACTCTTCCTTGTGGTGCGTGGGCTTCTCATTGTGGTGGCTTCTCTTGTTGTGGAGCATAGCTCTAGGTGCTCAGGCTCAGTAGTTGTGGCGCGTGGGCTTAGTTGTCTCGCCGCATGTGGGATCTTCCTGGCCCAGGGCTCGAACCCGTGTCCCCTGCACTGGCAGGCGGATTCTTAACACCTGTGCCACCAGGGAAGCCCCCCTGCTTAACTTTTGAAGAAAAGCTGAGGCAATGGTGGGTCTGGGGTGGATGGAGGATATCTTACTGTATATCCTTTTTTTAAAAAATTTTTGACGGAATTCCCTGGCGGTCCAGTGGTTAGGACTCTGCGCTTTCACTGCCAAGGGCACAGGTTCGACCCCTGGTCAGGGAACTAAGATCCCACACGCCGCACAGAGCAACAAAAAAAAAAAAAATTTTTTTTTTTTTAGGCATAGGCATATGATATTTTTATTGTTAAAAACAAACTAATTAACAAAAACTTCACTTTGGGAGCTTTCAACCCAAACCCCTCTTATTTTTAGGGGAGATTGGCAGGTCTCCCTGGGGTTGCTGATCCCCAGCATTTATTGAGCACATGCCGAGTACCAGGCACTTGCCCGTGTTGTCATACGCTGTGGGTCTCTCCATTGTCTGACTCTTCCTGGACTCTAGTAGTGGCCTGGTCAGTGTGTGATAAACAATAATCCCATTTTCAGGAAGAGGGGAGGTAAAGTCTTTGTGGGAAGTCATGTGGCACGCAAGGAGAAGAAGTGGAATTCAACAGCAATCTTAAAAGTGCTTTGTGAACAGAGGGAACCAAGCTGCTTCTTAGCAATCCCAGTTATCTGCAAGGCATCTCAAGCCTCTCTCCCTCCTGCCATTAATCCCCGGAATCTCTCTTGAGACCACATGAAAGTGTTCTATCAGTGTTAATTTTTCCAGCTCTACGATTCTTTGCTCTGGAAAGTTGGAGCTGTGTTCTGGACCAAATGAATCGCTGATGTGTTTAGAAACCACAAAGGCAAGGAGAATTTGTCCTGTGCTGTCCTCCTTTTCTGACTGATTTTATCTTCACAACTCGCCTGTTGAGTTCACATCATCAAAGATCTAAGAGACACTGGCTCTGTTCACCTAAAAAGAGCGACCTTCAGGGCCTTTCTTAGCAAAACAGATGTTCCCAGAGATGCTTTCATTGTTGCCCTTGTTGTTTTCAGCAATCAGCCACATTTCTAGCCCATGATGATACGTTTTATGGAACCAGAGGCTTGCTTTCTCTCTCTCTCTCTCACTCATCATTTGGTAATAAATTCAGTAAATAGGTTATACGTCTTGAGAGGGCTGTTGTGATGTTTCTGTTTTTGTTTTAATTAATTAATTAATTTTATTTATTTTTGGCTGCATTGAGTCTTCGCTGCTGAGCACGGGTTTTTCTCCAGTTGTGGCGAGCGGGGGCTACTCTTCGTTGTGGAGCACGGGCTCTAGAGCGCAGCCTCAGTAGTTGTGGTGCATGGGACTAGTTGCTCCGCGGCATGTGGGATCCTCCCAGACCAGGGCTCGAACCCGTGTCCCCTGCATGGGCAGGCAGGTCCTCAACCACTGCGCCACCACGGAAGCCCCTGTTGTGATGTTTTTGTGATTTGATCAACAGTAATCCAAATGGACAGAAAAACTGGAGTGAAAACTTAAGTTCATGGAATCAAAATCACAAAACCTGACCTGAATATTATTTAGGAGTGTAACATCATCTGTAACATTGGGATGAAATTCTTGCAAGGGAGGGCTGTTTGACCCTGCTCTCGGCTGTTGCTGTTTTGTGGGCTCATCCAGAGAGCACCCTTTAGTGCTTTAAGTATCATTGGCCATCCTGCAGTGTGGGATGTCATGGTTTTGGTTTACTGTGAGATGACTGTGTATCAACAGTGTTGACTTCCCCTAACAGTAATTCTATCTTCACTGCCTGAATGAAGATACAGAGGACGTTGAAGTGATATTTCTTGCATGAGGCCTGCCCTGACTCCTCCCTGTGTTCCCACTGCGCTGAGCATTGCTTTCTGTAGTATTTAGTTCAAGCAATTATCTTATTGGCTTTATTTTTTTAATGCCCTTTTGTTGTTATTATTATTTACTCATTTATGTATTGGCCGCACCGCGCAGCATGCAGAACTTCCCCGACCAGGGATTGAACCCATGGCGCCTGCAGTGGAAGCGTGGAGTCTTAACCACTGGACCGCCAGGGAAGCTCTATTGGCTTTAAATAATTGTAGTTGTCTGTAGCTCTCTCCACCTCAGACCAGGTGCCAAGAAAGGTGGCCTGGATCCTCTCGCTTCATCTGTTTATAACCAGCATGCAGCTTATGTCACGGCACTTCAAATTTCATGAGTTAGGATTCTTTTGGCCTCGTAACAGAACCCCACCTTGACCTGGCTTCCACAGAAAGGGGATTTGCTGGTTTATGTAGCTGCAAAGTACAGGGATGTAACTGAAGGCATGGAGGCTTAGACAGTGTTGCTGAGGCTTACACAGGTTTTCTCCATCTCTCAGCGCTGCCTACTATTTCTTTTTGGATTTTGGCGGCAAGATACCTGTCAGCAGTTCTAGCAGCAGGGAAGAAAAGGCCACTTACCCAACAGTTCAACAAAAGTCTTAATATCTCTGATTGGTCTTCCCTGATTGGTGCCCGTTCCTAACCAATCCCTGTGGCCAGGTGAATGAGATGCTCTGACTGGCCACCTTGGATTAAATGTCCGCCCCTTGAAGAAGCTGGGGTCGGGTCTGCACCTCCCAGAGCCCAAGAACTGAGAATGAGGGAAGGCAGATGTTCCCTGAGAAAATCTGGGAACCATTTGTGAACGGGGGTTAGGCAAAAGCAAGGATGTCCAATATAGTAGGTTTTTAATCAGTGTTTACCCAGTGAATGAATTAACAAATGAATGAGCAGACAAGAGCTGCTGCTGATTCTGTGAGCTGTTTATACGATACCCGGAGTGGGGTTTTAACAGATGGAGCCTTTGCAGAGAGGAGGATAAAAGAGAGCCTTGAGGGCTTCCCTGGTGGCGCAGTGGTTGAGGGTCTGCCTGCCGATGCGGGGGACGCGGGTTCGTGCCCCGGTCTGGGAGGATCCCACGTGCCGCGGAGCGGCTGGGACCGTGAGCCATGGCCGCTGGGCCTGCGCGTCCGGAGCCTGTCCTCCGCGGCGGGAGGGGCCACGGCAGTGAGAGGCCCGCGTAACGCATAAAAAAAAAAAAAAAAAAAAAAAAAAAAAAAAGAGAGCCTTGAAATCAAGTCATGTAAGGATGACATTAAATTAGCTGAGATACTTAACAAGAAATAGGAGACATATGATGGCTGTTTCCGAATGTCTGAAGGGGGTGTTCATGGGGACGAAACATTTGCTGGGTTCCTACTTTGTGTCATAGGTTCTAGGCTAGATGCTTTAATCGCCATCACCTTACTTTTATTTTCATTTTATTTTTACTAGACCACCAATTTATGTTCCTTATAGAAAATCCAAAATGCACAAAAAAAGAGAAAAATAGAAGTCCTTCCGTGATCTAACTACCTAGGGCTAATTGCTATTAATATTTTGGTGTATATTCTCTCAGTCTTTTCTCCCTGTTTTACAGATGCATTTAAAAATTCTTATCTAATCTTGGTAGTTGTGTTTGTCCGAGAGAAGCTGGCTTAGAGAGTTTAGGAACTTGCCTGAGGCCCCAGGAGTAGGCACTAGAATTCTAGGACCAGAATTTGGTCCACACCTGTCAGCCCCAGAGCCCTCTCTCATTCCCTGGTCTTTGATTTACCTGTTGCATAACCAGCAGTCTGTGTACTAACTTACAGGGTTTTACTACAGTTCTATTCAGGAATCTTGATTTCATCGCTCTTTGCTTATCCACACATTCATCTTTATTCAGGTACTCAGGGAATATTTCATTGGGTGTTTTGTGGGTGCTGGGGGTAGCCCAGTGAATGAAGCAAGGCTGCTGCCCCTCTTGGAGCTGACAGTTGAGCTGAGTTCTGCATCGCTGTAAATGGTTGAATCAACAGCCTCTAGGGATGTGTGGATCTGGGATACTGCCAACTGCAGAAGTCTCACACCTCTTTGAGGAAGCAACCAGCAAAGCCAAAAGGAAGCACCATTAGCCAGAAAGCTGGACAACCTGATTTTATATGTGCCTTCTGCCCAAGACTCCTCTCCTAAAGGGAGTGGGTTTGTGTCGAAGGATGGGAGGCTCAGGGTGTGCGTTACCAGTCCCAAGGCTGGCTCTGCTAAGTGATCTGGGGTGTGGCCCACCATCATGTACATATGATGACTCTATCTTCTGAACTCTGGATCAGAACCCATAGTATGAAGCAGGGTTAGCTGAATGGAAGGAGGGAAATACACATTTCCTGAATATGGCCTACCCTGAGTGCTTTCACATGGCCCTTCTTGTGCAGGAAGATGCGTATTATTATTCTCATTTTACAGGGGAGGAAGCTGAAGTTCATTTGGAGTTTTGACTTGAGCTCAGGCCTGTCTGATGGCTCCAAATCCTACGAGCTTCCTCTTCAGGCTCCTCTGATAGAGGCACATCTGGGGAGTGGGGCTCTGGAAGGTTCTGAAGCCCCAGGTGCTTTGGTTTCATTCCATTCACTTATTTTAAAAAGTATTTATTGGGCTTCCCTGGTGGCACAGTGGTTGAGAATCTGCCTGCCGATGCAGCGGACACGGGTTCGAGCCCTGGTCTGGGAGGATCCCACATGCCACGGGGCAACTGGGCCCGTGCGCCACAACTACTGAGCCTGCGCGTCTGGAGCCTGTGCTCCGCAACAAGAGAGGCCACGATACTGAGAGGCCCGCGCACCGCGATGAAGAGTGGCCCCTGCTCGCTGCAGCTGGAGAAAGCCCTCGCACAGAAATGAAGACCCAACACGGCCAAAATAAATAAAATAATTAATAAACTCCTACCCTCAACATCTTAAAAAAAAAAAACTATTTATTGAGGACCAGGGTCCAGGAACTCTGTCAGGCGCTGGGATGTGGGATGACCAAGACCAGTGAGGGCTCGTGCTCCTAGGGAACTTGAAGTCTGAGTTAAGTCACTGGAACAGCGATGAAGCTTCTGCACGGTTCTTTGTTCAGTGACTCATTCAACCTTGCAAGAGGGTGTATTATTAGGCTGCTTTGAGTTGCAAGGGACAGAAAACCCAGTTCAAATTGGATAATTGATAGAAGCAGTTGAATGGTTCACATAACCAAGAAATGGAGAGGTAATGTAGGTTTCAGGCACATTTTGGTCTGGGCTCCAGCTTCCTCTTTTAGTGATTCTCTTGGCTCTGAACTTCTGTCTGTTGGCTCTGTTCTCTGGTGACTCCCTTCATAATAGTGAGAGGGCTGCCAGCAGGGCTTCTGTATTGCTCAGCACCACGAGACGCCACGTAGAATACACGTGCTCGAAGAAGTACAAGGGATAGCTGTCCAGTGTGGTGGCCGGGCTGCTGGTACCTCTCAGAACGCATGCTTGCTTGTTTACATCCAGGGAAGAAAGAGCTACCATCTCTCCCCAGAGCCATTGAACAAAATTTCTGAGCTTCCCTCGGATTGGATCGTCTCAGGACGCGCTCTATCTCTCAACCAATCACGGTGGCAGAGGAAATGGGATAACACGGATTGGCTTAGACCATTCCGGACCCACCCCTGGAATTGGAGATGAGGTCTGAATGAATGAGGGGGTGCTGCTTGGTGGGAGAGGAATGGAACAGATGTTAAAGAAGCAATTGCTCTCTCTAAGGGGCAGCGTTTAGGATCTGGGTATCGAAAGATGAGTAAGGCATTGTCCCTTCTCTTAAAAAGAGCCCATTCTAGCGAGCTTCCTGAGAGTTTGGCAGTGGTCAGGGGAAGGAGTGTTTACATTGTTGAAGGCTAGGCACATTACATGTTTTCTCAGTTCTTATAACGTTCTTGTCAGGCAGGTATTTCTCACGTTCAGAGAGGTTAAGTGGCTTGCTGGTAATTGCACACCTAGGAGAGGAAAGCAAGGTGTTTTGAGCCTGTGGATCCCACATTTCTTCCTCTCCTTTTTGTGATGTAGTGAAAACAGATTAACAAAGACCCTGCAAAGCTTCGTCCAATGACTCCTTGGACGTCCAATGGACTCCTCGTCCAATGGACTCCTCGTCCAATGGACTCCTTCGTCCAATGACTCCTTCGTCCAATGACTCCTCCACAATAAGCAGGGCCTTGGGAGTAGTTATTGCTTTTCATTTCAGGCTTTTATTAGAGGAATCCTGCCTGCTTTTTTTCTTTAACTAAGTCTAAATGGGAGGAAAACCCCTCTCCCTGGTGCAGATAAGCAACAGATAATTGAATGAGCTTCTGAGGAAAGCAGAACCATTGTTAGCTCACAATGCATCAGGAGAGATGGTTGCATTCAGATAATTTTACAAAAATGATTTCTCCTTTTGACTTTGCTGCCTGAGGCTTCCATTTGGTTTAAAAATAATAGAGTAACTATTATGTAATCGTATACAATGCTTCCTCCCCCTGGGCCCCAAGTTAACGCGAGTGTTCACAACACAGAATACATTTTTTGGTAAAGAGTTTATGTAAAGCCAGAGTGATTCCTAAATTAAACGGCCCAAACAAGGGCAAACGAGTTGGATTTTTAGTTTTCTCCAGACTCTGCAGAGCCTTAGCATCCAGCAGAGCAGGAGATGATTTTGCTCGTGTGCTAGTGGCAAAATGTCTGTGTTCATACTGTTGCCTGCACCCAGCGTGCATATCTTGTGCTTTGCTGCCAGGTGAAAGGCCCTTGTTTTGTTCATGGATCTCCTGATCTCACTTCCACCCCAGCAGATGTAATTTCATCCTGAGAGAAAGGAACCAAAAGAGGGAAATCAAAATGATGGTTGGTAAGCACTTGACCCATAAGGTTTTCAACTTAGATGCTGTACTTTTTAAGTTTCTGCATCTGCTTTTTACTTCTTTTTAGGTAATTAGTGATGATAATGAATTTACCTATTTATCCACATTTCTCTTCGGTTGGCTACTATGTTTTGGGTCTTGGGGATCGAGAATTAACAAACTCATAGTCTCAGTTACTAATAGTTTTGGTGGCTCTCCTTTGACCAGATGTCCTCTCAGTCTGTCTCCACTAGTATAATTTTTTGGCTCTGATTTACTATGGGCCTGGCAAACTTGTGAAAGTAAAGAGGAAACAAGGTCTGGGGGTAAACTCCATAGGCCTCAGTGTCAGGTAAAGACCAGAAAAACATGGTTGCTGGGCTCATCTAGTTGACCGTGGACGGTGCCCACCGTAGTTGTCGTTAGGGTTAATATTTAGGGGCTATTTGTTGCCACTCATAACCTCAGTGACCCAAATGATATGAACACCACTGTTATAAAGGTGGCTGGATTTATGGAACCTGGGAGCAGACCAGCTGGTGTGTGTACACAGGGACATATGTGTCTGTATAGATGTGAATCTTGCTGCCTCTATGATGGTGGTTCTCGAACTTGTGTGCACATTAGAATCACCTGGGGAGCTTTCAAAATTCCAAAGCCAGGGCAACAGGCTAGATGCATTAATTCACTGACTCCGGGGCTGGGACACAAGCACTGGTAGTTTCTAAGCTCTCCAGGTGATTCCAATGTGCCGGGGAGTAAAGGAACCACTGGGTATGAGAATTGGGATAATGGTTATGACAGGGGTACTGGCCACCATTATCATTTACCAACTGCTGCCTATAAGCTAGGCAGTGTCCTGGGTGTCTAACAAACAGGATCACATCCAGTCCCCACGGCAGCCCTGCAAGACAGCTTTATAGGTGGTTGGATAAAGAAAGGAGGGGGTCATGTCTTTGATGTCAGCTACAGAGTTGCTTAATCCAGAGTGTCAGGTAAAGTCTACAAAGATGGAGTTGTTGGGTTCCTTGTGTTGATCCTAGAGTGACCAGTGTGGTCATCATTGGGGTTGAGATTTAGGGCTTGTTTGTTACCACAGAGTAACCTGGACCATCCTGACAGATGCAGCCATCCTTTTAATAACCTCAGTGGATTCAGGAGTCGATATGCAAAAGCATTTTTTGCAAAATTATAAATTGAGGGGGAGTTTATTTTGGCTTGTGGCTTGGAAAGAGAAATGAGTGTAGTAAACCAGGCTATTAATCTTGGGTTGGTTGATTCGTCCGTCAAAATCAATTCAAGGAATCAGGTGAAATAAATTAATAAAACATTACCTTGTATTTCTGTAGCTCTTTTCTCAATGGAGGACATGGTGCTATGCAAACCTCATACCATTGCTAGTCTTTTTGAAACATCCTAGGAGGACCGTCAGGTTAAGTAGGGCTGTGTGTTACTGAAAAAGGTAAAAACAGGAAGTAATTCACGTTGAAATCCTTATCCAATGTCCATAGAGATGCCTGACCGGAGTCTTAGTGGGTAGTTTGGATGGGAAATATGGGAGTGGTGGGAAGGGTGTTTGTAATAGAGGGAACAGCATGGGCAAAGACACAACAGCAGGAGTAGTATTTATAGGAACTCTGTGAGTAGTTCAGTATTACTACCAGGAACGATACCATTCCTCACTTAAAGGTGATTGGGAAGTCCCATGAAATCTGCATTTCCACTTGTTTCTTTTTTTTTTAATCTTTTTTTTTTTTTTTTTTTTGCGGTACGCAGGCCTCTCACTGTTGTGGCCTCTCCCGTTGCGGAGCACAGGCTCCGGACGCGCAGGCTCAGCGGCCATGGCTCACGGGCCCAGCCACTCTGCGGCATGTGGGATCTTCCCGGACCGGGGCACGAACCCGTGTCCCCTGCATCGGCAGGCGGACTCTCAACCACTGCGCCACCAGGGAAGCCCTTTTTTTAATCTTTATTTTATTTTTGGCTGTGTTGGGTCTTTGTTGCTGCACGTGGGCTTTCCTCTGGTCGCGGCAAGTGGGGGCTACTCTTCGTTGCGGTGCACAGGCTTTTCATGCGGTGGCTTCTCTTGTTGCGGAGCACAGGCTCTAGGTGCGCGGGCCTCTGTAGTTGTGGCACGTGGGCTCAGTAGTCGTGGCTCGCGGGCTCTAGAGCGCAGGCTCAGTAGTTGTGGTGCACGGGCTTTGTTGCTCCGCGGCATGTGGGATCTTCCCGGACCAGGGCTCGAACTCGTGTCCCCTGCCTTGGCAGGCGGATTCTTAACCACTGTACCACCAGGGAAGCCCCACTTGTTTCTTCATCCGTCCGTACATGTCTCCTAACTTTTTTTTTTTTCTACCTTGGAAGAGATTTGTGAGTAATGAAGGGCCAAATAAGGGTAATGTTTTAATTGACCTTGTTTACCCTGGAAGATCACACCAGATACCACACTGAATGTTACACACTGCTTATTAGTAGAGATTTTTTTGCAGGACTCTGTTGACGCCTCAGTGATCCAGGCTAACCTTTGGAAACGAACTCAGCAGTTCTCTGACAGTGTAGACGGGAACCCATGTGATCCTCACTCTGGGCCCAGAGTCCAGGCCTGGGGGGCTGTGCTCCTGTGGGCCCCCTCTGGACCTGTCTTGGGCCCCTCCACTTTCTAAAGAGCAAAATGTTAGATAAAGGTCAATTCCAAGGTTCTTTCCATGTCTAAAATTAGGCGATTCATTCAAAAACTCTGATGCAGGCACTCATTAATACAAGTGACCTATTAAATAAAAATGTTAAATAAAATGCTGAAATGGATACCACAGACATTTCTCCAAGTCTGTGGGTTCAGACAAGACCAGAGCTGGGGCATGGCAGCATTCCGCTCTCTTCTTCTGTGCATTGAAACTGAGGAGGGATGCTCTCTCTTTAAACCTGTCTTCTAACATGAAATCAGCACCAGGATTTTAGAGAGGAAGCTAGCTAAACCAGTTAAGCTTCTTCTTAACTTGGACCATATTGGTTCTCTCTTGGAAAGGTTTCCTCTTTTCATTTTCTTTTCTTTTTTTTTAACCTTATGCAATATCTTTTCTTCTGTAGCCCCCAAATTCGAAACTGTGAGAATCTAAACTCTTTCCAGGCTCTTAGCTCCTGTTTGACTTATCCCCATTGTACTGTCTAAAGCTCTGTATTTCAACTCTTGGGTCACACAGCTAATGACCTTATCATTTTGGCTACTTTGGGGAGGGCTTAAATCTCACCTTCTTAAGCTGCTTATCCAATTCCCTGGTTCCAGGGCTGTGGCCATATTAGGGCTTCAGAGTAGGGTAAAGGCCCTAGGCCTGGGTTAACTCAGCCTGGACGCATGCCATCTCTTTGACAAGCTGCAACGGTTTGAGTGCGTGCCTTGTACCAGGCATGGTGCCCGGCTCTGTGCTAGCACTGGGATACAGCGATGACAAAACAGGATGGCTTCTGCCCTGCTAGAGCTCACAGTGTTCAGGGAAGTACACAAATCACCATACAATTACAATTATGTTATGTGCTGGAAACGAGAAACACGGGTCGGTCCCAAGAACTCTCCCAGCTGGGGATCTGACCTGCTTCGCTCAAAGTTCAAAGGCATGGCCGTGATGAACAGCTCAAGCGAGCAGTTGGAGGCTGGAGGCATTCAGAGTAGCATGTGATCCCAAAGGCAAGACAGGACCAGGTGAAGGGTTCAAGATTAAGTCCACAAACAGCATTAGGGGCCCAGTGATTTGATAAAGTTCAGGACAAGGCTGGACATCTCCTCCCTGCCCCCTCCCCTTGGACTCCCCCAAACCAAAAGGAATGATTCTTTCCCTTTAATTTTCCAGGCCATTTGTCTGTATCAATTTATTTGGCAGTTGTGTGTTGCTTTGTATTGTAATAAGGTAGTGTGTCTTTCATCCCCTGGAAGGGAAGGCTGTTTCCTGTACTCTGTGTGTTCCCCCCAGTGTGTGACCCTGGATGGAATTTTCGGTCAATTGGTTCATGAAAGACCTGTGGTTTACCAGTTAACCATAGTATGTGGGCCTCATTCTTCTTGCATCCACAACAGCAGCTCAAGAGAAGGCTCAGGACTGATGAGAACAGTAACAGGTAACACCCCAAGGGCCCCTCAGTGCTCAAATTCACCAAAGCTTCCGTTGATTGAGGCAGTTAATGGGGAACTTCTGTCAACCTGGGAATAGTTTAATAGATATTCGCTTGTAATTAAAAGTTCAAAATAAATTGGCTTTTCTTTTCTGCATCAGATTACCTACTTTTCCTTCTGCCCCTGTGATTCTGTTTCCATTCACAGAGTAACTAACCGCCCAGAGCCTTCTATCCTCTATGGCCCTGGCCCTTCCTCGTGCCCTCCTTCAGGTCCACTCCCATTTCCCGTGGCTACTTCCATTTCTCTTTCACCTTTCTCCTCTCTACATGCTTCTCTGTTCGAATGCTATCTTTTTGAACAAATAAAATTGTTCAAAACATTGAAGGAAAGTAAAATTCTTTCATCCCTGCTCTCATTGTGTTGTCATTGAGTTTTAACTTCTCTGATCCCATTTGCCATTTCCCCATAAGGGTAGATATTTTATATGAATGACATTCTGTTTTATGTATATACTTTTGTACTTTGCTCTTTTAACTTAATATTCACAAATTTTCAATCAGCAAATGTTAATTGAGCTCCTACTATGTGCCAGGCATCACTCTAGTGGCTGGGGATAGACAGATTGGTGAACCAACCAGACCTACATCCCTGTTCTCCTGGTGCTTCTGCTTATTTCATATTCACAATAAACATAATAGAAATTCTGTTAGGAGGTGATCACTGTTACAGAAAAAAAAAAAAAAACAGGGTTAAAGGAGGTTGGGATTATTAATTCATAAAATATTTTATCATGTTGCTATCATCTTTCTATGTACCTAGGGGTTGCTTATTATCCTTGATGTTGATGGATTATAATTTATTTAGAACCTTAGGAATATAAACTTTAAATCTGGAGAGGGCTTATGAGTCATTGAGAGCAGACCCTTCATTTTCGAAGTGAGGGAACAGATCCAGAGAAAAGAAATGATTTGCTCAAAATTATATGGTCCCTAAGTGGCAAAGCAGGAGCTTTTAAATTTTAATTAAATTGGTTTTCATTAATTCTAAAGACAGTTCTTTCAAACCCAACTTTACTGTTTCCCTATCGTGGGAAATTTCATTTGTTTCTGGTTTTTATTATACGTAATGCTAATATGGGCGGCTTTATGCAAATACTGTCTTAATGAAAGTAGCAAGTTAATTAATAATAACAAATAATAGAAGAGACTACTATTTATTGAGCACTTACCTTTGCCAGGCAGTGCGCTAAGTGCTTTACATGAAATAACTTAATTCTGAAAGTGAATACCATTACTTTCCTATTTAAAAAAAAATAATTAATTAATTTATTTTTGGCTGCGTTGGGTCTTCGTTTCTGCGCGCGGGCTTTCTCTAGTGGCGAGCTGTGGCAACTCTTCGTTGCAGTGCGTGGGCTTCTCATTGCAGTGGCTTCTCTTGTTGTGGAGCACGGGCTCTAGGCGCGCGGGCTTCAGTAGTTGTGGCACGTGGGCTCAGTAGTTGTGGCTCGTGGGCCCTAGAGCGCAGCCTCAGTAGCTGTGGAGCACGGGCTTAGCTGCTCCGCGGCAGGTGGGATCTTCCCCGGCCAGGGATGGAACCCGTGTCCCCTGCATTGGCAGGAGGATTCTTAAACACTGCGCCACCAGGGAAGTCCCTACTTGCCTATTTTTTTTTTTTACAGATGAGAGAATTAAGGGATTCAGACTCTGAGTCCAGGGTCTGAGCTCTCAGCCACTGTGATATACAGCCTTCCGGGTCTGAATACTAAAACCGCAAATTTCAAAACCCAAGATAGTCTGTAATGTACATTTTTTTAAACCATTTAAGAGTTTACCAAGACCACGGACCTATTAGATTTAGCTGTATGTAATTGCTGTTTTTAGAGTAAAAAGTGGTTGAATATTAGCGATTTCATGCTCCATCTATTATTTTAGTTTACCCTGACAATAGCAGTGAGTTAGGTGGTTATTGTGCCTATATTTTTAAATTTTTCTTTCTTTATTTATTTTTGGCTGCGTTGGGTCTTCGTTGCTGCGCGCGGGCTTTCTCTAGTTGTGGCGAGCTGTGGCTACTCTTCGTTGCAGTGCGCGGGCTTCTCATTGCAGTGGCTTCTGTTGCGGAGCGCGGGCTCTAGGCGCGCGGGCTTCAGTAGTTGTGGCGCACGGGCTTATTTGCTCCGTGTGTGCCTATTTTATAGATGACTAGTCTAGTGTTTTAGAAGGAGCTTTGACATTAAGTGGTATAATTAATGTTTGTAGAAAGAAAGGAGGGATGGGAAGCAAGGAAGGTTGAGTGACTCATGAATATAAACGGCTCTAGGATCTGGGGTCTAATCCTGGCTCCATCTCTTAGTAGCTTTGTGACCTCTAGCAAAATACTTAAAAACTTTTTGTACCTTACCTGAATTTTGTTACCTGGAAACTGGGAGCGATAAAATCTTTCTCATGATGTCATTATAAGGATTGAATTACAAAATGAGTGGAAATCATTTTGTTCAAAACCAGCCAAAATGAAACCATTGATCAGAGGTGTTGGCGGTAATAGTTCGTTCTGTCATCATTATATTTCAAACCAAATTCCCTTCTCTTTTCTCTAACCATGGTATTTCTGGAAAACACACACAAAATCTTTTTTTTTTAAATTGAAGTATAGTTGATTTACAATGTGTTAGTTTCAGGTGTACAGCACAGTGATTCAGTTATATGTGTGTATTGTTTTTTAGATTCTTTTCCATTGTAGGTTATTACAAGATAGTGAATATACTTCCTTGTGCTATAAGTAGGTCCTTGTTGTTTATACATTTTATCTATAGTAGTGTTTATCTGTTAATCCCAAGCTCCTAATTTATCCCCCTACACCCCCTTCCCTTTTTGTAACTGTAAGTTCAGACAAAATCTTTGTTATTTTTATTTATTTATTTTTTAAGATTTATTTTTATTTATTTATTTTGGCTATCCTGGTCTTAATTGCGGCATGCAGGATCTTCGTTGCGACATGCAGGTTTTTTTTTTTTTTTTTTTTTTTAGTTGCGGCATGCGGAGTCTTAGTTGTGTCATGCGGACTTTTAGCTGAGGCATGCATGCGGGATCTAGTTTCCCGACCAGGGATCGAACCTGGGCCCCCTGCATTGGGAGTGTGGAGTCTTACCCACTGGACCACCAGGGAAGTCCCACAAAATCTTTTTTAAATGGCATCGATAAATTAGTGACCGATGACACAATTAGGAATTCTATTTCTTTACAGATAGTTTCCTTCTGCCTCCGATGGGGTGCCGTGTAAGGTGGTGGAATAGCAGATTAACCTCTGTTTGGGTTTCTGGGTCGCAGGGTGGTGAGGCCCAGGAATGGAAAGGCCCACCCAGCCCTTCCTCTCCCTTCCCTCCCTCCGGCACCATCTCTGATTTTATATCATCTCAGCCCCACCTTCAGTGACCCCCTCCTGTGCCTGTGCATCTTGACAAGGTGGCCCACCTGCAGTGGGGGTGGGCAGGTGGTCCAGGCAGCGGGCGCCCTGGCACACTGACGGGTCCTGCTGGAGTGGGGTCTGCTGTGCCAGGTGGGCAGAGGGAGGCCTTTTCTCGTGGAGGGTGTGACTGTCAGAGCTGAAAATGCCAAGTGGCTCCCGAACCACACAAGGGGCTGAGAGAGCTGTTTGTGGAAAAGGGCAGCACATCCTTGCGTGCCCTCTTAGACTTTTCTGCGGCCACCTCTGCTTTAAACGGGGCAGTGGGCTTTGGCCTGTGGACTGCTTACAACAGCAGTAAACTCCGTGGACCAGCCCATCCCTCCTGGGAAAAACTTGGCCTCTAAACAGGGCTTGGGAAGGAGAAGTGAAGACGTACAGAAAGTCTTTCTTTTCCTCTTTTTACGTTAACGTCTTGACAAGAAAACATGTTCTTTATTTCTGTCGCCTGTATCAGCGGCAGATTCCCGAATTGAACTCCTAGGCATCATCCTGGCTTTGTCGTACTTCAGCTTTTCCGGCTGCAGACAATTTTGCTTCTCTAGTTGACGGGGACTCTAATAACTCCAGGTGGTGAATGGGCGGCGGGGAGTACAGTTCTGTAGAAATACAGCTCTAAAGCAATACAAACACAGAGGGAAAAAATGGGAAGCTTGTCAAGAAGGAAGTGCTGTATTACAACATGTTACCTTTATTGACATTGAAGAAACCTCCCCTTTAGCTTAACACTAGGAGACTTGTTAAATACTTTGTGGTGTAGCTACCTGGTCCAGTGCATACGTATTATAGAGCCTTTAACAGCAGGGTGCTGAAGTACCTTTGTTAAGGAAAGGTGACTAAGATAAATCTTGAGATGAACACAGCAGATGATAATTCAGAATATGAACCATTTTTGTAAAAATATATGCATTATCTTTATATGGGTATAGACACAGAAAAAAACATTTGGAAGTGTATCCACATGGTATGGGAGGTTGGATCATGGCTGTTTATATTTTCTTCCTTTTGCTCATCTGTATTTTCCAATTTTTTCTGCAATCAACATGTATTATTCATATAATCAGAGTGAAAGAAAGGTAGAGGGGGCCAGGAACCTCTCTTTTTACCCAAACTTTTACCCAAAAAAATCATTCCATGTATTTATTGAGGGTCTCTTAGGAGCTGGGTGGGCACAGTGACAGGTGTCAGAGTGGGCAGGGTAGCCCTGGCCTCTATCTTCACTGAGCCGACATTGTGTTGAGAGTCTTTTCTTAACTTAAAGTGTTTTTTTTTTTTTTTTTTTTTGCGGTACGCGGGCCTCTCACTGTTGTGGCCTCTCCCGTTGCGGAGCACAGGCTCCGGACGCGCAGGCTCAGCGGCCATGGCTCACGGGCCCAGCCGCTCCGTGACATGTGGGATCCTCCCGGACCGGGGCACGAACCCGTGTCCCCCGCATCGGCAGGCAGACTCTCAACCACTGCGCCACCAGGGAAGCCCACTTAAAATGTTTTTTAAGCTCAAAAATAAAAACAATAATTATAGGTTGTGATAAGTGCTATCAAGGAAGAAGAAGCCAGTGACGTATGAGGGGATGATGGAAGGGAAGACTTTATGATGGATGATGGATGGTGGACTTTAGGAAAGATGATGGGACCACTTTGAGGAAGTGACCCTTGAACCTGGAGGCTGAGAGACAGCCACATGAAGATGCTGGAAAGCGTATTGGAGGCGCAGGCAAGGACCAGCAGATGCAAGGCAGTGAGGGTCTGCTGCTTTCCTGCAGGTCACTCAGAGGGCTGGTGAAACTTGAACTGGAGCTGCCTACTTGTGAGAAATGTGTTACACTTGGAAATGTGAGGAGCCTCACAGATACACCCTGTAACTGGGGGAGTCCGGTCATGTGGACAACTTTATGGCCCCAGAGAGACTGGTGACTGCTTTGCTAAGTAACCGGAATGTATTGGGTTTGAGCTGTTGGCTTTGTTCTTTGGTTCTTTTCGAAGGGCAGCTCTGATGCCATCTCTCATGCTGAACAGGCTTCGACTGCTGCTCAGGGATTCGCAGGCCTCCTTCCTCGTGCTCTTCTGTGTTCATTAAATGCACCCACTGTGTGGATGCGCATCTGTAAGGCCTGACCCTGGAGTCTTAGTTCTCAGCCTCGGCTGTGTTGGAAATATTTGGGAAGGCACCTCTTTGTTCAGGGATTCAGTATTCATTCACTCCTTGAAGAGGAGGAGACAAGCAGTCGAGAGAAGTTCCTGAATGTTAGATTAAGGACAAAGACTGGACACAGAGGCAGCAGAATCTATGATCTAGGCGCTTAAACATACTGAATGGTGTATGTGAGTTAACGATGGCAGCAGCTGTTCACAGAGTCCTAAGAGCGATTGGGCCGTGCCAATCAGGAACCATAACGATGTTCAGATCCTTCGACCCAGTGATTACAATCCACGGAACTTATGCTGAAGTCATCATTTTTTTAAATGGGGAGAAACCAAGAAAACAGTGAGGTCTATAATAGCAGTCATAGTCAGTAATGACATAGTGCTTTGGGGTTTTGAACATATTTTCCTATATAGTATTTATGAGAGCATCACAACATTCCTGTGGATAGGTTTTTATTCCCATTTCACAGATGGGAAATGGAAGGTTAGAGAGATGAAGTGAGTGCCCTGCTTCACTCTGGCAGATTCAGGCTCTGAACTCCAGCATGTGCATTGTCACCTGGTGGGTGTGCTCAGAAACTAAGGAAAATGTTGGAGTCAAGGAGGCACAGGGAAGGATCCAAGACTGAAAATAATTATTGAACTTAATGTATGCTTCGTTCTGTCCCAAATACTGTACAAATTTTACCTAAACTAATCCTTACAACAAACTTGTGGGGAAACTGGGGCTCTGAGAGGTTCACTTGTGAAGGGTTTTGAATAGACTTCAAAACCCTGGCAGGGCTAAATCCACAGCTAAATAAAGCTGCTTTCAGCTCTGCTTTATTGCCCTCTGCTTCACAAGAATGCATTGCTCCAAGAGGGAATACATGAATGAAGGAATGAATGGATTAGAGGGGTTAGGACTTGAGAACCAGCTTCCATAGGGAAGTAGATATCAGGATTCCCACGCTTGATAGGTTCTTTTCAACAGCTTCGCAATTTCTGCTTGCAGTACAGTTGCCCGGCCTCTCCCACGAGAGTTGCAGCTTTGCTGGCCCTTGAGGCTATACTTCTCCAATACCCTTCACCTAAAGGCTCTCTTTCTATGCTCAACTCATCCTTTGCAAAATGCCTGGAGCCAAATGAGTCTAGGGTGAACCAGGCGTGCAGGGTGTGGACCTTTAGCAAGTGAAGGAAACAGAGCTATTTCAACATGATGAAATATTCTGCAGCCATTAAAATGATAAATGTGACTGGAGAAATAGGAAAAAGTATTTGGGAAATATTTGCAGACATCTGAAGATACCAGCTGAAGCAATGTGCGTTTACAGGGATAAAGGTTGAGAGAGAACAGGAATGAAAACTGTGTAAAGGTTTTGGGATTGGATGGTGTCACCATTCAATTAGTCTACTAAGCTAGGAACCTCAGGGTCATGCTCCACAGCCCCTGCTTTTTTTCCCCTAGATTCAGCTAGTCACAAACTCTCATAGATTCTACATCAGGAAATATCTTAATTCTGGTGCCCATTCTTCCTCTCCATTGCTAGTTTCCTAGAACGAGCTCTTATTATCTCTCGCCTGCACTTCACAACAGCTTCACTGGTCTTCTGGTCTCCATTCTCTCTCCCACTGTAGTCCATATTGGACACTGTGGTCAGAGTGATCTTGATATAAAACACATGTGATTATGTCTCTCCTTTGCTTAGAAGCTTCTATTTACCAGTGGTTGCCTTCAGGAGGTAAGTTCATACTCCTTAGCTTGGCATATGAGGAGGTCCTTTACAGTCTTACCACCCCAGCATATGTGAACTCCCCTTCCTCTGCCTCTGTGCCCATGCGCCTTTGCCTTTTCTTCGTGGCCCTTGCCTCATCTCTTCAAGACCAAGCTCATCTTTTTTTTTTTTTTTTTTTTTTTTGTGGTATGCAGGCCTCTCACTGCTGTGGCCTCTCCCGTTGCGGAGCACAGGCTCCGGACGCGCAGGCTCAGCGGCCATGGCTCACAGGCCCAGCCGCTCCACGGCATGTGGGATCTTCCTGGGCCAGGGCACGAACCCGTGTCCCCTGCATTGGGAGGCGGAGTCTCAACCACTGCACCACCAGGGAAGCCCCAAGCTCATCTTCTCTGAAGCCTTCACAGCCGTGCCAGGGAGGGTTAGTTCCTCCACCCTCCTAAATTACAACGAATCATGCCATGTCGTAATTGTGAGCTTATAGCCCTTCCTTTTACGAAAGTTTGAGCCCCTCCAGGGCAGGGACCACATGGCTTACTGTCCTCCACCCTAAACTCTCAGCATGGTGCCTGGGACATAGTAGAGGGGCAAAAACATGTGTTGACTGAATGACTCAATGACTGATTTTGTAAAGTAAAAGAGGAAATGCGAGTCGAGGGCTGATAGCATAGTGCTTGACACATACTAAGGACTCAAAAAAATGCTAGCAAGCCACCATGATTAAATTATCATTGGAGCTTAGTGCTTTTATGTAAACATCTTTTTTTTGCATCCTTCCGCTTGTTTTTTCAACCTAAAACTTTGACCTCAGCTGAAATGTGATTCCATTCATGCAGAATGATGAGGAGAGGATCGTGGAAGAATAAATTCAGCACTTAGGGTCTTGTTTTCTGTTCCTTCTTTCAGGACATCCCCCATGGGGTAGTGCTAGAGCTTCCTCATGAGTTCTTACACAGATCAGGAACAGGTCTAAGGCTGATAAGGACAAAGGCGCCTCTGAAAGGGGCACTGCATCTTCCTCACGGGACTCATTCTATTTTATGGTTATCACTCGTCAAATGGACTGTTTTCTTTGCTGGACGGTAAGCTCCCCCAGGCCAGCATCATGTCTATGTTGCTTTCCAGAAATAAAATTAGAACCAATGGATGACAGTTGTTGGGCATCAGATTTCTGATCAGTGTAAAAGAAGAGGCTCCTCACAATTAGAGGAGGCTGACCATTGTGATAATGAGCTCCCCATAAATGGAGATACCCCCCCAAAATGGAGATACCCGAGCTAAACTGGATGTTCAGGTGTTGAGGATATTACAGAAGAGATTTCTGCTCTCAGTGGGAGATTGGGTTACAGGTGTGTGATTACTCAGAGCTCATATCTAAGGGACTGAGCAGGTGTAAGAACTAGATAGAGTTCAAATAGAGGATGGTGGGTTGATATGGACCAGGGTTATTTAAGAGTGGGTGTCGGTGTGTCAAACAAATGGACCAGAGTTCTTGGATTGTGAAGACTGTTCTCTCAGCATTAGTGTTTGCAAAACCTCAGCTCCCTGTGTTTAATTGAAATTGATGAAGATTATAATGGATAAGTGTAGGACCCCTAAATCATCCATAAGTATGATAATTAGGGTAAAAGTATGAGGCCTTGGACTCTTGCCCTTAGAGTGTGCCTTGAAAAAGTCACCTACTCTCTCCATGACTCTCTTAACACATTTCTTTGTAATATGGCCAATATCACTTGGTCTCCGTGTAACTCAAGAGGGGGAGGAAGACAGAAGGCTAAATAAGGTTAAGGGCTGCCCTTCTATACTTGGGGCAAGGAGTGATTTCTTGGCTACATGTGCTGAGGCCCAGATAGTTACTGGGATCTTACCCATTTGACTAGAACAAGGGTTCATAATCAGGGTTTCACAGATAGGCTTCCTGGATCCAAAAATCTCCTGAAATTGTGTGCAAATTTGTGTGCATATATGCATTTTCCAGGAGAGAAAAGCGCATACTTTTATGGGGTTTTCAGTAGGGCTCTTGACCCCAAAATGTTTAGAACCATTTACCTCCATAGTAACGACCTGCCCCGCAGTCACATTGAAAATATCCCTGGGAGAGGTAACGTTGTGATCGTTTACACGTTAGTGTTAATGAAAAAATCTGAGAGTTTCATAACAGGATTAGGATGAGCTAGCTAGATGGGATGTTCTGGTTTTGTAGGTAAAGAGGGAGCATTTATGCTCAGAGTGAAAAGGGAATTAGGGAAAAATGAAGAAGCTGCGCCCTCTGTCACATTCAACTTCTCTGTCCATCAGATATCTTTGCCCAGAACAGACCCCAGAACAAAGTCTCGTTTGTCTGAAAGTGCTATGAGTAGCACCGTACAAGTCTCACGTGGCGCCTGATTTCTGTTCTCAGACTGATTACTTAACACCTCCCAAGGGCGTCTCCAGGATACCTTTGCAGGCGATACCTTCGCACTCTCAGTACCTCTCGGCTCTGGGGAGCCTGCCAAGCGCATCTGCCGCGTCTGGGAGTGTGAGGCTCAGTACCTGGCAGAGAGGGAAAGGCGTGCCCACCAGCCCAGCCATTCCACGCATGGGGGGGATGATGGTATGTGACGACTTTGATGGGTTGAGCACAGAGCCCCGACCCGCGAGTCTCGAGTTCCAGTTTCTGCCATTTCTGAGTTCGCTGACCTGAGGCAGGTCGCCGTCACCTCTGAACCTCAGTTTTCCATCTGTAAAACGAGACGTCTGCAAAACCCCGACCCATCCAGATGCCATCTCCGCGCGAAAGTGCTGCCCCTTTAAGGAGGGCGGGGGGAGCGGAGAAGGTGGCCGCGCCCCCTTCGTCTCCTAGCTGAGCCCTCCAGACCACCTGTCTTCGGCCTCGCCCCGCCCCCTTGGGGAGGGGCGGGGAAGGAAGGCTGAGGATTTACCTTACGGGGCGGGCGCGCGGCGCATGCGCACGGCCGGACAGGTCCGCGGCGCACTCACTTCCTGGCATTCCCCCCTCCCCCTCCTCGCCGTTACCCTGTACATCCGGGTCACTTGCCCTCCCAGCTCCGAACCGCCGCTGCCGCTGCCGCTGCCGCTGCCGCCGCCGCCTGGCTCGTCGCGGCTCCGCCACAGGGGCAGGTGCGGAGGGGCTCCCGGTCCGGCTGCCGCCGCTGCCCCGCTCCGGGCCCGGGGCTCCCCCTAGCGCCGCTGAGGAGCCGCCGTCGGGGCTCGAGGAGGGCGGAGGAGCGGGGCTGAGAGAGCCTGGAGGTTCGCGCGTAGGGTGAGTGATTTATTTTTACCATTTCCCCCTCTTCCCTCACAGTTCTCTCTTTTCCTGCTCCGCGCGCGACCCCATTTTGGCGGAGAGGCGGGTGCGGTGGGACCGGCGCCGGTGCGGGGCTTTCTCATCCCCTGGCGCGGGGGCCCGCCCCGGCGCTGCGGCTGCCATCTCCGCGGGCGCCCCCGGCCCCTTCCTCCGAGACCCGGGCCTCCGCGGCACTCATTCATTCGGATCTTCCTTTCTTCCGCCGCTTCCTTCCACTCGCACCTCCGCGCGCGTGCTCGCCGTCCCCTCCCGCCCCCGAACCCTGCCGCCGCCCGTGACCTTTGGCTCCCCGGGTTCTTCTCACCACCACCACCCCCCGCCCCGCGTCGAGTTCGCCCCCTACCCGCAGCTCCCACCGCCCTTTACTCCTAGCGGCCGCCTTCTCTTCTTCGCTCTCTCCCGGTGCTGGTCCCTAGTCCACACCCCCTTGTCCCTCGGACTCCGCCATGCCTCGCCCGGACACCCGGCCCTCCCGGTCACCCGCCTGGAAGTTGGTGCCCCCATCCCTTCCACCTGTGCGGCCAGACCGTCCACCTTAGGTGCTGCGTTGACCTCTCACTTCGCAGCATTTAAAGTCCAGATTCTCAGCCCTAGGGTGTGGTCTTAGTGTGTTTCCAGAACACACATTTCTACTCTAATTACCCAAATCCATGACTGTCAAACTGTAGTGGAAGTGGCAGTTGGTGTGTGTGTGTGTGTGTGTGTGTGTTCCGCATGGCTATCCTGGGTCGTACCAAATATCTCCTTTCGCTCTCCCCCCCACCCTCCACCCCCGGAGGACTATGTATCTATGATGGGTTAATTTGCTCTGAATGTAAAATTTGGCGGAAGATTGTTACTTTTTCGATTCCTCCACGTTCCTTCCCGCGCAGTCCCGTGACTGATTTGCAACATTACCTGTTAATACTGTTTGTTGGTGAGACTTTTTCTCGGCTCATCTGTCAACATTAGTTACTGAGTGGCCCTCGGTGTGCCGAATGCTGATGAAATGCCTGAATTCGTGCAGTACCACAAAACGCCATTCTGCATAAGACAGATTTGGGGCATCTGTTTACACTTTTTCCCCCCCTCCTGTGAATTTATTGAGCTTGCCATTTTTTTACTCTTTAATGTAGAGAATGAATATCAATTTATCAATTGTGTGTTCTTACAGTCTTGCTATTTGGAAGACTGGCATTCCAGAGGAGTGTTTTGTATAGCTGAAGGAATTTCAGTCACTTGGGTGTTCAGGGACTTATTGCAAATCATTTTAGACTAATATATCTCAAGAAAAATACACTGATCCTTTTAATTCTTTAATTATACTTAATAGAAACAGAAGCTTTGTGTCTGAAACAGCTTGGTAATTGGGACTTATTTGATAGCCTGCTTGTAAAGTGTTGCAGTTAACTAAAACTGCCTGATTCAGCATTCACAAAATGAAATGACAGCACTTTTTTTTTTCATGTGACATTCATAGTCCATAATAATGAACTCCAAGGAAGGTACTTAGTCCTGAAGTACACTTACCTGCGTATCAGTGTGATACAATTGCTATCAACATTAATAGCATTCTCCTAACAGCCCTTTCTTCTGGGGAGCTAGGTACTAAAATGGTGGTTGGTTGGTTGTCCCCTTTTAGGTTTTGGATGACCGCTTTAAGCACTAAGATTACTTAATTCAGAGTCAAGATTGCATTTTTTCGGCAGAGCAATATTGCTAGATAATATATTTTAAAATTCCTTAAAACTTTAACAGTTATGTAGCTTTTTGAGAGGAAACTCTTGTTTTGTAAAATGTAGGATATATAGTATGAACTCTAGATTATTTGATAGTTGCATCGAGGCTAGATTTTTCTCTCCTAAGAAAATGGTTCGTCAGAGGGAGGCATGATTAGTAAACTGGTCCTAGTTGCCTCAGCAAAAATGCAATTTCAGATGCTGAGTAAAACTAAGTGAATGTAGCTTATTTCTGATAGGTTACAGGTGACATTTAACATCAAATTTAAGATTTATTTCTCTGAACTTTCCCCCCAAAATGGGTAAAAAATTATGTTAGTTAGAGGTCACTCTTGAGATTACTTGACTCATTTGAAGTGGCCATTTACCTTTACTTAGTAAGTAATTGATTGAGCAGTAGAGAGGGATGCTTATTTCATTTAATCCTAGTCTCCATGGGGAAAATATTGTACTGTCACTTATATGAGGTTACTTAACTCATTAAGTATTGATGCACTCAACCGTTAGAGCCTACAATTTGCTCTTTCACTGTTCAAGGAAAACAAAATTATAAAATTTCAAAATATTTAATAATATTGTTAGTGGCTTGCCCACTCTTACTTTTGGTCTCTCCTTTTCTGTTACTACACCAGAGTTTAGCACAATGCCTGCCTAGTGCACAGTGGATATGCAATAAATGTTTTGACTAATTGAATGAATGGCAGGGTTGCAAAGAGTTTGACTCTTAACATTGTTTTGTAATTATGTGGCAAAAGTTCTGGAGAAAGATTTTGATTCCTCTCAGCTGCAGTTTTCTCAAGTCACTTGTACATTTTGAAGATTGTTATATTTGATTATTATTATAATTATTATTATTATTATTTTGCGGTACGCGGGCCTCTTACTGCTGTGGCCTCTCCCGTTGCGGAGCACAGGCTCTGGACGCGCAGGCTCAGCGGCCATGGCTCACGGGCCCAGCCGCTCCGCGGCACGTGGGGTCTTCCCGGACTGGGGCACGAACCCGTGTCCCCTGCATTGGCAGGCGGACTCTCAACCACTGCGCCACCAGGAAAGCCCTATTTGATTATTTTAAACTGCTTTGAAATCTTTGGGGAGAAAGTACAATAGACATTGGTTTGTGTTATGCTTTAGTTCACTGAATGGATTTGTTCACTTAGAATGGGTATTTGATATGTGTATCTTGTCAGCATTCATGAGCAGTGGTCAATTCAGATAATTTCTGTGCATTTAAAGTTTCTAAAAGTCAGCGTAAAAATTCTTGAATGTGTGAGCTCATGTTATATTATGATCAGTTCACTAAATTAGGTTAATTTTTCAAGGAGCATTTTTTCATATAGTAGAAATGTAAGGAATAATCCAATGTGGCAAAGGTTACTTAACATTTCAGTGGTGGTGATGATAATGACATTATTAGTAACTAAGACTTACCTAGTGTGTGCTACTTGCCAGGCAGTGTTGTAAGACATTTAATCTTTACAGCACCCTAATGCTAATAGGTGTTAGTATTTCCATTTTACAGGCTAGGAAACTAAGGTTAAGTAACAAAAGTGACACAACTACTAAGTGGTAGATCTGGGTCTTGGCTCTTAATTGTTACGCTGTAATAGTGAACACCTCTGTGCCAAGTTCTCTGTACACATTAAGTTAGTTTTATGACAGCTGTGCAAGGTGTAGGTTAATTCCTAGTTAATTGTTAATTAACATTAGGAAAGTAAGGCGCAAACTGCTTAGGTAACTTGTCCAAGCACACGCCCAAGTAGGATGAGGAAGGCTGGCATTTAAACCCAGGCCTCTGTGACTTGTAGTCTTCCCTAAAATTCTGTTTCAAAGTATTAATTTGAGGTCCTGTATTTTATGTTATATATTTAGAAGGCATACTTAAAACAGCAAATCTCCAGACTTTTTCACCTGCCACACAGGATGGATAGTGTTCACTGTTCTTTACTCTCTGAGCATATACAGGATTATAATTTCCTGCTCACTGGCTGTAGCTTCGCCCCTTTCACACTCATGCAAGTATATTGGAATGCAAATGAGTGACATTTGTAAAACTATTTAAACAAGGAAATCATTCTAAGAATTTTGATTCTTTAACTATACGCATTTCTTGTGACATATGCCACTTCCTGATTGTGGTACCATGGGTGAAAATGGCTGTTTACAAAGACATTGGGTGATTTTGTTTAAAAAGAAGACCTAATGCAAAGATGTATTTTTGTAGCTATTTAATTTGAAAAGATGATGTTCTGTGGTATTATTCTGTGCAGCATTGTGAAGCTTTCAGTCCTGTACAGTTATTTTCTGCCATGCAAGTAATCTCTGCTTGATGTAGTCTAGTTGGTACATTATGTCTGGTCTATATTAAATTTAAACTGATACACTTTTCACTGTGTCTACATATACTGTGCCTAAAATCCTCCTCCCAGTCATAAATTGGCGTGTTCTCAGATAATCCAAATTACACTGACTACTAAGGTCAAACAATTTGAGAAAACGCGGTGAAAAAAAATTATGACGGCTTCCCTGGTGTCGCAGTGGTTGGGAGTCCACCTGCCGATGCAGGGGACGCCGGTTCGTGCCCCGGTCCGGGAAGATTGCACATGTCGCGGAGCGGCTGGGCCCGTGAGCCATGGCCGCTGAGCCTGTGCGTCCGGAGCCTGTGCTCCGCAACGGGAGAGGCCACAACAGTGAGAGGCCCGCGTACCGCAAAAAAAAAAAAAAAAAAAAAATATGACATATTCCCAGATATTATTATTTGGGGGATTATTTATGCCATTTCTCTGTTCTAAGTGAGGGTAGTGGAGAATTGAAGGCAGTAATTTAAATGAAAACGGAGATTGACTAATTCTTGAAGTGGACTTTTGTAGTTTGTTGACTTGTGCTCTTTTTGTTTTTTTTTGGCCTTGCCGCATGGCTTGCGGGATCTGAGTTGCCAACCCAGGATCGAATCTGGGCCCTTGGCAGTGAAAGCGCGGAGTCCTAACCACTGGACCACCAGGAAATTCTCAACTTGTCTTATTGATAGATTCTACTTGTAAAATTTTAGTATGTATGGACAAACACATTGCATTTAAGCCCTGATTTGCTCTTGTCTGATAGTATTGTCAGATCTATAAGATAGGAACAGTACTATCTCTGCTACGTGCCTCATAACGCTCTTGTGAAATTTTTGTATTAATTTCAGTGCAACATAATAGGGAAGGATGTGATGCATTTCTAAGTCGAATGATCATTAAAATTCTTTTTTGGTTTTGATCGTTTGTTTTCTTTGACACCTGGCACAATACCTGGTATGTGATTGCCATTAATTACCCAAATAGTTATTGAGCACATAAGCAGGGTTATATAACAGTGAATAAAATGTTAGTGGTTCCTTTTTTACAGCAGAAGAAAAGACAGAGAAAAATAGACAGTATGAATTTCGCAGGTACCTAATCTTATTTTATGAGTCAGGATAAATGCCCATGTTGTAATGCCATCTAAATTAAGATCTGAAGAGTGGACCATTAGTCAGTTGGGCAGAAGGGAGAATGCATGCGCATTGGAAGAGGGAGAGGCCAGAACCTGGAGATAAGAGAAGTCCTGTACGTCTTCGAGACGGTTATTGGTTCTGTATGGCAGTAATACAGGTTATAAAAGAAGTGTGGGAAAGAGGTAGACAGTAAGTAAGCTGTAAGACTGGCTGTCTGAGTCATGTTAACAAGTTCAAGTCAGTTTGGACTGAAGGCCGGGGGAAACCATCATAGGACTTTAAAAGGGATGAGAGTGAAATACTCATTCGTCCTTTCAGAAGATTGTTCTGACAGCTGTTAAAGAATGGATTGAAGGTAAACTAAGATTGAATACAGGCGAGCAAGTTAAAAGGCTGTTGCTAAAGTCCAGGAAATAATTGATAGTGATCAGTACTCCTATTGACAATGGAGGGATGATGTTAAGTCTACAAGATTTGATGATTTACTGGATGTGGGCTCCATTGAACCCATAACTTTGTGTCCAGTGGTAGAATAGAGGATGAATTTCCCCCAGAGGGCTCACTACCACTTTTTCATATAAAGTTGAGATGTGGGGCTAAGGCAGTCCAGCTATGTTTGCAAATATGCATTTTCAGTTGACTCTTCCATATTGTTAATCACTGAGTATGAGTTGATTCACCCCAAAGTAGGAATATCAGACTGGAACTTATGAGGCCTCCATGAGTTAGGCATTCAGTTTCCACGAGAGCCCAGTAGCAAGCTAATAGCTGCTTAACAAAAGGAGCGTGCCTGATAGCTGTGTCAGGGTGGCAAAAGAGTCCAAACCCCAGGGGCACCTACAGGTGGCACCTTTGTCAGAGGCTCCAATCAGTAAAATCGTGAGTCACAGAGACTTGTGACTAAAAATGGTTATGAGGGTTGTGGAGCCCCAAAGGTACTAGTATACTAGCACTTTTCTACATGCAGCCCTTCCTGATTGGGAGAATCCCCTCTGGGACATACAGGAAGGGGAAGTACAACCGTCTACCACATAAGTTCCTACTATACATGAGGATGGATGTAGAAGCAACAACAAGAGGACATTGAATTGGCCCAAAGAGCCCCAGCAGTAAGTCAGTTCATTTCCCTTCCCTACTGTAAATCCTGCCCAAACCGTATTAGCTGAATCTGATGTCCCTTCCTCTGTGGGACCAGATAGGAGGGTGTCTGTATCCAGGAGAGCCATAAAACTTTGAGTCCCTCTCTGAAGTTTTCTGGACAGCTTCTCAGGGATATGTATGGCCTTCAGTCCTTCTTGGGGGTCAGGGAGACCTCAGCCCTATCCCTTATTATTTTTCTCTGTAAAGCAGAAGAGTTTGGGGATAGTAGTAGAGAGCGATAGAGAAGAGGGCACGAGGGAGAGAGCAACTCTGTACCAGGAATCAAGGCTTTGTATTCACTTTTGGTCATTCCCTTGTAATTCAGCCAAAAGAACTTCTAATACTTTTGGACCATCTAAAGCTCTATATTATCAGCAAGGTCATCATTACTTACATAATCTATTTTAGCTCTAGGGACTCTCTGGCTCAGCAGTCACAGCCTTTCGCCTGGAGACACAATGCATGTTGCCCATCATCATGACACATCCCTTCCTCTGCCAGCCCAGGGGAGAATGAGTAACAGCCAAGTCACCATTTCAATGCCTGATTTTGATCCCACTTCTCACTGCTCAGTTTCCAAACATGAATTCAACTCCTTTCATTAACCGGACAGTGGGGATCCTTATTCCCACCTTCTGTCCACCCACCACCAGGATCACTCTGATTCCAGTGTGTCTTCTCATTTCCCAGAACTCTGACCTCAGGGGGCCTTTATTCTCTCTCTCCTAGGAAGTCATGGCTATGTCAGTATCCCATTCTTGTTGCCAAAACTGTCCAGAATCATGACGATCTGAGATCTTATCCTACTTTGAAGTGAATAAGTTTCCCTGCCACGTTTTCATGGATGCTGGTAGAAGACATGAGACTCCTGTGTAAGAGATGAAGGACAGTTTATTCCTCTCAGTAATAACAGTAGCGAGAGTATCAGCATTTGTAATGGTTTCCTGATCCTCAGGCACCCATAGTGGGTCCATGTTAGTGGAGAGAAGCCCTGCGTTTAGGGAACCCAGATCTTTTGTAATGAGCAGTAAGCATGCCCGTCCTTTGCTCTAGAGGGAGCCACTGTCTTTATCTTTCAAGGCTGTTTGCTGCACGGATGTCCTTGAAAATATAGTTCGAAGGAAAAGGCAGTTGGTACCTCTGCTTGCAACATATTAAAAAGACAGACCTATAGAGAATTGTTTCCCAACATACGTAAATTATACTTCAATAAATCTGACTTTAAAAAGAAGCTGGCATGTACTAGGAACACAATACGTATTATTATTGGTGTTCATGTCCTTGATTTGTTTTTGAGGGCAAACCTCTATGCAATGACTTTCGTGGAATTTTGGGGTTAATTTTCTCCAAGGTAAGTTGCTAACTAATAACATTTACTCAAAAGTAATGTCTAACATGTTCAGATGCCTTTTGATTTGAAAAAAAGAAGTCACGTGGAATTTCAGGAACATTAAAGTGAAATATGAGAAAACCACCTTGGGTTGCAAGGAATGGGACTACTTTGCTTTTCTTTATGTCAAACTACATTGCTCTACTTAAAATTCTGGCAAATTTTAAGAAACAAAACCATGGTAATTAAGTACAGTGTTTTTTTAAGTGAGGCTTCTTTTTCTCTAGATCTTGAGACAGTATAGATTTAGGGGAGAGGCTAGCATAGTTAGTTGGAGGGAGGTTTAAACTTGCAGTTTTTCATGTTTTTAAGGGGGTAGGGCTCCATTTTATCAACCTGCATTTTCTAAATCCTTTCCAGTTATTTTCTGTAAACAAGCATTATAGAAGTATTATTTTGAAAGCTGACTTTACTTGCTGAAGATTATGTTTGAACTTCTTTTGACTTAAACATTTAATGTGTTCTGATATTAAGTAAATATATTTATCCAAGTTGTTTTTAAAGGTACAGAGAAGTCAGCTTCATTTATTCCATTCATTTGGCTTAAAGTATACATGAATTTAGACTTGGAAATGTAAAATAATCTTCTGGTTATGGTGGCACTAGTGCTAAGTTGCTAGTGGGTAAAAGTAGGTTGATGCCTAAAAATGAAAGGCTGAAGCATTTTGGAAATAGTCTTTGATAAGTGGGACTTCCTATATTAAAATGTGAATATAATTAAACTAAAGCTTTTCTTTTTATTTATAGAACAGTATGTTGAAGCAATAGTCAAAATATGTAGCCTGGAGTTGGCAACCCTCTGAAATGGGTGTGCCTAAGTTCCATTATAGTATGTGTCATGGTGACAACTGGCCAGTGTTCTGTCTTTGGTATGTGTCACTGACCCCTTTTTAGTAGTCTATTAGCATATTTAATGTGTGCCTTTTAAGAACTTCATTTTAGTTGATTTTCAGTGTTTTCTTTATAAGCAACTTAAAAATGGTGTTATCTTGTTTTATTAAAATCAAATTTAACTTTTTAAACCATTCTCAATTTGTCTAGTTTGGATAGGTAGATAGCTTATGCATTTAAATAATTTTTAAAAATGTTTAAGCACTTTGAAATTCTTCCTAGTTGAGGTATACAAGCAGAAGTTTTTGTGAAGTCCTTTTACTGCCTCTGGTCTCTCAGGCCCCTTCTAGGATTTTATTTGGGCCTCACAAGTGAAAGATGAAAGAACAGTTTTTAAAAAAGTATAACTAGTTTATGGTGTTACAGGAAACTGCCCTCAAGTCATAAAGTAGGGTTAAACAGGTGCTCTAAAACAGTTTATCCCAGGCACTTTTTTCCCCTTGTAGCAAGGTCACATTGCACATCAGGGCTTCTTAACTAATTCATTGTGCCTAAAATCTTTATATACACTCTCTTCCATCGTCTTCTGTAAAATGGGAACTGTAAGTTACCTTTTCATGAGTTAGTTGAGGTTTCTGGAAAAGACTGCTAGGAACTATTCATTACTTGAATAATAGTGAATAGATTTAAATATTTAATATGTTCTGGTATTTCATAAATATACTTACCAAGTTATTTTCAAAAGTACCGAGAAGTCAGCTTCATTCATTACATTCATTTGGGTTAAAGCATACGTTGAATTTACCTTCAATCCCCTTCTCTTGAGGTATAACCTTGCTGGATTCCTATCCAGAGAGTTCTGGAGCAGACTTTGGATAATTCTGCTTTCTTTTTTAGTCTCTGGTATAGGAATATACAAATATGTAATATCCATGTGTGTGTGTTTGTCTTTATATAGCTTTATTCCTGTTATGATCCTGTATAGCCAGATTATATAATTAATATGGAAGAAGCAGGTGACTTCTTTATTTAATCTTAGTAAAGATGCGGGGCTGTTAGCTAATTTGGTCAAACAGATGTACTCCCATGACTCTGAAGTACTGTACAAAAGAGTAGAAAGTAAAAAGCACCTACAGTCCTGATAATGGAGATAAGTGTTACGTGTGCTGTTATGATATGCTATTTTAATGTATATTTTCTTTTAACACAGCTTTATTGTATCACTGGTTTTTAACTTTGGCATCTAGAAGAAACCAATAATTCTGTCAATAAACATAACCATGTGTTAACTATTTTCCTTCTATTGTTTAAAAAAATCTTTACTGAAGTATACCTATCATAAAATTCACCCATTTTGTACAATTCCATGATTCTTAGGAAATTTACTGAATTTACTGAATCATAATCCAGTTTTGAAACATTACCATCAACCCGATAAGTTCCCTGTTCCCTGTTATACTTCATTTTCGTCCCTACCCCCAGCCCCAGGTAACCGCTTACAGCAGTTCCCCCTTATCTGTGGTTTCAGCCTGGTCAACCTGGGTCTGAAAATATTCTATCAAAAATTCCAGAAATAAACAATTCATAAGTTTTAAATTGTGTGCTGTTCTGAGTAGCATGATCAAATCTTGCGCCTGTTCCATTCCATCCTGCCTAGGATGTCAGTCATCCCTTTGTCCAGTATATCCTGCTCCTTAGTCACTGAGTAGCCATCTGGGTAATCAGATCGACTGTCATGGTTTCGCAGTGCTTCTGTTCAAGTAACCCTTCTTTAACTTAAAAATGGCCCCAACTGCAAGAGTGGTGATGCTAGCAATTTGTATATGCCAGAGGGAAGCTGTTAAGTGCTTCCTTTAAGTGAAAAGGTGAAAGTTCTTGACTTAATAAGGAAAGAAAAAAAGTCGTATTCTGAGGTTGCTAAGATCTAAGGTAAGAGCAAATCTGTTTGTGAAATTGTGAAGAAGGAAAAATAAACTTGTGCTTGTTTTGCTGTCACACCTCAAACTGCAGAAGTTATGGCCACAGTGTATAAGTGCTTAGTTAAGATGGAAAAAGTGTTAAATTTGTACAGTAAGATATTGTGAGACCACATTCACGTAACTTTTAAGTATGTTGTTATGATTGTTTTATTTTATTATTAATTGTTGTTAATCTCTTACTGTGCCTAACTTATAAATTAAACTTTATCATGAGTATGTATGTTTAGGGAAAAACATTATATATAGACAATTGAAAATCTGTGTATAACTTTACAGTCTGCCCTCTGTATCTGCAGTTCTGCATTCTCAGGTTCAGCCAACCTCGTCATGTAGTACTTACTCTATTGCATATTTATTGAAAACAAGTCCACGTGTAAGTGGACCTGTGCAGTTCAAACCCATATTATTCAAGGGTCAAGTGTACACCAATAATTCGTTCCTTTTTATTGCTGAGTAGTATTCCATTATATGGATATACTACATTTTGTTTATCCATTTACCAGTTGATGGACATTTGGATTGTCTCTTTTTTTTTTTTTTTTTTTTTTTTTTTTTTGCGGTACACGGGCCTCTCACTGTTGTGGCCTCTCCCGTTGCGGAGCACAGGCTCCGGACGCGCAGGCTCAGTGGCCATGGCTCACGAGCCCAGCCGCTCCGCGGCATGTGGGATCTTCCCGGATCGGGGCACGAACCCGTGTCCCCTGCATCGGCAGGCGGACTCTCAACCACTGCGACACCAGGGAAGCCCTGGATTGTCTCTTTTAAAAAAAATATTTATTTATTTATTTGGCTGTGTCGGGTCTTAGTTGTGGTGCGCGGGCTGTTCGTTGTGCCGCGCGGGCTTCCTTCTAGTTGTGGCACTCAGGCTTAGTAGTTGCAGCACTCGGGCTCTCTAGTTGTGGCACCCGGGCTCAGTAGTTGCAGCGTGCAGGCTTAGTTGCTGCGTTGCATATGGGATCTTAGTTCCCTGACCAGGGATCAGACCCGTGTCCCCTGAATTGGAAGGCGGATTCTTAACCACTGCACCACCAGGAAAGTCCTTGTTTCTACTTTTTGGCTATTGAGAATTATGCTGCTTTGAACATTTGTGCAGCCATATGTTTTCATGTCTTTTGGGTAGATGCCTAGGAATGGAATTGCTGGGTCATGGTAAATTTATGTTTAATTTTTTAAAAACCTGCTGTTGTCCAGACTACCATATGAGGATTTCAGTTTCTCCAAATCCTCCCAACACTTGTCATTGTCTTTTTGGATTATAACAATTTTATTTATTTAGTTAGTTATTTTTATAAATTTATTTATTTTATCTTTGGCTGCGTTGGGTCTTCATTGCTGCGCGTGGGCTTTCTCTAGTTGCGGTGAGCGGGGGCTACTCTTCGTTGTGGTGCGCGGGCTTCTCATTGCGGTGGCTTCTCTTGTTGTGGAGCACGGGCTCTAGGCGCGTAGTCTTCAGTAGTGTGGCACGCAGGCTCAGTAGTTGTGGCTCGCGGGCTCTAGAGTGTAGGCTCAGTAGCTGTGGTGAATGGGCTTAGTTGCTCCACAGCATGTGGGATCTTCCCGGACCAGGGCTTGAACCCGTGTCCCCTGCATTGGCAGGCAGATTCTTAACCGTTGCGCCACCAGGGAAGTCCCTGGATTATAACAATTTTAGTTGGTGTGAAGTGATATATTACTGTGGTTTGAATTTATATTTCCTTAATGACTGATGACTAATGATGCTGAATATCTTTTAAAGTCATTTTTATATCTTTTTTGGTGAGATGTTTTTCAGATCTTTTGCCCATTTTTTATTGGGTTGTCTATTACTGAGTCATGAGAGTTCTTTTATATAGTCTGGATCCAAGTTCCTTATTAGATACATGATTTGCAAATATTTTCCCCCAGTCAATGGCTTGTCTTTTTATTTTCTTAATGGTCTCTTTTGAGTTGCAAGGTTTTTGAATTCTGATGGAGTCCAGTTTATCTTTTTTTCTTTTGTGTTTAGGATCGTGTTTTTGGTGCTGTGTCCAAGAAATCTTTGCCCAACTCAGGGTCCTGAGATTTACTCCTATGTTTCCTTCTAAAAGATTTACAGTTTTAGCTCTTACGTTTAGGTCTTTGAACCATTTTTAATTAACTTTTGTATGTAGTGTGAGGTAAAATCTAAGTTCATCTTTTTGTATATCAATATCCAGGTGTCTCAGCACCATTTGTTGAAAGAGACTGTCCTTTCCCCTATTGAATTGCCTTGGTTTTTTTTTTTTTTTTTGCGGTACGTGGGCCTCTCACTGTTGTGGCCTCTCCCGTTGCGGAGCACAGGCTCTGGACGCGCAGGCTCAGCGGCCTTGGCTCACGGGCCCAGCCGCTCCGTGGCATGTGGGATCTCCCCCGACCGGGGCACCAACCCGTGTCCCCTGCGTCGGCAGGCGGACTCTCAACCACTGCGCCACCAGGGAAGCCCGCCTTGGTATTTTTGATTGATATTGATTGTTGATAATCAGTTGACCATAGATACATGGGTTTATTTTTGGACTCTCATTTCTGTTTCATTGGTCTACATGTCTGTCGTTCTGCCAGTACCAAGTACTTTGATTACTGTTGCTTTTCATACCATATTGTTTTTTTTGTTTTTTTTTTTTTTTTTTTGCGGTACGCGGGCCTCTCACCGTTGTGGCCTCTCCCACTGCGGAGCACAGGCTCCAGACGCGCAGGCTCAGCGGCCATGGCTCACGGGCCCAGCCGCTCCACGGCATGTGGGATCTTCCCGGACCGGGGCACGAACCTGTATCCCCTGCATCGGCAGGCGGACTCTCAACCACTGCGCCACCAGGGAAGCCCACCATATTGTAATAAAGCAAATAGCATTTTTGTTTTCTTGTAAAAATATGTACTCATATTCATAAAAATTGAAACAATATAGAAAAGTAAAAGAAGCAAAAATCACCATCTAAGTAGTCACTGTTTTGGTGAACATGTTTCCAGATGTCTCTGCACATATATGCATGTTGTATGAGCGCACACACACCCTCCACAGTTATACATAAAGACACGTCAGTATTTGCCCACGCTCCTTGTTCTTGTGTACTTTTTGAGTGAATGCATCTGTTGTCAGCTTTAAGAGAGAACTGATTGTTTTTCTTTCTTCGGGCGCTTTTGTAATTCTGTGAGTTTTTACTGACACAGACTTGTGAGAAGAGTGAAGATTCTTTGGACTGAGAACTATGAGTGCTGTTTTCTTGGTAGCATGTTAAATGGAATTTATTTTTCACTTCATCTGCTGAAACATGGCTTTAAAACAAAATTTTAAATGTGTGCTCCGTGAATGGATGGCAGATTATATGTGAAACTTTAACAAAACTAATCCCCAAATCCAGTTTTAAACATTTAAAGTTTTGGGACTTCCTTGGTAGTGCAGTGGTTAAGAATCCGCCTGCCAGTGCAGGGGACACGGGTTTGAGCCTGGTCCGGAAAGATCCCACATGCCACAGAGCAACTAAGCCCGTGCGCCACAGCTACTGAGCCTGTGCTCTAGAGCCCGAGAGCCACAACTACGGAGCCCGCGTGCCACAACTAATGAAGCCCGCGCTCCTAGAGCCCGTGCTCCGCAACAAGAGAAGCCACTGCAATGAGAAGCCCGAGCACCACAACGAAGAGTAGCCCCCGCTCGCCGCAACTAGAGAAAGCCTGCACACAGCAACAAAGGCCCAACGTAGCCAAAAATAAGTGAAATTTTATGAATAATTAAATGAATAATTCATCCATTTAATTATTCATAATTATTATAAATGAACAATTTTTTAAAACCCAAACGTTTAAAGTTCCCATAAATCTCCTCTTGAGTATTAGATAAACTTTTTGGCAGTTGTGACAATGAGTGTGGAGCCAATAAATATATATGTATGGGTAGTAATAGTTTTATTTGCAGTCAGATGGGGACTGATCCCTGCTGCAAGCTTGGTTTTTACCATGTTATGAAGGAATAGCATATTTGCTCTTTTGTACTTTGTGAATTCAACCTCCTTGCCTTGATGAAGCTGGATCCTGAGATACTTTGAGTAGCCATTGTGGAGCTGTGACCAGACTCATGTGAGTGTAGGTCAAATTACATGATCAGAAACTTCTCTGACATTCACATTTTTCTTGCAGTATGATTTTATATGATGAATACATGGTTTAAAACCACATTTAGAGGTGTAGCAGGTATAGGAGACCATACAGATTATGCTTAATTTAAAAAGATTGAAGTTTAATTTCTGGCAGTGGGGATTTTGACTTTGGGGAGTGACAGAGAGAGACAAGTTTCAGAAAGCCACCTGCACATTGGTTCAGTGGAAATTTGGTGTTTGAAAATGGCATGCTTAGATTGTGTGGAAAAATGGATTGCTCAATGAAATTATATAAATGAGGTGTTTTCGTTCACGATTTTAAAAGTTAAAACTTGAAATAGGAAATTTTCAGATGACAAATGGGCTCTACAGAATGGAAAGCAGTTAGCAGTGGCTAACTCTGGTGGGATTATGGATTTTTCTTTCCACTTTTGGTGGAAGTTTTAGAAAAAGTGTTAAGTATATTATGTAATAAGATGTTAAAATGGAGCTCTTATTCTGAGTTTAGCCCTCAGTCAGTAGATGCACAATTCTGAGATGAGTTGTAAGAAAGCCATTCAGGTCTTGCAAAAGAAAGAGCCAGAAAATGGATCTTGTGACTTCTAACACCTACCCCATCTGTTGGTATAAAAAGATTCAGAAGTTGGAAATAAGAAGAGTTTTTGAACTGAGTTGTTGGTATGCTAGGAGTTTCTTCTAATATCCCTCCTAGTCTGGTGCCCCGCCCCCAAGCACAGGCAGTGACTTGGACAGCTTACTCTGAGATTGGTTCAGTTTTGGGGGACACAGTGGGTTGATGTCTGTCTCACCCATGCCTGGGCGAAGGAGACGTTGTCTGCTCTGCAGCTCAGGAAAATGAAGACCCTTTGTGGGTTAGTGTTCTTTGGGGCAAGGGGTACGTGTTTTCTGTGGACCTTATGAGGGCCACTAGTGAGAGGAAGCCCATAGGAGCAGGGTGGTATGGGGCGGAGTGGGGAGGAATAAACAGCTGGATTCCCAGAGGAGATGCATTGTTCTCCATCAAGGGAATTTCAATGAGAGATCTCAAAGGGCTGGGGTGGGTGAGAGCTTCCCAGAACCCTGAAAGCAGTTCCTGACAGATCGGCTTTATGCGTTTTTGAGCTAAGAGGGTGCCCATGTCCTGCAGTGACGCTTAATTGCCCACCCTGGGTTACTAAGGTGGAACGGAGAGGGGTAAAGCACAGTCCTCTAATAATGCCTAAGCTGCTAGCCTGCCTTAGGCAGAGCTGGCATAGGGGAGAAGCTGTAACCTTGAATGAAAAATTTTGACAGTTGTACTAAACTGGATCTATCAATTTGTAAACTCAGATAGTTTTTATAATTTGAAAATGACCAAAGTCAGGCTTGCCGAAATAAAAGTTCAGGGACATTAACTGTCACCAAAGAATAACTTTAAAGGACAGCAGTGAACAAAAAGTTGCTTCATGGTTACATCCCACAGGTTCTGCTTGTTCAGGGTAATGGTTACTATTGTTTTTCTAATAAGAAAAATATCAATGAAAACAAGTTTTTACGAGAGGAATGTGCCCATTGAGGCATTTTGTTCTGGATAAAATGACATCAGCTTCGGGACCAGGCAGATCTGTGCTTGAGTCACCCCTTGTTAGCACTGACATGAGGTAAGTAAACCAATTTTTGAGGTTAATTTTCCTCATTTTCTTTTTATAAAAAGGGTAACATCACCTGCTTTCTAGTGTTTTACAGAGAGGTCATGGTCTACAGCAAAATGTGTGGCACACAGTAGGTATTCACCAGTACCAATAGCCCTCTTTCCTCATTGAAGCAGATGTTTCCTATAGTTCTAAAGGTTCTTAACATGTGTTTTACTTCCTCTAAATGTATTTCTTTAAAATACAAAACGGATTAGGGGATTTATAGGACTACAGGATACTACTATCAAGGATGTAAGAAGTGTTAGCTTTTAGAATAGCTAAAAATTCACTTTTGACTTGAATTGTGAAAGGTTTGCAGAAACAATGAAAAGTAGTTTTACTTATGTGTTGGTTTTTTTTTTTTTTTTTTTTTTTTTTTTAAATTTATTTATTATTTATTTTTGGCTGTGTTGGGTCTTTGTTTCTGCACACAGGCCCCTCCCTAGTTCCGGCGAGCGGGGGCCACTCTTTGTTGCGTTGTGCAGACTCCTCATTGCTGTGGCTTCTCTTGTTGCGGAGCATGGGCTCCAGGCACTGGGGCCTCAGCAGTTGTGGCACGTGGGCTTCAGCAGCCGTGGCTCATGGGCCCTAGAGCACAGGCTCAGCAGCCGTGGTGCACGAGCTTAGTTGCTCCGCGGCATGTGGGATCCCCCTGGACCAGGGCTCGAACCCATGTCCCCTGCACTGGCAGGCGGACTCCCAACCACTGTGCCATCAGGGAAGTCCCTATGTGTTGGTTTTTAGTGAGGAAGCATGTGAAATAGGGGTCTAAAGAAAAGGTAGACCCAGGTGGAGAATCTTTTCATTACTGTTCTTGGAGCAATTTATAAAGAAAAAAGAAGGCATCCTACCCCAGAGAGAACACTTTGTAAAAACCGGTATCATTCTAGTGTTATTTTCTCAAAACATGCTTCAGTGTTTAATTTTTCTGGAAAGCTTTTTTAGTTTTTTATTTGATTGATACAGTTTAAAATGATCTTGGTATTTCGTCATCGCTTCTGGATGTTCTCTTATACTTTTTTAATGTTCAAATTTTATACTTTGGAACTTCAAGTTTTAGTTTTAGTGATACAGTCACCTCTTAAATGCCTCAAAAAGCTGATTTATGTCATCTTTAATTTCATAGTATTTTCATACTGTGCACCTGAGTTACATTTGTAACATAGTTAAGTTTTGCTTATTTGTAGGAATGGCTTTAAATCAGGAAGGAAATTATAATTAGCTTTGTATTTGAGCCCAGAATATTCTTTATAATTAATTCAAACATCTTTGGTTGCAACTTGCAGAAATTGACAGGGTAATTTGGATAGAAAAGGAATTTATTGGGAGGCTGGCAAGTAAGCTCACAAAATTGGTGCAGAGACTAGGAATTCAGGCTCCAGAAACTGAACAGTAACCAAAGGGGAGGGCAAGCATCAGGAAAACACAGTCCAGGTTATATATAGTCTGGTTAGGACACTGGCACTGGTCTTTTGTTGCTGCCACTGTGAATGATTTCTCAAGAATCCCTGGTCTTTGGATCATTTTCTCAAAATAAGAAGTCCTAGGGGTGGAGGTGCAGTATTTGTGGGCTGACCTTCCATGACCTCTACTCTTGTACTCCATCCACCCTCCATGTATGTTTCATTTGGAGGCCCTTGACCTGGCGCATTTAACATGGCCGAAATGGAACACCTGCTTTTTTTTGGTAACCTCATACCTGCTCCTTCCAATCCAGGCAGGTTGTCTTAGAAGTTGTTCCATAATTTGGATTTGTCTGTTTTATGTCTCCTTGTAAATAGATTCAGGCTAAACATATTTGACAGGTATTTTACATAGGATATTATTGAGGATGTCCCATTGTATCACATCAGGAGGCGTGCAATGTCTGTCACGTTTCTTGATGATACTAAGTTCGATCCCTCATTTGAGGCGGTGCCTGCCAGATCTTTCCCTTGAAAAGGCACATTTAAAATTTTAGATTTATTTTTAAATTACGTGATTTATTTTAAAATCATATCTTGTTCATTTTTTTATATAGGTAAAAATTACTGATGATATGAAGGTATTCATAACAGCAGTTGAAGTATTGCAGTGATACATTCCTTTGGTTTGTGGATGTTCATCTGTTAAATCATGTGAACTAAATCTGTAAAATAAAGATAGCACAATATTAGTTTTTTCTCTACATAGGTTGGAGAAGTTTTAATTTATTGATTTGCCTTATATTCTATATACTATATAAATATTATATATACTAATGTTTAAGAATAACACTCATACACTATTTTGAGCATGTAGCACAAAATGGTATGTGTACATGTTGACAGTAATTTCAGGAAATGACAGTCCCTTCTTATTACATAAGAGGCAGCATTAGGTAATATACATATGTATGCCAAAAATCTGGAAATACTGATTATTTTCCACTTGTATATCTCTGTAAAACCTCTTAAAGTCAGGAAAAGCAAAGGTCCATTAAAGAATTACCAGCTCTTTTGAGAAATTAAATTAACCTATATGATGTGATGTTTTTGTAGTTGTTTTTGTTGATGTTTTGTTATCTGTTGAACCCATTAGATACCATGTGGCTACTTTCATTCTTAAGAAAAAAGCTTGTAGGATATGTAAGTTTGTTTTTAAAGAGGAGAAGATAGACACAGAAAAAAATTGATTTTATCCCAGGATGTGTAGCTTTTTTGGACAGTGTTTTAAAGATAAAGCTTTAACACACACACGTGCGTGCACACACACAACACACACACACACACACACACACACACACTTTGGTCATTAAAGAATAATTTTTAGAATAGTATGTGTTTTTTTCCTATTTGTTTATTCCAGTTTTATTGAGGAGTGATTGACATAACATCACTGCATAAGTTTAAGGCACACAGCATGATGGTTTGATTTCCATATATTGTGAAATGATTACCATGATGAGTACATGTCCTCTCTTGAACATGTTTCCCCCTTAGTTGGTATATAAGTTCAGGCTTGAGTAGTCAATATCTAGAATTATCTAAACTCTCCAATAACTAGAAATAAAAAAAAGACAAACAGATTAAGATTTAAACATGCATAGCAAATGGGCTAGTAATTGTTGAAAAAATTGGCGTGGTTTTTGTTGTTTAGTGGGACTGAAAAATCTTACCTGTTGTTCTGTGGAATTCTTTCTTTTTTTTTTTAAGATTTTTTTCGATGTGGATCATTTTTAAAGTCTCTGTTGAATTTGTTACAATAATGCTTCTGTTTTATGTTTTGATTTTTTTGGCCCCGAGGCATGTGGGGTCTCAGCTTCCCTATCGAACCCACACCCCCTGCACTGGCAGGTGAAGTCTTAACCACTGGACTGCCAGGGAAGTTCCATGTTCTCTGGAATTCTAGATGTTGCCTCAGTCTCAGTTTAACAAAGCTTTTTCTTAAGGACTTTAGCGTTAACCTATTATGTGCCCCTTGTTAGCAACCAGACGGATAGCATTTAAAATGCCCCTTTTAGGAGGAGAGAATATCCTTTTTTTCCTGGTTACTGGATATGCTCATATAAATACTTAAAAAAATGTTCTACTTAATTTAAAGCATATGAAAAATGTTTATGGAAGTTGTTAGTGGTGGTGGTGCTTTTAAACATACAAGGCAAATTCAAGGGCCATCACTTCTCTAGCTTTCTCTGACACTGTCCTCTAGGCAGAATTCAATTACTCCTTCATTTGTTTTCCCAAAGCATTTTATCCACAGAACTCTGGTATAGCATTGTATTACACTGTATTGCAATAATTTGTTTATGTGTCTTCTCATAGACTGTGAGCTTCTGGGGGGCAGGTCTTATATTATTACTCAGCATTTTATACTCTGCCTTGCATGTGACATCTGGTGTTGGAAGTCCTCTACTAATCTTTGTTGAATTGCCATTAGGAAACAGTTTAGCACATTTTTAAAAAAAATTATGTGACAAGGTATTTTTTAATAGTTTTGAAAAATCTACTATTTGATGACTACTCAGATAATTGTGCAGTAACACTACAAATCAGACATACAGTATCTCTTCAAAGTGGTTATCTATGCTTGTTGCAATTGAATTATTTTGTTAGCCTGGAAAAACCATTATCTATAAAACCATGGTGCACACCTTAGAGTAATTTATTTAAAGTCTGTTTATTAATTTAAATTTAAATAGGGGAAATAACACATCTTTCTAAATTTTATCAGTTAACCCATTACTTTTTTTTTTTTTTTTTTTTTTTGCGGTATGCAGGCCTCTCACCGCTGTGGCCTCTTCCGCTGTGGAGCACAGGCTCCAGACACACAGGCTCAGTGGCCATGGCTCACGGGCCCAGCCGCTCCGCGGCATGTGGGATCCTCCCGGACAGGGGCACGAACCTGTGTCCCCTGCATCAGCAGGCGGACTGTCAACCACTGCGCCACCAGGGAAGCCCCAGTTAACCCATTACTTTAAAAAAGTATTTATTTATTTGGCTGCATCGGGTCTTAGTTGTGGCACTCGGGGTCTTCGTTGTGGTGTGCAGGCTCTAGAGGGCATGGGCTTAGTTGCCTCGCAGCATTGGGATCTTAGTTCACTGACCAGGGATCAAACTCGAGTCCCCTGCTTTGGAAGGCGGATTCTTAACCACTGGACCACCAGGGAAGTCCCCTAATCCATTACTTTTTTACTGATCTCTCCTTATCTCTCATTTTCCCAAACAAATCCTTTTAGCAGAATGGCCAGTCTTATGGGGCCATAACTCTAAACAAGTCACATTTATTCTGGTATCCTTAAAACATTTATCATATTGTTTGCTTAATTCACTCATCCGCTCATCCAGGATACACGCATTGGAGACTACAACGTGTCAGGCATTGTGCTTAGTGCAGGGGATACAATGACAATGAACAGGCTTTCAGTCCTGGGAAAGAGCCAAACATTTTGTTGAATGAACTGATGTGTTGTGGGGTCCATGAAAAGATTCTTTAAAAAAAAAAATTATTTATGTATTTATTTAATTTTCGCTGCATTGAGTCTTTGTTGCTACATGTGGGCTTTCCTTAGTTGTGGCGAGTGGGGGCTACTCTGTATTGCGGTGCGTGGGCTTCTCATTGCAGTGGCTTCTCTTGTTGTGGAGCACGTGCTCTAGCTGCGCGGGCTTCAGTAGTTGTGGCTTGCGGGCTCTAGAGCACAGGCTCAGTAGTTGTGGTGCACGGGCTTTGTTGTTCTGCGGCATGTGGGATCTTCCACACCAGGGCTCGAACCTATGTCCCCTGCATTGGCAGGCGGATTCTTAACCACTGTGCCACCAGGGAAGCCCCATGAAAAGATTCTTAAGTATCTTGGAATATACCTTCTCACACTAAATTTTATCTAAATTTCTATTATAATTGTAGTCTGTAACAGTGATCTAGTATGGACAGAATTGTTACTTTTTACATATGCAAGTATCATTTCCACAGGAAGTCATAAACCTCTTTCAGGATAAAGATTGGCTTATTTCTTTGTATCTCAAGCACAGCTGGAGATAAGATAAAGATTTTAGTACTGCTTGTTGAATCAACAAACAGAAACTCTGTCACCCTCTGGTGCTGCATAAACTCTTTGGGCCTTGAAAACTACAAGAATGGTAGTAACGGCACCTATGCAGAGGGAATGCTGTTGGCCTAATGTGACAGGTTAAGACCTGGAAAAAGAGCCAGACAGTGGAATAAGTGCCCCTCGTACGTTATTTCTGAGTCTCTCAATCTTATGAATAGGTATTATCTTCCTTTCTACAGATGAAGAAATTGAAGCTTTGGGAGACTTAAGATTCTTGCTTAAAGTTTAAAAGCTAATGCTTTCTTTCTGTCAAATTGTATTACATATGGATCCATATTTTTGTCAGGAAGGTGATTAAATATTTGTTTGGGTCATAGAACTCTCTGGAATTAGGAGAGCAGTGTGTGACAACCCAGGCACAGAGCTTCTCTCTGAAGCTCACAGGCCCAGTATGGATCAGGTCTGTAATGCTGGCTTGGTTGGTATCTTGCTGCAGTAGCTCAGACTAAATGGTACACTGGCTTATGTTATTTGTAAGCAACACAAATTACCTTTCAATACAACCAGATTTTACAAGTTACTTCCCTTAATTTTTAATGTTATATTAAGGATTAAGAAACTTTGAGTGGCATGCATACATTTGATTTTATCAGTGGTTCCTAGTTTTATTTTGCATAGATTGGTTTTTTTCATTCTAGTGTATGGAATAAGGCTTTTTTAAAAAGACTGCATAGATGACTCAAAATATAACCATCTGTATTTTGAAATTTGTGATACTGCAGTTCAGACCCAGAAGTTTGAGAACATGTTGCACTTAAATATATACTTTTGTAGAGCATTATCTCAATATTTGGCACTTTTGGTATATTGCTGCCAAACACTTAGGTTGTGTATTTCCAGCAGTAGGAAAAATGGCTAGAGCAAATTAAGAAGTGGACTTAGCCTTGGGACTTTGGATTTTCCAGCCATGGACTTGTCTGTTTCTGTTACTGTGAAGTGTACTTTTCAGAGGTACCCTGTGGACTGCCACAGTTGTAGAGAGGGACATGAATGGACGGACTTTGTATTCTTTGCTTCCAAAAGAGACCATTTTCCTTTTGTTAATGTAGGTTAGACCTATTAATATTTATGTATTTTTACATAGGTTAGATCTATAATACTGAGAAATCACATGCTTCCCTCCCCACCGCCCCCCACCCCGTTGTATAGCTTACAATATGGAGTATCATTTTTATGGCTTGGCCAAATTGTCATACTTTTTTCTAAGTCTGGATCGGCTTCCAACATCCATTGCCTTCTCAATGTCATGAAACATATCTGTGAGTTCCTTTCATAAGAATTTTTTTGTCGGTGTCACTTCCTCTGAGACATCTTCATCCTTTTCATCATACCCACTTTTCTCACTTATATTGATAAGTTTGCCTCCACGAAGTTCTTCCTCCGACTGCGTATTGGTCTCCCTAATGGCAGCAGTGTCAACGTTCTTCGCAGTCAGCTGTTTCTTCTATAGCCCCACTTATGTTCCATTAGAATTTGACTTCCAGTGTTAGCACTTTTGTTCCTTTACTGTAGCTTTATCTTTGTTGGCAAGTTCTCTTGTTTGGTTATCCCTTTTTGTAAAATGTCACATGGGTTTGTCACTGGGAGACAAGGAGGAAACACAACCATATGCTTTGCAGTCTGTGTATGACCTGGATAGCAGATGTTCAGTGACCAGTCATTGACTGGCTTTGAGAGAAGTGTTGTGATTGGTCACTAATAATGATGTAAAAGATTGGAGAAAATTATAAAACTAGAAATATAAAGCATTCTGTATTTTCAGTATTTTCATTTCTCATTACATTTTAAAAAGACGGCCTGATGTTTTAGAAAAAATATATTTATGGGTATCGTTTATACAATAAATCATATTTTAAAGTGCTAAGCATATATTCATTTACTCCTCACAATAATCCAATGAAGTAGGTATTACTGTTTGTTATCCCTTCTGCAGATGAACAGAGAGAGAGTAATTTGTCTGGAGCTTATCCTGACAGTCTGGCTCCAGAGTTCATGCTTTATGTTACATTTTGTGAACCAGCACTAGTTTATAAACTGTTGCCAGTCTGCAAAGAATTGGGATTTGAATTTTGCAAGTCTTTTAAAAGCTACTTTTTTTTTTTTTTTTTTTTTTTGTATTCTAGGGTTTTTTTCCTAGTATATTAGTATTCTGGGTTTTTTCTCTTTGGACCACGATGGATGGAAAATTTAAAAACAAAACAGCTGTCCTTCACCACAGAGAGCTTGAAAAATCTCAGTAGGCTATGCAGGAAATCCCATTCAGTACTCTAGAAGTGATCCGTATTCAAAGAATGTGTTTTGGTCTTCATAAAAGGATTAGCTAATGAATGTGCCATATATATTACATCTATCTATCTCAATCAAGAATTTTGCTGAATTGAACAACTTCTGATTCTGATTATCCTGATAGAGAAAAGAGGGCTTTTACTGTCAACACCTTAGAAAGAGGCAAGGCTTCTCTCAAAAACTTCTGCTGTTTTGAAACTGGAGCAGATTCCTGAAAGTCAAGGTACTAAATTGTACCATTCACCTTTGTGCTTTGTGTGTAGATTTATCAGTTTCTTTAACAGTGATAGGAGAAAACGTGCTTGATTGCCGTCACCATAAGCATGACATGCAGATTAAGAATTCACTGACTCATTTTACCGAACCGTTCTGTAATGTGCTTCAGCACTTCATATATGAAAGATATGTAAGTTATAAATCATTAATAAGCATAAAGTGAAAGTCCATGAACCTCACCACTAATTAAGATCTAGGAACCTACTTTGTTGCTTCCCTATACAATTTCCCTGCCTCCCCTGGAGGAAAATACTCTCCTGAATTTTGTGTTTATCACTTTTATAGATTAAAAAAACCCATAAATGTCTGCATCTCTAAATAATATGTATTTCAGTTTTGCTGTTTCTTGAGCTATGTGAAAATTGTTATGTAGTCTTCTTGAGACTTTTAATGAATTCATCATTGTTTCTGAAATCATCCTTATCTTTCTAGGTGGCTGTAGCTCCTTTGGGCTGCTCTATACATTATCATTGTGTGAAAAAGCTACAATTTATTTATTCTCCTATCAATGAAAGTTTAGATTGTTTCCAGTGTTTTGTTATTTTTTTTTTCCCCTCTGTAACAGTGAATGCTGCTTTGAGCATACTTGTACATTTCTCCTGGCATCTATATGCAAGAGTTTCTCTAGGTATATACCTGAGAGTAGAGCTGTTAGATTGTAGGGTATGTGGTGTTCACTTTAACAAGATAATGCCAAATGTTTCCTAAAGTGATTGTAGCAATTTATAATCCCACATACTGGGTGTCTAAGTACCTATTGATGCCCATTTCTGCCAGCACTTACTATTGTTAGAGTTCTTAATTTTTACTAATCTAATGGGTGTAAAATGGTATTTCATACTGTTTTAGCTGGTAAATGTCAAGGCTGAGGATTTGCCTTTTGTGCTTCTTTTTATTGAAATGCCTCTTCATGACTGTGGGCCTTTTTTCCAGTGATTTCTTTGTCTTGTTATGAGTTTAGCAGTTCTTTGTGTACTAGATACTAATCCTTTCTCTGTTATATACATTGTCAGTATCTTTCTGTAGTTTAGTGGTTTATATATTCAGTTTCTTTAAAGTGTCTTGATAAACAGGTTTTTGATACTAATATAATCAATTTTATCAGTCTTTTCATTTATGGTTAATGCTTTTTATATTTCATTTAAATTAAACACCCCTTCCCTACCTTGGGATTGTAAAGAACCGTTCCTGTATTTTCTTGTAAAAGTTTGAGTTTTGCCTTTCAAGTTAAAGTCTTTAATCCCGTGAGAATTGGTTTATGTATGGTATAGGGTAGGGATTTTATTTTATTTTTTATGTGAATAATCAATTACCCCAGCTCCATTTATGCAACAGTCTCTTTTCCCCAGTGATCTGCAGTGCAGCCCCTTAACATTTAATTTCTCTTCATAAAAGTCTGTATTTGTTCCTGTACTATGCATTCTGCTTTTGGACTGTGTGCTGCTTTTCATTTGCCAGTTTGTCTTTATGTTAATACCATTCTGTCTTAATTAGTATTGTTTTATTTTATTTTACTTATTTATTTTTAATTAATTATTTTTTGGCTGTGTTGGGTCTTCGTTGATGCACGCAGGCTTCCTCTAGTTGCGGCGAGCGGGAGCTACTTTTCATTGTGGTGCGCAGACTTCTCATTGCAGTGGCTTCTCTTGTTGCGCAGCATGGGCTCTAGGCGCGCGGGCTTCAGTAGTTGTGGCTCATGGGCTCTAGAACGCAGGCTCAGTAGTTGTGGCACACGGACTTAGTTGCTCCGAGACATGTGGGATCTTCCCGGACCAGGGCTCAAACCTGTGTCCCCTGCATTGGCAGGCAGATTCTTAACCACTGCGCCACCAGGGCAGCCCCTGTTTTATTTTACATGTTGATATCTGATTGGGCAAGTTGTCTTGTTTGATTCCTTGAGCGTTTTGACTGTTCTTTAGGTTTTTGCTTTTTCACGTAAAGTTTAGAATCAGCTTATAAAATTTTATAAAAGAATACTTTGGGGATTTTGGTTGGAAATGCATTTAATATTTACATGAATTTTAGAGAGAATTGACATTTCTTACAGTATTGAGTCTTCTTACGAACATGATGTCTTTACATTTATTTATGGCTTTTTATAAAGTTTTATGATTTTTTTCCATGCATATATTGCAGAACTTTTGTTAGATTTATTCCTAGTTACTGCATTTCTTTTTGCTATTGTAAATTGTGTCTGTGGGGAAAATTCTCTTTTGAGCTTTTTTTTTTTTTTTGTGGTATGTGGGCCTCTCACCGCCATGGCCTCTCCCGTTGCGGAGCACAGGCTCCAGACGCGCAGGCTCAGCGGCCATGGCTCACGGGCCCAGCCGCTCCGCGGCATGTGGGATCCTCCCGGACCAGGGCACGAACCCGTGTTCCCTGTATCGGCAGGCAGACTCTCAACCACTGCGCCACCAGGGAAGCCCCTCTTTTGAGCTTTTTACTGGAAAATAGAAATGCATTTGAGATTTTCATATTGATAATAATATTCAGTTACCTTGCCAAACTCAATGAATTGATTTTTCCTTAAATTTTTTTTGACCCTTTATCTCTTTCTCTTGACTTTTAAAGTTGGCTTGAACCTGCAGTATGGTGCTGAATAGAAGTAGTAATAGCAGACATGTTTGTCTCACTTCGATTTTAAAGGGAACGTTTCTAACAGTTCTTCATTAAGAATGATTTAATTTGTTATAGGCTTTTGGTAGAGGTAGATACCTTTTATCCTTTCTATTCTTATTTTGCTAAGTTTTTTTTTTAATTACAAGTAAGTATAGCTCTCATCAAAAGCTCTTTCTGCATCTTTACCTGATCACATGTGAGTATTTTTCCTTTAATCTGTTAATGTGGTAAAAATCAGTTCTAGGTTTTCTGACCCGACTTTGCATTTCTGAGATGAACCAAATTTAGTCATAGTTTGTTTTTTTAAACTTTTTAATTCAGAGTAGGACTAGGAGTGGAGAGAGTGGCAGTGATGGGAGGGGTGGAGGTGATGAAACAGGGCAAGAAGCTGGAAAAGATAGTCATTTCAGTGCTTATACAGTGACTTAGGATGCTTTTGGGGCATTATGTTCTTAGGAGGAAGTATAATTAAACAAGCAGGTATTTATTTGATCTTTTCTAAAATTGACCGTAGGGAAAATGATATTTTCATTACATATAGAATTGTAAATTTTTCCTGTTATTACCTCTCTTCTTATTTACCATTCCTTTAAAATTAAATCCTATGTGTAAATTTTATAAGGGATTTTGAATATATGGAGTAGATTACATGAACAACACTGAAAACTATTTTCTTTGAAACAAGCATTTGTTTTACAGAATTTGAGTTTATGGGACTGCAAAATAGGGTATGTATTTGTTTTACAGAATATATCTTAAGCCTGTGGAATCTTTAGGTTGGGATGGTTGCAGCGCCTGTTGTCCACAAATGCATCTTACAGTATGTTTGTTGCTGTATGTTCCAAAACATACCTGAATTTAGGTATTAGAGAAATCCCATTGTAGAAAGTCCAGTAATCAGGGCAAGGCGATGACGGTAGCCAGGAGATCCAGAAGTAAGAAGGTTCTGCATAATGTTCCCAAAGCCTGGTGATCATTTTTATGAAGCCCCTACCTCAGGGTTTCCAGTTATGCTGCTGTGGGTTGTTTTTTAAGGAATCATTGTAATTTTACAGAGGAAGTTAGTAGGGAAGTAGTATTTATTTTACAGAAAGTCACATTTACAGAAAGGAATTTTGTAACTGTTACTGCTTTAACATTTTCCTGAAAAATAGTTCTCTCACCTATTCCCTGCCTTCCTCCCGCTCTTTCCCTTTCCTTCTTCTCTACCTTCACCCCTCCCTCTCTCGTGACTCTGGGTAAGCTACTTCACCCTTTAAAGCCTCATCAAGGAAAAGAGGGTAATAATTTTAATCTCATTAGATTGTTAGCCTTCAATGAAATAAATCATGCCAAGTGCTCAGCATAGTAACACCGGTCTCAAACACCGTAAGTACGTATGAAGTGGCAGCCTAGTAGACAGAAAGATAATATTTAAAGACCATATCTAACTTTATCATATACATTTATATTGAGTGTCTGATCTAGGAAGTTCAAACTTGACAGTGATCCTCTTAAAAATAAGTAAGGCCTTGATAGAAAAATGAGAAAGGGTTAGTTTTACAAATGCGGAGGAAAAACTACTATATTAGTAGTTCAATAAAAGCAGTGTGGAAGAAGGCACCATATTGTATGTGTATGTGTACAAGCACACATACAGGCACACTTTTTTTTTTTTTTTTGCGGTACACGGGCCTCTCACTGTTGCGGCCTCTCCCATTGCGGAGCACAGGCTCCGCGGCCATGGCTCACGGGCCCAGCCACTCTGCGGCATGTGGGATCTTCCCAGACCGGGGCTCAAACCCATGTCCCCTGCATCGGCAGGCAGACTCTCAACCACTGCGCCACCAGAGAAGCCCCACAGGCACACTTTTTAAACAATGAAGCTCCTGTCCAGGATGCATGGTTCTGATGACAGTATAGATTGGAACACACCTTTGTAAAGCAATTTGGCATTAGGTATCAAGACCTCTACGTATCTTAATTTAAACTTATTTCAACAAAGATTTGTGTTGGTCATAGCCAGGATAATTATTCACATTGTCCTCTGCACAAAGGGGCCACATGTGTATATCAGGCACAACACAGAAATGTCACTTCTGAGGTCATGGGTGGGTTTAGGGATCAAGGCCTTCTGGCCACACTTTGGAGCAGCGGTTGCCTGGTGTGTAGATGCACAGCAGCACCTGTGGCGTGTCTGGACTCAGGAGTGCTCATACTCATGGCCACACTGGTGTGTACAACAGTGTCTTGTCTGGATTCAGTTCCAGGCATCCCCTGAGATTATTTTTTCACTTACCTGCCCTTTTAGGGGATGATTCTCAAACTCCCACCTCCCTACCCCTACCACCCCCTCTGACAGGAACTAATGTCGTAGTCTCTTCTGAGAAATTTGGGGCAGGCGTGTCTGGCACTGGCTTAGGCATATTTGTGCCTTGATGTCCAGGGGTTATTTTTGTGAGTACGCAAGAGCATGACTCATGGGCAGGGATACATGTATGCACAGCCAGATCTGTTGCTTGCTGGGGTTCTTGAACCCCAACCCTGGCACAGCTACCTTGTGTAGTTGTTCAAGTTGTACAATAAAATACCAGTTCATAATTTGAGAATGGGATAACTTTGCTAATCTGCACAAAGTCTTTATGTGCTTTTGGAGGCCCTGGATATAGCCTGTACAGTAGTAGGAAAGTGTTTGAAAAAAATGTGATATACCCATATGATAGGATGGGGTGTAATGATTTGGGAAGAATTTTTAATGATGTGAAAACGGTGCTTATGATATGAATGATAAAAAACAGGACACATACAAAGAAAATGGTGTTCGATTGTGTACAGATATGCATAGAAGAAGCATTAGAAGGGAATGAAATGAATTGTTACAAGTAGTTAGCTTTGGTTTTGGGATTACAGGTAGTGATATTTTTTCTTTCTATTTTCCCTCTGTATTTTGTTTAGTGAGCATGTGTTGCTCTTATAGTAAAAGGGAAAATGAAAATTATAAGAAATTTTTAGAACCTACAAAAATAAAGTCATGTTCTGAAGACCTGCAGCTGTCTATTCAACTGTTACTTGTAAATTTACTTCTTCCTGGAGATAATACAACTTCTTTAGACTCATGAGAAATGTCTATAATTTATACCTTTGGGAGCATGAGTTTACAATAGAGTTTACGAATTTACTGATAGTGCCAATTTAAGATGTATTTAAGTTATGTAGTATCAAAGGATTATATAGCTAAATAAGGTATTAATTATTACATAATATCAAGATTGATCGTATATATTATATATACCTTGATAATTTATCAATATAGAAAATGTAGTTCTTGGTATAGCACCGAGTGGGGCCCTTAATGTAACCTTCACACTTTCTTCTAATGAAACCAGCTTTGTGGTAGTAATTATGGTGTAGGATGACATAGAAGCCTGAGATTTGTATTCATGTGTTTTTCTGCTGTGTCTTAGACATGGATACTTTTAAGTATAGTGTACTCGAGATAGAATATCAAAATAGATATGTATATATTGTTGTAATTTTAATATTAAATGAGAAAAATAGTGATTATGTTCAACAAAACTGTCATTTCCATTAATCTTCACACAATCTTTAAGATTATTTTTGCTATTTTACAGATAAATGAAACTGATGCTCAGATAACATTTTACAGATAACCTAATTATTTAAATAAGTGGAAACTCAACCCAGGTTTATCTCATTCCAGAATCAGTGTTATAAACCACTTTGCTTATATTTCCTTTTTATTATTAGGGAATATACATTTTTTCATATATGTGTTTACTGTTTTGCTTTCTCATACAAATTACCATGGTAATCTTTTCCTCTCTTGATGTGATTTTGTGCATATTTACATGAACTATCAAAACATTGTAGATTTCCTTTATGTTAAATTTTTATATGATTCTCTCCATTTTAAATTTCTTATAGTGCTTCAAGTTATTCGTCTAAAGATAAGTAAGGTATTATTTTCTATTTTTTGAGATTTAGCTTTAAGAAATTAAACTCTTCTCTATCTAGAATATGTAGGCTGAGAAGGTTGTATCTTAGTTTTTCATGGAATTATTTCAGCACAACTTATTAAATAAATTTTTTTTCTTCATTGCCCTGTGATGACTACTCTATACATTCCTCACATGGAATGTTCTCTTTGTACTTTTTACCTTCTTGTCCAGATGCCATTCATTCTTCAGAATCTACTTTAGCTACCAGAGCTCCATAGCTTCATAAAATCTTTTCTAATACCTGATTTCCTAGCTGGAATTTTGTAATTGCCACGGCACTGTATGTAGCTGTTAACTCATGCTACTCATTTTTACCTTGAACATTTAAATTGCTATGGTAAGACTAGACATTTTTAGAGAGCACAGTCTTTTTCATCATAGTATCTCGTAGGGTATCTATTTTGGTGCTGTATACATAAATAGACTTTCTGATAAATATTTGGTGGTGTTTTTTTGTTTTACATTTATATACAGTTGGGCCTATTCTGATGTCTGTTCTCTTCCCCTCACTATATATCTATACCAGTTCCACAGTGTTTTAATTATTAATGAGTAGGATGAGTCCATCTCACCTGTTCTTCTGTCTTTCAAAAAATTTTTTGTAGATTTGCATGTTTCTTTTTTCTCAACTAGATATAGAATAACCTTTTCAAGTTCTCAAATTTAAAACTTAATCAGATATTTGTTGGAATTATGTAATAATGCACTTTTGTAGTATTGTCTGATCTGCAAACATGGTCAATAGGCCCTTTATTTCAAGTGTTCTTTTTTGTTTCTAAGATGGCTTTTTAAATTGCTTTGTGTATGTTAAGGGGAGCTTAAACAAATTGAATTCAATTAGATTTTATCATGTACCCAAGTGAAGGAGGAATGCAATCTAGGTTGAGAAGGTTGTATCTCATTTTTTCATGGGATTATTTCAACACCATTTATTTAATGCAGTTAGATTTATTTACCATCATTCAAAATATTGGAAAGCTGTAAATGTGGCTGACAGTGCTCTGAAGTCATAACTCTTATGTTTTGCTGGAGGCAGAGAAATTTTAACACTTGAGGAACCTCTAGGTTTAAAGATTTTAGATGCTTGGATTATCTAATTTACATATTATCTAATATTCATTACTTAGGACCTGACATTTGATTTCTAAGGGTGAAAACAGTTACAAGTGTTTTATTATTTCTTGATTTATTAAAAATTAGAATCAATGGAACTTTTTCCCCGTGGTTTTATGTAAGTGACACTGGTTTTTCTCCTGTGGTTTATGCAAGTGGTCAGCCAGGCCACTTGTTTTATTTCTGGGTGGCTGCATTGGGTCTTAGGGAAGGAAATTTTCCTTTGGCAGAAAAAGCAAAAATGTGTTTATTCATTCCATTTGTAGTAGCATTGATCCAAGAGGAGCTTTTGAGGAAAACCAGAGCGGTTAGGCTTTGAATATAAATAACTCCCATTCATCTCCTAACTGATGGAGGAAAGTAAAAGGTTAAGGATTAATACTATGTCAATTATAGACAATACAGAGTTCTAGAGCAGAAGTTGTAAACTGATGGTTCATTCAACCAAATATAGCCCTCAGACTGTTTCTTTTGCCTACTGAGTGTTTCCAAAACTTATTTAATTACTTTATAACATCTAAAAATTGTTTTATATGAGTACTTTGCATTGGATCGATCACCTGTATTTTCAGTCTGGCATGTTAATAGCTGTGGCACTCTGTAGATATTAAGCCCCACTTAGCGCTTCTAACATGGTCTCAGCATCTAACTTTGCAACGCCTGTTCTAGAGGCGCTTGAATACAGAAGTAATAGTAGATCTAATACTGTTAATGCCGCTGAACCTTCAACATTGAGTAAACAGGAGATAGAATAGTAGCCATGAAGATTTTAGGTAGTGAGAGTTTGAGTTGAATATGGGATGTATGAGAAAGAGTAGCTGCAGAGGAATCCAAGGTTTTTACCTGAGCAGCTGTACGGACAGAAGTGCCATCAACTGAGATGAGGGAGACTACAGGTAGGTCAGGTTTGGGGAGTGAGATGGAGTTCAGTTTTGAACATGTTAAGTTTGAGGTCTCTGTTAAAACATCCTAGTGGAAATATTGAGTAGGCAGTGCTATGAGAGTGCGGAGGTGGAGAGAAATGTCTGGATGGGATAAATAAATTTGAGCTATATAGATGATCCAGAAAGTCTGAGATGGGATGAGGTCACAAAGAGAGTGGAGAACCTGGGACTGAGCCCTGGGACATGTCAGCATTCAGGGATTTTAGAGAAGAGGAGTTCAGCAAAGGAGATGAAGGAGCATCCAGTGAGGTGGGACAGAAAGGAAGGAGGTGTGGTATCCTGAAGGACAAGTGTCTAGACCTGGCTTCACCCCCAAAGCAGAGCCTGAGACAGGGACTTTTTAGGCAGGTGATTTATTTGGGGAAATATTAACAAGAAATAGAAGTTGGAGAACTAGGGCACGTGATACAGAGAAGGAAAGTCAATCTAAGGGTGTATTATTGACCTGGTCACTTCTGTGAGCAGCTGGGGCTTGATCCTTAGGAAGCCCTCAGAAGACATGAAGAATATGCCTTTTGGTGGGAAGAAGAAGGTATTTATCTACCAGACCTCATCCCCCCATCGGTTAGGGGTTGCCCAGCGTGTTGGTATTAACCCCTTCATGCTTCCAGGCTCATTATGACTCAGGATGGCCGAAGAGTTCCATTAGGTATCTTATTGCAAAGCCTTTGAGCGGGAAGTGAGCCCTACCAGTGCAGCAAGCAGCTAAGGGGAGGTGCCTCAGCTGGCGTGCAGATGTGAGGCAGAGCGTGAGAGGTGTCCCATACAGCCCACCCTCTTGTACCCTCCACTGAATGCTTGCCCTTTACTGCGAAGCTTTCAAGGTGGTGGCTGGCCACAGTCTCTACATCAGACTTATAGCAGGAGAGTTAGTGGAATAACGTTCATTATTTCAGTCCACTGCTTATTCTAGATTTTCCTCACCTTCAGCCAGCAGTTCAACAGGCTGATCCATTCTCCTGGTAGAGTGACCCAGATTTTTTTCCCCAAGGGATCAGTGCCTGTAGTGACTTTATCCTTGTCGGGCCATAGTTGCTGTAGCTGCCCATTTCCAGTTATCCCTGGGCATGGCAGCCTCAGTCGAATCCCCTAGGTTCGCGATACCCTCTCTCCTGTGCCTGTTGTGTAGCAGCAGCCATAAGTCCTCGTGGTTGTTAGGGTCAGTCTACAGGACCCCACCACCACCACCGCCGCCCCACGCTGCCACGTCCCCTCATTCCTCTCCCGTTTGATTATTGCTTTGAAATTCTTCCTGTAGCTCCTGACTGAAGCGCCTCCCCTTCTCCTGCAGAATCAGAATTTTTAACCCAGTGGAGCCTAAGGTTGCCAGTCTGCTTTTCATCTTTTGGTTCCTGGACTCTTGTTTTGTTTTTTTTTTTTAATCTGTCAGAGACACAGTGGCACATTTTGGCCTTGGGAAGACTGTGTCAGATCACTTACCTGCTTGGATGACAGTGCCCAGTTCCCTCAAGATGTTACCAATCTTTTATACATAGAAATTTTTGTTATATTTGTTAATCCAGGACTCTTGGGTTATATATAAGATAAATAATTAGGGGAAGAAAATTTCACAAAAGGTGATTAGTTACATTAGTCAAATGTATCTCCTCACTCTGTGAATTAAGCTAGTTTGTTATCTGGCTTTGTTCTTAGTTGCAAAGTTAGAGTAAACTCACTGAAAATTTCATTTCACCTAAAATTGTTTAATAAGGCTTTGAAAAAGTAAAACCAGTACTAGAGAGGACTTTGTGGTTCGGAGAGTTTTGCCAATGTGCCTCTGGCTTATAATAGGTTATTGTCATGGAATATAAGGATCTTAGTGCCTGTAATAAAACTGATTTTTTAATACATTGAAACAACTTAAACTGTGATAAGAATATAGAAATATGCCTCTTTTGATAATTTTACAAGAATAAAGAGGAATTACTAATTTTTTCTCTTGGTATGTGAATAAAGAAGAATTACTAATTTTTTTTCTTTTGTTATCTCCTGCTTCATAAGCTATGATGAGAACTGTGTACTTTTCTTGGTACACCTGCTTGTCTTTTAATATCTTGAGGGTGACAACTAGGGTGTTGTATCACCTATTGGTATTTCGCAGAGCTTAAGATAATGCCTCACTCTTAGTAAGTCCTCCATAAATAGTTGTTGAGTTAATCCAAGGGGAGAAATATATGGCTCATGCATGTGGCATGTGATAGCATTGATGAACTTTGTTGTTAAAGTTAGTTTTCATAAAATTAAAACTTGTTTTAAATTATAATAATGTTTTAGACTTTCTTCCTTTTTTCTTTCTTTAAACAGATAGAGGGACAAGAACAGAATCACCAGCACTGGCTGAAGGTAAATATGTCTTTCGGGGAAATGATTATTCAAATACAAGTGAAAAGTTATGATTTAAATAAAAAACTATATTGACTAAATATAATTTAAGGAAAATGTTCTGTATATAATACTGAACTGCTAAAAATGTCTGTAGGAAATACCCTATATTGTTTAGTTTCTGGCTTAGAATGGGAAGTAATATAGATTAATTAGAAGTTTTTTTTGCAGCTTCCTTTCAATAGGAGAGGTATGTGTTTTTCTTTGAATTCCCTTTTAAGTCATTTTAGCTGTCACCAGTATAATTGATCAAAAAATGTCTAAGCCATAATTGTAGTAGTTAAAAATAAAATGTATATATATATTTGAAAGCTAGCTAGAAGGAAAGACACTTCTACCTATAATGGCTTTTGGTCCTTTTGTAAAGTCTTGAAAGTAAAGAACACAACCACAACAAAAAAATAATTACCGTTAAAGGGTCCTGAGTACCTAACCATTTATAATCCTGTAATTGTTTTAATTATAACAAGTTAATAGGTATTTGAAAATGTAATTTTTCTATAGACATACTTTGTGTTCTTCAAGAGAAAATGATCAGCTTAAAGTCTCTGTGTTCTTTCTAATTATAAACAGATATTTATATTTCAAAACTTGCCTGTCATTTTATTAGAACTGATGCGACAGTTATCATAGTAGTCCTTTGGAATTGTAATCATCTCAGCTACTCTCTGTGTCACAGTGCAGGAGTTCTCAACCATTTTTTTGTTCCATGAATTCTAATAATAATCCATGATTTTATGACGTAAAATGCATAGATTTAAAAAGGAAACCAGTTAGTATTGAAATGTAGTTAACGAATATTAAAAATGCAAATTTTTGTTAGAGTATTATATATGCTTCTCACATTAGAGAATAAGCTTTAATGACAATTCTGCTAAGTACTGCAATTTTGAATAATGATGAGTTTGCAGTAATTGTAATGTAATGTGAAAATACCTGTGATGTTTATTAATGACAAATTCATAGATATTTCTAATCCTACTGTGGCTTGTTACCTATAATCTTAATTGAAGGAATTGCTAAATCTCACGTAGAGGTTAGTAAGAAGTTTCCCATCTAGATTCAGCAGATCACTGAATTCTCTCTCTGAACCTCAGATTAAGAACTCCTATTAGTGAAAAGTCAGCCAGACCTTTCTTTCTCCATCGTATTTGAGTAAGTGTAGTTTTTTATGCTCTGTATAACTAATCTTAAAGGAGTTATACATCCATTCCTTAAGAAATATTCTAACCGAAATAGCTTTGAAGAAACTTCTGTTTGCTAATCAATAATCAGAGAAACAACAGCATATTCTGTAGAAAAGGGAACAGAAGATAAGTGTGAAGCCCTGGAGAGTGCTTGCCTTCAAAGACCTCACATTCTTGTTCAGGGAACATGACATAAACATGTAGAAAGTAACATATCAGTTTGAGATGCTAAAAGTTTAACAAGAGAAATGTCATAATTGTCATAGGAAGGATGCAAATAGTAAGTGCTCTGATGCTTGTGTTATGGAAGCACAGAAAAAGATCAAGACTTGTAAGAAGTCACCAAGTGTCTTCCATTTACTTCAGGAGTATGAACTATACATGAGAACATGCCACCCTAAGCCAGGAAGAGCCTGGAATGGTGTCACTAAATTTGAATGTCCAGGACCTTGTAGCTGACTACTAATAAAGGGAATGGCAGGTGTATTGAAGTTTGGTTGATGACAAAAATAGCTCTAATATTTGTTTTGAAGAGGACATGGAAGGGGTGTCTGACTTTCGTGGTGTCTGTTTGGGTTTTTTGGTTTTGTTTTGGTTTTTTTCCTTTTTTTTGGTTGTGGTCCTTGATTCTTTCTATCAGTGTGATCTGACTCTGATGCCATATTCTAAAGATGTTCTTAAAAGCTGCACTGTCAGCGTCATTGGAATAAGCCCCACTTTTAAAAAACTAATTTGCTGCTTTGCCCAAGTCACCAAGTTTCTCTAGTCCTCATTTCCCTTCTTTTATGAATTTAGAGAATTGAGCTACATGATTTCAAGTCATTTCGTGAACCTTATATTCTGGCCTCAGATTTTCTATCCCTTGTCATTCCCTTCATTTCCTTCCTTTCTCTTCTCCTTTCTCCCTCCCAGCAACTTTAGACATATGGTAAAAATATTCAAAGTAGTTAAGTGATTTGACCTTGGATTTATATAAGTGTTGTCCTTGTATATGCTATGTGAAACTTTAAAAGCTATAATTATTGGGTAGCATACTTAATTCAAAAAAGTTTATATGATATACACATACTGCATTTTGGTCTTACTTAATGGCTTCAAAAATTCATTTAAAAGGAATATGCTCCACTATACTGAGAAACAGTAGATTACCTCCAGTTTTTTGTAAATCAGGTTTTTTTGTTTGTTTTTGGGTAAATCAGCTTTTATAACATTATTTAGTGAAAGGTATCAGACCATGGTATTTGAAAATAATTATAGAGTATGCTTGTTAAATTTACTGAGGGAATCTGTCTACTCTCTAACTGAAGTAAAGTACTATTTTTAAAAATGATATAAATAAAGCATATATAAGTGGTTTTAATTACCACCTCCTCTGAAAGATCAAAATGTAATGAATGACCCCTGTTGGAGTCTTTTTAGCATTATCTCTTAAGAGAGATATCATATTATCTTTTAAGATACTGATTTAAAGATGTACAAAATGTAGAAAAATTATTGAAGTATGTATCTTAAAACTTATATGATTACAAAGAAGAGAAAATTTATATTTTGTTTTTGTATTCTGTTTGATTATGATGAGCCTGGAGAAGTTATGTGTAAGAGATTTTAATTTAAGTTCAAGAACAAGGAAAACGTTTAAATTCCTTTTATTTTTAATTTTTTTATAAATTTATTTATTTTTGGTTGCGTTGGGTCTTCGTTGCTGCACGTGGGCTTTCTTTAGTTGCAGCGAGCGGGGGCTACTCTTCGTCGTGGTGTGCAGGCATCTCACTGCAGTGGCTTCTTTTGTTGTGGAGCACGGGCTCCAGGTGCGCGGGCTTCAGTAGTTGTGGCTCGCGGGCTCTAGAGCGCAGGCTCAGTAGTTGTGGCCCATGGGCTTAGTTGCTCTGTGGCATGTGAGATCCTCCTGGACCAGGGCTTGAATCCGTGTCCCCTGCATTGGCAGGCGGACCCTTAACCTCTGCGCCACCAGGGAAGTCCCTAATTCCTTTTAAATTCCTTTAGCGTACCAGGCTCAAACAGAACAATCTGACAAGGTAGAGAAATATCTAAGGACACTTCTTAGTTAGCATCTGTTGTCTTTTTCTAGTCATCGTATTTTTTTTTCCTTGAAATTTTTTTTCTGTGAGAGTTTTATTCCTAATTTAGAAATTTTAATGCTGGTACTGAATTAATTTCTTTCAGGAATAATTGAAAAATTTCTTAACTCCTTTCGGATAAATTATGTGTACTTTTATTTATGACCAAGAAGCAGTATGGCCATATGGTTAAGAGAAATGTTGGGAGCCAAATTTCCTCAGTGAGAATTCCACCTTCATTGTTTACTAATTGTTGACCTTGAGCAAGTTACTTAATCTTTCTGACCTCAGGTTGCTCAGAGATAAAATAAGGACTATGGTGCTAACTAACCACATAAAATAGTTGAGGATTTTATGAGATAATACTGTATCTGTAATACTTTAGCATATTATGTGATACACAGTAAGATCTCATTCATTGACTTTTACTTTTTATTTAGTAATTACTTTCAATTAGCACCTCTGCAAGGTGCTTTGGATATAAAAGTTAGGTTATAGTTGCTCAGGGAAAAATGAATTCTATTGCTCTTAGTTCCTTCAGTCTGTAATGTTTAAGAAGGTCCTTAATTTCCTAAATAAACCCTTCTAAATAAAGTTCTTTCAGAAGCTAAATCCTCATAATTACGAGACAGGAGATTATCTTGTAATTTTTTGCATACGTGAGCGTGTGTGTGTGTGTGTGTGTGTATATATAGTCTGATGCATAACTTTCCTTTACCTCAGTTTAATATATTTTAAGCTACTTCAAATGTTTGATGAGTTGTCAAGCAACACAGGGATTGTTTGGTTAGTTTGGTTCCAAGAGGCCAGTGGAAACTGGGACCAATGAGGAGAAATTAACAAGTGGGTGAGTTTCAGCTTAATACAAGTTTTGTGTGATTCTTGAGGGTTGAATTCATGTCAGATTAAGTGTGTATCATTTGATTATTGGCTGAAGTTTCTTAAAAAGTTTTTAAAAATTGACTTGAGTCTAAAAATTTGTCATTTGAAAACAGAATGACTTGCTCTTTGGATGTAGTCTTGCGGAGTAAAGTATTTAAGTAGAGGCTAAACGACTACTTGGCATAGATCGATGTTGTAGAATAAGTTCTTACTAAGGTTAGATGGTCAAGCTTGAGTCTTCCATTTTAGTGCATGTCTTAGTTTGGGCTTCTTTAACAAAGTGTCATAAACTAGGTGGCTTATAAACAACAGAAGTTTATTTCTCACTGTTCTGGAAGCTCAAAGTCCAAGGCCAGCGTAGATGGTCCCTTCCTGGTCTAAGATTCTCTTACTCATTGATGATTGGATATTAAGCCATCCTGCCTGATAGCTTTCCACTCCTCATGGCGACTATTAATGTTAAGAAGAAACCTCAGTCCACCAAAAAAAAAAAAAAAAAAAAAAAAAAAGGAATTCTCACTTCAGAGAATACTTTATCTTTTTAGTTCAAGTTATGAGGGAAAGTAGAAGGACAGTTTTTTTTCTTTTTTCATTTTTTTGTCCGTGCTGTGTGCCATGTGGGATCTTAGCTCCCCAACCGGGGATTGAACCCATGCTCCCTGCAGTGGAAGCACAGAGTCTTTTTTTTGTTTGTTTGGCTGCGTGGGGTCTTTGTTGCTGCGTGTGGGCTTTCTCTAGTTGAGGCGAGTGGGGCTACTCTTTGTTGTGGTACATGAGCTTCCCATTACAGTGGCTTCTCTTGTTGTGGAGCACGGGCTCTAGGCACGTGGGCTTCAGTAGTTGTGGTACACGGGCTCAGTAGTTGTGGTACACGGGCTCAGTAGTTGTGGCTCGTGGGCTTATTTGCTCCTCGGCATGTGGGATCTTCCTGGACCAGGACTCTAACCCGTGTTCCCTGCATTGGCAGGCGGATTCTTAACCACTGCGCCACCAGGGAAGCCTGAAGCCCAGAGTCTTAACCACTGGACTGCCAGGAAAGTCCCGGAAGGTCAATTTTTAAGAGCCTCTTGACCATTTCAATCATAAAAAGATAACGAAATGCTTATTCCTATATATCAAATCCTTGAAGATTTCCTTGAGATTGGAGGTCTCCTGCTTTCCCCCCTCTTTCTCCTCCTCTGAAATCTCTGAGGGGAAAAGAATGATGACAGTTTCGTATTTTATCCTTTCACTACCTTGAGACCTCCTAACCTGGCATTGAGGCCCAAGTTCCTTGCCGTTTTTGCTGTAGTTTGGTGGCTGGGAGAGGAATCAGAGGCACTCTGATTCCTGGAGGGTGAGGCAGAATGTTTATATGTAGTGGATGAGAACCTCTGTAGCCCTTAACCTCCGTGCCAAAATATATTAAAAAGCGATTTTTCTGAGGATGACTGTTGTGTTGTAGGATCAGGATTTTAAGAATTTGGGCTCTCGTTGCTGTAATGCATAGGAACACGAGAAATACCTATGACGATTATTTCAGTGGTGATAAAGGGTGTTGTGGGAAGGTATCAGTGCTGTCTAGACCAGCTTTGATGTGTTAGCAGTAAACCTTTGCCTGCTAACCTTGCCCTTGATTGGGTTTCTCAACTTTGTGGAGCTTATATTTGCATTACTCCTTTGTAGGCAACACATTCCATAAACTTACTCCCTACTTTGTGTGTTTTTTGTTTTTTTTTTTTGTGTGTTTTGGCCGCACCACACGGCATGTGGGAATCTTAGCTCCTCCACCAGGGATCGAACCCGCGCCCCCTGCAGTAGAAGCGCAGAGTCTTAACCACTGGAACCTCAGGGAAGTCCCACTCCCTACTTTGTAAAGTTGCAGTTTGTTTCATTTGACCTAAAGCTACAGCTTTTACAGGATGCCCTTCGTTTAGATATGCTCTTCTTTGATGAACAAGCCTTTTTTACTTGAATTTTAATTCATTCATTAATTCAACTAATGTTTATTGAGTAGTGACTGTATAATAGAATGTCTGCCAGAGGCTAGAGGTTCAAAGATGAAAAAGATGTTTGGAAGAACTTTCCCATAAAACTCATCAATGAACTGCTGTGCTCTATCTTCTGTAACCTGTTCTATAGAAAAGAAAGAGCCAATATATAAAATATCAAAACCAGATAAGAACAGAGAGAAAAATTACTGGTTGGTCTTACATGATAATCCAAAGTAAAATATTAGTAAATCAAATCTAGGAATATGTATTTCTTTAACTGACCAAATAGAGTTGATCCCAGGAATGCATGGATGGTTTAGAAGTAGAAAATATATTCATGTAATCTACCATATTCATAGATTAAATGAAAAAATTGTTGATATTTTATAAAAAATGGCAATTTTGCCTCAGAATAATATATATATATATGTATATTTAATGGAAAATCAAATCAAAGTCCCATCGAGATTTTTTTTTTGTAGAACCTGACAATCACATGAGTGAATAAAAGGCCAAGAATTGCTAAGGTAGTTTTGAGGATGAAGCATCACTTAAACAATAAGCACAGACCACAAAAAAACGATGAAAAATTGGATTGCATGGAACAAAGGGCACCATAAACAAAGTTAAGACGTATTACGGACTAGGAGAAAGTATTTGCCATGTATGTAAGCATCAAAAGATTGGTATTTAGAATTCCTAAGGCCCAGTTGGGGGAAAAAATGGGTGGTGTATCAGTTGGAGTCAAGTTAGGAAAACATACTACTCAGTATTTCAAATAGAGGGAATGTAACATAGAGGATTGGTTATTAAAGGTATTAGAAAGACTGGAAGGGCAAAAGGGAGAAAGAGAGGAATAGAGTGACAAAAAAGGTGGGGTGTTGCCTGCTGCCACCAGAGATAAGCTGCTACCTCTGCTAGACTTCTGTCTCTAACTGGGGCATTGGATGCTGGAATCACCCCAACCAAACTTCTACAGCAACTGCTAGTCTGTCTTGGCTAGAAACAGGAAGGAAGCTTCTCTCTTTCTTTAGCCTTCTCCTCGCCCTCTAGTGCCGCTTATCGAAATAACCTAACAGGAACCCAGCTGGCAGGGCAGGATGTCTAGGGGATGTCGTTTACAGATCCGAAGCCCCAGCAGTATGGAGTAGAATAGTGTATGCAAAGGTAGGTGTGGGGCTGAGAGACAGTGGAAAAAATAAATGGCACAGGTGGCAAAGGATATGAACATACATTTTACAAATGGCCTGTAAACATACAAAGAAATACACATTTATTACTGGTAATCAAGAAAATGCAAATTAAAACATCAGGTATTTCACAATCTAAAAATTAAAGCTTGAGGTTTTGGAGGCTAAGAGAGAGGAAGTCTTTTGCTAGTGGAACAGTGCATTGATAGAAGTACTTTGGAGAGCAATTTGGTACAGTTTAGTAAAGTTAAAGCTGCCTTTTGATTTCTAAATAGCTGTTCTGTGGAAACTCTTCTATATGGGCACAAAGTATGGGTACTGTGTGTAAAGTAGAACTCGTTCATAGAGAGAAATTGAACATCCATTGTCCCTCAGTAGGGGAATGAATAAACAAACTGGTTTCTTTGAACAGTGGCATAGTATGTAACATCTAAAATGACTGAACGTGGATAATTCTCAAAACACCATTGAGTGGGAAAAGTGAGTTTTAAAGGAATATGGACAGTGTATCATGTATGCAGATTGAAAAGCAGAACAGCACTATGTTGTTTATGAATACGTACCTTCGCAGTAAAATTTTTAAAATATGTTTGGCAAGGAAGCATATTTTGAAGACGCTGATTACCTTAGGAGATGGGAGAGGGGAAGAGAGGAAAGAAAGTTAGTTGGGAGAGATTGGGAGATTAACTACACAAAAAAAGTAGGCCAGAGTCTGAAGCAGCTATGGCACAAAGTTATTGCTGGGTGGTAGAGTATGTGAATATGGTTTTTTTAATGTTTGAACTATTTATTAATTCAAAGAGATAGAAAATAAGAAAATTAAGAATCAGCTCCTCTGGGAAGCCTTTGGTTAGGTGTTCCTTTTTCTGTATGTTCATAGAGGTGTTGGCATGCTTCTGTATGGGAGCATGCCACATTATCTGTCTGATCCCTTCCAGTTGTCTGAGAATTTTTCAATGCCAGCTATTCAGTCTTTGTCACAGTGATTGGCAGATAGGAGCCAGGGAAAGATTGTTTGATTTAAAACAGCAATAGCAACAACCAGGCACTGTAAACAGCTAGATATAACAGTTAGGGTTTTATAATGGTAAGATTTTCATTTAATAGACCATCTACGCATTGCTGCATGTGTTTTGGGAGAGTTCAGGCACCTGAATTCTACTCTGGTCATTTTTGTTGGGCATCTTTGAATGAGCCACATGTCTTCTCTGAGCATCAGTGGCTTTAGTTTTAAAATTTTTAGAATTATTGTTACAGACAAAAGAATGTATACCTTTATTTGTGAATTTAAAAGCCTAAAAATAAAAGATTTCCATGAATCCACCAGTAATTGAGGGACTAGGGTATTTCCTAAACCTTTGAAGTTTCCCAGTCCTATGGCCCTGTCCCTTGCCAGAGATAACCAGTATCTTAAATTTTGTGTTTATCATTCCCTTGCATTTTAACATGTATATTTTTACCACCTATAGGTATATATAATTTTTTCCTGGATTTGAAAATAGTGGTAAATTTTAAGAAAGTGAATTCAGTTCAGTGATCATATTTTTTTAAAGAGAAACTTTCATAATAAATCCTTATAAAATAGGTAATTCTGAGTTTCAGTTTTGTTTTGTTTTGCTTTAATATTTCCATCACACACCATCCTGTATACTCCTAAATTATTTACTTCAGAACTTTGTACTGTTCCTTCTCATAACCTTTGTCTGTCCCTGAATACAGGATGTTAGAGCAGGAAGCATTTCTTTCCTCTAAATTTGCAACTCAGGCAGCTAATTTGCATTGGTGGTTTAATTTTTAATGGCTGGGTACATAGAAGAGTACTAGTACTAGTAATCTTTGACTCAAACTCCAAGATGCCATGACAATCTGATGTAATACTCTTTTATTATGGCTCACTTCCATTTAAGGAGCAACATTGGTCTCCTAATTTATTGTACTTATTGCACATAGCCAGGCATCCTAGTGAGTGTTTTATTTAAAATAGCTTAACTGGGAATTCCCTGGTGGCACAGTGGTTAGGAATCCACCTGCCAATGAAGGGGACACGAGCTCGAGCCCTGGTCCGGGAAGATCCCACATGCCAAGGAGCAACTAAGCCCGTGCACCACAACTACTGAGCCTGCACTCTAGGGCCTGCGAGCCACAACTACTGAGCCCACACGCCGCAACTACTGAAGCCTGCGCGCCTACAGCCCGTGCTCTGCAACAAGAAAAGCCACCGCAGTGAGAAGCCCGCGCACCACAACGAAGAATAGCCCTGCTCGCCACAACCAGAGAAAGCCCACGTGCAGCAACAAAGACCCAACATGACCAAAAATAAATAAATTGAAAAAAAATTTTTTTAATAAAATAGCTTAACTAAAATTTTTCTTTTTAAAATACTAAATTTAAGTGTATCCACTAGATGTCAGCATATCGTACCATATGTAGAATCAGCGCCAGAACAAATGTGAGACGTTCAGTCTACCAAGTGAACTGACCTGTGTAAAGTCACATATTTTGTGATAGAGTCAAAACTAGAAATCAAGTCTCCCAATTTTCATTCCATTCTTTGTTTACGTCATATTTCTTTAAGGCAAGTAGCTTAACTCCATGTTAATCACTAGACTAATAAAATACATTGTGCTAGGGATTGGTGGTGAGATTTTAGTACTAATATGATGGTATTATAGCTGGATCATGCTTCTCTTCCTTTATATTTTGCAGAGTAAAGAGAATCAAAGAGTCACTTTATTAAGAGGTACACTGATACCTGGTGATGATAGATTAGATAGTGTTGGTAAGGTTAAGAATTAATTAAGCTACTCTCTGTGAGTTCCTCTGTATAAGTCAGATTTCAACTAGGAAAGCAGAAACCTTGCTAGGTATTTTAAAACAGGAAATTTAATATATGTATTTATTTACGCAAGTGTTGGAAGCCTGAGCAAAAAGAGGATGTTGGGGTCTGTATTTTTACTTAAAACAACTTCTGTCACCAGTTCTGGACTGTTTTCCGGCACCGCCTCTGACACCAAATGTGGGGGCTTTTTTCCCCACACCAGCCAATTCTTCAGCTCTCCAGACACTGTCTAGGTGTCCTATAATTCATTTAATTCTAACAGTATGTGGAGTGAGTGTAGACCCCACAGGTTAAAGGCTGCATCCCATAAGACTGCCCTCCACTCCAGATGCCTGTCTCAAATCCTAGGCCTCCTACTTCTGACCAACCAGATAGATATTGGGGCTTCCCACGACCCCCTTCTCAGGTTCAACAAACTGCTTTAATGACTCACAGAACTCAGGAAAACACTTTACTTACTCGTTCCAGTTTATTATAAAGGATTTTATAAAGGGTACAAATGAACAGCCAGATAGAGAGGTACATAGGGTGAGGTCTGGAAGTATACTGAGCATAGGAGCTCTGTCCCCGTAGAGTTGGGCTGTGCCACCCTCCCAGCATGTAGATGCATTTACCAACCGGGAGGCTCCGTTACGTAGGCATGACTGATGATAAATCATTGGCTATTGATGGTCAAACTCAATTCTTTTTTTACAATTAAAAAATGTTTAATGCCACCCATGACCCTTCGATTACAGAGTATATTCATTGGAGAGAATAAAATTCCTTAACCTGACATCTAAGGCTCTCTCTCATTTGACGTCAAGCCATATTTCAGTAGAGCAGAGTGGCTAAGGGCACATGGAGACAGGCCGCCCCAGCCTGAATCCCAGCTCTGTGGGAATCTCCAGTCCTTCTCCCCTCCCCAGAGGTCAGGAAATGGGGCTGAAAGTTCCAACTCTCTAGTCACGCCTTGGTCTTTGTGGCAACCAGTCCCCATCTTGAAGCTAACTAGGGGCTTGCCAAGTATCATCTAAAAAACAAGAGGCTCCTTCCACCCAGGAAATTCCAGGGATTTAGGAGCTCTGTGTTAGGAACTGGTGATAAAGGCCAAATATATATTTCTTATTATATCACAAGAGGTAACTGAGATATTTTGAAATTAAAAACAATGATTTGTTTTTGGCCGCATTAGGTCTTCGTTGCTGCACACCGGCTTTCTCTAGTTGTGGCGAGCGGGGCCTACTCTTCATTGCGGTGCATGGGCTTCTCATTGTGGTGGCTTCTCTTGTTGTGGAGCCCGGGCTCTAGGCACACGGGCTTCAGTAGTTGTGGCGCACGGGCTCAGTGGTTGTGGCTCGCGGGCTCTAGAGCGCAGGCTCAGTATTTGTGGCGCACGGGCTTAGTTGATCCGCAGCATGTGGGATCTTCCCGGACCAGGGCTCGAACCCATGTCCCCTGCATTGGCAGGCGGATTCTTAACCACTGCACTACCAGGGAAGTCCAGTAACTGAGATGTTAATGGTAACCACAGGAAGTAACCATCACTCCTAAAGCTGGGGGAGAAAAGGCAAGAGGTAGATTAGGCAGAATTTAGTTGTGTGAAGGAGGAAGGCTGGAAGCTTAGACCTCTGAAGGGGGCTAGGCATTTTGTTGCTGCCAGGAGTTCCACAAGAAGCTAGAGCTTGAAACCATAGCTGTCTTTTGCTCACGGGAAATGCTGACAGGACTTGAAAAACAGAAAGAGAGACCTTCTTTCTTCCCACCTTCTAGTTTTCTTTTAGTGGTTCTCACTGATGGAATATACTGAGAAGTCAGCTGACAAAGTAGTCTAGGGTATACACTTCACAGCTTCCTTTCCCCAACATCACAGAGCAGATTATAGAAGGATAAGCTTGGGGGTGTGAGAAATAGGTAACAAACCGTCACTGTCCACCTCTTTGACTCCACGGCATTCGTTTAGCCATGTTGATTTAAGGACAACAATAACAGCATTTTCATGCTTCCTCTCAGAATTTTTGTTCTTGGATAGCTCATGCTCTAGGGGTACAGGTGGAACAGAAAAAACACTGTATGAATCCAGAGTCCCAGAGAGGACGCTGAGTCTACTTATTTTGGAAGTTCAGTGGAACCAGATGTGGGGAGAGAGTTGCAGTCCTGGGAGCTCAGGTTCTGCTTAAGCATGTTTACCACAAAAATATCAGAAAACAGCAAGGGCAAGAGCAAAAGGGAAATCTCGGCTGTGCTAGTTAATGAACAGATGTTTGTTGCCAGTCACTGTCATTGTGTTAGAGCAAAAGATTCTGTTTAGCAGCTTCTCTTGTTGGGAAGAAAGGGGGAAAGGAAAGTGGAGAAGTAGGTGTGAGAAGGTTAGGGTGTGATGTGCATTTGCAGTGCCATCAGGAAAGCAAATGGCTTAACGTCATGATAATTATTATACATACTTTTTGATAGACTTGCTTGAGTTGGTTATTTCTCTCCATTATACTGGCACTCAACTATTTCAGCTTCTTACGTAAAATTATCACGTTTAATACCATTAACTGCTATGTTCCTAATGTGAGTTGCAGCATTATCAGAAGCTAAGAAGGAATTATGATTTTACTTCTCCTTTAAATTATTGGGTACCTAACTGATCCTTTACATAAAAGAAATACCATTGGACCCACCTATTTACAGTCATTAAATTAATTCATTAGATACTTATTAAATATTAACTCTGCCCTATGTTGAATATTTCCTTTGTGTACTTGTATCAAATGTGTACTTGTACCAAATGTGTATCAAATACACATTTGGCCAATAATCAATATTCAGCCAAGGCCAAAGCTGAAAATCATCACAGAATGAACTTCTGAGATGCATGGATAAATCTGAAATTTTATCAAAATTTAATTATTATAATGTTATTAATTGTAGTAGTCAGATTTTAAAAGTTTGATATATTGAAATTTTTATTCTTGCCCTGTTGTCAGCTGCTGGATCACTCCTGGAATCACTTCTGCTGTTCATTATTAAATCGACACTTGCTTTCAAATCATGTGGTGATGCAGTGTAGGAGCAGTTCTGCAAACAAGACTTTGTGCACTGTTTGAAAAAGATGGTGCCTGGATTTCAGAGGCAGATGTGCTAAGTGAGATTGCTGATAATCATTTGAATCATTTTGAAGTTTCTACTATTTTAGCCTGTACTTTCTGCTTTATGTAATCATTTGAGAAATGTTTATCCTTAAACCTTAGACCTAGAAATGTGGCACTGGAGTTACATAACTGGTTTTCAGGATAGTTTCTTCTTGCCTTTCACCTTTTTATTCACCAAATTGCAACATTTTCTGTGTAATAGATTGATTAGAAGGCTTTTTTCAGCATGTGTCGTATCATATTTCTGTAATTGCTCTCTTCCAGCGCATCGATTTTGTTATTTCTTCAACAGGCTCCAGCAGGTGGAAGTTATTAGTGATTTTTTTTTTGCTGTTGGCATTAATTATCTTAGTGCAATATTGATGCTTTTTACGTTAAAGCAGATTTTTAAACATGTAATAACTACTTGGTTGAATATATGAATGGCAAAGCGATTCCAGACTCCTTTGTATCTCTGGTAGTTTGTCTTTGGAAGGACAATTATTAAAGCGATTCTTTATTTTTTGCTTGTGCAAAATACTACATTTTGTGATGTTACATTGTGTTATAGTTTTTGAATACACAACCGAAGAGTGTGAACTTGTGATTCCTGGCCTTCATCATGTGTGTACCATTGTCAGTGAACATTGTATCATATTTTTCATTACGGATTTCCCATTCTGTTAATATTGCTTCAGAGTCACGGTACATGTTACATGAGAACCAGAAATTTCTTGGTTGACAAGTAAAGCAGAAGCATAGTTGCATTCCAGAGTAACTCACCATCTTGTCAATTTTAAAGATTTTCAGTTGCTTCTACAGGTCTGAATATCTGTAAGATTGAGAAATAGCATATTTAATATTAAGTAATATTTTATATACGACAGCATATAGTTAAGGAACATTGTCTGGTAGTATGTTTTCTAGAAGACCTTTTTGCCTAGGATTCAGAGTTTGGGTAAATATAAGAAATTATTTGTTTTTAACACTAAAAATGGTAGGGTCTAGTGATCATTTTGACAAGTTTTTTCACATTCACACTTTTTTTTTTTTTTTTTGCGGTACGCGGGCCTCTCACTGCTGTGGCCTCTCCCGTTGGCGGAGCACAGGCTCCAGACGCGCAGGCTCAGCGGCCATGGCTCACGGGCCCAGCTGCTCCGCGACACGTGGGATCTTCCTGGACCGGGGCACGAACCCGTGTCCCCTGCATCGGCAGGTGGACTCTCAACCACTGCGCCACCAGGGAAGCCCACATTCACACATTTTTAGTCCCCGTAAATTGGAAGAAATGGGATTGTATTAAGGCATTCTTATGAAATCTATTGTTTGGTGGTTTTATTAGAACAAAGTATGTTTTCAGTATCTCCTTATTTTCTTAACACCACATTTCTCTGCATTCTTTATGCATTTATCTGAGTTGAAGATGGTAATGGATATTGGCTTGATTTTGGAGTTTGTCCTCCTTGTAAAATTTTGAGGGGACAGAACTGACACTCTGCTTTTAATTTTTTATCAGAAGGTGTGAAGAATTCCCAAATAGGACTTTTTTGGAGGATGTATGGTCTAAAGGAGATTAAATAGAATAAGCTTTAAAATGTGGGTTTAAATTTTAATGTTATGAGTGCTGTTCGGTTTTACAAAGATCAGAATTCTGATACAGGCTCGTCTCGATTCTTATTTATATTTTGGAGCCATATTTATGGCTGTGGGAGGATACTATGTTCTTCCTAAGTTATCTTGGCAAACTGTAATTTTCTTGATATTCATAGTGTCTGTCAGTTTATTTCCCTAAAATTTAACATTTCAAAAATTTTAAATTTTTGTACATAAAATTAATGGTTTTTATGGGAGGGTGGGGGGAGGGAAGGACTGTCTTCATTTATTTGACTGAGAAGGCAGTGAGCTCTTCCTAAATTCTCAGACCATTTTTTTTTCTTTTTTCAACTTATAGTTTTCAGTTGTCAGTATTTTGGTCTTTCGTCTCTCCTTGAAATACTCCTGTAATTTTACAGACAAGTTTTTGTTTTCTATGTGTATTTTTGATCATGGAATTATTCAGCACATATTTGTTACTACCTACAACGTTGTAGGCATTACTCTGGGTGCTGGGGATAGAGTAGCGTACAAAACAAAGCTCCTGTCTCCTTAAAAGTTCACCTTGCAGTAGAAGACAGACTAAACAGATAATCAAAGGAATGAATGTGTGTTAGATGGTGCTAACCATCAATTTGGGAAGGGGATAGAGAGGAGAGAGAGGAAGAGGTATTATGGATAGATTGGTGAAGGAGGTGCTCTCTGAGGTGGTCTAATTAAAGCAACGACCACATGAAGCGCAGTAGCTTGTCATTTAAAGGTCTGTGGACAAAGCATCCCAGGCCAGGGAAAGGCAGGTACAGAGGCTCCAAGGAGAGAGAAATCTTGCTGTGTTAGAGAAACTGCAACAGGCTGTTGTGGAGAGTGATGGGAGATGAGGCCATAGTGAGTTGGGGACAGATCATGTAGGGTTTTGTACGACCTGGTGAGGAGTTTGGATTTTATTCTGAATGTAGGAGTAAGCCATTGCATGTTTTTGAGCACAGGAAGGATGTGGTCCATTTGTGTTTTTAAAAGATTGCTTTGCCTCTTATAATAAGAGATTGTAGTAGGAGGCAAAGGTAGAAGCAGTTAGGAGGCTTTGGAAGTAATCTGAGCAAGAGGTAATAGTGGTACAAACCAGACTGGTATAGCAGTGAAGGAAGTGAGGGAGGGTATCCTTTAAGCTAATGATAAAAGTATATTGAGGAGAGAGTGTCATATGCTCCTGACAGGTGAAATAAGGTATGGACTTGAGAATTGACCATCGGAATTAGCAATGGATGTTATTTGATGACCTTGCCAGACCAATTTTGGTGGTATAGGATTGGGCAAAAAGCCAGGTTGGAGTGGGCTTAACAGAGGGTAGAAGGAGAGAAATAAAAGACAATGAGTGTAGGCAACTCTTCTTAAGGAATTTGCTGCACAGAGAATCAGGGAATAAATAGGGTGGGAGCTGGGGAGGGAAATAGAATGAAGATAGGTTTTTGTTTTGCATTAAGGTGGGAGAGATAACTGCATGTATGCCAAAGGAAAGGATCCAGAAAAAGAATAGCCGTAAAGCAGGAAGGAAGCTCAGGAGAATGTGGTGTCCTGAATGTCAAATGAAGAAAGTGTGTCGGGAAGGAGCAAATGATAAATTGGGTCAAAGGCTATTAAGAGGTCCAGTGAGTTGAGGTGTGAGAATTGCCCTTTGGATTTCGCCAGATGAAGGTTTCCGTGAGCTTGACAGGGACCAGCTTCATCGTAGTGGTGGGTGTAAAAGCCAGATTGGAATGAGTTGAGACAATGAGAAGAGGAAAAGTAGGAAGACATAACTACAGACAGCTCATTTGACAGGTTGCTATAAAGAGGACGGGCAGGACGATGTGGTCGGAGAAGGGACGTGAAGCTTTGCTTTTCATATAGAGAATAGGAGAACGGGTGCCCTGAGGAAAGGTTGTCTGTCAGGAACAGGTGCAGAGGTAAAGTGAGTGGTTACTGATGAAGAAAGGGGGGTAGAAAGGATAGTAGGTGTTTCCTTTTCTTGTTTTTTTGCGGGTAAAAGATGTAGGGAGGTCATTTCTTCATGTGAGGATGTTTGAGGAGATTTTTTTAAAAAGCCTTGGGGAATGGTCAGCTGGTGGAGGGGGAAGAAGAGTGACTGCAGGTAGGAGTAGGGTTGCTAGGCTAACCTGAGAGTGTGCTTCATGTCTGTGGTCACACGTTGAAAGCAGTGGTTCTTAACTGGAGGCAGTTTTGGCCCCCAGGGAGTATCTGGCGATATCTCGAGACATTGTTGGTGGTCACAGCTGGGTGTGGGGTGATACCAGGTTTAGGTCTAAGGGGTAGCGGCCTGGGATGCTGCTAAGCATCCCACAATGTACGGGACAGCCCCGCGACAAGGAATTATATGGTTCGCATGTTAATAGTGCCGAGTTTAAGAAACCATGGTTTATAGTGAATCTTGTCAGTATGTTTATGAGGTTTTCTTCCTTCTTCCCCCACCAAGAAGTATTTATTAAATTTATAAATAGGCTGTGAAGAAAACTGACACTAAACAAACATAGTCACTTAGATTGCGTTAGGCACAACTACTGTTGGTGAGGTTGGCAGACAAAACCTCTCTGAAGAGGGGCGTTTGAAGTGAGGCCTGAAGGGTGAACAGAAGCCAGCCGTGGGAGAGCCCTTGGAAGTGGCATTCCAGGCATAGGAGACAGTATTATAAAACACCCCTGAGCCCAAAAGAGTAGATGAAGTAACAGCATCTCTTAGGAATTTTCTAGAAAGAGAGATGAAGTGACATATTAACGGTACCATGTAGTTGTGTTTCTAGTGGCTTCTATTATTCTAGTTAAGGAAACTTCTTTTCAAATGTTTTATGGGAAAATGGTCTAATGTATTTATTAAATGCTTTTCGTGAGCTCAGAAATACATTCCACAGACTACCGGCCAGGAAGAGCGTGTTCCTTTCCAGATAAGCCTCCAACTTTGAAACAAACACATAACATGAGAGCTCGTAGTCACAAAAATACGTGGAAAATATTGCAGACACTCAAAGTACACTATATCTGACTTCTGTGTATCAAATTTCTTCTTAGGTTATTTAGTAAATATTTATAATATTTAGTTTAAATCCAAGGATTACAATAAAAAGTACATCGAAAGAAAATTCTTTAGTTTTTTCCTCCTAAATTCAGATTGGATGACAGTTTATTATCCTAAGTTGTAATTTTTATTATTTACCCTGAAATAGTGCCTCTAAAGTATATCAGTATTTTGGACCAAGTTTTATATACTCTGAAAAATCTTTTATATCCTTTGGATCAGATTTATTTATTCATCTGTAATTTAGAAATCATATTAGTCAGAACTCTTTTAGATGCAAATGACAGAAGCCCAACTCAACTAAAAAGGTAAAAGGGAAATTGAAAGAAACCAGGATATGTTAAAACCAGAGGAAAATCTAAACTCAGCTGAGGTAAATGGCAGCTGAAACTTGGGAACAAATAGAATCAGAAATTAAGGACTTGTGAACGCTTTCTGTGGCTCTCCACTGCATGTTGGCTTCATTCTTTTGTGACAGACTGGCTTCCTCTAGGGCAGGAAATACAGCTGCCACACGCTCCAAAGCCTCACATCCACAGGTTCTGCTACTGGGGACAGATCCTGTGGGTCAGTCAGGTCACTCTAAAAACAGCCAGAGCGAGAGCAGCAAACACTTTGCCAGGCATGATACTAAATGTTTTGCTTGTATTAACCCGTTTAATAATTTTATGAACCCTCTGCAGTGGATATTATTATTATACACATTTTATAGATGAGAAAACTGAGGAATGGAGAAGTTAGGACACTTGACTAAAGTCCCAGAGCTTGAAAGTGACAGAGCTGGGGGGTTTGAACCCAGGCAGTCTGGTACCTTGCAGAACTGCCAAGTAGCCATTATGTCATATTCATTGAAATCAGTCACACTGAGGGGATGGAGAGGTTTTTTGGTTTGGTTTTGTTTTTGACTGAAGAGTTAAACTATGCAAGACAGCAGGGATATGGTTTTAATTTTTTTGTTTTTTCCTATAAAAAGATATGACAACTGATAATATTATAATGAACTGTTTTCAGACCTTCGAAAAATTCCATGAGTTTTTGTTCGGAGACACACATGATGTGGGTTGCCTGCACAGCATCTTTCCTGCGTGCTGTAGGGTTTGCCCCCTAGGAGACATTTGCCACCATCCAGAATCATTTCTGGTTGTCACAACTTGTGTGGTGGGTACTACGGCATCTAGTGTGTAGAGGCCCAGGATGCTGCTGAAGATCTTGACAGTGTGAGACGGACCCCTCTCAACAAAAGAATTACCCAACCCCACATGTTAATAGAGCTGAGGCTGAGAAACCTGTACTAGATAAACCGGGCCATTTTCTAGCTAAGAGTCACTGTTTGGGATGAAGAGATTAAAAAATTCCGAATCTTTGAGTACTTGTGAAGAGTGAATATGTCAGGACCAAGTATGATGCAGGGTGAGGGGTGTTAGGGTCACATTAGGCTGGGGTGCCTCGAAAGAAGGACTAAATAATGGAAGGAATTTGCAGAAGTAGATGTAGAAAAATGGAGCAGACAAACTTCGATAGTTTCAGTATTTTCCCTGAGGATCAACTGTGTGCGTACAAGTACAAAGGTAAGGAAACTTAAATCTGTCCCTTCTCCCTCTCTCCTGTACCTGATGAGGGTCTCATAGGACTAATTTTAGGACAGCATTTTAGCAATATTCTTGACAAAAGTGAGCTAAAACTAGGTTTTGTGATTTACTCTGATTTATAACATTGAAATTCATTGACAGATTGAAGACTGTGGTTTGTGTTAAAAGAAGTAGAGCCATTATTATTTTTTTAAAGTTATTTTGTGATTTTGGGGTTATAACAACAGGCAGCATTTTTATTGAATGCTTTCTGTGTGCCATACACTGTGCTAATAATAAGTCAGTGTTTAATCTCATTGAACTCTCATAATAACCCTTTATTTAAGATGGTTACAATGAAATGTGTGCTTTACTGAGGAAGAAAATGAGTCCCAGAGAGGTTGACTACCATCCTCAAGGACAAACAGCTATTTAGCTAGAGTTGGAATTTTGGTTTGATTCCATAGTCTAAACTCTTCTAACACCAAATGGTGTGCTGCCTTTTCCTCTTAAAGACAATTACAGTCCTCTCTCATACTGATTTTCCATCTGTGGTTGAAGTTTTGATACCACTAGGTAATTCTTTGTATATTGCTCTTGGTTCTTGTTAGTGAGAGAATTTATATATGTTTGGAAACAGATACTCCGTATATATTTGAAAGCTTTTGAAAATTGAAGCTGTGAAATATTTTTTTCCAAATGTTCCTAAAACAATTTATTGAATAGATTTAGTAACAATTTAAGGTAATTATTTGGATGTGATGATTTTGGAAAAATGGTTATATTTTCCTTATATATAAAAGTTTGGTATTATTAAACTTTACAGTGTAAAAGATAATTAAGGTGAAATATTTCCCTTTTAGTTTTAATCTCACGTAGTCCATCTGTGTCATACATTGGACAGAATCTTTCCTGTGAATTCTGTGTGATAGGGATTTTAATATCAAAAATAACATAGATCCCTACCTCTCCCTTAGGGGGCATCATTTTAAAAGAGGGGATCCTTCGTATTAACCATATTTGTGAATAAATTAGATTGCTTTTAACATTTCTAAGAAGTATGTATCGGTCCATCAGATTTTGATCTCTAAAGCAAATAACTGTTATACATATACTGTTATCTCCTCTTTGCGAAGCTTAAAGTGAGGAACATATGCCATTGTCCAGAGAGTAGGTGGAGGAAGGGGGCACAGCACAGCTGGCCAGAGTGCTCTTTTCAGATTTCTTGTAATAGGGGTGAGCAATAAGGTGTTCTTTTTCATTGATAAAAATATTGTTACTTTTGTATTTTGTTTCATTTACATTTACCAGTAATTCCATATTTGGAGAAAAAGTATGGAGATTGGGGGAGGGGAGGGTATGGGATGCCTGTGACACCATAGTCTGCCTTTCCTATAGTTACTGCAACTACAAGGTTTGAATCTGGTTTCCTGGATGTTCCTGACCCCCTCCTTCCACCTTCATCCTCACTGAGTCATGGCAAATTCTTGAGCAAGATTTATACCATCGCGTTATTTTTCCTCTGCAAATTTATGAAGTCGTAATACTTGCTGGCTCCCTTTGTGTTTGTTTGCTGTGTTAACTTCTAAGTTATATACTTTGTATATAGTTGCTATTGTTGAATAATCAATTTGTGGGTTAAATAACAAAAAGTTTGATTATTCTTAGGAGTATAGAAAATGTAAGAAATACTGGTTTATGTGTGGTAAAATTTAAAAAATGGGTCATTAATTGATATCTCCCTTCAGTCTTTAAGTGTGGTTTGAGTACTGTTTTCCATGTATTCCCAATAGGATTTGATTCTGCAAGAAGGACAATATCCCTATTATTTAAGAATAATGGTCTCAATATTTACTTAGTTGAGAAATCTATTTTTGATGTTAATTTCAGTTGAGAATATATGCCTCAAGCATTTTAAAGGAGTAACACTAGCATAGATATTAATCAAATGTAAATATTACAAGTTATATGTAAAAATCTAATCTTTTTGCCAGTTTTGCCTTATGTAACTTTTTTGATATGTGGAAAAAGAGGGACAAGAGCTATAAACTCAGAGCCAAATGTGCTTTTGTTGTTCCAAATTTTCAACGCCAGAAGCATATAAAACCTGCACCTGTTGGTAATTATGAGCAAGCCAGCCTTTGCCGAATCCCAGGCCTCTGCTTAAAAACTTTTTTACTGGAACTAAATGATGTTGCCATTTTTATTTTTAGGTTTGCTGGCATGGGTAATCTCATTAAGGTGCTAACCAGGGACATAGACCACAATGCAGCACATTTTTTCTTGGACTTTGAAAGTAAGTCTCTTAGCCCTTCACGGCTGGTGCATAATGGTAAAGGTGAAAGATTAATTATACTCACACCACAGTGAAGGCCAGCCAGACTATCTGTTAATAAAGTATGGGGATCAAACAAAGTTTGCATGACTTTTTTCTTAATCGTAGGCAAGCATCATCATCATATGTATAATTTAGTTTTTCATTTGCTGCAATCATGTTGAGTCTGTAGCCAGTGCTGTCCTTTCATTAGTCCATGAAGCAAGTAGCCTTATGATGAACATTCTAATAGTATGCCTTAGTGACTATGCCCAGCAATCTGTTTGCTTATAATCTTACGATAATTTTTATGACAAATCAGAGTTGTGCTGCATATCCAGAACCAGTACTTTAAGTAGCCTCCACAAATTATTGAGAATCCAAATTTGCTTAGAAATACATGCTTTATTTAACGGCATACAGGAAGTAGTTTAATATTCTGCTATTTTAAGGTGAAATGCAAAGGTGAGCTGTGGCCAAAACTCTTAATATTTGGCTTTGAAATAAATTGTTGTTTCAGTGCAATATTAAACAAGATTACATGTGAATAATTCTTGATCAGAAATTTCTTTTTCAGAATACTAGCACTATTGGAATACTTAAAGAATTTTTCATTATAAGGCCATTAATGAAACTTGGGAGAATTTTAAGAAGAATTAGAGCAACAGTTGTGCCATTGTGTACAGGAAAACTACATTTCACCTCTAGGTCCTACATATCAGCACCTTGAGAACCCGGTTTGCTGTCTGCCAGAGCACAGTCTGGGTAACCTGAAGGACGAATTCATGGCCTAATGAACATTTTCCCTGTTACTGTTTTTTGTTTTTTTTGGTTTTTTAAGTAAATTTCAGATGTTCTTTTTTATAAAGGGATATTTTCTCTTTTCTCATTCTTGTCTTGACAGGTACCTTAACATGGGGAATCTTCTTAAAGTTTTGACATGCACAGACCTTGAGCAGGGGCCAAATTTTTTCCTTGATTTTGAAAGTGAGAAGATGATTTTATATCTATTTTTCTTTGCCTGCAGTAGACTGCGTTTGTCTTGCACTAAATGAATGTTTCCACTTTGCCATCTTTTTAACTTTTGCTTTGCATGACTGAGCTATGAATTGTTTGAGTAAAATTTCTGGTGCCTTCTAGAACTGGAAGTCATATTTTATAGATTAAATTGTGATAAAATGTTTTTGAACTTTTGTAAGAGACTCATATCTCTTAGTTGGACATTATTTTATAATTTGAGATCTCTAATGAAAATATTTGAGATTCTCTGAAAACATTTTTATGAAAAATTTTGGTGGAAAGGACAAATGCTACTTCAAGCTTTGTTAACTAGAAGCAATATTTGGGGAAAATTTTATTGCAGTTGAGAAAAATTGACTTGGTTTCAGTTACTCTGTGTACCTATTGAAATACTTTGAATACAAAATCTGTTCATGAAGGCCATTCAGAGCTCAGTAATTTGGGCATAATATTAAAAGGTAAGTGTGAACCTTAATTATTTCATCTTTGCAGATAATTAATTTGAAAAGTTAAATTCATTATATGTATTTATTTCAGGAATTCATTTTTTTTCTAACTCTAAAAAGAAAAATAATGGGTTCACAGACCTTTAAGTAATTTGCCTTCTGTTTGTTTTATGTTGCATGACCTATTATAATATGGTCTAAGAGTGGCAGGTAAGTGTCATTGACCCCTGTGCATGTTGAAAAGCTTTTGCTTTTTTGGCTGTCAGTGTTGCTTTAGCTTGTCTGGTTGTCAAATTGGGAACCATGATATTAAATTGGTGTTTTAGTGTGAATCTTGCTATTTTAACTCATCATTAGAAAATTGTTAGGAAAGGGTGAAGAGAGAGCTTTTAGGTTATAAATCATGTGACCCGCTCCCCCCGCCCCGCATTTTCATCTGAGATGAAAACATTTGAACAGATTTTTAAATACTTAAAATTTAAGACCTTTTCTGATTTTTAAAACAAATAAATCTCTTAAATCCACAGAGAGACATTACATTTTTCCATCAGCTTCAGTTTAGTTTATGTGATATTATACAATTCATTCTATTATGAATAATTTATATATTTTTTCTTTAAACCAGGACAGTTCATATGAGCACATTAATTTATAGCTTATCTCCATTTGATGGGATAATTTTTGGTCTCTGATATTTTCCTACTTTTATTACATTCCTATTAATGTTCCGTTACAGTTTGGGTACTGTGTACAGGCCAGCAAAGAGTAGTAATGTCAATATCAGGACCATATTGTTTGGTTTTTAGGGGACAATGTTACTGAATAGTAGTTTTCTTGACCCTTCTCAACAATTTAACAGTGCTGTTTTAAATGCATGTTTAGCATGAATTTTAATCAGCTTGGAGATGTTGAGCAGATTGCTGACTTGAAGATTATTCTTTCAGATGAGGCAACTTACATTAGAGCTGTATTTTAGTTTATTTGCATCTGTTTCAAACTTGCTGTTGTATATTTTCCTGCTATTCTGTCTCCTTTTTACTCTTTGTCTCAAGTTCCTTACGTTTGCAGAATCTTGGCTTTGATATAGTCAAGATCTTGTTCAAGACTTGGCACTTGATCTTTTTATAAACCTAGCATTATGTTGTGGTCAAGTGAAAAGCATGAATTTACTGTAGTTTAAAAAATATTATTGGGTCTTGGTTTTCTAATCTTTGGGAGTTTAGATCATTATCCTTAAAATTTAAATAGCTAATTTAGTAGCAGGAAAAGATAAAAATTGCTAACAAGAACAATAATAACCAACAATGAAGAACTACATATAAAGTGTTAACGTCTTAAAGGCAGATGTAAATTAAATATTTGTTGCTTATATCAGCCAATGTAGAACTTTTGGTTTGACACTTACTGGTATACTGTAAATGAAATTTAGTGAAAACAAACTGCAGACTAGGCCAGAGTTTGTCCCTTGTTAATTCTTAGTTACATTTTTAAATGTTTTCTTTTGAATCTAACATCAGAGTTCTCTTAATCAATTTTATCTGTCATCCATTTGAATATTTGTCATCTTTTTGGAAATATGCACTTGTAAAAGTGTATTTTATCATTAGGCTACTATAGTGACCCCTTGAAACTTCCTTTCTTTAACCTGTTTTATACCGGATTCAAAATTGCCAACACAGTTGATTTGCCAGTTCCTTATGATTACTAAGGATAAAGTCATATTCTTTTATTAAATAGAGTATTAGTACTACATTATTTCTAGATGAACAGTAATATTTAGGTTACCAGAATAATTTAGCTTTACTATTTCCATCATTCTGATTGGTTAAATCTAGCTCAGTGCATGTCCATGGTTCCATACAGACAGATGTACTGGCGTTTTGCATCAAGCTGTATAAAAATTAACTATTCTGGTAATTTTAAAGTATGATTTAATGGAATCCTGTAGTTTACCAAATGAAGACGGTCTTTTTTTTTTTTTTTTTTTTTTTGCCGTATGTGGGCCTCACACTGTTGTGGCCTCTCCCGTTGCGGAGCACAGGCTCCGGATGCACAGGCTCAGTGGTCATGGCTCATGGGCCTAGCCGCTCCGCGGCATGTGGGATCTTCCCGGACTGGGGCACGAACCTGTGTCCCCTGCATCGGCAGGCGGACTCTCAACCACTGCGCCACCAGGGAAGCCCATGAAGACGGTCTTTAATCAGTATCCCTTAATTTCCGTGCTTGCACACACACACACTGTTTTTCACTTCAGTTCAGCCTGCCTCCTGTATGCCAGCCAGTAGGTACTGGGGATGCAAAGATAACTAAGATACAACCCTTGCCTTTGGGGAGTTCTCAATTCAGTAGAATAGAGAGAAATACAAATCATTAGAATAGATAGAAATGCAAACTAATTATTTACATAATTTACATCATTCAACGTGTAGTTCAGGAAGGGGATTAACTTTATCTAGCTGTGAGTAGATCGGGCATGGAAGACTTTCTGATGGTGATATTTGAGTTGGGTTGTGAAGGGTGAATTAGAATGTTTCAGGCTGATTTAGTGCAGTATATTGTAGAAAGAAGGAACAACATGTAAAAAAGCCTTAAGGCGTGAAATGACATTCTGTGTTCAGTGAAACATATCATTATCTACTCGATGTCCTAGAAAGAGGGTCTTTTTCTGAAAACAGATTATACCTATGTGATTTTAAGAATAGTGGTTTAATTAATATTAATATGTAAGTCCAGAATTGCCCCATAACAGTTTGGCAGCAGTTATGCTAATGACAACATATTAAAAGCACTGAATTGGGGCCTGTACAACCTCTTCTAGTTCTTGAAATTTCTTACTTTATAGTGACATTGTTAATTTATAGGTCATTCTAATGACAGATCTTTAGCCTGAGTAACTACTATATCTACTAGTTCACTAGATTGTTTCTTGGGAGAAGAGGGACTTTTATATTTATGTCCCCTCCCAACCTTAGCATAGTCCTTTGTAATCATAGAAGTTCAGTATTCATTAGTTAACCTTGATTTAGTTATCTCCAGGTAGGCCAAAATAGGAGAGTAAATATAGGTGGTCATTTGTAAGTGAGAAATGAATCTTACTTCCTCTGATTCTTTGTTATAGTGCCTTTCCACTTAGTCATACATTTCTTCTAATTCTTGTGTCTTTTGTGTTGCCTGTTCCCCTTACCCCCCATTTACAAAAAATATTGATAATACCCACCCTTTTAGTCTAACTTTGTTTTTCCATTTTATTTTTGTGTATTTTCAATTGCTTTTTCCCCATACTTGGAAATTTCTGGTGGCATTTTCTTATATTTATTTTTCTAAAATGATGTAGGATTATATTTATTTAGAGTTAAAAATGCATAATAGCCTTCTTTAGCACATGCTGGAGGCATATTTATATCTCTGTACCTTCTCATTCATTCAATAAATATTTATTATGGAAAATCTACTAGGTACTGAGTTTATATACTATACAGTGGTATGTACCCTACATTGAGGTCCCTGCCTCGATGAGACTTGTGGTGATTGATATACTGTAAATATTTAATGAATGAATGCAAGATTAAAGCAGACAGACCCCTTATCACAATTACAATTTCTACGTGTCTTTTAATTGTTTTCCTTTCATAGCTGATCCTTTGCCTCCTTTTGTATCATAACAGCTTCAATTTTACCAATTATTTTCAGTGACTCTTCTGTAGGAAACTGGTGTGAATTTATTAAAAAAATTAATTTTACCTTCAAATAGTACGAGCAACTGAAATATGCTGTAATTTCCCTTGAACAGCTTTTAAAACTGAGCTTGATGAGTAATCACTGTGGTTACTCTCAGTAGTATAGTAGATACATTTTGCAATCAATTGAATGGCCGTCCGTTAGCTGGCTAAGTGATGTGTTTTTCCTCAAGTAATAAAAGTTTTCATTTTTTGCTATGAAAAATCAAAGTGACAAGTCTTGGTTGTATTATATGATACCATTTTTGGAAAAAAGTGTTTTATTTTATGGAGTCCTTTCCCCTCCCTAGTATTTCACCCTTTTGCATGACTTGCTATCAGTAAAGTAGTGCTTTACCTGTCTGCTATTTTCTGTTTGTCTTCATCTCTACAGCAGTCTTCAGCAGCTTTCAAAATTATAAATGTGACTTTCCTGTGACAGTCTAAAAAATGTTTAATCAGTGTGGTGCTGGGTACTTTTTCCACCCTTAGGGGAAACTGGAATCTTCTCCTTTATTTTTAAATTTCTTGGTATTTATTAAATCTTTAATAATTATTAACCACTTCCAAGGTCTATTTAAATCTATCTGATAATGTTTCTTTTGTATGTAATTCTCAGTGTCATATTTTTCTGTTAACAGCTAGTCACCACATCCAAAATACATAGTTTAGTATTTTCAAACTTCACAATTATCTTTTACTATATAATAGTTAAAATATTGTCCTTTGTCATGAATTCCCACTTCATGAATTCAAACTATGATATGTGTCTACTATTGATGTTATGTCCGTAGTTTCACAATTCCATATGAAAAGTATAAAACTGCTGTTTTTGCATGTGAAACTATTTTTCTCTACTGCATCTGGTGTAAGTATAAAAGTTATGAGGTGTACCTTTTTTTTTTTTTTTTAGTGTGTGTCTAACTGTGACTTTGGAGAACATGGTCTGGCTAAATGTGAAAAAATACTACTGCCAAATGACAAATTCTGATTTTTAAAAAATCATTTAGCTATAATATCAGTATTTGCTCCTAGTAATACCTTTATAGCTTTGGACACAGACAGGGTCTTTTTAATTTTTCAGTTGACTCCTTGTGTAATTATTTTGTTATAACATTTTCATGAAAAAAAAAACATTTCTGAAAGTAAATTTGAAAAATAAGGGAACAGATATGAAAACACAAATTCTTGAGTTGGCTTTGCATGTGAATGTTACTTATTGTTGCTGTAGTAATGTCTTAAGTATGTTGAAATTGATACTGTACTTGTTGATTTAAAAAATATAAATGGTATTTTTTTGACTAGTTGGCAGGTTTAATAAGTGGAATTGAATTATGACTTGCCCCAAGCGCAAAATAAAGTTACAGGTTTTAGGCATCTGGACTCCTAGTTTCACGTGTGAACAAAGTTTGTAAAATTTTTCTAAGGAAAGGAATAAATAGATCGTTGTGTACTTATGGGGAGGTGGAATATGTGCAGAGAATTCTAGGTACTAGTTTTATGTGATTGGTGAACAAGAGATTTATCAGAAATGTTCTTAATTCATGTTATAAATTTGGTCTGCCTCCCCTACCTCCAGAGTAAGAGAAAATTTTAGCATAGAGGAATTCTGACATCAAAGTTGCTCTCTAAAACATTATGGTAATCATAATGTTTATTATTTTAAGTGCTTTATGCCTTATCTGCAGTATTGGATATAGTCTAATTGGAAAGATTTATGAAAAACTCATTTTCGTCACAAAGCGGCCAATTCTCCCCTCCCCACCCAAAAAAGAATCAAATGTATTGAATAAAAAAGATTTATCCTTAGAGAAACAAGTGACCAAGGTATTGAAAACGGGATTTTTGTCACCTCGAGTCTAACAGAGAGAAATCCAGAATTATTCATCTATTAACCTAAGTTTTGTGGCTAACACCACAGGTAGTAGAAATGCCTATATGTTTGTGTTCCTGATTATGTTTTTTGTAAGTATAATTCTCCATTTTTCCTCTCAGTCCCAAGTGTATAGGAACTCAGTTTTTGCTTTAGTATTTCAAAATTTCAGTGATACTATTGTATCTTAAAGTATCTAGTTTTTAGTAGCCTAGTGATTCTGGAGCAGTTTCATAGTTCGAACTCCTCTGCACAGGAATCTGGACCTTTTGTTCATCAGCAGAGAAGTTCATTGGTACAGAATACAAAGGTCTTTAGAAAAAGGGAGCATCTAAAAACTTTTTTTTTTAGTTTCTAATTTTTTTATATCAAAACTCAGTCATTAAAATGAACTTTATAGGAAAATAGTTTATGTCTTAAACCGTAGATGAGCAAGATGTATTAATAGGGCTTTCATTTCTGTTGCATTAAAATAGATCATTACTCATACATTTACAGTCATTACTGTTAGTGATGCATATAGTAGAAACAGTGATTATTGACACTCACAATTAAAATTTTTGAATTATAATCCTTGTTTGTTTAGTATACCACGTCATGATTTGTAACTTAAAATAAATAGTAATGTTTGGTGTTCCCTTGCTTCTTTGCGATATTTACAAACTTGAGGATAGTTATTCAAATGTAGAACTATGGAAAAATTGTCAGTCTTTTCTAAGAAGTGCAAAGTTAGCACTGGACAAAATGTTAATCATCTTTAGAAAATCAGATTAATCAATGCTTAGAGTTATTATACATGTACTAAAAAAAAAAATCATGTGACTCTAAATTTTCTTGTGCTTTCCTGCTATTTAGATGCCCAGCCTACAGAGTCTGAGAAGGAAATTTATAATCAGGTGAATGTAGTACTAAAAGATGCAGAAGGCATCTTGGAGGACTTGCAGTCATATAGAGGAGCTGGCCATGAAATACGAGAGGTAAAGCATGTTTATACATTTTCCAATAAACTAAAAATTACTATGTCCCTCTTTTTAATGTCTATTATTTTCTGTACTTTATTGTCTGTTTGCATATTACATATTCGGTTTAAAGGAAGATCACTTGCATTATTTCAAAAGTGGTTGCAGTGATACAAGGGTAAAAGGAAAACAAGGTTCTATAAATATGTAATTTATATATATTAAAGAAAAGTTTATTTTTTTGGTTTATTCTCACACCTGAAATTTACAGTATCCATGGTGGCTATTTATATTGTTTTTGGAGGGGAGAACATGAGACTTTCTGTGGCTTCTTTTTGTCCTGCTAGTCTGTTTTTCTGCTCCTCCTAAGCTTCCTAGGAGAAAGCTGAAGCCATCCTTGTGATCTGGACCCCCTCAACTCTGTCTGATGACTTGATACCACAGAGCAAATGTTTGGTGTGGTCTCCCTCAGCTTTCTTCTCCCAAACCTCTGAACTTATCCAGGTTTCCATCCATCTTTTTTTCTATTTCTTCTGTTTTTTTTGTTTTTGTTTTTTGTTTTTTTCAGAAGAAGCTGTCCCTACTTCTTACCAAGACTAACTTCTCTACCTTTGTTCTCCACCCTCCTCTGGAACTTTACTCTTTTAATTTCCTTCTCTTAATTACATTTTCTTTCTTTTTTCTTTTATTGACTCCTTCCCGGCACATGTACACATATACACAAGTGTCCTATACTACCCAAAGAAACTCCCTGGCCTCTGGACCATATCTCTCTTTTTCTCATTACATTTCTTGAAGGCATAGCTCACACTTTGTTGCTTCATTTTTTCCTGCCCTTCTGTTTCTGTTATTCTTCTCTGTAACTAATAGTGCAGAGGTTTTCAAGGATTGATCTCTTGGGTTTACAGACCATATCGAACCTGATTCCTCTGATGACATTTGGAGTACTAGTAAAGGAAGAAATAAGTGCACACACCTGAAGACACTGAGTCACTAAGTGTTTTGGACTGAGGGACCACAGGTTTGGGTGATTGACTGGATGTTTAATGTAAAGGAGAAGGAGGAGTTAAAGGGTTCCATGGAGTCTAGTTTAGATTAGCAGTTGGTCCTTTCATTAGCAGGGAAGTTATGGATAATGTGAATTCCATGTTTTACCTCTCCTGCACTGGACTGCTTGTTTCCTGAATGTCTTACCTAGGTACAGTTACTTGCCTTTGTTTTTGTCTGGAGTATGCCCTTCTTTTTTTCTTTTCCTTCCTTCAAATCCCAATAATCTTCTACTTCCCTGTACTCTTTTGCCATAGCACCTTGCACATGTTTTTTTATGGTAGCCATCACTTATTTTAAAACAACTGATATATGATGTCTGTATCTCCACTGCTGTACTGCTAGCTTGAGGAGGGTAAACTTGGTTTCTTACTTATTCTTGTGTTATCAGCACCTAGTATAGTGCTTAGTAAGCAGTTAGTAACTGTTGAAGAAATAAATGCAAGAGCTTTAGATTAATCTTGCTAATATTATTAGCTTGAGTAAAACCTTAAGATTTCAGTAAATGAAGGCATGTAACCATTTCTGTGAATTTCAAGTTCCCTAAACATATAAAAGCTGAGTATATACCAAATACATAAAGAACAGATATAACTGCCAAAACTGCCATAGGTCAATGTGAAGACTTAATTGACTTAGTAGAACAACCATTCTACCTATGAGAAAACACACAATAGAAAAATGTTCAGGTTTACAATAAATGCCCATCACTGTCAAGAAGTTTTACTGCATACAGTAATAAAGTATTAAAAGTTTAATATTGGTTGGTTTATGAAGAAACAGGTAGTCTTAATGCAAGTGGTATTGTAGAATGGTATCTTTTTGAGGTCGGTTTGGCAAGGTATAAAATTAGATCTGTAAAATTATTTATACTCTTCTATCAGATACTTAATTTTAGAAAATATTCTCCAAAAGGCTGTCATTCAAGAGGGAGGGAGATGTAAAAACCTTTATGGCCACCTTATTCATCGTAGAAAAAATGTAGAAGCAATTCATAGAGTCGTTTTGAGGATAAAGTTAGATAATCCATCAGCAAAGACACATAGAAGCTGACACATAGAACCTAGACTGAGAGTTTACTGTTATTACTATGCTAATGATGTGGATTATATATGTATTTGTTTAAATAGTACTTTATTAAACATGACTCTAAAATTGAATAAAATGTGATTTAAGATATAATCTATTAAATAAACAAAGCTTACTCTCCAGAATAAACCACTAGAGAGGGAAATAAGAACTTTCCCTAATGTTTTGATGTATCCATAATAGTTTTAACATTTTTGAAAATGAAAGTTATAATATTTGCTCCATGACAACCTCACCATTGACATTTTACTTAAGTTCTCTTTTTCATGTTGGGCTATGATGGGTGCTGTACCAGAAATGTTATCTAACAGCAGTAAAACTGATCTGAGAGGAGAAAGAATCAGAATTATAAGGAGAACCATAAAATGTTTTCATAAAAGAGCAGACAGTGTCTTCAGTTCTAAATCCAGGCAAGGCAGGGCCAAGGAAATAGTTAACTCTATTCAGTTATGGAAATGGGTGACACTTGCTGGAGCACTTTAATATTATGAGAATGAGCCGATATTTATAAAATCATTTTTAGATCCTTGCAAGAAAGGTTGGATAGACTTCTGAGGAGAAGAAAATAAATTTTAAAATTCTATCTATTTGCTTATTTCCCAAGTAATAAACAAATTTTTACTACTTGATATGAAACCATTGAGACTGGACTTGAGGCTAAAAGGATTTTTTCATATACATCAAGATAATAGCACAGTCCCTTTGAAATAGTCACATTAATACAATGTGAAATAAGGATTGTTACATGTTGTAATGTCTGGTTTTCTTTAACATTACAATATTTCTAGATAGTCATATAAGTGGGATTCATTTCAGACTCCTATTTGTTTATATAAAAAAATCAAGAAAATTTGAATACAATGGCAAGCTTATAAAGCAAGTTGCTTAAACAATGTATAGCCCATTTATTTAGTTTGTAGCTAATTTATTTGAAGCATCTTCTAAATCTGTCTGGCTTCCGTTTTATTTTGCTGTCTTATTTTTTGGTTTTGTATGGATGGAGTCAGAGTACTAGTGTCTTGGGAAAATCTAAGTGTGCCATTTAGATTGCTGATATGTTACAAACAGGTGTTGGTTATGCGTTTCACCTTTCAGATGGTGTGTTTAGCTCATTTGAAGATGTTAGAGAAAGCAAACCAAGGTGTGGAAAAACGGTGAAGAAAGGCATCTGTAAGCAAAAGGAAGACGAAAGCAAGAAAATATATTTCTTTGGGAATAACCCTCTATATTTACAAATGATTGCCTGATGGCTTGGAAGACTGGGCAGAGAAAGAGCATATTCATGTTTATTTTAGAGTCTCTAGATTATGTTTTATTTTCTCCCCTTTCACATTTGAAACTAGTTTTTCACCTCACTCAGGAAAACCTAAAAAAAAACTTAGATTCCAGAATAGAGTTTTAGTTACAGGGAGGGGATAAGTGACAATTTCTGAATCACATTTTTCAGGCTGATTTAGGTTTTAAAGTGTTTGGTAACTTTTTAAAAACTAGTTTGGACCCTGGAATTTGAATTATTGAAAGTTTATTAGCCTTTTCCCAGATTGGGTCTTATTTCATTATCGTCTGCCTTTTTTGGTTTCCTTTTATTCTACGAAAATAATCCTTAAAACAGAATTTCTAAGAAAGCTTGTCCGTGATATTGGAAACATTTTGGTTTCTTTTTGTGGCTCTAAAAAGTATCAAGGCGTAATATACCTAACAAACATACATTGTGTCATTTTTTATTCCATCTCTCCATATCCATTGCAAGAATAACGAAGAATGTATTATAATAGGTTTAAAGTATCCATGGAGTTGAGAAGGCCACTCTCAGCATTTCTGGGTCCATTATTCTGAATTTCATGGACTATACCAGGGTTTCCTGTGTTTGCCAAAACCTATATTTTAATGTAAAAATAATACTGTTGTGATTTTTAAAAAATCTAACTATTTTTATTCTTTGGATTTTGAAGGCCATCCAGCATCCAGCAGATGAGAAGTTGCAAGAGAAGGCATGGGGTGCAGTTGTTCCACTAGTAGGCAAATTAAAGAAATTTTATGAGTTTTCTCAGAGGTTAGGTAAGTTGAAAGTTTTGTCATTATGACTTGCCTAGTGAGAAAGACAGTTACTGATACTGGAAGTTATTTACAGTATTTTATGTTCATACTGCTAAATTTATATGTTTCATAAGTAAAGCAGCTTGGTAGACTATGAGATTATAGCATAATCTTCCTATCATCCTGTTCAACCAGGTGTTCAATTTATTTAGACCATTTTCCTCAACAAATTTTGACTTCCATAAGGAAATTTCTGATTTTTTGCAGCTTAAAGGGTCCTACTATGGGAAACAGCTTGGTAGAATTTCTCTCCAGCTCCATAGCACATCCTTTCCCATATGTGGGAACTAATCCAAGGTCTCCTGGGTTATTTAGATTGTTGTGTTCTTAAGATCATGGCTGATTATGATCAGTTCATGTACCTAAAGCTGTACGAGATGAGAAATAGGAAGCTAATGTTATATGCGAAGTTATCGAGGGAGTCATTAAGTAACAAGAATTCATGACCATCTGCTTCTGCCCTCACATGGGAACAATTATTCAGAGATCAGAATTGTGCCTTTAATACAGTGAATAAGCAAAATTGGAGTTCTTTTTCTTGGAGAAGGAGGAGGTAGAACAGGTAAGATTTAGCTCTCTAGCTGCTTGTGTAATTTGAAAGATGTAAACTTTGTGAAGTTGGGAGCATAGGGGAGGAGTGGTATAGATGTGTCAGAAATTTGAAACATTTCAGTTTAAGTTTTTGATACGTGTTTTTATATAGTTTTGCTTTTTGAACCATAAAAATGTGTTATATATTCTAAATGAGTACATACAATTTGATAAGGAAACCAGTACTGTAAGATAGAAGTCAACTGGCGGGCTCGTAAGCTAAATTTAGACCTGAGACACGGTTTGTTTGGCCCACATGGTTTTTAAACATTCCTGATTAATTGCCAGGTTTTAAAATTGGTAATTATATGTGTTGTGTGTGTTTTAAGTCTTCGGTTGCTTTGGAAAAATCAATAGCTTAGCCAGCAGTTGAGCAATGGATCTGCCTCTCAATTGGCGAAGCTAAGTGGCAAACTGACTCTGTGTCCAGTAGTTAGGGCGTGTACTTTCTAGTTTGCAGTGGGTCTCTACTGCATCCTGGTTTTTTTTTTTTTTTTTTAAAGAAACTATTTATTTATTTTTGGCTGTGTTGGGTCTTCGTTTCTGTGTGAAGGCTTTCTCTAGTTGCGGAGAGCAGGGGCCACTCTTCATCGCGGTGCGTGGGCCTCTCACTGTCGCGGCGTCTCGTTGCGGAGCACAGACTCCAGACGCACAGGCTCAGTAGCTGTGGCTCACGGGCCGAGTTGCTCCGCGGCATGTGGGATCTTCCCAGACCACAGCTCGAACCTGTGTCCCCTGCATTGGCAGGCAGATTCATAACCACTGCGCCACGAGGGAAGCCCCTGCATCCTGGTTTTTTATATCTTGCTCTCTTTATGTCTTTATATTAGCTACTTGGCCATTTGTGTTTACAACCTCTGCTTCAAAGTTGAAGTTCTATTATTATTTTTTTTTAATTTGAGCTTTTTATTTTTTAAAATATTTATTTATTTATTTTTGGCTGCGTTGGGTTTTCGTTGCTGTGCAGGCTTTCTCTAGTTGTGGTGAGCCACAGCTACTCTTCGTTTTGGTGCGTGGGCTTCTCATTGCGGTGGTTTCTCTTGCTGCGGAGCACGAGATCTAGGCATGCGGGCTTCAGTAGTTGCCGCGTGCAGGCTCGGTAGTTGTGGCTCATGGGCTCTAGAGCAAGGGCTCAGTAGTTGTGGCACACGGGCTTAATTGCTCTGCGGCATATGGGATCTTCCCGGACCAGGGCTCGAACCTGTGTCCCCTGCATTGGCAGGCGGATTCTTAACCACTGTGCCAGCAGGGAAGTCCTATGAAGTTCTGTTTTTTTTTTTAAAAAGCGCATATTTTTTAAAAAGTAAGAGAATTGCTCTTTTTCCTTGGATGCAGTATACACTGTTAAATGCAAAGACAAATAATAGTTGAGATAGAAGTGTTTGTGTAAATTGTCCTTTTTTTTTTTTTTGCGGGCCTCTCACTATTGTGACCTCTCCCGTTGCGGAGCACAGGCTCCGGACGTGCAGGCTCAGCGGCCATGGCTCACGGGCCCAGCCGCTCCGCGGCATGTGGGATCTTCCCGGACTGGGGCGCGAACCCGTGTCCCCTGCATCGGCAGGCGGACTCTCAACCACTGCGCCACCAGCGAAGCCCTAAATTGTCCTTTTCTTACTAGAAATAAGAATTATAAATTCTTTTCCTCGAGCATGACAGTCAGTTCTTTCAGTCAAGTATCTACGTAGTCTGTAGCTTTGTAACCTCAGAGAGCCTAGGTCTTTCCATTTTAGTTATCTTCACAACTTATTTAGGGTTTTGCTGTGCTGCTCATTCCTAGACACTTTCGAAGTTAAATGGCTTTAGATGCCGCTCAGGTCCTACTCAAGTTCATCTTGGTTTCTTAGCATTTGCCAGTAAAAAAAAAATAATAATAATTGTAAAATAGACCAAACCCATCAGGCTTACGTATTTTCTCATATTTTAACTACTGGAATTACATCAGGCTAGTGTTGTGTGTTTCGGCACAGGTGCTGGGTTCTGTTTCAGCAGAGGATATAGTAACACAGGTAATAGCAGAAAGCTATCAGTTTTTTATTCTGTCATGTGGGAGCCTTGAACCTTCATTGTGTAGTCTAGGGCTTCTGTAAAGGTATGAACAAAGTACAAATTTAAGATCTGGTGGTTTACTCCTCATCTCTCGGCCAATAACCTGGTTTATAATGTTTCCAGTTTCCTTGCTGACAAGGGTACATGTCTTTGCTTGCATGTGATAGGAACTCAATGTTGAATGAGTGAGCAAGTGATAGATAAATGAGTACGTACATCTGATATATCAAATATGTGTCGGATATTCAGGAGAAGCAATAATAATGGATTTTAGGCTTTCAAGGCATAATGGCCTGTGTTTGAATTCCTCTGTTTGCGGTTATTAGCTGTGTGGCCTTGGCTACATCATTTAAATTCTCTGAGCTTCAGTATCCTATCTGGACCTCCAGTCAGTTGAACCCTCTGCTTTAAGTCCACTTAACCTCTGTCGTCTCGTCTCTTTTCTTCCTACCTCACTGTTGAGCCAGAGATGAGGATAAACACCACAAACAGCACACAGAATACCGCACAACTGTGAAGATGCACATGGTCCTTCAGAATTCCAAGAAGGTTGCTTGGTTCAAGCACTACAGATAAACCATGGGGTGTACTCCAGAAGAGGGACCCTGATCCCTTGCTGGTTTGCATATTTATAGAGGGACAGGGAAGGGACCACTTGACTAATTTGGAAGACACTGAGCTTTGCCAACATGGTTTAACCTTGCTGGCACGGGAAACATCCTGTACTTGCTTGTTTCAATCTGAGGCCTTCCCAGTTGAGGCAGCTGAGTGAAGGTTTTGAGGCCAGACAGTACATAAACTGCTTTGTGTCTCCTCAGTCTTCCTGTTCCAGGGGCTTATTGGGGCCACCTCCAGGGGTCATAGTGAGTGAGTCTATCCAACGTGTTGACTCCTTTTCACTGGGCTAAATTTATCAAAATTTGTTCAAAAAGTTCTGAAGTGCCCACAATGGTGGTATTACCTCTTGGCTGTTTCAGATCCCCCGCACTCCATATCCTTTGGGTTCTCTTCTGGGGATTCAAAGACTGCTCTTTGATAGTGGATGGTTGGCAGTAGGTGCAAATATATGGCTCTTGTCTGTAAAGGAGCCTTCTCTTCCTAGTCATCCGTTGTTTCCCCTTCTGGATCTACTTTGTGGACTGATCTGTCATTATTTCTCCATTCAGTCTCTTCCTTGCAGCCTTCTTACATAGCTTTGGCTTCTGCACTGGTTTACCAGCTAATGCTTTCCAGAATTTAGGGCTTAAGTAGTCTACTAATTTCCTCCTTGCCGTCTACCTTTTGTAAGAGTCATAACCACATCATTTTGTTTCAGGAGCTTCATCAGAGAGACCAATCCCTACATCATCTGTTCTTTGACCTCCCTTTCTTTCTAACTCAGCCAGAGACCGGAGCCACCTTCTGAGATCCTCTGTCTCTGATTCCCCTCTTGTCGCAGGGCACTGTAGTCTAGTAGGACTGTCTTGTATCAGCAGAGGGCCCCAGGCTGATCTAGCTGCTTCAAAGGCAAGTAAGCAGCCTTATCATTTTGAGTTTCTCTTTCATGGCAGATGTGCCACTGAGGACTTAGCCGTTCACGGACAGAAGTTCTCCCCGGTTATTGGCCATCTCAGGTCAGCCATGACCTGACTCACCACTCAGTGTGGGGCTGAGGAGTGTCTCCCATTCCCCAGAGCGGTGAGCACTGTAGATGCTGGACTTCGCCCTGAGGCCGGATCAAATCCAGGAAATGAGAGTTTCTTTTTTCTTTAACAGCTTGTAACAGTATTGGTGTTTTTTGGTTTTGTTTTTAAAATGGTTTTTCCTGTTCTCACATCTCTCAAACTTTGTTTTCCACTTATATTAATGCTGACACATGAGATGAGTAGTGGGAGAAGTAAGCCATTTTTCAAAAGAGCCAAAAGTTTTTTCCTTTTAATTGATCCTCACATCCACTCTTGCACCTCTAGAAGCCATCCATACTTCCACAGTGTGTTCTCCACACTGCAGATGAAGTGGAGTTATTAAATGCTAATCTGATGATGTCACTACCCTGCTTAAATAGTTTCTCCAGGGACATTATGATGACATGGCCAGGGTGCTTATTAATATGGCACACAGATGGTCCTCGTGTTGTTTTAGTCTTAGGTTCCTCTCCTTCTTGCCTCTCCATTCCCCTGTACTGGTTGTTGTGCGTTTCTCTACTGTGTCACGCTCTTCTCAGTTCAGGATCTGGCTCCCTGCCCTATTGGCAAACCCCTGCTCATTCTTAGTGCACAGTCCAGTCTCAGCCCAGATGTCATGTATTCAGGGAGGACTTTTCCTGAGTCTTGAACTAGGTAAGGTCCCGTTTTTATACCTTTCCACGGTGCCGTGCCCTTCTCCTTCTTAACACACATCCCAGCTATAGTAAGTTGTCTCTCTTCTCTGTATCATTAGGCGCTGTGTGGGCCTCGGGCATGTCCATCTCCATCTTCCCCCAGTGCCTGGCACATGTTAGACCATCAGTACATTTTCTGACTTACATAAAGAAAAGGATAGTAGCTGACATTTGGAGTTACTGTGTGGATTACAAATAGTGTCTAGCTCAGTACCTGCCATATAATAGACACATAAGGAAGTACTTACTGTTGGTACTGATCAGTAAATTAATCTTTTATAAGGTTGCAGAAGGCTAGTTAGAATGTCGCTTTTTGTGAGAAACAGTTTATTATGGTGGAAAAAATAGGGCTGTGAAATCAGAAACACCTGGCATTTATGAGCTATACCCTTGGGGGTCTAACCTGAAACTCAGTTTATCCATCTGTAATGCCGATGTCACAGTTGATGGTGAAAGTTAAATGACAGACTAGGTTAAATGCGTAAGTATGAACGTTGGTTCATAATTGGGTCTTCATAAACGGTAGAGTTGGTATTTTTTAAGTGAAAGGTTGATGATCTGACATAAATTTGTTATCACTAATAAATATTTATTAATCTAACACTTATTCATAAACATCAGATGACCGTCTAACTCTGTAAGCTCTTGTTTTCTCTGAATAGGATCTACCATTGTTTTCTGATTCTGTAACTGAAATAGTTTGATTTCTGTGATTTTTTTTTTTTTTGAAGTGCAATCAGTATTTCCATTTTTAAATGGAATATAAAATAAACTGCTACGTCTGGCATTCCAAAAGTAGCAGTTGTTTCAAAGGAACGGTTTTATTTATATAATAAATTAGAATATTTATATTATGGTCCTGAGATACCAAGTTCTAAAACACTGAAGACAGCTAATTATTAAACCAAATATTTGGTTTCCTTTAGTAACTGAAAGAAAGCAGTTTGTGTTTATAAATAAACAGTATATTCAAAGTATGTGAAGTTGGTAATTCATTCACACCCATGTACCGATTTGTCTCTGTGGCCACAGTGCCCCTGAAGAAGTTACTCAGCTGTAGTAACAGTTACCATTTCATAAAAATCAACACAGTAGAATGTGAAAATAATATAAAATTTGTCCTTTGATCCTGGTATCTCATTCACATTCCACATGATTTTGAATTTGTGTTTACAGAAATTGAGTTAGTCACTTCAGGGTTCCTATTCTAGTAAACAGTATTCAGTTTGAGTGTTACGTTTAGAATCTGGCTTTTAAAGAGACCTTACTTTTATGGGAATTGAAGTCAAAACATTTAAAAATCGCTCACGTTTTAATAAACAAATATCAGGTACAAACAACATTTTAATCTTTTTTTCTTTAGAAGCAGCATTAAGAGGTCTTCTGGGAGCCTTGACAAGTACCCCGTATTCTCCTACCCAGCATCTAGAGCGAGAGCAGGCTCTTGCTAAACAGTTTGCAGAAATTCTTCATTTTACACTCCGGTTTGATGAACTCAAGGTAGGATTGTTCTGCTGGTCCTCATTGTTACGGAAATCAGGAGTCTTTCAAAGAGCACTAGGAGGAGATGCCTGGAGACCTTTTCAAAATGTGTTTAAATGCCTGCTGGTCCTTAGCAAAAATGCCGGATTTAACACTTGCGCGGGCCTTTTGGTATATACATAGCAAACAGCAAATTACCCAATATTCAGTTTTCATTTTAAAATTTATTTTACTTAGTTATTTTTTGGCTGCACTGTGTCTTCATAGCTGCGCACAGGCTTTCTCTAGTTGCGGCGAGCAGGGGCTATTCATTGTGATGCGCGGGCTTCTCATTGCGGTGGCTTTTCTTGTTGTGGAGCACAGGCTCTAGGCGCGTGGGCTTCATTAGTTGTGGCTCGCGGGCTCACTAGTTACGACTCACAGGCTCTAGAACACAGGCTCAGTAGTTGTGGCACACGGGCTTAGTTGCTCCGCAGCATGTGGGATCTTCCTGGACCAGGGATTGAACCCGTGTCCCCTGCATTGGCAGGCGGATTCTTAACCACTGGACCACCAGGGAAGTCCACCAGTTTTCATTTAACTTCATTTTAAAAATCATCTCTGAAACAACAATACTGGCTTTTTCTAATATACTTTTTCTGCTCATCCCCACTTTTTTCAACATTCTTCTATATAAAAATGTTAAGATACTTTTTCTTTCTCTCACCCATCTCCCTCCCTCTCTCTTTCTCACCACCCTCCTTCCATCTACCTACCTACCTACCTATAAATGTCCTTTTTGCTGGAAGGAGTGAGAGTGTAAAGAAAGGAGCACTAAATTCCATATCAGGAGACCTTAGTTCCACTTTAGGCTCTGGCACAGTAACCAGTTATGAAGCAGGTCCTTTGACTTTTCAGCACCTCAGGTATCTTGTCTAGAAAGTGGAAGAGCTGGATTCCTAACTGCAGCTTTTTATCAACACTGTATCATAGACAATTATTCTCTTTTATTAATACTTTGAGCACAGATGATTTGTATATAAAGTTTTAGTCTGTTTGAAGATTGCCCTGTTGACCCTATATATACTTTATTGTAATAACCCAAAATAAGTGCCTACACATTCCTTTTTGTTTTTGTTTATTTGGTAATATCATTTTTGGTAAACAGACTTTTAGTATATTACCTGAAATTAATGAAAAGAAAGAAAGAAAGTATACTGACTGACTGGAAAACAGTGTACATGGTCTTCTGTGTTCAGTAGTGACTGAATACGGTGTTATATGACGTAAGTGCAGATAGTCATATTGGATGATATTACAAATTAGGGAATGTTACTTAACTAATTATAACTAGTATATCTTTCGCTTAATTTGTGTACTATATTTAGTAAATAATACCTTTTTCTTTCATAAATATCTCCTTTAGATGACAAATCCTGCCATACAGAATGATTTCAGCTATTATAGAAGAACATTGAGTCGTATGAGGATTAATAATGTTCCAGTAAGTTAATGCTTTGAATTACAGGGTGGTAATAATAATTCAGCTCTCAATTTGTTCAGTTTAATCTTTTGCTCATGCATTCATTCATTCAGGTAAAGCTAAAGCTAGTAGTAAAGTTAGTAATTATGGGCATCCACAGCTGTGGGAAGAAAGAGCAAAATGTAGCAGACCATATTGTTTTTACCTATTTTTCCACCCAGGCCCTGATTCCATAACTAATCCAGTAAAATTGCTTTTTGCCTATATAATGTTGATACTTAAAGATTTCTCTTTGTATTCTCATTTTAACTGCACAAAAATTGTGTGAATTAGTGGTTATGAGTTATTTGTCCCCATATTCTTAGAATGGAAGAGTCCTGGGGAGAAATTGACCAGGGACAGGAGAAATACTAACACTGGCAGGATGGGAAAGTGAGGTCCTGGACGTCGAGCATGTCCGTGTCTGACATGGCTGTGTGAGAAATGGCTTCTGTGCCTGTTGCTTGGCTAGCATAGCATCTCTTCTGGTTTGTTAGCATCTTGACTTCTCCTCATTTTAAGCTGTTTAATACCCTTTTCTCCAGGATGTCAAATGCCATAAGTAAAACCTTAAATATGAAGAAAATACTATCTTTTTGTCTAGATATTTTGAGGACCTATCAATATATTGTGCTAATTGGTATGAAAAATAGAAAATTCCTAGGGTCAGGCCTGGCCTCAAGTAGATAGTTTAATAAAGAAATACTATATAAGATTGTAAGGAGTGATAAGTGGCATAAGAGGTTAAAAGAAAAAACAACCAAAGGAGACCATTGAATAAATATTTTATGAAGTAGTTGCTCTAAGACAGGCCCGGATTGGAAGAAAGATTTCTTTTCCATGAAGCCTCTGGTATATGCATTAGTTTGGTTTTGCATAGCCTGGTTTCTTCTGTGAGGCTGACCTTATCATCTGTCTTTTTCATACTCACCATGTAAAATAAAATAAAATAAAATCACCCAATCCTCTATTATAGCCATCCTGCCATGCATCAAGGGCAAAGGCATTGAAATCATCTTTGTACTGTCTTTTGCTCTCAATAATTATAGGTAAATCCAGTCGTTGTCAAGTGACATCTCTCTCACATCTCTTCACTGCCCCCCTTTCCATCTCTTTGTACTTCTATCCCAGTTGAGAGCCTAATACCCACTTTCTTTTTGGCAACCATTCTATAATAGCTGTAGAACGTATTTTCTGACATACAGTCTCTTTTTGGTACAATCTGCCCACTACCATTAGTTAAATTTATTTAGAAGATTGACTGAATTGTTATTCCTTTCTTTTGACACTGTAAGTGGCTCCCCATTACATATAGAAGAAAAATATGACCTTAAGCTAGGATTTCACTTAAGCTAGGATTTAGTCCTACCCCAGCTTTGCTTTCCAGCCCTTCTTTCAGTAGTTGCTGTCCCTTATTCCACTGACTACATTGACTTACACTCTACCAAGCATTTGAAAGCATGCTCTTCCGCCTGACTGGTTGGAATACCTTGTGTGCCTGCCCGTCATCACCTACAAAAAAACTCTTCCATGAGTCCAGTTTAGTTTCTTCCAGTCTAACTTAGTCTTCCCCTCCCCCCCCTTTCATCCCTTGTCTCTTAGCATGTTATTGTGGCTGCTGTGTGGGTACTTATGTGCTCCTAATAGAGGCAGGTACGATGTCCTAGGCATCGTTCCATCCTCCGTAGCATTTAGGATGATCCCTTGTATACAGTAGGCAGCCCATCAAGGTTTTATTTAATTGCTTAATATCATTTAAAATATTTTTTAAAAAGTTAATCTTTTTAAAAATGGCTTAATATTATTTTTAATCTTTTTATTTTTAAAGAGTATTTAAGTATTGTGTGCATTTGAGGGTCTAAAATATAAGAGTATTTATTAGATTAATTTAACAAGCATTAGATGGGCACCCTGCCTAGGCTCTTTTATAATATTATTTCATGACTTATGAGCTGATATCAAGTGTCTTTATTTTCCACACAGGCAGAAGGAGAAAATGAAGTAAATAATGAATTGGCAAATCGAATGTCTTTGTTTTATGCTGAGGCAACCCCAATGCTGAAAACCTTAAGTGATGCCACAACAAAATTTGTATCAGAGGTAAGCATTGTTACTCTTCTGCCTGTCTGAAGATAGGATGATCTGAGCGAGACCATGACTTTAAAGACCATCTAAGCTGATAGACTGAGATGCAGTTTGTGCACGGGGTCTGGTCCTCTTCCCCGAGGCCCATGTGTGCACATCTACCGTCTGTTTGCAGTCGCCCTTTGGATGTATAAGCCACACCTCAGTAGTACCATGACCAAACCGAAGTCTCGATTGTTTTTCCCAATCCCGCCTTTTCTCCAGTGTTCCCTATCTCAACTAACAGTAACACTGTGCAGGCAGATAACATAAGGATTATCATCCTGAATTGCTTCCTTTATCTCACCGCCTACATCCACTCCATCAGGCAAGGCAGTCTTACTGGCTCTTCTTACAAGATATACCCTGAATCTGAAAACTTAACCCTTTGCTACCTCTAGCTACCTCTCTAGATCAGCCCACCACTTCTCACTTGCATTTCTGCTTTCCTGCTCTGACTGTTCTTACTTCTTCCACTCTTGACCCACTGCAGTCCTTTCTCCAAAGAGCAGCCAAGTAATCTTCTTAAGACATAAACCACATTCCCTTCCTCTGCTTAAAATGTTTCCAGTGACTTCCCAGTACTTGTAGCATCAAATCCAAGTACCTTGTGGCTATGAGGTCTTGTCTGCGTATTGTGGTTGTTTCCACTCAGCTCTAGAATGTAAGGGCTTCTTGGGAGAAAGGAGGCTTTTAGTTCTTTTGCTCATCGCTGTATCCTCAGAGCTTAGAACAGTACCTAGAATCTAGTGCATTTTTTAACAAAATTAAGAGTAGGGACCAAATTTTAAAGTTGCTAATTTTTCATGTTTTGCTAGATTTAAAATTTTTCTTGAGTAATAACTGTCACTCTTACTTTTTTTGTTCTCCATACACTTTTACAGAATAAAAATTTACCAATAGAAAATACCACAGATTGTCTAAGCACCATGGCTAGTGTGTGCAGAGTCATGCTTGAAACACCGTGAGTATCCCCTGATCTTCCTCACTTGAACAGTCCTGTTGAAATGATTGTCCAGATGTGAATAAGTTGTATTTGGAAGGTGGAAATTAAGTGTATCCCAAGTATGTAATGCTAACATATGAACAAAACTAAAATAATTTGACAGCTTAATGTAAGTTCTAGTTAAACATATAAAGTACATTTGATTTTCAGGTGTGTCAGACTCTTCAGAATAGGGATTTTTGGGTGCTTTTGGGAGTAGGGGAAGAGCTTAAAAGCGCGTCTGGTTATGCCTCTCATAAACATTATCATTCCCTTTTCATAGAGAACTTTGCCCTTTTTTCCTAGAGGGCTAGAGTTGTTCTACTTATCCCTTTCTCCCAATATTAGGTCTCAGTCTTCTTTTTTTTTTTAAACCCAACACTCACCTAAATTCTCTTCTGGGTTTCTCCTCTCTCTCAAGCCATTTGTAACATGTACCACAGTGTGTTCTGTCTGGATTTTCCTGTCAGCAGGCAGAAAGAATTCCTCCTGTGTTCCTGAATAATATATGGTTTTGCTAGATAACTTTAGTTTTTGTGGAGCTCTTTATTTTCCAAAGCACTGTTATATACTCATCTTATTGGAGAACTTTATGAAGTAAGAGGGCAGCTGCCAGCCATCATATTATCACCACTCTCGTCTAGGGGAGTAAGGTCCTGGGCAAGGAAGGGGCTCATGCACAGTAGCTGACCTCACACGTGTGCTCGGATGCCTCCTTTCTGGTTCTGGACTCTTTCTGCTGTGCCATGCTGCCTTTTATGTAGACAAAAGTGCTATTTCCTTTTTCCCATTTGAGAGAAGAATATAATTGAATTTTAGGAAATTAAAATCCAGTAAACACAATAATGTGTTTATATCAGCTTAGCCCCTAAATAGCAAATGTACTTTCTCTGTTAAGCTAGTGGCTTTTTCATCATATTGCTGGTGACAGCCTTTCAGAGCACCCATCCCCAAACTTTTACTTTGGGCCACTTTTTAAAAAAAAATAATTTAAATTTTTATTTGTTTTTGGCTGCGTTGGGTCTTCGTTACTGCACACGGGCTTTTCTCTAGTTATGGCGAGCGGGGGCTACTCTTCGTCACAAGGCGCGGGCTTCTCATTGCGGTGGCTTCACTTGTTGCAGAACACTGGCTCTAGGCGTGCAGGCTTCAGTAGTTGCAGCACGTGGGCTCAGTAGTTGTGGCTCGAGGGCTCTAGAGCGCAGGCTCAGTAGTTGTAGCGCGTGGGCTTAGTTGCTCCGTGGCATCTGGGATCTTCCCGGACCAGGGATCAAACCCGTGTCCCCTGCATTGGCAGGTGGATTCTCAACCACTGTGCCACCAGGGAAGTCCCTGGGCCACTTTTGATTTCTCTAAAATTGTCTCATCTCCGCTAAGCAGAAGGGGTAATATACCAACGTGCATATAGAGACCAGAATATGTAAGTGATAACTGCTCCACCCCCGTCATTTCTCTGGGAATCTCATTGCAGAGAAGGTGGGGCTATAAGCTTAGCGTCCCTTTTGCATATCAATAGAATACAACTTAGAGCATCAGTCAGCTCATGAGTTTGTGATGTGCCTCATCCATCCATATCTTTTCTATCCTCCAGGGAATACAGAAGCAGATTTACAAATGAAGAAACAGTGTCATTCTGCTTGAGGGTAATGGTAGGCGTCATAATACTCTATGACCACGTACATCCAGTGGGAGCATTTGCCAAAACTTCAAAAATTGATGTAAGTTATATTTGTTTTATATAATTACCAATAATTTCCGTAAGTGGAAACCATAGGTTTTTATTTAAAGAGCTGGCAAGCTGCACTCTGTCACAGAATTTATTTTTATAGTTTGTGATAATAGTGGATTTTGGTTTCCTCTCTGTTGTGGTATTTCTTATAGCCTATATAGAGATGGAATAGAATGAATGAAGGATAACTGTACTGTCCTTTAAAGTATCTTCTCAGTACTGATAAGTGATACTTCTGCATATTTGGCAATATATGTAAATAAATAATCAGACAAAATTTTTTTTATTGTATCCTTTCATTCCTTTGGCCAAAGCCCATTTTAAATGATTTACTTACAAATGTATATTAAAAGCCAGTCGAGGTGCCTCAGTGCAAAAAGTTGAGGACTGCATCTTTCCCTCCTCCTCCCAGTCATAGTGCTTTGTGGCTGTAGCCTGGGCTTCTCTGCTTCGTAAGTTCTCTCCTCGCTCTCACACCTGTCTCATAAAAGTTATAGCCTGTAGTTTACTGAGAGTTGTCTTCCAGTTACCCTTTGACAGCTGGCTTCAGGCTCTTTGCATTTCACATGTAGACTACTGATGACTAGGCAGTCTTCTTGCCTTCGCTCATATCTATTCTGTGTAAAGAGAACTAAGTCAACATTTATTGAGTGATTACTGTGTCCCAGGAATTTGAACATTTGTTCTCTCATTTAACTCTGAAAATACCCTTAGGATATAGGTGCTATTTTCCCTGTACTAGCAGAGAAGTAAAGTTTAGAGAGGTTTGTAATATAATTGCTAGTGAATGGTACATGGATTCCGAACCCACATCTCCATGGCTTCCAAAGCCTGTGGTATTTCTACTGTGTTATGCTTTTTCACGATAATCAGGCTCATCTTCCTTACAGATCATTTTCATTGAGTTGCTCCCTTTCAAAATAGCCTGTAATGAGTTCCTGCCATCCCTGTCAGTTCCAAATGAGCCCTTCTGCCTTTCGAGGCCCTCTGTAAATTCCCCTGTGTGAGTCATCTCGGCCCTGCAAAATATTGTCCTCTGCATGTGATGAACTTTATTACTTTTGTCATGGGGTTCGTCTACCTGGAAGGTGTCTTTTTTCCTTACAAGTGTGTCCATTCTGTCCTTTAAAAGGCTACTCAACACCTTTTCCAGGAAGTCCTCCCTTTAGTAAACCCTTAGTTTTCCCATTAGTGTGGGTGGTGCTTCAGTTTGTCTGATTTGATTCCCAAAAAGTTTTGTTTGATTGACAAACTGAAAATAACACTTAGGTAGATTTTTTTCCCCTATTCTAAGAATAATTATTTTGACATTTCTAGTGTGTAATTTCTCATGAGTGCATAGTTATGGAGCTGGTTTAAGTATTAACTATTTTGAGAATGAATGTTAGATGAAAAATCGATGTTTTACCTTTTCCGTTTCCTTTTCTACTTAGATGAAAGGTTGTATCAAAGTTCTTAAGGACCAGCCTCCTAATAGTGTAGAAGGTCTTCTCAATGCTCTCAGGTGTGTATACATGTAAAGGTATATATGTATAGAACAAATGTATTAAGAAAGTGCTTCAAAATATGACTAACACATGAATATAAATGTTAGAAATGTGAAGATCTCATTTTGCTTATTGGTAATCTTGCTTTCAGATATTGGTAACAGTATTTTTATAATAAGTGTGTGTGTGTGTAAATGAAAATAGCAGCTTCATTTCTTTGCTAAAGAGTTTGGCTTTCACTTTTTGCCCCCCTTGAAGCGAGGATTGCTTATTTTTTGTTTTTTAATGAAAATAATTGTAAATAAAATTCAGAAAACAGGAAAATTTAAAGAAAAAGAAGGAAATAATGAAACCTCGCCATTTTGAAATAAACCACTATTAACATTTTGGTATATATCCTTCCAGAGTTTTTCTTTTTTAAACACTTGTATATAGTCATAGCTCTATATAATAGTTATCTTTTTACAAAATAATACCATACAATCTGTTTAATACCTGACTCTTTTCCCTTAATATAGTATAATTACATTGCTATGTTCATAATACAGATCTCTATTATTTTTGTGCATTTCTTAAAATATTTCTTACAATGAAAATAAAGTAGTCATTATTTGATGTCTTCTCAGCTTAGACTTACTTGATTTAGTTACTGAAGCTCCTAAGAATCCTGTAATATTTTTAAATGAAAATGTCAGCACATTATAATATCTTGACTACGGATATTTAATTGGTAGTATAACTTCCTTAACATAAAAAGATGATTTGCTTGTTACTTGATTATTTTGTGTTTGAACACAAAAATTATACGAATGCAGAAATATTCATTTAGTGACTTTTTGAGGTCATAGGCCGTCTTTGCTTTTCACTGCAGTGCACTGTAGTTCACATAATAGAATAAAATGATTTCCAACTTAGTATTATATTCCCCACATGTTTTGTGAGCAAAACAGATTGTTATTCCTTTTGGATACTTCGTCACCTGGTAAGTCATAAAGCAAAATCTAGGATGTGTATTTCAGCTGAGTGGAACCATGAAATTATTTTATTAAGATGATGAAGAGTATTCTACAAGCAGTGACTGCTGAATAAAGGAGATGTATTCTAAATGAACACCAAACGCTTAAGGAACGTACTATAACAACAACAACAAAATTCTTATAATGTCAAATTATTTCAACCGTGAGCCTATCAAAAACCTGAAGTTTTTACTCTGGAGATTTCTCATTGGTTTTACCAATATTTATGGTTGTGTGAATCTTTCCTACTTGGTCCCTTTCTGAGGACTCCCTGTGTCCCAGTCAGCCTGATTTTTCTCCCAGGCCCTTTCTTTTGGATTGGTTAGACTCTTCCAAAGCCAGCAAGTGACAGGACATTTTTTTAAAGTAAGAGGTAATAGAGGTCTAAGAGGTTTTAGTATTACATATTTCTTTACCCTGAAGGGACTGTGCTTCAAACATTAATTTAAAAACTCAGAGTTTACCTTTATTTTTCAAAGTGTAAAAGTAGTTTGGTGTAAGGCAAAGGAGGGCGGTGGCGGTGAGTGAAAGGGTGCTGAAGTCTCCCACACAGCGATCTGTGTCTGAGGGAAAGAGGAGGAGAAGCACCACTGAGGCGAGAGCCACCTGTCAGTTTTCAGTTTTCTTTCCAAACGTATAATGGAAATCAGAAAAGAAAAGGTTGTTGCAGAGAGAACTCTTGAACTGTTTTTATTCATAGTGAAACACATATTCTGTGTCTGGTTCTTAATTTTCACCTGGGAGGTTTTGTAAAGTTTATCAGTATACTTGTTGCTATGTAATAGTGGTTATAATGAGTACCATTTTTATGTCACTGTACATTTACAATGCAATTTCATGTCTGTGGCTTTATTGAATCTTAACCACAGCTTAGTGAGGTAGGTGGTGGGCATGGGGTGTTGGGAGTATCTCCATCATGCAGTAGTTACCGTAAGCTCTTGAGAGGCTTAAAGATTATATAGCTAATAATAAGCATTGGAATCTATTTTCAAATTCAGGATTTTATTCTTGAAATCCCATATACTTGATGCTACATCATTGAGCCTTAGGTGTACCATGAGACTGAACTTCAGTGTACTTTGGAATTATCTGGATGGAAAGGGACATGCAGATTCCCAGGTTACCACCTCCACAGAGTTTCTTCATTACGTCTGGGGTGGGGCTCAGGCACGTCATTTGATAAACACCCTGTCTGTTGTAGATAATGCTGAAACTTTGAGAAACACTGCTCAGACTAAACCAACCTAACGCTTAATCTGCTTCACTCAGAGCAAAGAAGATGCTGTTAAGAAAGCATTTTGGAATTCCCAAAGTGCTGTGCGAGTGCTGTTAGTTCTGCCTCTACAAAATGGAACACTTTTGTGCTGCATTATTTTCTTTTAGTGAATAGCTTATTTATTAGAGATGCTCACTCCATCATTTTCCTCAGAGCCAAGTTTCAAATAGGAGTGTAGTTGCATATATATACACATTGCCTATTTTGGGTGCTTTTCTGTGGTAATGATACAGTTCCCGCCAGCTTATACTATGTGCTTAAGAGAAAGCAATGAGCCATGTCTACATTTTACAGGTGGGGAAATGGAACCAAGTGCCTTTGATTAAAAAAGAGACAGAAAATGAAAGCTAGAGCTGGGAGTTAGGTTCAGTGCTAGATAATTGCCTTCTTCATTAAGTTTAAAAAGAAAGGTAAATAATAGTTGCTTTTCTTCAGTAGAAAAGTCATATGCACTTGGAATAGGACTTTGTGTTTATGCATAAAGTAAAATAATACCATACATGTTCATACGTTATTTTCACGTATGTTAGATGCCATTGGCCTTTTCTTGATAAGAGTGTGATGGTGATGCGACATGCCTCTGGACTGGCTCTGTCCAGGAGGCTCTGATCACATCCCTCGCGGGGAGCGAGAGCTCGTATCTGGGTAGAGAGGAAGGCGCTCAGCACTCCCGCACGGGCACAGTCCACTGCTGAGTAGTCATGCTTTACTCTGCCCTTGGCGTTTTGTCGTGCCTGTTCCTTGGCTCTTCCCACTGGGCAGCTGCATAAAGGCGATGGAAACAACAGAAATGAAGGAGTGGATGTTGGAAATTCTTACTTCCTGACATCAGTGGGGTGATGTATAGCGATATGTATGTTATCTGCACTTGGGAAATAAAACAGAAAGGTTAAGTCTTTGCTACATCACCTACCACTTAGTGTAAAAATTCTCCTTTATGGAGTTTTATTTCAGGCTGGCTGCTTAGCTTCTTGTCTTCCTTCCACAAATATTAATTGAGTACCTGTTATGTGCCAGGCTGGTGTCTTGTTCTGTAATACGAGAACAGTATGGAGGTGACCTCTGAGTAAAATTGTAGGGTATATCACAGACTTACTGAAGCACATATTTGTCTCTTTACCTCTCTAAGGATTCACTTGAGTTGAGGTACTTTCTTCAGTTTTTAAATTGATTTGAAATGAACCTGACGAGAATTGAGTTTAAATTTCTTTAACACAGAGGGACCATCCGTGTGTATCTCCTTAAAGAGATACATTTCTTAAAGATATGTGAAATGCTTGTGAACCAGGTTGACTGATCCAGCATTAATGTTCTGTGTGAATTATGTCCAAAATGTGCCCCCCGTTCAGGCATCGCTCCTCATGCGGTGCAAGCCTGGGTCACTGGGCCTTCCCAGCCCCCGGCTGGTCCCTGCTCTTCCTTCTCCCTGCGCTTCTCCCTCAGCAACCGGGGAGGAACCGCACATCACCCCCTTGCTCAGCATCCTCCGCTGGCTTTCATTAACCTCAGAATAATCTCGAAACGCTTCGCTGTGGCCTGTAGTGTCTGCGTGACCTGGTCTTTCTTTGTCTCTAAGGCCCCACCAGTACTTTCCTCCTTTGCTCCTAATACCCCTTCTGTAGGGGTAGTGTATTATCATCTTTCTCCCTCTGCTAGGTGGTAAGCTCCTGGAACAGTGCCTGACACGCAGCAGGCCTGCTTATTGAATTTCTGCCATTAAAAAGAATCCTATGGTGAACCTTCTCGTAAAATAATAATCACTCCTAGTGATTCTTTTTTAGGTTCTTAATTTGCATTTACATATTTAAAACAAAGCACATCTGCCTGGAAATAAGGCACTTAGAGAACTGAAACATTTTGGGATATGACAGAACTGAAATAGTTGAACTGTCTTAAATACAGAATAGAACAGGGGTTGGCAAACTTCTTTTTGTAAAGGACCAAAGAATAAGCAAGTATTTTAGGCTTTTTAGACCACGTGTTGTCTGTCAGAGCTATTCAGCTCTGCCGTTGTAGCAAGAAGGTAACCATAGACAGTACTTAAGTGAATCAGCATGGCTCTGTTAGAGTAAAAATGTTATAAACACTGAAATTTGAAATTCATGTAATTTCTACGTTAACATGAAATACTATTTTGTGACTTTTTCTCCCAACCATTTAAAAATGTAAAAATATGCTTATCTCACAGGCCCTACAAAAATAGGTGGTGGGTTGGATCTGATCCACGGGCTCTAATTTGCCAACCCCTGATACAGGACAGCAATTATTTTTCTCTGAGTGAGAAGTTACTTTAGAATTTAACCAGGTAGTTTCAACAAGGTAGTTCTAAATAAGTTAAACAGCCATTGGGTCTTCTGTTTAAAAGGTGAGAGGAGCATAAGCTAGCAGGACCTGAATAGGGTTAAAGCTGGAATGAAAAGGCATAATTTTGTGAGAGAAGATTGCCTGGCCAGTTGCCTCTCTTACCATAATCGTAGAACCTGATGCAGGTTATGTTTGTTTGTTTGCTCACTCCCTGAAATTGATGTTTTTCCCTTTTAGGTACACAACAAAACATTTGAATGATGAGACTACCTCCAAGCAGATTAAATCCATGCTGCAATAACAGCTCTGGAATAAGCTGTAGACGGAAGACAGTATTCTGCAGTGACTGAGAATGCACAGCTTGTAGTGATTGCAGTTACTATCTCATTTACTCCTGCTTTTTATTTCTTTCCTCTGTTCCTCTCCCTCTTTTTTAATCATATTCTTGTTCTTAAGACTTCTTTTCTGTGCCAAAATCAGTAAAGTTATACTCTGAAGGGATGTTGTCCTTTCAAACAGGCCATCTAAGGCAGCTAATTATGCATTGCATTGGGGTCTCTACTGAGAAAAATTCTGTGACTTGAACTAAATATTTTTAAATGTGGATTTTTTTTGAAAACTAATATTTAATATTGCTTCTCCTGCATGGCAAAACTGCCTATTCTGCTATTTAAAAACCCTCAATGACTTTATTTTCTACTGCCGCTTTTTTCATGTGCAGCCAAAATGAAAATGTTTAAATTAACTGTGTTGTACAAATGGTACCCAACACAAACTTTTTTTAAATTAGTAAGACTTTTGTTTAAAGTTTTAAGTTTGCATTTTGACTTTTTTTGTAAGGATGTATGTTGTGTGTTTAACCTTTATTAACTAATGTTAAAAACTGTGATGTGTGCGTAGAATATTACGTATGCATGTTCATGTTTAAAGAATGGCTGTTGATAAATAAAAATCAGCTTTCATTTTTCTAAGTGTGGCTTGGTTTACTGGTGTTTTGTTTTTAGGCTTCTAGAGATTTCCCCATGTATATTTTTATGGAATGTATATACACATTACATATTTTTTCCAGGCAGGGCTGGGTTTTTCTTTTTTATCATTTTAATTGCTTTTAAAATCTTGCTAAGTGCAGTAAGACTAGTGATCTTGCCATACTTGACTTTTCTCCTTGACTTACTCTTGTATGGACGTAGTAACAAGGAAGTAAGACTAGTGATCCTGCCATGCTTGACTTTTCTCCTTGACTTACTATTACTACTCTTGTATGGACGTAGTAACAAGGAAAACTACACTCCTGCTTGATAGGCATTTTCCAGCAGCGAGAAGGTAGCAACTGGAAACAGAGTGTGGAGGAAGAGCAGTCCTTATTACTGGGAGGAGAGTGAGTATACGAGGGACTTCCTAGGAGAAACTGAAGGCCACAGTATCACTAGTGGTAGGAAACTCGCATGCTTGTTACTTTAAGATCATAAAACCGTAATCATGAAGTCTAAGTGTCCTGATTGGGAGAAGCTGCTTAAAGGTTGTCTAGTCTACCCATGCTAGTTTAACAGTTAACTACGGGAGAAAATCCCAGAGGATTCCCTCAAAACCTGGCTTAGTAGCGTCAGGTCACCATGCCCACAGCCCTTCACGATGGAATCCCTGTTGACCTCTCTGTGGTCTCATTCTCTGGCACCCACACCGTGCTCCCAGCCAGGCTCAACTGTGTGCCACTCAGATTGTTCCACGCAGTGTCACACCTCCGTAACTCGGGTCCGGCTGGTCCCTGAGCCTGTCATTCACTTCCTCCCGTGTGTCCGTCTGATGAAGAGCAGCTCTCACTTTTCAAGGACCAGCTTGTGTCACTTTCTCGAAGCCTTTGGGATATACATGAGCCACCTCTTTCTAGGCACCTTCTAATAAGAGGGTTGTAATGGGCTAAATAGTGCCCTGTCTCCCAAAGATACACGCACCTGGAACCTGGAGATGCCACCTCATTGGGAAAAGGGTATTTGCAGCTGAAATTAAGGATCTGGAGATAAGGCCGTCCTGGATTACATGGGGCCCTAAACTCAATATAAGAGAAAAGAAGAGGAAACGGACACAGAGCAGAAGGCCCTGTGAAGATGGAGGCGGGATTGGAGCAGTGTGTCTGCTAGCCGAGGAACCCAGAGTCGCCGGCAGCACCAGAAGCTGGAGGAGAGGCCTGGACCGTTCTCCTTGAGAGCCTCCGGAGGGAACCAACCCTGCTCACACCCTGGTTTCAGACTTAACGGCTTCCGGGACTCAGGATAAGCTTGTTCTATGCCACCCAGTTGGGGGTAACTTGTTATGGCAGCCCTAAGACTCTAATACAAACTATCTCATCCAACACTGCTGATATTTCGCTGGACCTCTTTCCTGATACTGTGAGAACTTGAGAAAAGAGCCATGTCTGAGGTCCCTTCAGTGTCCCAAGGATCTTGCCCTCTGCCCGAATCTAAGTAGGTGCCAAGTGTGCGTGCTTGAACGGAGTGAATGAACGTAAATTAAAAATAAGGTTGCAGCTGAAATAGATAAAGGACTACAGCTGCGGCCTTCGCAGTTAACATAGTTTGCGATCTGCACGTTGGAGAGTAAGTGGAAAGATCTCTCAACCTCTGACCAGGGCTCAGCAAACTCGTCTGTGAGCCAATCCTCCCGCCACCTGTTTCTCTACAGCCTATGAACTAAGAATAGTTTTTACATTTTTAAAAGGTTGGCAAAAGTCAAAATAATATTTTGTGGCATGTGTAAAATATATGAAATTCAAATTCGATTGCCCGTAAATAAAATTTTATCGGAACACAGCCTCATTTGTTTACATGTTATTTTTGGCTACTTTTGCACTACAACAGCAGAATGGAATTCTTGTGACAGAGGCCATATGGCCCTCAGAGGCTAAAATATTTACTGTCTGGCCCTTTACAGAAAGTTTACCGATCTCTCATCTAGTTACAAGAGCAGGTTTCTTTGAGAACCTAGTGTGTCGGAAGCACCGTGCTGCAGAGTGATACAAGGAGCCATCTCTGCTGCCAGGAAGTGGTGGGTTTAATTTGGTCTAATATTTGCCGTTCAGACAGCCAGAGAGAACAAAAAGGCATCTTCTCACCTGCCGAGTCTGATCCCTATTCATGTCTATCCTCAGAATGAAGGATTATGGGGCCGGCCATGGGCTCATCAGGAAAGAGGACCAGGATTAATTAGCAGGATCTGCCCTGTGTACTGGAGGGACGTGTGACTCCGTCCTGTGCAGGTAAATTTTCTATCACCCTAAGGCAGCCTCCTTTTACCCCCTCTTACCTCTAAAACAGCCCGGTCGGTATCTCTTTACTCACCCTTGGCCCCAGTCCCCGTGTCTCTTCCTTCACAGTGTAAAGTATCCGTTGCATCATGTCTTCCACCAACGATACCCATGATGACCTGTTATCTGCCCTGTTTCTGCAGCCCTCCAGCTAGACGAGTAGAACTCTTCAGTTGGCTGTTTTCTCACTTTAGAGATTTGGATTAAGAAGCCCTCTGGACTATTTTAAGACTGCTCCAAGTATTTTAGACTTGTCATAAGGAGAATTAGCATTTGTGCTCAAACCCAGGTCTTTTGAGTTGAAATGCCATACTGGTTCCATTTGAGATTGCAGGAACTGCCAGTCCATAAATTCTTACAATCCCTTACAGAGCATATTTCACAGTCTTTACGTGGTGCAGTTTGTTCCATATCCGGTTACGTACTTTGCTTTATTCACTTAATGAGGATCGTAGATTGTCCCGTGTGTTTACCTAGACAGCATCCTCATTCTCTGTGAAGGCTGTGTGGTATTCCATTATATGCCTGTACCATAATTCGCTAAACCAGTCCCTATCTGAGGGACTCAGTTTATTTCCAAACTACTGTCACTGTAAACAGTGATGTGAGGACAGACCTTGTACATACATCGTGCATGTACACAAATATCACGTCTCCTTCACTCCGCATCACGTAACACCGGCCACGCTAATCTTGCTGTTCCTCAAAGGCAGTGAGGGCGCTGCACTGCCGAGGCCCTTGGCAGTGGCCGGCCCCCCTGTGGGGTGGCAGATGGGTCATACCCTGCGTCTCTGATCAGGTGTCATCCTCCCAGTGAGGCCTGCCTTCCCCACCTCCTGTTTATAACGGCATCTGTTGGTCTGGTGGGGGAGTGGTCCTCCAGGGAGCGTTCGGCAGCGAGAGGCTGGGAGGAGGGGCAGGGGCATGAAGGGTGGACCGCAGGACAGTCCGTGTAGAGGAGAGTCTCCCCTGTACGGGTTCTGCTCCCTTTCTGCCCCTCACTCACTGGCTTTACGACTTCCCTGGGCCCCATTCTCCCCATCTGTAAAAGTCAGTTTCCGTGGTCCCACCTCTGACCTGGAATAGCTGCTAAGACAACAGTGGCTTCCAGGCTGTGCCCCAGGTGCTTGGGGGAGGTCCTGAGAAGGGAGAGCTGCTCCAGGCGCGGTCAGAGGCAGAGGAGGCGCCTATGCACAGAGAGGAGGCTTCCTCAGACACCCACAGCCGCAGGGCAGCTCACCTATCCCAGCTCTGCTGCTGGCCCCAAGCTAACAGCTCCTGGAGCCCCTGACTTAGCTGCTGAGGCATTTCAGACAAGGATCATCCCGTGAGCTCTCTAGGGGTCCTATAAAGGGAGGAAACCACTACGTAAGTATGCTATTCAAGGGGCACAAACATAGGGAGACACTGTTACCCCCGTTTTATAGATAAGGAAACATTCAGAGAGGTGAAGAAACTTGCCTAAGGTCACACAGCTACCGCTAGACCACTGCTCAGTCTAAATCTACCGGTTTCAGGGCCCTTGCTCTATGTTACGTTCTTTTTCTCCATCTTTGATGCTGCTGCTGCTGCTAGAACTCTCACTTTCTAGAACTAGTTTGATTTAATTAGATTGTTGGTTCAAATTGTGACTACCTCTAATTTCAGGCAGAAGCCAGTTTTCAAGAAAGTTGAACTTAAACATGTATGTGTTATGGAACAACATTTATTATTATGTTCACCAGACTACAAGAGAGAAGCCTTTCACTGCCACTGGATGTCCATTCCCACCCCTACAAAAGGAGAGATTCTTGCTGGGAGAGAAGATGGGCCAGTTTGTGTAATGAATTTCAGAGAGTGGAGGGTGTGTGAGGAGCAAGAGGGGGATGGGAGGGGTCGAGGAGAAGTCGGCGGGCGGAGGGGCGGTCAGAGGGGCTGGGGCAGCGCAGGAGGTGAGGGGCTGCGAGGGGAGAGGGGATTTTCATGCAGACCATGTATATGGACTCATTTAATGCCCTTTAAGACATGTGAGTTGAACATTAATCCCTTTTAAATTACTTGTGGCTCATTAACTTATTAAAACATGGGCCTCTCTGAGCCCGTAAGAGCAACATGCAGAAAGACAGACTTGATTAATGTGACGGGCTGGACAACTGGCAATGAAGAGTGGAAAGCATCTATGTTCTTTCTCTCCCCACAAGGGGGAGCCCGTGTCCACACTCTCCAGACAGAGCTGACGATGCTTAAATTTGGTGAAAGTGTGACGTTGGGGCATTATTTCCAGAATAGAGCTTTCCAGGGGTTGGTGTAAGGTCTGCAAAGATTCCCTTGCCCAAAACCTCACTTCTCAGGCTGCAGAGAATGTTTGATGGCATACACACAATATATTACATTTTTAAAAAGCAAGTTTATGACATTATACATACGTTACCATATTTTTCTGCAAGATAATTCATATGAATGCATGGAAAAAAATACTGAAAGGATAAACACCAGAATGTCAATACTGGCTATTTCCGGAGAATGGGATTAAGGAAATTAAAATGTTTTTCATACCTTTCTGAAACTTTATTATTTCTTTTACAATGACCATTGTTTTGATTGTTAGACAAGTTTTATCAGGAGAAGAGAACATATAAAGTGATCCTGCTGAGAGTGGGCAAAACAACGTGATCTGTCTGCCTCTGAGCGCTGTCTTACTGAGGTCTGTTTCTGTCTGGGTGTGCTCTGCTAGGAAGAGCACGGAGCTGAGAGTCGGGAGAGCTGCTTCTGGCCTGTGCTGTGTGCTCAGGCTCTTCCCTTGCTCCCTGTGCACGTCCTTACACACGCGTGTGCGGGCCCATACCCCCCACTGCTCACACAAAGATGCACAGCCCTTGGCCTGCACCCCAGTCTGTAGTGGAATCCCTGAACGGTGCAGCTGGGTGACAACTGTGCAGTTTGATCCGTCACTCTCATTTTACAAATGGGAAAACTGAGGCTGAAGGAGAGCTGCAGGGAGCTGAAATTAAGGGGAGATTGTCCAGGTCCTCTGTTAACCTGGAGAAAGGTCTGGCAGCTTCGTCCAGAACAGTGATACGATTATTAATAATAACACCATCGCGCAGCCAGGCGCTGTTCTGAGCACTCTGTGTACAACTTTTAAAATCTTCGCTACAATCCCGTGAGCTAGGAATTCTCATCACCCCACTTTACGGGGGTAATTTTACAGGAGGAGGAAGCACAGAGAAGGCCAGACGCGCCCAGAGCCACGCAGCTGTCGGTGGTGGAGCCGTGAATGGAGGCCAGGCTGTTCTGGAACCAGCCTCTGCTGACCCCCCAGGAATCCTGCTCCAGGGTAGGACCCTAGCCTAACTGGTGCCCCCCGCCCCAGATGTGGACAGGCAACTAAAGTCTGGGGGCCATCCTGTGAAGGGGAGGAGAGGGTGTGTGAGCCAGTCCCGGGGAGCCCCACAGTCACCTGCGGCTGCCAGAGGGGCAGCTGCATCCCGGCCCCACGCAGAGGCTCCTGGCCAACAGCTTCTTGGAGGCAGGGTGGCTGGAACCCTGGGGGAGGATGTGGCACCCTTCTCAGGCATCAGCCTGGAGGGCTGCAGGGCCGGGGGCGGCCAGCAGCTGCAGCCCTGTGAGGGACATGTAGAGTGCGGACAGCTGTGGCACCATGCCAGGGTCCCAGGTGAGTTGGCGGCCCGGGCCCTGCGGCTCCAGCTCACAGCCCCCCACCAGGCTCTGGGAAGTGCGGGGACGAGAGCACTTCCGGTGGGAGGGAGAAGGTTGTTTCCTTCAGCTGGTTGAAGTTTGGCTCTAAGCTGCTCGCCACCTGCAAGGAACCACCCAGGGTGAACAGACAGGTCTCCCAGGGCCGGGAGCAGTGGAACACCCCCTCCGCTGAGGGTGGGAGCCTGGGGCCTCTGTTCCCCTGCCCTCCCAGCAACGAAGCCTCGGCCCTGGGGCCTTGCTCCCAGCAGAACTGTGGTTCCAAGTAATGCGCCCCCCAAATGCTCTTCCCTGCGCTGGCTGCCCTCAGTGGTTTCCAACGCTCCCGGTGCCTCCCAGCCTTTGCATACGCTGTTCTGCCTGGACGGCCACCCCCATCCTTCACCTGTTAATCCACGAACTGCATGGAGGGGCCCCCGCTCCGGGAAACACCCCTGAGCTCCCACCGCCACCTACACAAGCTAAATCAGGCTCTGTCTGTAATCACCTGTTGGAGGATCCCCTTGAGCAGCCTGTGAGGGACAGGGCTGCCTCTTCCACCCGTGTTCCCAGGCCCTAGCAGAGGGCCGGGCACAAGGGAGGAGCCCAACGTCATCCGTGAATAAACCCGCGTATTTCATCATTGCGAATGAACCTGGGTGTAGCCCGCCCAGCAGAGGCTGCTCAGGTCTGGGTACACAGAGGTCAGAGCCCAGCGCACGCTCTGCAGGTCTGTTTCCCCGGATGTCCTCCCCACATCCCCTCCCCAGGTTCTCACCAGCTCCAGCCGCTGAGGCAGGACCCCTCTCTCCAAGCACTGGCCCAGCAGGCAGTGTTGGGTGTCACTCAGCACTGTGGAGAGACGGGGTGGGGGGGTGGGGGCCACCAAGGGTCTGTGGCTCTCACCTGTGACTCTCTTCGTGGGCCTGGCAGCCCCGGCAGGAAGGGCTGGGATACAGGAGCCCTGAGCTGGGGAGAAGCCCCACCAGGTATCTCTGGGGCCATCCTTCCCCAGAAGATTCCAGAAGGTGGGAACTGTGCCGGCCTTGGAAGTGCTGCGTGGTCTTCAGTAAGACTACTCCCGTCCCCCTCAGTCTTCCTAAAACACAATCCATTAAGGGTGGATGGTGGGCTTCACTTACAAAAGGCGTTCGTGTGTATTAGCTCGTCTTCCGGCCCGGTGGCTTTGCAAGGTGGTTATTAAGCAGGACACGGTGAGGCCTGCCCAGGGCTGCCCAGGGCTGAACCGGGACGAGGACCCAGCCAGCCTGATCCCCAGCGTGAGGCTCCAGCCACGAACAGCATCTTCCTCCAGGCTCTCTCTTCTTCCCGACCCCAGCCCACGGAGTCCTCTTACCTACTAGTGCTCCAAGAATGCAGAGGATGGCCCTGCCTTTCGAGGGTGACAGGCTGCCTGAGGGGTCCTGGAGGGTGCTTAGGATGAGGTCCGCAGGGCCACCCAGCTGTCCAGCACCCCAGTGTCCAGGGCCTGTTCCAGCTGCAGGAGAGCGGCGAGGAAGAGCAGGGAGAGGCAGCTGTGGGTCCCCTCCATCCACGTACTCTACCACCCAAGCTCCTGTCCCCATGCTCTGGGTCCCCAGCCCTTCGTGATGCCGGTGAAGCTGGGACGAGCCTGGGTTCATTGCCAACAATGCGGAACCAAGGTCCCTCCTTGGTCTTCAGGGAACAAACGCTCAGGGAGATTCTGATACGACAGCTGGTACGCGGCAGCACCCAGTCACCCCAGGGCCTTCTGAGGTTGTGTGCTACCAAGACCCATAGCATGTCCCGTGCCCGCCTCTCATCCCCTTAGCCCATCCCTCTCTGTCCTAGATGCCAGCCCCCAGCCCGGGTCTGGCCGTTGAGCCCCTTACTGTGTCCTCGAGCTCCTGCGGTGCCCAAGGGTCCTGGAGCAGCTCTTGGAGGGCGCCCAGCAGTGGGTCCCGCAGCTCTGGGGGCAGCGTGGCCAGGTCCTGCAACTGGGCCCTAGCCTGCCTCTGCAGGCCCCGGAAGTCAGGCTCCGCACCTGGGGCCCGGCCAAAGGCCGTGCCTGTGGGGAGCGGCATCGGCACCTGCTGGAGCCTTTTCCCGGGCTCCCTGCCCTGCGCCCGTCAGGCCCTGGTGTCCTGAACCTGACCAGGAGGTCCTGGGGTCACAGACCTGGCCCGGGGAAGCTCGTGTGTTAGGCAGAGCACATCTTTATGGGCTCACCTCTCCCTTCCTCCCTCCTTCCCTCCCCACCCCACTTCCTTCTGAGCATTTTCTGAGCACCTACTGCATAGCAGGTGCCACCCACAGGGCTTATCCTTGCCTCTCCCCTTCTCACCCACCCTGCCCAGGGCTGACGCTTCAGCTCGAAGAAAGACCACTTCTCTGCCCAAGGGCCTGCTGTGTGTCTGCTCCTGAGACCCCCCCAGGCTGAGCCCCACCTCCGGCCGGCTGCCCCACTGGGATGGCTAAGACAGGGCTTCTCAGGCTCTAAGCACCACGGCACAGGTGGGTGGGTCTGGCAGGGTGGTCAGGCGCCCCCGCCTTCCCACTCCTGTCTTGTTAACCGTACAAACCGCCTCTTGAGAGCCCACCTTCCAGGTACCGAACGCTGTCCAGACACCATCACTGATCCCCCACCTGGTAAGAAAAGTCCCAGCCTCCCCACTGTGCGGGTGCGGAGACCAAGACTGGAGCTGGAGCCTGGAGCCAGCCTGCGCCTCCTACACTCAGCATCCTCCCCACAGCCTGGTCCTGGTCTTTCCAGCTCATCTTCCCACTGGGGAGAGAGCACACGGCCCTCCCTGCCCGAGTGACACGGGGTGACCGCACGCGGAGGGAAGGGACCCCAGCGATGGGGTCAGGGCATTCTTCGGGGAAGGACTGATATCTGGCTGGCTTCTCGGGCTCTGGCAGGGGTCACTCACCTCCTCTCTGTCTCTCCGGAGCTCTCCTTCAGGCAGGTACAGCACAGCTGCGTGGGAGCACAAGGCAGGGAGAAGAGAAGAGTCCCCGGGCCACGGATGAGCAGGACCAACCCTGGTCCACGAGATTCTCTGCTAATTGGATAACACGCCCCTTCCTCCAGTCATATCCCCCCATCCCCGGCCCCCCCGGGACAAGCAGGGCACAGGCTGGGTTGTCACCCCTTCCTGAGAGCTGGCCTCGGCAGCTCCTGTGAAAGGCACATCCTTTCAGCATCTGCCTGGCTGGCTGCTTGCTCAGGCCAACAGGGAAACGGCCTCCCTCCCCCTCTTTGCGCCCCGCACTTGAGCACAGCCCCTGCCCCCCTCCCAACCCTCCCAGAGGGAGAGTCGCGTCCAGCTGTTTCTGCTGCTCCAGGCTCCACGTACCCCAGCGATCGTCCTCCATCACCAGCTGCAGCTCCCAGTAGGCCAAGACTGTGCTCCATGGGATGGCCACTGTCTTCTCTTTGGCCATGGCGCTCTGACCCTGGAGCTGGGAGACAGGCAGGGAGAACAGGACGTGTTGTCCACACAGGATGCTAGGGCCTGCAGGAAGGGGTCTCGGGGGCAGACAGGAGCAGGGGATGGGGTGACACGGGGGGAGGGACTGCGAGGGTCCCTCTTGGTGACCAGGGCCTTCTGAGGTTGGCGGGGAGAGGGAGATGCAAAGGCAGGGGACACCCAGGCACAGCACAAACAGCATTCTGCCAAATACGTTGCACATGAGGTATTTCCAAAAACCCCAAGGCACTCTGGGGTCAAAGCAGTACACACTGGCGCGGTGAAAGCTCCACACGGCCCCACCATAACGAAGTGAGTTTTATTTTGCCTCAATAAACATTGTCCAGAGTTTGGAGTGTTCGCTTTGGGAAAGGCTGAGCTGGAATCCTGGGGCCCTGCAGCTGGACAGCCGCCAAGCGATCTCGAAGTCGTCCTCCCTCGTTGGGCAGGTGGAAACCGAGGCACAGAGGGGCGGCTGTTGGGGGTTGCTGGGAAGCCGGGGCTCCTGATGTGGGCCAGTGGTGGCCCTGTTATCGCCCTGTTCCCACAGGAAAAGGGCTATCGACTGGCACTCACCTGCACGCCCGGGGATGGGGAGAGCTGGGGCCCAGAGCTGATGCTGAGAGAGCAACTCGATGTGTGGGAGACGAGAGCCCCGGAGCCCTAGCATGCTGGCATGGGGCCCAGCCTCCCCCCCCGCCCCGTCACAGTGGGGACTGGCAGTCGATGGACGCTGAATGACCAAGGAACAGAGCCGCCGAGGAGCAGGCCCGGGTCTCGAAGACAGGTGGAAGGAACACTGACTGTCCTTGCCTTCAGCATGTCCGGCACTTTTCTCACATCGCTGCTTAATCCTCACCCCGATTCTGCAGCCCAGCTTCATGGACCAGAGAAGTCAAACTCAGAGGGTCAAGTGACTTGTCGAAGGCCACCCAGCCAGCCAGGGGTGGAGCTGGGATTCGCAGCCAGTCACGCCCAGTTCCAAAGCGGATGCAAACCCCCCTGCCCTGTGATACTACTCCCCGGCAGCAGGTAAGACTCACCTGGGAGAGTTAAAAGAAGACCAGCAACTGGGTCCTAGTCCGGACCAGTTAAAACAGATTGCGTGTGCGTGTCTGGGTGCTGGTATTTAAAACATAATAGTCAAAAAACAACACGACGCCTCTCCAGGGGATTCTAAAACGCAGCATTGAGAACCACGACTCAGGTGCCCAGGAACTCCACTCCTGGTTTAGATGGGGCGACCTCCAGGGTGCAGCTCTTTGGCAGGAGTTAGGGTGGAGGGGTGGGCCCCTTGCTGGCTTTCAGCACCCCCGGGACACCCCCTGCACCTTGAAAGGGCTGGGCCGGAGGAGTGACAGCGGCCCCGCTCCGTCTCCTCGGCTGAGGCTCTGAAGCGTGGCGTCCTGCGCAGCCTCCACGGCCTTGTCACCACATACGGGCCCTCCCTCTCCTTCCGGCTCTGCAGCTCCCTGAGGAACGAGGGCCTCGGAGTCCTCAGTTTCCTGCCAGGGGTGTGGGGTATGGGCAGGAGAAGAGGCAGAGCTGGTGGGGCTGCTCTCCAGGGCTCCCCTGCTCAGGGGCCTTTCGAAGCGGGCAGCTGGCCTGTCTTCCGGCCTAGAGTTCAGGGTCAGGTGGGCGTGGTCGCAAAGGGGAGAAACTGACGGAACTCTGAGACATCTGTCTTCTACAGGGTTTAAGATGTCCAGCCCAGAGGCTACCACCGGGCTTTCTGCCCGCTCAGTCAGGCAAAAGGCATACGTTACTTGGCTCACGTGGCATTTAGAAATTTTGAGATAATATTAAAACTGGTAGATTTCACCAAAAAAACCCATTTGTAGCTTCTCTCAAAAACCGGTGCCACTGCACTCACATTGCTGCCTGGCAATAACCAGGTGCAGCTGAGACGCAGCTACCAGCTTCAGGCAGGCATGTGTCCCCGCTTTGCTGGAGTCCCCACCATGCCCTGTCGCCTCACACCTGGCAGCTACTGCATTTCTGTTTCCTCTTCTGGCCTTAAAAACATCGGGGTTGAAATCTCTGACGTAACATGAGTCCCTCTCACTGCCCACTCTCTCTTCCCTGGGCCCCTGGGCTCGCTGCTAATAGTGGACTCCCCCGTCCCAGCCCATGCCTCAGAATGCTTCACTCGAGGCCTCGAGCTGGCAGGAGGCTTGGGCTCTTCTCTCCTGCCCCCCACGCTCCCCTCCAGCCCGGGGGACCTGTGCCCACAGAGAGGAGAGTCCAGCCCGCCTGGCTGATGTGCCCCAACTCTCACCTCTTCTCCACCAGCGTCTCCCAGATGTTGGGGGGAACCCTGAGGGTCTGCACAGCCAGGGCAGAGCTGTGGCTCACCACGCCGCTCCCCGTCACGCTCCCCTGCAGCCCGGTGCCCACGCTCACGCCCCCCGTCACGGCTCCTGCCACCATCTCCCGGAGGTGGATGGGTTCGCTGCGGCTCACCTCTGCGGGGAGAGAGGCCCAGGCTGAAGCCAGGGAGGCAGGGTTGAGTGTGCCTAAGCCTCAGCCTCCGGCTCCAGTTTGGCCTCTGCCACTTACTGGCCGGGTGTGACCCTGGGCAAGAAGTCACCTAACTCCTGGAGCCTCAGTTTCCCCATCTACAAAAGGGAGGGAAGAATGACAGGGTCTTCCTCTAAGGGTGGTTGTCAGGATTAACTGAGGAATTGCCAACATGACACACAGCAAGCACTTCATCCTTGTTAGCCATTATGGTGATTGAAATTATGAAGCTGACTATCACACAGCCAGGACAGGAGGAAGAAAACGGTTCATCCTTCGCCCACACGGAAGGCACGGGCTAGCCGGGGTGCCCACGGTGTGGCTCCAGGCCAGGCAGGCCCGGGGGGCTCGGTGTGCCCAGGAGGAGGGCGTCAGCTTTCTCACCCACGTGGATCTTTTTTGGAGCTGCCCTGCAGTCCCCCTACTCTGCCGCCTGCCAGCCCCACCTGAAGGTACCTGGGATGGGGGAGCCGGGCTTCAGTGCATCCACGAGGGAGAAGTCTGTGGGGATGAGGGGGGCGTCCCAAGGCCACAGGTGGCGTCTGTGCTTCTTCCTCACCAGGCAGAAGGGGCGCAGGCGCAGGGCACTGGCCAGGCTGTCCACGGGCACCAGCTCGCCTTTCCTACCCAGCTCTCTGACCAAGCTCTTGGTGCCCCTCGAGAACAGGGATGACATGTTCCTTGAGGGCTAAGAAGAGCAGAGCGGGTGTCATCCAGGGCTGTGGATGCGGGGGCCTTGGTGAAGGCTGCCAGCCGGCTGAGCTTCTAACAGAGTGAGGAGTGGGGCGCCCTGTGAAGACTGCTCCCCATGCCCACAGCTGGGTGCTAAAGTCAGCCTGTAGGTGGAAATCACTGGTGGTCAACCCCCCCGGAAACATCCCTCCAGTCACCCCCCCCACCTGCCTGCGCGGGACCCCAAGAAACTCGAGGACCAGGGACTCCTCAGTTTTGGAACAGCTGTTCCCTTGGGAATGTTACTTACTCTGTGCCTTGGTTTCCTCATCTGTTAAGTGGAACTTGATGCATATTTACATAAAATATTTATAGATTATTATTATCTATAGTAATACCTCCTCTGTGGGATTGTGACCAGGACCGACGAGCTGTCTGTAACGAACCTAGAACAGCGCTGGTACAGGTTAATAAGCTGTTACCCTCTGCAGCCTGGCCCCGCCTCCTTTTCCCAGGTAGCGGGGCCCAGGCAGGTCCAAAGATGGGGAGAAGAGATGAGGGTGGAACAGGAAGGGAACGGGGAGTCCTCTCTTCTCCCAGCCCACATCATTGGGTTTCTGGGTAGATGCATCTAGGACGATCCTCTAACTACCCCTCGCTCCCCCGGACTCCAGTAGCGTTTTGTCTGTAGTCTTTGATAGCACTTGACCTTGCAGTGGGCACTTTACCTCGGAGGGCACTGGGAGCCACAGAGGGCTCGTGAGCAGGGCAGCGGCACTGCACACCAGTGCGTGTGTTTTAGGACGAGAGCTTGGGCAGCCGAGAGCACAGCCGAGTGGAAAGGTAAGACTTGAAGAGCTTATATCCAGAGGGTGTGACCATGGGCTCCAGCCCGAGGGGACAGACTTTTCCCCTGCCGGGGGGAAGTTGGGTGGAGGGAAGTGAGGGGCTGACTTCTCCATTAGGCATGGTGCCCAGGGCCCACAAAAATGTTTTATTTAAAATCAGAAGAAAGAAAAACTTTAGATCTAAGAGAATGTCATAATACTTAACATTAGAATAGTCATCTGTATACCAATACACTTAAGGCCAAAGAGAAATTTAACGTATGGTTGGGAGTGGGCCAGTACAGTCTTAAATGGTAATTTTAATGTTTTTACGGAGGAAGGTGCCCACGTGGCCGGGGTGCAGGAAGCAGCAGGAGGCAAAGGAGCGGCCGGCAGACGTTCCTGCATCGGGCCTGCAGGGGGCGCCGGAGGCACGTCGCACGAGCGCGGGGAGGAGTCGCCGTCGGGCCCTCCAGGAGATGGTGAGGAATTCAGGGTGAGGCCGTGTAGAGGACCCTGGGGGGGACAGCCCGGGGCACGCCTCATGGAGAGACAGAGAGACGCTCTCCAAAGGAGAGGGGTCCCGAGAAGGGAGGGAAGCTCGGGGAAACGGCGTGGGGGAAGGGGGGGCCGGGGCTGACCTCCCCCGCGGGGCCGCTGTGGGGCGCCCTCGCGCTGAACCCTGCCGCGCCCCCAGGACCCGGGTCCGGCCTCCCACCCGCCGCCCCACCCAGTCCCTACCTGAGGCTCCGGGCCGGCTGTCCCCGCGAGCCGTGGCGTGGCGGCCGTGCCAGCCACGCTGCACGCTGCACCCCACGCAGGAACTCTCTAGGACCCCTGCCCAGGCCACGGGGTTTCCAGCCCCAGCCCCGCCCGCAGTCGTGGCCCCTCGGAGGCGGGGTCTCCTACGCCTCCCTCTGACCCTGACCCTGACCTTGACCCTGACCCATGGAGGTGGTTCTCCAGCTTTCAACAAGGGCGTTTAGACGTACGCTAATATTTATGCTCTGTTTTTCTTTCTTTAATCAAAGTTATACATTCACGTGGTTTAAAGAATCAAATTGTGCCCAAGTTCTTTTTTTTAAACCTCAGACTCTCCCGTTCCCGGTCCACCCCATCTCCTCCTGGCTTCTCGCCAGAGGCATCGCTTTGAAGTCTTTTTGCTGCTTGTCTTGGTAGCTGCCTCTGTTCTCTCTTTTTCTTAAAGCACTGTGTTGACACCATGCAATCCACACACTGGAAATGTACACTTCCGTGGCTTTTGAGTGTATTCACAGCATTGTGGAACCTCCACTGCAGTCAATCCCAGAACATTTTTATCACCCCAACCACTGATGGACTTCCTGGATTTGCCTATTTTAGATATTTCAGATAAATGAATACAAGGGGGCAGGGGGGGAGGGAAGTGAGGGGCTGACTCCTTCATTAGGGCACGGTGTCCAGGGCCCACAGAATGTATTATGATAATACAAGATGTGGCCTTTTGTATCTGTCATCAATTAAATAAGAAGCTTGCTGAGTTGTAGGCACTATCCATGGACTTACACCAGGGAAGATGAGGATTTAGGGCCCCCTCTTTCTCTACACCACACACAAGTCCCATCCCTCATCCTCTCAATAGAATTATAATTCTCTTTGTTCTTTAATATTATTGTGACTCTGTAAACTCTACTCAGCTATTAGTAAACTAATTATTTTTCCTTTCCTGTAGGATTTTGATAGTTTCTCATCATCATTTTTTTCTTTACTTTTTTTTTCTATTTTCTGTGAATTTATATCTAATTAAATCCAAACTCTGCCAGATGATTAAATCTCTTCCTATTATGTTCAGATTCAAGGTATTTTTTTTTTAAGTCAATTTCATCTTCCTGGAGAAATCTCTCCAGGAGCCTTCCTATCTGTTCAGGTCAGGGCTTTTTGTCCTCTGGCCTGGCACTGAGTGTCATCCTGGGAATCCCCCTGTCTCTCTTCCACACTAAATCTCCTTTCTCAGTAGCCAGTGTCTTCCTCATGTTTCTCTTCACTTTGGTGTATCACATCCTCTTACATCTTTCTGGAAGAGGGAACATGGGCAGTCATTGTTTTAAAAATCTTTGTTTGAAAATGCCCTTATTCTACCTTCAAACATGATATAGACTTAGAGACTGGAAATAATTTTCCATCAAAATTTCGGAAGACATTGCTCCATTGCCTCTAGTTTGCTGTGTGGTTGTATTTTAAAGTCATTCTCATATAAGATCTTTTGTAAATAACCTGTTTCTCCCCCTGGATTTTCACTTCGTCCCACATGTTCTGAAATGTCCTCAAAATATTTTGGTATGGGCTCATTTTCATGTATTTGTGTTAGGCACAAATATCAGTAGGTCTTTTTTCTTTTTTTTTTTTCATATTTATTTATTTATTCGGTCGCACTGGGCCTTAGTTGCGGCACGCAGGATCTTCGTTGCCACGTGTAGGATCTTTGTTGCAGCATCTTTAGTTGCGGCACGCGGGATCTAGTTCCCTGACCGGGGATCCAACCGGGGTCCCCTGCGTTGGGAGCGTGGAGTCTTAACCACCGGACCACCAGGGAAGTCCCAGTAGGTTTTTCTCTTGTGCCCCCAGGAAGAATCTTCTAGTCTCCTGCCTGCTACAGAAGCCCTGGGAGAAGGGAGTCAATTGGGAAAGACCACGCTCACAACTCCCAGCTTGGAGAGAAGGTGAGGAGAGCGGGGACAGGCTGCCTGGGGGGTGAACTGGAACTTTCTGTGAACAAAAGGGCTCTCTGGCCACTTCTGTGCCCTACTAGTGACAGGAGAGACTTCTGGAATGTATCCTTTTGTTGTCTTTTTGCTGGATGGAAAGAGAAAAGAGGAAATGTTAAGCACCCAGAGTTAATTATCACGATCATTAACAAACAAAAAATCCAAGGACATTTCAACACAGGAGAGAACAGAAAACGTGAGTCAGACAAGATCTTCTGGGGGAACAGGAGGAGGCTGGAGTGCCATGCACCACTTTACAGGCTCTTAACCCAAGGCCAGAGTTTTGTGTTTTTTTAAATATTTATTTATTTTTGGCTGCATCCGGTCTTAGTTGCGGCACACAGGATCTTTCGTTGCGGCACATGGGATTCTCTCTAGTTGTGGTGTGCGGGCTCCAGAGCGCGTGGGCCCTGTAGTTGAGGCGTGCGGGCTCTCTAGTTGTGGCCCACGGGCTTAGTTGCTCCGCAGCATGTGGGACCTTAGTTCCCCGACCAGGGATCGAACCCGCGTCCCCTGCATTGGAAGGCAGATTCTTAACCACTGGAACACCAGGGAAGTCCCGAGAGTTTTTAAAAATAAATCTATTCCCCCTCGTCTGCTTGGCTGAGCCGTTGTGGGGAGGGGAGAAAATGGATTGGAGGAGGGCAAGTCTGGGCATGGCTTCCGGGAAGAGCGGCGACACTGGCCACAAGCAAGTGTTTAGGGGAAGCAGAACTGTGTTAATGAAAAGTGATAGCCACGCCGCGACGGAGTGTCTTGCCCAGGTGCTGACTCACCTCTTCTCCCCCAGGGAAGCCAGGTGAACGCTCTCAAGGAAGCTAAGACCCCTGAGCCCTTCCCCCAACACACACTGACCTCTCTGAAGACGCAGAGAGGTGCTCTGTGCGGAGAGAGAGGCAAATGCCTCTGCTGAGGTGAGGGAACCCAAGCCCGGGGCGTTTAGCCAATCCATGCACGACAGGACAGAGCCCAGGCCAGCCATCCAGGACTCCTCAGAGCCCAGGGGAGTCCCTCCTTTTTCATGCATGACCATAGCCAGTAGGAACAGGCTCCAAACAATAGAAACAGGTCTCAGTTCTGGTGGTGGGGAAGAAAGAAACACTTACTACCCTGCCGTCTTTGTGCAGATAGAGGGTTTGGACAGAGCCACTCAGGCTGGGGACGAGTAAGATGAATAAAAAAAGGGTGACACGGCATCTGTGCAAACACTATAGGGAAAAAAGACAGTGGAAGAAACCATTCAGGTAGAAAAGTTAGGTTAATGAAAAGCGCACCTGGACTTCCCTGGTGGCGCAGTGGTTAGGGATCCGCCTGCCAATGCAGGGGACGCGGGTTCGAGCCCTGGTCCGGGAAGATCCCACGTGCTGTGGAGCAACTAAATCCGTGTGCCATAACTACCGAGCCTGCGCCCTAGAGCCCGCGAGCAACAACTACTGAAGCTCGCACACCTAGAGCCCCTGTTCCGCAACAAGAGAAGCCACGGCAGTGAGAGGCCTGTGCACCCCAACGAAGAGTAGCCCCCCTCGCTGCAACTAGAGAAAGCCTGCGCACAGCAGTGAAGACCCAATGCAGCCAAAAATAAACAAAATAATTAAAAAAAAGAAAAGCACACAGTATCTTAATTATTTTGTATCAAAGCAAAATCATCTCAATAAAGCAAGACCTCAAAGATGAGAAGATGAAACAACAGAATTAAGTGAAAAGGGAGATTGCAAAGCTGAGGAAACAAATTGAATATCAGAATGACAATTTCTGAACTAATAAATTAGAAAAGCAATAGAACGATAATTGCAGTTGAGGGTTGAAATCACAGACATCAAGGAAAGACCTGCTCTGATCTCAGAGAATGCAAAGGGAAAAAGAGGAGATTAGAGCAATTAGACAAGATACAGTGTATTTAGAGGACCCAAAGGACATTTGGTGACTGAAACAGAGAATTCAACAAACAGAATGTATAATGTGTTTAATGATGTTGAGTGAATCTTCCTTAAATGACGAAGAACCTAATCCACAGCTCAGAAGGCACAGTCAGGAATACTCACAGGATGACTGATGGCCACACAGATATAATTGTGTGTGTGTGGGGGTAATTTTTATTTTGAAACAATTCCAGACATACAAAAACATTTCAAGAATAAAAAAGAACTCCTGTTTTAAGTATTTCACCACATTTCCTTGATCACATACTTATCCATCCATCAATTCACCTTATTTTCTGATACATTTCAAAGTAAGTTACAGACATCAGTACACTTTACCCAATACAATTCAGAGTGCATATTAACGAGAGTTCAATACTTGTGTACATTGCTTTGAAGTAAAATGAACACGCAGTAAAGTGCTCACATCTTTAGATGCTATCTGTTGAGTTTTGACAAATTCATAAACCTTTTACAAGATGGAGTATCTCTGTCACCCCAGAATGTTCCCTCGAGTCTTTGTTGGTCCCTGTGCACCCACACTGGAGAGGCAGAGAAGCATGGCCCCAGGCTCCCTGAGCACCAAGGATGCTCACAGCACAGACGGGGGTGTGGCCAGGCCTCTCTGGACGGAGCGCCCCGGGGAGGGCTCAGGCCTCGGCCAGCTGCTGCGGCACTGAGAGGGACCCGTACAGGGCGAACAAGGGCTTCTTGGCCTCCAGGTCTCAGGTCGCCTTGGGGCTGTCGGGAGCCACCCTCAGGCTGCACTCCTCCAGCAGGCTGAAGGTGACGGCCAACCCCTCTACCTGCAGCAGGGTGAGGAGCTTGGGGTCCAGGGTGAAAGTTATGTTCCAAGGGTACTTGAAGTTGGGCTCCAGGATGCTCTTCACCTGGAAGAAATGAGGTCAGGTGTTGCAGGTCAGCCTTTGAGATCAGGAGACAAAACCTTCTGTCCCGAGAGCCAGGGGCCTCACCGGGTCATGGAAGAGGCAAAGTCATGGAGTCAAGGGGACCAGGAGTCTCGTCCTGTCCTGTCCTTTGATCGGTGTGATCTTGGATATGTCATTGGAAATTGTTGCGCTTTGGTTCTTCAGCTGCTGAATGGCGATACTAACATTGACCTTGCAGAATAGTGGTATCTGGAATTACATGTGTATGTGTACATGTGTGCAATGTGTGCACACACATGTACTCATGTATGCAGAGAGAGAAGGAGCAATTTGCAGATGGTAACTGTGAGGAAAGCAGAGGTGTTTCAGATTCCCTGAGCCCCCCCAAACTTGTATTCCTCTTTTAGAACTGTGGGCGCCCTCTGCTGGGGTTGCCATGGAGACGGAGACCCCCCTGAGGTAGACTCACACCCACCGGGCTTGCTCCCCAGAGGGAGAGGCAGCCAGAGGATTCCCGGTGGCCACACGGGATCCTTTCTCCCCTCTCAGCAGAATCTTACGTCACCTCTCTTTCCTCAGGATCATTCTTAGCCCTGGCTCCCTCACCCCCATCCCTGGAGGCTGGCCCCTGGGGATTGATTTCTTCCCAGCGCCCGCTGCTGGAGCAGGATCCTCTTCTCCATGGACCAGGCCAGTAGCTCATGTTGGGTGTCACTCAGCCCTGGGAACGAGGGGACATTTGGGGAGAGAGAGTGATGAGTAGTCAGATTTTTCTTCCCTACTGTGAACTAGGAGACCTCCCGAGGGCAGAGGAATAAAACCCGCTCGACTTGAAAGGTGAGTTCCCTCCTTCTGCTCTTGGGATGGTCTCCAGGATGCTACATAACATGGTCCAGCGGGTGGGACTCTAGGCTGGAGACTGGAATCATCCACACCCAATGATAGGTTGGGTGAACTTGGGCTGGTCTTTCTAGATCCCGGGCTGGCTCTGTATCATACGTTGAATTTATCTCACTGACTCCTCCTGACCTTGGAGAGGGGTGTGATGTGAGATGAAGACCATGGTATTAGACGGGTTTTAGAGAGGTGGGTGGCATCTAACCCCATCCTTTTCGGGTCTGGAGGCCAAATTTGTGACGTTCCCATATTTCCCTCAAATCACTCTTACCCAATATGGCTTTAGGGAGGGAAATGATGTGCAGTCTTAACTTGAGCCGTAGATTTCTTGAGTCCTCTTGCATCTCACTTAGGAAGGTGCCGCCAAAGCTGTCCAGATGATCCGAGGGGCCCCGATCCAACTACAGGAGACCGGTATTATTAGTAATACAACAACGATAACAGTAATAGCAATAGTGATGTTGTTTTGCAGTTTTGCCAGCATCTTTTGAGTCTACAAGCGATTAACCAGGGTGGGAGGGGGCGGGGTCATTTACCTCCCCCCAGATTCCAAGCAGCTTCAGCATGTGGGCCGCATGCCCTGGACCTGGTCATTGTGCCTGGACCAGCGTTTGGGACCCCCTTCTGCAGCCCTCCTTCCCCATGTATCTTGGCAGTCTATCTCCTAAACCTGCCCCTTCACAACTTTGATCAGCCTTAGGTAGAGTGGGATGCCCCCGCCACGTCCATGAGGTCCTGCAGAGCCTCTCGGTCCTTGAGCCTGGCCAGGATATTACGGAGAACAGCATCCTGAGTGTCCTTTGGGAGCTGGGCTATTGCCTCCATTTCCCTGGAAACCTCCTTTTGTAGGTGCTTGAAAATCTGTCCTCAGGCATCAACATCAACCAGAAAGTGGGGACAGTTCTCTGATAAGAACATCCGTGGTGTGATAAGCCAGGCACCTCCATGTCGTTTATCTACCAACCAAAAGCATCTCTGCAGATGGCATGTTTGAGCTCTGGGGATGGAGCTATCATAATAGGCTAAAATGATGGGCAATCCTAGTGCTGTGAAGGGACCCGGGGTGGGGTAGAAGGCAGGGAGGAGAGAAGGAGATTCTGGAAAGAGGTCGTGGGAAGTGGAAGAAAATGACCAAGTGCTCTTTTCTGGGACACGTCTAGAATAACGTGGATTCTAACGTTGGGCTCTAGAGATGAGAATCTTAGGTGCTCTGGGCTCAGTTTCCACATCTGTTTAGTGGGAAGGTTATGAGGATTAAATGAGTTCATGTATGTAAAATGCTTGGGGGAGTACCTGGCACACATGAACTACCCTCCTTATCGTGTAATTCTGCCTGTATCGTCTATGACCACACAAAATTAAGCAAGGAATGGAGTTGGGGGTTCTCTGCTCCTCCTAGGAGACTTCAGGTGGCCTCCAGCTGATCTGCCGAGAGGGAGAGGTCCAGTGAGGCAGACATTTCTGTTTGGTCCACGGCCGTATCCCCGCTGCTCAGAATAGTGCCTGTTGCCCAACAAGTCCTCAACAAGTGTTTGTTGCTTGCATGCACGAATGAGTGAATGAACGAATGGGGCTGAACAAAGCGTCGATTTGGAAGTAGAGCTCAGTTTTGTAAGTTGCATGCAAGCCACCTTTTGGGTAGTTGGCTTTGCAGTTTCCCACCCAGGAAGTCCCAGCTTCCCTCTTAATAAACACTGACCTTGGCCAGTGGGTTCCCGTATTCTTCCTGGAAAGAGAGTCACAAGTGATCATCTCCCTTTCTCATCCCCCAACTTTACTTTTGAGACATTTTGGAGAGTCCTGCCCTCTTAACGCCTTCTCCCTTTTGCTTAACCTCTTCCTGCCCCCATCCCTGTCTGTCCCTTCCCCTCCTTGGTCGTGTGGAACCCCTCCCATTCCACAGAAACTAGGGCCAGGCCCTGGGGCAGCGGTGGCAAAGGCAGGGGCCATCTGCCCTGCTCTCCAGACGTATGTGTGCCATTAGGACCCATCCCCCATCCCAGGAAACACACACTCACCCATTGGGAGGATGGTGCCTAGAAGAGAAATTAAATCCTTACCCAAGAGTTAGTCTCTGAAGGCACTCGGTTTCTCTGACCCTCTGCCCCCTACTTCCCTGACCCCCATCCCCTTTCTATCTACCCCTTCCCTCCCAGGGGGCCAGACCCAGCGACTTGGGTAAGGACAGCAGAGGCAATCACGTGGCATTCTGGTTGTGACAAGAGGCCTCAGGGAGGGATCAGATCCCACTTTCCTGGCTGTAAAATCACCCACTCGCCCATCTCCGATTGCAGCTGACCCTCTTCTGGAAAGATAAACAGAAGGACTCACTCACCAAGAGTTAACCTCCGCTCCCCCAAGACGCACACACGTGCACACACGCACACACAAACACACACACACACGAGAAAGGTGCCTTCCTCTGTGGCCCCAAGAGTCTATGGCTTGTAAAAGACAGAAGCAGTTGGCGGGCTGTGGAGGAGGTTAGCTTCCCTCTGGGTCTGCTGGCTGAGCCCCTTGCGTGGCTCTTATTAGCATCCAGAGGGGGTCAGAGTTCAGGGGTAGGCAGAGAAACTGCCCAGCTCAGGAACTCACCTCTGGAAAGGTTTTCCACTTATCATCATCTGAGATGAAAAGAATGTCTGGATGGGGAAGAAGCCAGGTCAGGAGAGCCCAGGTTATTCCTGCTGGATCCTTTCACATCCCTGCACCTGTAGTCCCCCCCGAGCCCATCCCCAGCTTCTTCCTCCGGATCAGGTGAGGCAGCTTTCCTCAGTGTGGCCTGGGGACCCCTTGCATCAGAATCACCTGGGATGATTGTTTAAAAACTCAGAATCCCTGACCTCACTCTGTTTCTTCTGAATCAGATTCTCTAAAGAGAAACCTGGAACCTGCATGTTAACTAAGCACCTCATCAAGGGATAACGTCCTAGCCCTAAGAAATGATGGCGTCACTTGAACAGTGGTCCAGGAGAGACACAGCATCCTCTTTCCAGGCACAGCATCAGCCCCAGGATGCAGCTCACTGAGCAGAAAATGTTTGGGATTTGGAGCCAGACAGACCTGATTTGGATTCCAGTTCTACCAGTTCCCAGGTGTGTTAACTTTGAACAAATTATTTTGTAAGTTTCAATTTATTCTTATGCAAATGGCGATGTTATTCCTAACTTCAGAGGCTGCTGTAAGTATTCAATATGCTAAAAAGGTGCCTGGGTCCAGATAGTTAGTAGATTCTCAAATAATCGTAGCTCCTTGCCCTGTGCCTTTAGGCAAGGCTGGTTTGATATCTACCTGTGCGGGCGTCTTAGGGCTTCTTGGGTGTTGCACCAAGAATCTATCTGAGCATGCTTGTTTTTCACTCCTTGCCTCCTTCGTCCCTGGTTGACACTACCTGGGACTGAAGAACTTGGCTCCAGGATATCCATGAGGGTGTATTCTACTGGAACAGCAGGTTGTCCCCAGAACTGTGCGTGCGTCCCCTTCTTCTTCCATAATAGCGCCAGCTGACGGAATTTATTGGTGCTCAACAGGTATTTGACAGGCCTCAGGTCTTTGTCTCCAAGCTCTTTGACCAAATTCTTGCTAATAGGCTCAAACAGGGAGGGCATGTTGCTAGGAGAGGATGGAAGGGGAGTGCAAAGTTCCGTTGGGAGGCAGGGAAGAGAGTGGGCAACCTCGTACAGATCCCTGATATTCTTCCCGAAGGGACGCACATTATAGGAGGTGAATTTAGGTTGTAAGTCAGACACAGAAAGACAAATACTGCAAGATCTTATTTTTTTTTTTATTTTTTGCGGTACGCGGGCCTCTCACTGCTGTGGCCTCTCCCGTTGCGGAGCACAGGCTGCGGACGCGCAGGCTCAGCGGCCATGGCTCACGGGCCCAGCCGCTCCGCGGCATGTGGGATCTTCCCGGACCGGGGCACAAACCTGTGTCCCCTGCATCGGCAGGCGGACTCTCAACCACTGCGCCACCAGGGAAGCCCTGCAAGATCTTATATGTATGTGAATCTCAAATAGCTAAACTCATAGAAGAAGCAGAGGGTATGATGGTGTCCAGGGCCTGGGGAGAAATGGAGTGACATTGGTCAAAGGGTTCAAAGCTTCAGTTGTACTAGATGAAAAAATCCTGGAGATCTAATGTACAGAATAGTGACTATAGTTAACAATATTGTATCGTATACTCGAAATATGCTGAGGACGTATCTTGAGTGTTCTGACCACACACACACAAAAGGTAGTGTGTGAGGTGATGGATATGTTTATTAGCTGGATTACGGTGATCATTTCACAATGTATTTACGTATATCAAAATGTCAAGTTGTAAACCTTAAATATATACAACTTTTATTTGTCATTTATATCTCAATAAATCTGAAAAAAATTAAAAAGATTTATAAAAAACACAAAAAAGAAATGAACTCCAGGCAGTCATATAGATTGGAGCTCAGAGCTAAGAAATGCCCTGGAGATCCAAGTGTTTGAGTTATCTGTGTGTAGGTTGTAATCGAAACCAGCGTAGTAAGGATGCAGACATGAATAAATAGTGAATAGCTGGGTAGACAAAAATGTGAAGTGCATTTTACAGACCACATTGAATGAGAGTAATTCATTGGAATTGCTCTCTTCTGGGCAAAGAGGAATTAGATTTCCCAGTTATACAGAATTCAGTTTTCGAACATTCACTGAGTGTTGAATAAAGACAGAATTTTCAACAGATCAAGTAAAATCCCTGATGTGACTTTCAATTCTGTCTCGTGTGGGCCCTGCAAGGGATCAATGGACAGCAGAGAGTAACAAGAACAAAAAAAGATTCTCTAAGCCTGGACCTGGATAAAGATGTATGAAAGATACATCCCTGAGCCTTACATGCTTGCATGTTGTTATCAGGAATTCTCCTTTATTAATGAGAACTTTAGGAAGAAATAGTACTCTCTTTGGGGGTCAGATTAGGACAAAAAAACCACCTCAAACAAAAACACTTCTATTCATTTGACAAATCTATCCTGAACATTTCTGTCTCTGGCAATAGTATCCTCTCTTCTTATTCATCCCGATTCCCCAGTTAGAACTTACCAGACTGTGTATTGTTTTGTCTTGTAGAGAAAAGATTCCAATTGAGTAGGGTCCCTTTCAATCTTCAGATGTCCCGATGTCAAGCAGAGTTTGTCAGACGAACTCCAGAGAGCAGATCAGCGTGACTCTTCTCACTGTGTTTTCTTTCCACCAATAGGTCCCTGACTCAATTTCCAACGCAAAATCCTAGAAAAGCAAGCATATGACAGGCTCTCTTCTCTTCCAGGAGACCGGGTCCGGGGCTGAGCTCTGGATCATGGAATCTTAGCCTCCTAAGTCTTCCTATTGCCCTTCGTCTTACTCTCCTCGAAACTCCTCCATCACCTGTCTTCTCCCAATCCCGCCCTCACCCAGGGTGATTTCCAGTTTCACATGAGAAATGTGCAGAGCCCTGAGTCTTGCCTAACACCAAAGATTAAGTGTTTGTCAGGGGACAAGAGCCCATGAAGGAGGCAGAATGGAAACGGTCCCGTAAATGGAGACCCCATAGATCATGGTGTCGTCCTATCTGGGGAGAAGAGAGCTCCAAGGAGAGGATAGTCAAGTGTGTGTTCCTTGGTGATGTACGTGGGGTAAATTCGCCAGAGGACAGACTCCAGTGGGTGCCAGGGAGGGGGTGAGGACACAGGGTGTAGGAGATTCTTAACGAAGTTTCTGTGAGGGGCAAGTGGGTGGGAGGAGGCGATCACTGGAGGAGGAGGACACTTGGGGGAGGGCTTGACAAGCTGCCAGAGATCCGATCGTGTCGTCAGGTCATGGGGGAAGCATCCAGGTGACCTGGAGAGGATGAGGATAAGCTTGTGTCCATCACGTTGTCAGACATTTTTCTCTAATCTTCACATCAACTCTGGAGAGATGGTCTTATTTCCGGTATACAGATGGGAAGGCTGTGTAAGAACAAATAGAAATTAAAAATATGAGGCTTAGGGCTTCCCTGGTGGCGCAGTGGTTGGGAGTCCGCCTGCCGATGCAGGGGACACGGGTTCGTGCCCCGATCCGGGAAGATCCCACATGCCGTGGAGCGGCTGGGCCCGTGAGCCATGGCCGCTGAGCCTGCGCGTCCGGAGCCTGTGCTCTGCAATGGGAGAGGCCACAACAGTGAGAGGCCCGCGTACCGCAAAAAAAAAAAAAAACCAAACCAAACAAAAAGAAATGAGGCTTATTTCTCCCAGTTGAAAATCAGGGAAGAGATTTCCTTCCCCTCCTTTTCCTTAGAACCTTTATTTTAGAAAACTTGGGTAAAAGTGTACGCACTTTCTCCTCTCTTGGAAATGTATATAAATCCTTTTGAAAACTCAACTTTAGGACCCAGGAAAGTCTTTCTCAAGGACCTGAGACCTATCCTGTGAAATGTAAGCACCCATATCGCCCCTCCCGGTTTCTGTGGAAGGGCAGAACCTAAATTCAGTGGGCATGTGCTCCAGGGCACAAATCGACTTCCTCTTGTAAAAGTTCAAAGTTCGTTTTTCTTCTGGATAAAACCGATTGGCCAACAGGTGGTCACTTCGATTACCAGGTAAAGTCAGGATAAACTACACATGATAGACGGTTCTGTCAAGGCTTCTTACCGGAGGACTAGTTATTATTTATCTTGAAAATAAGTCTATGTAATTGGTTGTGTCTGCGGGGCTGTATATGAAAGGATGAGATTTCTTTCTGTTTTTGCAGTCTTTTAGTGGATTGCTTATGACATGCACCACGTTCTGTTTTAATGCTTCTTCAATGATAACATTGTTTTCTTTCTCTATTCCCTTCGTGGACAGATTTTCTGGATTGGGAGATTCTAATTATATTTCCCCAAGAGCTGAAACCCAATGAGGGATTCACATTTCTACCAGTTACACAGCAAGTGCTCTGGCAAATGGCTGATCTGTTATGCACGTTATTGCCCTTTTTGGTTTGTTATGAGGATGAAATTAGTTCATGTAGGTCCAGTGTTTACTGCACTGGACAGCATAGTAATGTTCCTTCTCTTCTCCCTTCGGCTTAAATTTTGTTAATAGCAAGCAAGCCACACTCGTCCCCTAGTGGTCAACACGTGACTTGCAGGCACTTCTGTGAGGTTAACCTTTCAACTAAGTTCATTCTGTTCATACTTTCCAACACTTGCAAAAACACGATGTTGTTGAAAATGAGGACCCGTTTTTCTCCTCCCTTAATTAAAAGCACTTCATCATCCCTCATGACCTTTAATAATACTACCTTCTCCTGTTGCCCTCAGCACCTCTGACTAACTCTTGGGTGGGGAATGTAATTTTGCTTCTAGGCACCATGAGAGGTCCCATCCTCCGAAGAGGTGTGTGTTTGCTGGGATGGGGGATGGGGTCCTAATGGCACACGTATGTCTGGAGAGCAGGGCAGATGGCCCCTGCCTTTGCCACCGCTGCCCTGGGGCCTGGCCCTATTTTCTGTGGAATGGGAGGGGTCCTAGGAGGTGGAGGGATGGACCAGGATGGGGGCAGGAAGAGGTTAAATGAGAGGGAGGTGGTGGTAGGAGGGCAGGACCCTCCAAATATATCAAAAGTAAACTGAGGATGGGGAAAGATATGATTACTTGTATCACTTGTGACTCTCTGTCCAAGAAGAATATAGGAACCCCTTTGGCAAGGTGAGTGTTTATGAAGAGAGAACCTGGGGTTTCCTGGGTGGAAAACCATAAGACTGATTTCCTAACTTGGAGATGACCATGAAAACTGAGATGACTCAGAAAACCGAGTCCTACTTCCATGAAACAAACATTTGTTGAGGACTTGTTGTAGCTGTTTTGTTTTTTTTGATTATAGCCATCCTGGTGGGTATGAATTGGTATTTCATTGTCATTTTGATTTGCATTTTGCTGATGGCTTATGATGTGGAGCGTCTTTTCAAATTCTTATTTGTCGTTCATATTATGTCCTTTGGATAAATATCTAATCAAATCTTTAACAATTTGATGATGGGATGAATATTTAGAGTGGTGTAGAACAAGACTGGGTAAGGGGTCTGACCCAGCTGGGTGTAAGTTTCTGGCTTGTGCTCCTGGGTTCTGGTAGTGCTATGCTTTGAGAAGCAGTGGCTGACAGTCAGGCTTGGGAGAGGAGGATCTTTTATTAGTTTTGGGGCATATTGAATTGGAAAAGGCTGTGAGATCTCCCAGTGAAAGTGTCAAATAGGTAGCTTGAAGTAATGGTCTTGGAGTTGAGAAGTTGGGTTGATGATGTGCATTTGGGAGAGATTGCTCTGTAAATGGTAATTGAAGGCATGAGGATAGATGAGGTGGATCTAGATCTAGAGGCAGTATATGGAAGAAGTGTACCTGAGACCATTTCTGAGGTTCCCCAACATTTAAGGGTGGTTGGAGAAGGTTGAACCAGGAAAGGAAACTAAAAATGAGGTGGTATGGTGGGCAGCATTTTTCGCAGCGGTCCCCGAGATTCCACGCCTTGGTCCTCAGATCCTGTGACTGTGACTTCACTCATGGGATTATGTTATGTTATATGGCACGGCTGGTCTTAAAGCACAATGCTATCCTGACGGGTCTAACCTAATCAAATACATCCTTAAAAGCGGAGAATTTCCTTCAGCTGATGGCAGAACAATTCAAAGGAATTCCAAGCATGAGATGGATTCCACAAGCTGTTGCTAATCTTGAAGATGGAGGGGCAACGTGAGAAGGAATATGGGCAACCATAAGGAGTGGAGAATGAGGCCCCAGCAGACAGTCGGCAAGGAAATGGGGACCTCAGTCCTACAGCCTCAAGGAACTGGATTCTGCCTGAATGAGCTTGGAAGCAAATTCTTCCCAGAGCCTCCAGGACCTTGCCATTGACCTTGTGAGACCCTCAGCAAAGAGCCCAGGCAAGCTTGTCTGGAATCCTGATCTAAGGACTGTGAGGTAATAAATAAATGTTGCTAACAAATTGTTAACAAATTACCACCAGCTGCTAAACTGGTGGTAATTTGTTAAACAACAACAGAGAACGAATGCAGATGGCTAAAGCTAGGAGGAAACACCAGGGAGGAATTACCCATGTTGTGGAAGGAGTGTTTTTCAAGAAGGAGAAAGTGGCCGAAAGATTTGAATGCTGCTGAGAAATGTAAAAAAGTGAATTAAACACACACATCAGATTTAGCTACATGGATGTCATTTGGGGAGGTTAGCAAGATCTGTTTGTGTGGAGTGATGGCCCTGAAATCTCGTCGCCGTGGACTGAGAAATAGTGGCAGGTGTAGATGTTTCTAAAGTTCCCTTCCTGTTGGTGGAGAAAAGATCATTATAAGGCAGTAAGTAACTCGAGGGGGTTGAAGCGTTGGGTGGGAACTTTTTCTTCATTTGAGCGAGATTAAACACTGATGGGAACTATCAGTGAAGAGGGAGAGGTTGAAAATACAGGAGAGATGAGGGATACAGGTGAGTTATTTTGTGATGTTTCCTTCCTTTTTGTGAAATGAGTTTTTTTCAACTCGATGATTTCTAGTTATTTCTAAGGTGCTCCTGTTCTGTGATTATCGTCTTCACTTTTAGCTAAACTCTCATTCTTGCTTCAGCTCTGACAAATCTTTGGGAACTTCCTTCTGTTAAAGTCAAACTTTTTATATTCTGTTGACCATCTCTCTTACTCCCCAAATACATTCCAAGGAGTCCGTAGGGATGTGTCCCCTCCGAATGCTGTAGGGGAGAATCCTTCCTCACCTCTTCTAGCTTCCGGTGGTCGCTGACAATCTTTGAAATTCCTCAGCTTGTGGCCGCATCACGCTGGTCCCTGACTCCATCTTCACACGGCCTTCTTCCTTGTGTGTCTTTGTGTCTCTTCTTATAAGGATACCAGTCATATTGGATTTAGGGTCTACTCTTATCCAGGATGGCCTCTTCTTAGCTTAACTCCTTACATCCGCAATGATTCTGTTTCCCAAATAAGGTCACATTTTGGGGGTCCAGGTGGACGTGAATTTCCTGTCTTCAGGGAAGTGAGATTTCCTGACTTCAGGGGCCACGTGGGTAAATAAACCCGTGAAGGGATGTGCATGTCTGTACCGGGCATGTGGGAGAGGTTGGCAGGGGACCGAGGAGATAGGGGGTGCCCCCCCATAAAGCTGTTTCAAACACTGCTGTGGACACGCACACACAAAATCTGAGCTGCTGAACCTAGGCTTGCAGGCTGCCAGTTGCGGATCCCTCATGTGCCAGAGGAACAAATTTGTCCCAAGCAAAATTTTTCTCCCAGTTTAAAGTCAGTGGAGACTGGCTGCTGGTGGGGGAATGGGTCAGAAGGGTAGGGAGAACACTGAAGAAGTTTCTCTAATTGTCCAGGCACTAGATGGTAGGAGCTTAAAAAGGGAATATACCGAATTATAGTTTAAATAGATCCCAGGAAGACCTTGGAGCGTAATTTTGTTTTTTGAAACTTTATTGGTATATAAGATGACATCTTTGTGGTTCATCTAATGAAAGACGGTGACTGACAATATTATCTCACGCACTTCCAATTCATGCCAGAGGGTGGCAGCATTGTCAAGCAGCTGGAAGCTTGCCGGGGATGCCAGACTTCCCTTCCTTTATTTGCTTTGGGACCTACTGAAATAAAGACGTCTCCTCAATCCCATCTCTGCTGTCCTGCCTGCCCTCCCCCACGTCTCCCTTCCTCCCTGCTGGGTTTACAGGGAATGAGCTGGGAGAAATGGGACAATGGCAGAGGGCGTTAACACTGGTTTCTTTTTATATCCTCAGAATAGAATCTCCCTCTTAAACATGACATTGATTGTATTAAGTGTCTTCCTTAAAAAATCTCTAGGAGGGGGCTTCCCTGGTGGCGCAGTGGTTGAGAGTCCGCCTGCCGATGCAGGGGACATGGGTTCGTGCCCCGGTCCGGGAGGATCCCGCATGCCGCGGAGCGGCTAGGCCCGTGAGCCATGGCCGCTGAGCCTGCCCGTCTGGAGCCTGTGCTCCGCAATGGGAGAGGCCACAACAGTGAGAAGCCCGCGTACCGCAAAAAAAAAAAAAAAAAAAAGCCAGCCTCGGGGCGGGGGGGGGGGGGGGGGGGGGTCTTTGCATTTCAGTACAGTTAGCCCGCAATGATCTGAGATGGCTTGGAGGGCAAGTCTAACTTTTAATCTGCATCGTCCTCATTGTCACCGAGGAAGCAACACAGTGATTTGCTGCCATTGTTCACCCTCTCTTATCTCTACGGAGGTGTAGCCGGTCCTCAAACTGAGAGTCTCATCCCAGTGATGGTGATGGGAAGTGTGTGGACCTGAACGTGGGAGATGCTGGTGTCCCGTCCTCCTCTTCGGTTTTGTTCCCGCCAGCAGAGGGCCTCAGAGTGTGCGCCCCACCTGCCTCCCAGGTGTGCAGGGAGCAGAGGCAGGAGTTGGTCTTCCAATCATGGCAGCTCAAGTCAGCAAGGTACCGAAGGGTTATCTCCTCCAGCTGGCTTTTTAATTTTTTTCCCCAAGAAGCAAATTCTGGCATTTATTTTAGGTTACAGGAACAGTTTATTCCCATTCACTTTCAACAATCTTTAAGAGCCATCCAGCTGGCCTTTGTAAGCTTGAATGCCTCTGATGACTTTGCTTCAGGGGAACTTCAAGAAAACCCCCAAGTGGGATCTGAGACCTCAGTCCCTCTGTTCCCTTTCCTTCTCGTGAGAAGAATGGACTTCTCAGGCTGTGCCCTTTGTTCATTGCTCTTACCTTGGATACATCAACGCCTTATATTCCTTCTACATGTAGCTCCCTCTCACTCCAAGCAGGGGGAAGGATTATAAAAATTCTAACTACTTTTTCAATAATTTCTAATAGTTCTTTTTTTGATAATTCTGCTAATGCTTCTTTGTTTAACGTCCCCTTTTTTTTATTGGTGAATTATGCTCTGTTTTTGTGTGTGAACCTGTATGTATAGGTTTTCATAAAAGATTAGGGACAAGCTTGTCATTAAATGAGCTGTTACCTATGGTTTACTGAGTGCACACAAGATGCTAGGTGTTGAGGACACAGAGTGAAGAAGACACCTTCAGGGAATCTATATGTTATAAGCTGTCATCTCAGAAAAGAGGAAAGATTATATTATCTATTGCTGTGTAACAAATCACTCCAAAACGTAGTGGCTTAAAATAGCAAACATTTAATGTATGTTTCCCTGTTCCCATGGGTCAGGAGTTTGGGAGCGGCTCTAGCTGGATGGTTCGGGCTTGGGGTCTTCCGTGTGATTGGAGTTGACGTTGGCTGAGGCCATGCTCATCAGAAGGCTTACCTGAGGCTGGAGAATCTGTTTTGAAGATGGTTCTCTCACATGGCTGTTGGCAGGAGGCTCGGTTCCTTACCACGTGGGCCAATCCATGGATGGCTTGAGTGTCCTCACAATACTGCAGGTAGCTTCCCCCAGAGTGAATGATGAGAGAGAGAAAGACAGAGAGACAGAGAGAGGGAGAGAGAGAGAGAGAAGGGAGAAAGTTTCGATGCCTTATACGATCTACTCGCACACTGCGAATTCTGCCATACTGTATTTGTTAGAAGTTAGTCCCTACGCCCACCTCTCCTCACACTCCATCTCTTGAAGGGAGAGGTACCAAAGAATTTGTGGACCTATTTTAAAACCATCACACAGATGTTTAACTATGCTTGTATCCATCTACCAATGTCACGATTCCCTCAAGATGCAGAAGCAGGCCCTTGTGCTCACATATTCATTCATTCATTCATTCAACAAGTGTTCTTTGAGCACCCACTACTTGCTGGCAATCCCAGCATAGAAACATAACTCTTTGTTTCGGCATTGGGACTCTGGAAAGAATAAAAAATACTCTGAGCTTAGTTAAAAATTTGAAGAGCTATCATATAGAGTAACCGGGAAGTAGACCATCTCACCAAGGTAAGGGTGCACTCTAACCAGTTGCAAATTAAGAGTGCAAATGCACTCGCATCAAGTGTATGCTGGGTGGCTTTTTATTTTGGAAATCCTTCTGCTTTTGTAACGGTTGCCTAGCAACCAGAGCTTTGTTCTCAGTTCACACCAGGAGTGCTGGAACAGAGTTGCTCAATGGCATTAAAATTCACTGGGTTTCCCAAGCAGCAGAGAAAGTCTGGATGCTGAGCCCTGTTGGTCACCTGGCCGTGCACAGGGTGGACATCGACGTGGGGAGACCCTGGAGGGAGTGGAGTTTGCCTAGGGTCGGGGGAGGGGTGTGCGGACGAGGCCGGTATTTCTCCTTATGGATGGCTAAGAATGACATGAGGCACATCTAAGAAAGGATAACACTTGTTTTCGAATGTCCTTGACACTTGCTTCTGCAGCACTTGTATTGAAATGGGAATGACACAGGAAATACAGCACGGGCTGTTTGTGGGTGAAACATTCTGCAGTTTCATGATTAAAAGCTATCCGTTTTGGAGATGCTGGCGCATAGATAATGCAAATCCAGCTACTTCCCCAAATTTGCCCTAGCCCCAAACAAGAAAATCTTATTTTCCTTTTTTAATATGTTTTGAAATAAGTGAAATCCAGTAAACAGCTATCTAGCATGTGCTATATGCAAGGCTCTGGATTAAATGCTGTGCAAGAAATAATAATGTTTGATCCCTCTCATTCATTTGTTCAGTCAATGAAAATTTATTAAGGGTACAATTTGCCAGGTACTCTGCTCGGCGCTGGGAATATAGACATAAATAAAATTGATATATTTCCTGTCCTCGTAGTAAGGCATTCTAGTGGGGCTCATGACATAATGGGAAAGAGAAAACCTCGTAGCTCTCCTGGGGAAGGAGAAGGGAAAAGGACTTCAATGGATGGATGAGAATTGTGACAGCTACGCAGGCAACCCAGAGCTGCCCAAATCTGCATTTCTGGAGGCTTTGCTGTGAACCCCATCCTCGAGTGTGGATTTTATTTTTTAATTGAAATATAGTTGATTTACAATGTAGTGCCAATCTCCGCTGTACGGCAGAGTGACTCAGTTGTACATGTATATACATTCTTTTTAAAATATTCTTTTATGGTTTATCCCAGGAGATTTGATAGTTCCCTGTGCTCTAGAGTAGGACCTTGTTATTTATCCATTCTAAATGTAATAGTTTGCATCTACCAACCAAACTTTCAGTCCATCCCTCTCCCTTCCCCCTCCCCCTTGGCAACCACAAGTCTGTTCTCTATGTTTGTGGGTCTGTTTCTGTTTTGTAGATAGGTTCATCTGTGTCATATTTTAGATTCCACATATAAGTGATATCATGTGGTGTTTGTCTTTCTCTTTCTGACTTACTTCACTTAGTATCATAATCTCTAGTTGCATCCATGTTGCTGCCAATGGCATTATTTCGTTCTTTTGTATGGCTGAGTAGTATTCCATTGTACATATGTACCACATCTTCCTTATCCATTCATCTGTCAATGGACATTTATGTTGCTTCCGTGTCTTGGCTATTGTGAATAGTGCTGCTGTGAACATAGGGGTGCGTGTATCTTTTTGAATTATGGTTTTATCTGGATATACGCCTAGGAGTGGGATTGCTGGATCATGTGGTAACTCTATTTTTAGTTTTCTGAGGAACCTCCATACTGTTCTCCATAGTGGCTGCACCAGCTTACGTTCCCACCAACAGCGTAAGAGGGCTCCCTTTACTGAGGTGTGGATTCTTATGTAAAAGACTAGTTTACAAGCCACACCAGCCCGAGGCGCCCAGCTGGGCTACAGGAAACAAAACTAAACTCTAACTCTCTCCCTCCCAGTGATTATGACATTACAGCTTCACCTCTTTTTTTTTTTTTTTTTTAAGTCCCTCCCTCTCATTCAAGGAGGGCTCTGAAATTTCTCACTGAGCTTGCAAATTGCCATTGCCTGAACACCACAGGGCCTCCAGTGGGGAGGCAATGAAGGCTTGTGAACAAGGGAGAGAAATGATCAGCGGTGTCTTTAAGATGAGTTCACTAACAGAGAATAGAGTTAATCGAAGTGGAGTGAAATTGGAATTAAATACAATTAAGAGGCGTACTGGACAGCTTTTTTTTTTTTTATCTATCTCTCCATCATCCATCTTTCTTTCTATCCTCTGTCTCTCTTGCGGATTAACAGTCTTTCCCTATTTTGGGCAAAAGCTCCTCATTTTTGCTTTGGGGGAACCATCCTTCCTACTAAAAGTCATTATGATTTGGGTGGGGCTGATCTGGAGCTGGGGTTAGTGGATTAGATCTGACTAATGAGAGCACACACATCAAATTATTCTCAAACCACAATGGTCATCTATAGAATGGTTGCTGGAACCCTGGGTGAGACACCTTCTTACAAATGCAGTGGCCAATTGGTAGGATGTAAGCCCAAAGCCATGTTTGCCATTGTATGGGCAAAGCATGGCTGAGAGTGAAGTCAACTCAAAGAATTAGATCAGGGATAGAGAGAGGGAATATCTGGTAATGACGAGGCCTTGGATGCAGCCTTGCCTGAAGCCTATGTTCAGTTATGCTAGTCAACAAATCACCTTCTTTATTAAATCTGGTATTTCTGACGTTGTCACAGAAAGAATCCCGGCTGACATGGCAGAATACGTAACACAGGCGAGTGGTAGCAAGGCTTTAACAGAGTAAAGTAACTGAAATTAGGGAAAGTTTTGAGAAGAACTGCAAAAGAATACGGCAGATGAAGGAGAGAGGGAGGAGGCCAAAGAGATTTGGCGTCTTGAGCCTGATGATTAGGATGGTGGTGTCCTTAACTGAAGCAACAAAGTCAGGAAAATGATCTGGAGTGAGGCCAAAGCGTGAGGCCTGTTGTAGATGTGTCGAGTTGCCAGGGCTGGCTGGGCATCCAACCTGGTAGCTGGAAATTTGGGACTGCAGCTAAGGAGAGAGACTATTTTTAAAGTGGGAGGAAATAGTTAAAAACAAAAACGTAATGAGTGAAATCACCAAAGGAGAGCACGGGGGTGGGTGTATTAGTCTGCTTGGGCTGCCATAACAGAACACCAGAGACTGAGTGACTTAACAACAGAAATTTATTTCTCATGGTTCTGTCTGAAGGCTGGAAGTCCAAGTTCAGGATGCCAGCATGGTCAGGCCTCTGGTTTGTAGACAGCACCTCCTTGCTTTCCCTAGGTACATGTACGTGGAAGGGGGGGGAGGGGGAGGGGGAAAGGATCTCTCTCTTATAGTGACACCAGTGTTATCAGAGTAGGACTCCACCCTTATGACCTCATTTAATCTTAATTGCCTCCTAAAAGTCCTGTCTCCAAATATAGTCACAATGGGTGTTGGGGCTTCAACATATGAATTTTAGGGGGACACAGTTCAGTCCCTAGCATGTGTATAAGATGGGCCATGGATAGACCCAAGGAGAGGACCCAGGTTTAGGACTTGAGAGGAAGAAGAGGAACCAGTGAAGGTGATTTCTTGTCCTGGTATGTGTGTGTGTGTGTGTGTGTGTGTGTGTGTGTGTGTGTGTGTGTGTGTGTGTGTGTTCCAGATCCCCTGGGATCCACTGTTCTGTGTCAGCCATTCTTTGAAGACAGTTCAGATGGCACCTCTTCCAGGCAGTCTGCCTTGCCTGTCGCTCACATGCATATGAGGTTGGGCTTCCTAATACCTATTTCAGTTTCCCACTGTACTTACCATGTTTTATTATCATTATGCCTATGAGTTTGCTTTTGTAACAGACTTAGCTAGGTTTCAAAACTAGGATTTGAAACCAAATCGTAGAACCCATGCTTCTCCCATTATGCTTTGCTGGGATGATATCTAGCCTGACTCCAGTGCAAGACAATTGAGACCCTAAAATGAAGCGATGAATATGAAATTGCTTTGTAAATAGTAAGTTAATATATGATTATAAGCTGACATTCCTATTATAAGCCTTTATACTTTATGTTTGTGTATGTTTAAGGTGGCGTTATTGCAAATGGCCATAACATTTGTGCATATGTTCATTAATATGTAATAAATCATGTGTATATGAATACAGAATAGCATTCATATTTTATGTGTTTGGAATTATTCTTTTTTTTTTAAATTAATTAATTAATTTTATTTTTGGCTGCACACAGGCTTTCTCTAGTTGCGCCGAGCGGGGGCTACTCTTCGTTGCAGTGAACGGACTTCTCATTGCGGTGGCTTCTGTTGTTGTGGAGCATGGGCTCTAGGTGTGCGGGCTTCAGTAGTTGTGGTGTGCGGGCTCAGTAGTTGTGGCGCATGGGCTTAGTTGCTCTGTGGCATGTGGGATCCTCCCGGACCAGGGATTGAACCCGTGTCCCCTGCATTGGCAGGCAGATTCTTAACCACTGCGCCACCAGGGAAGTCCCTGCAAATTATTCTTATAAGTGTATTTATACATGATATATGTGTGACATGTATGATGTATGTGTACGGGGGTGAATGTGTGTGTTTTTATCTCAGTACTCTGAAAACAACCACCATATTACTGGCTTTTAAAATGTACACTATTAAAGAGGAATTTAGGCAAAAAAAGAAATGTGGGCATGTCCTGGTATCAGAACATAAATACATTTGTAATCCTGGATGTTAATAATAATAGTTATTAAACTTTACTTTTAGTAAATGTGTGGTTTTTAGCCTATAAAGCACGGTTATGAGCATCCTCCTATTTGTTCTCAGCACATCCCATGAGGGCACTTGATTTGTATGTTGGGAGAAGCACATATTTTGACTGGGGAACTCACTGGGGCTTCTATGCTGGCTGCTGACAATTTACCAGACTGGCTATTTTTATAATAGTTACATTTTATTATAATAGTTACATTGTTGAATACCTTTTATGTTGAAGTTCTTTTACCTATTAATGTGTCTGAAGTTCATATGAACTCTCTAAAGGGTAGAGATTGTTATTCCCATTTACAGATGAGAACACTGCCTCTCAGAGAAGTTACATGATCCATGTGGTCAGGGAACACACTTTGTGTGACTTGAATCCTTTTAAATGTATTAAGGTCTTTTATGGCCCAGAATACAATCTATCTTGGTAAGTGTTTCATGTACCTTTGGGAAGAATGTGTATTATGCTGGTATCGAGTGGTGTTCTATAAATGTCAATTGGGTCTTGATGGTTGAGTGTGTTGTTCACATATTCTATATCCTTACTGTTCTAGCAACTCTTGAGAGACAGGTATTGAAATCTCAGCGTGGAATTGCCAGTTGGCTCAATAAGGTTTTACTTGACAGAGTTTTTAGTTGCGATTGGCGGAGGAGATAGGCTGTGCTCGGCTTACTCCGTCTTGGCTGGGCCTGATGTTTTCGCTTGTCTTTTTCTTCTACTTGATGAGAAGCTCCATGAGGCAGGGTCTGTTTGTTATTCATCATCGTCATTTTCATAAGGCGAACGACGCCACTGTTTAAGGATGTGGGTAAGGACCTTAACCTGCTATGATGAGCTCATTTTCATTTTTAATTGCAGTCTAGTTGATTTACAATGTTGTGTGCATTTCTGCTGTACAGCAAAGTGACTGTACAGTTATACATATATATATATATATATACACACACAGTATTTTTTCATATTCTGATATGGCGTATCACAGGATATTGAATAGAATTCCCTGTGCTATACAGTAGGACCTTGTTGTTTATCCATTCTATATATAATAGTTTGCATCTGCTACCCCCAAACTCCCAGTCCATCCCTCCCCAACCCCACTCCCTCTTGGCAACCACAAGTCTGTTCTCTATGTCTGTGGGTCTGTTTCGCAGATAAGTTTATTTGTGTCATTTTAGATTCCACATATAAGTGAGATCATATGGTACTTGTCTTTCTCCTTCTGACTTACTGCGCTTAGTATGATAATCTCTAGGTCCATCATGTTGCTGCAAATGGCCTTATTTCATGATGAACTCATTTTCTAACCGGAGGATACAGAACACTTGACGCCACATGTGAACGCAAGTGTAGTTTGGGTGGATGATACAACACAAAATGCATGAATTTTCAGCCAATGTAGGGAGAAAATTTGAGGTTTCATTCACACAACCCATTGAAACAGAATGGTTAGACATTTTACGTAGGACTAGCAAATAATTTGGCACTATATAAATTATGAAATAAAATAATATAACTTATAGGAAGATGTGTGTTTTCAAAACCTCTTCTCGTGCGAAGGTGCCTCAGAAGTGGCTTTTAGAGCAGCTTACTCACGGGTGGTGTTAACCAATGAGAACTCAGCTTCTCCAGCTCCATGCTGGTCCCACGTGCACAGTCACAGGTTTCCACCAGTTCTCTGCCCTCAACATCCAGACCTGTTTATGTGGCACGTCCTGAGCAACGTAATAAAATGCAAAGCGTAGTGACTGTATTTGTTTGCCAGGGCTGCCGTAACGAAGCACCAGAGACTGGGTGGGGGGGCCCAAACATTTGATAGACATTTATATCTTCACAGTTCTGGAGGCTGGAAGTCCAATATCAAAGTGTTGGCAGGTTTGATTTCTCCTGAGGCCTCTGTCCTTGGCTTGCGGATGGCCATCTTCTTGCTGTGTCCTCACATGGTCTTTCCCTCTGTGTACACACATTCCTGGGGTCTCTCTGTGTGTCCAGATCTCCTCTTCTTGTAAAGACACTAGTCTGATTGGATTAGGGCTCACCCAACAGACTCATTTTAATTTCTCTAACAGCCCTGTCTCTAAATAAGTTATTTACTGAGGGTCTGGGGGTTAAAGTTTCAACATACAAATCGTGGGGGGTGCACTTCAGTCCATAACAGTGACTGGTTTTATTTTATTTTATTATTGTTATTTTTTGGCTGTGCCATGTGGCTTGCTGGATCTCACTTCCCTTACCAGGGATCTAACCTGGGTCATGGCAGTGAAAGCCCGGAATCCTAACCACTAGGCCACCAGGGAACTCCCAACGGTGACTGATTTAAAAAAAAAAAAATCAGAAAAGGATAGGATTCTACCAATGACAAACAACAGGAGTGAAAAAGACAGACAATGTCGATAAGCATACAAAGAATAATTTTGGAAAAACGTAACTTACCTTCTAGATGCCTTTTGCCTTGGACTTTACTACCTCTACAACTGTCTCTAATCAATAAGTGTTTGTTGGCTGTGGCATTGGCCAACGTTCAGCCATTCCTGAAACACCTTTAAGGTTTTTGCCGTATTCTTGTAACACACGGGCTATTCTTTAATTATTTTAATCTACAGTGACACCCTTGTTTTACATGAAGAAATCTGACAAAAAAATTTTTTTATATCATACCATAAATGAAAAATCAGTATCACTTGCCGTGTATAGACGACAACGTGAAATATAGGTACAGTGAAAATGAAACACTATTACATTCTCTCTTGCTGGCCTGGCACTGAGCATGAAATATGTTCTGTCTTTGTAACAATCATGCCCTTTGGGAAATACTGATTGGATGGATGGATGGATAGATAGATGGATGGATGGATAAATGAATGAATGGAAACAGACTTTCTGTCTATTCATGAAATGAAGATTTACTGAGCCTCTCTTCTGTGACGGCTCTGAATTGTCTCTGGTATCACGGTGATCACGCAACAGATGAGGTTTAGGACCTCAAGGCATTTTGGTCCGGCAGCTCTCGTGAAGGAGAGGAACCAGCCTTTACCTGAGAGCAGGTTTTGATGGGGCCAGACCTGGGGTAAGTGGCCAACTTGCAAAGATGTGCGGTGGAAAGGTCATTAGGGGTCAAGGCTTGCCGCTAGCTGCTGCAGACCCTCCCTCCCTAGGATCCGGCCTCCCAGATTTTCCTCCCCTCCAGCTCGACCTCAGCGGGGATGGGTAGTGTGAGCTGCTTCCTGTGATGTATTTGGAACCATCTCTCAGTAATATAACTGTCTGTTCCGAACATCTTTACTTAGCATTTAGCGAGAGCCCGACCTTTTTCCACCCAAGACCATTACTTCTATCAGTGGCTCTGTGTGTGCTCTTAGCCAGAATAAATCCCCCCGAGTCAGGGGCAATAGATCATGAGCTCCATCATTTACGGCCTGTAAATTAAAGGGCGGCTGGCTTCTGAGCCTGGCTGCCTGCTCCTTCGATACACAGTGTCACTTTTTTTTATCAGGGGATCGCGGGGGCAGGCTGTCTGGTCCCCTTCTGAACCCCCTGAAAGACAGTATTTACCGGCTGTGGAAATACCTTCACCACATGTTTATTTCTTTGAGACGCTCTGCCCCAGACTCATGGGCTCCTTGTTCTTGCCTCTGTCCCGAGCTGTCTGGGCGTTTAGTGGCTTGGGTGGTGTGCTGTCCACATTTCCAAGGCTCCTCAGTGGTAGCAGAATATGCTTTTAAAAAACCCACCTCACCCAGAGTGTTTGGGGTTTCATAATGGCAAAGCGTGGCTGTCTTCAGCGCTCTGGAGGGTGCATTCCTCAGACAGGGTGTTCCTCTCTTTGCACGGAGGCCACAGAGCTCCACTGACGGCTGGGACCGTCCCATCCCTGCTCCTCGAGAGACCTAGCGCCACTCTAGGGGCTCCGGCCTCCCCACGGCCGTCACGTCCCCTTGGAGAACAGACGCACGACTGTGGAATCGCAGATCTCAGGATGACCTTGACTTTGTAGGGAGATGGTTCTCAGAGACATCTCTGCCAGGTTCAGATTTCAAAGACTTGTGCTGTCTCTGTATTTGGAAGGAAAGCGTTATCATGTAAGCAGTCCTAAGATGCCTCGGTTGAGCCCAAAGATAACGCGTGGTGGTCCAGGAGGGGGTGGGGTGAGCACAGGGGTAATGAGCCTGTTGCCATCAGGGGACTGCAGACTTGGAGGGTGTGTTAGAGGTCGTCTGGTCCAACACTCTACCGAATGAAAGAATCCCCACCCTGACCTTTGGGACAAATGCTCATCCAGCTGCAGGCTGAAAGGTCGGGCCCTGCCTGGTTCGCTGCCTTGGGACACATCTTTCGCTGTCAGCTGGAGCTCTCAGGACCCCTGCTGTCCCAAGGCTGGAGAACTTCTAGAAACCCTAGGTGGGTTGAATGAAACTAAAATTCAGGCCCCCCTTGGGCTGCTCCTCTACGCCCCGTCTTTGCCCGGTTATCTGGTAACTGGGATTAAGCCATCCTGATACCAGCTACCCATCCCTCCTCATTCTCTGTGCCAAAGTCCCCATTTTCATAGTGTAGATACTTCCCAGCCCTGCCTCGTCCTAGGAAGATCGTCTTCCCGGGGCTTGTAGCCTTGTCCCTGAACCCACGCCTATGACTCAGGTCCTGCTGGCTGAAGGCAGACCTCCTCGATGTAGACTTGTACCTTGGGCGTAAATTGCTCCCGATTTCTTGTTGCTGTGCTCTGTCTTCTGTGGCCAGTAGAAACCCTGAGCTAACCCCCATCACTAGTGAACCTGCTCTGCGCCAGTGTCAGGCTGCTGGGCTAGATGTTTTTCTAGGACTTGTAGCTCAGCCCGTGCACAAAATGTTTAATTTCAAATCCTGGGTTGTCCGGGACCATCTGTCTGTATCATCCAGCTGTAGGCACTCAGGAGGTTCCTAAGCACCTACTGAAAAATGAGAATGAATCCGTGGAGCTGGGAAATTTATATAAGGATAAAACGTGTCCTGTATCGAATACGCACTACAGGCCACACACTTGTAACGCTTTACACGCCTCAGATCCCCAAAGCCTATGAGATGGGTGGTATTATTATTATTCCAATTCTTATATTATTCCTGTGTTCAGAGCACAGACACTAGAGCTGGAGCACCCGGACTGAAGTTCCAACTCTGCCGCGTTCTAATTGGGTACCTTGAAGGAGATGCTTAGCCTCCTTTCGGCTCAGTTTTCTCACCCACAGAATAAGACCATTAATGCCCACTTCCAAGGGTTGTGATGCGTTTAAAGCATTTAGAACAGTGCCTACCTGGCCTAGAGACGTTGAGTCACGTGCCAGTGAACGGTAAAGTTGGGACTTGCCAAAAGGTCCTCTGGCTTGAAGGCTGTCTCTTCCTCTGCATCTCACCGCCCCCTTTCTCAGCCTTGGAACCGGGAGATTAGCCCAGGTGATGCCTTAGGGGGCAGTTCTTTGCAACCAAGCCCTTGCTTTCATTGATTTTGAACTAGTCCCTTTGCATCGGTAAATACCATGTTATTAATCTGCTTGTCAAGAAAAAACAGCGCCCCTTGGTCTCGTGGTTCAGAGAACGGAATGGGTTTCGGGAACATTTGCGTCTGGGATCAGCCTCTGCCACTTCCCAGCTGGGTGATCTTGGGCAGGTCAGCTGATCCCTTCCTCCTGTTGTTTTCTCATCTGTAAAAGAAGGAGAATGAAATTTCCCTCGCAGGGCTGCATCGGATTCAATTAGATTGCGTGAATAAGAGTGGGTGTGAAAGCATCTTGTTAACCGCTTCAGTTTTCTCCTTTGGAAAGTGGGACGATGAATACCTGCTTGTAAGGACTCATTGAGAAAATCCATGCGCGCTACCTGGCGCAGAGCGACTTCTCGATTGATGCTACGAGCATTGTCATCCTTCTCATCCTTAACACGTCCTGTGCAGAGGCCAGCAAGAATTCACCTGTTTTCCTCTGATCGAGGTTTTCAGCTAAGCCGTCCGTGCGATGCCCTCCCCTCCCAGACAAATGCATGAATTTGCAAGATGGTCGCCCAGAGTTAGCCCAGAGTGTGGCTGCGAAGCAGATTTTGCCTCTGCCTGCCGATAACTAGTCTCTAGGGGGCCTCAAACCTGTGACCTTGCCTTCATTAGCCATGTGAACTGGCTGGCCCGGTCTGCCCTTGGTAATAATTCCTGCCAGGTCACAAAGAATATCTTACCCCATGAGCCTTGGCTTAATACCAACCTTTGACCCTATTCACTTAAAAGGTAATAAGCAACAGAAGCATCCATTCATTTATCCAGAAAACATTTATCAAGGGACATTCCTGAGTTTCTTAGTTCATCATGACTCAGCGTGCCGGCTGCTGACTCTTTCAGGCTGCCGCATTCTTCCCGAGATAAGAACAAAGTCAGGTATCTGAGTTTCCCCGGATTGGGGCCATTCATCACCTTTTCTCTTCTTTCCACACCCAATCGAGTCAGGAACTCGCATTAAAAGGGCTTTGAGCGGAGGACTCTGAGAAAGCCCAGGACCCTGGATCCCTTTCCTTTACGATCCCATTAGCGAGCTGATGGGTGACAAGCATCTGAGGGAACCAGGTGTAAGAAAGCCCCACTGACAAATGCAGCGCACATGTTGGCTGTCGCGAGGATGTGGCACTTTCTTTACACACACAGGTCTGCCTAATTCAGTTCAGTCCGGCAAGTTTTGGGCAAATGCCCAATTGCTCCTTCATTCAATGATTCGCTCATTCATTCATCAAACATTTTTTGAGTGTTGTATACAAGCGCTGTACTGTACTGCATACAAACGAAATCTGTAACGCTTACCCTGCCTGCATCCTAGGGAGAGGTACGATTTGCATTTGCAAAACACCCAGAAAAGAATTACGTGCGTAGGGGAGAAGAAAAAAAATATTACTTCCCTTAGCATTCATCCATTCATTCATTTAACAAATACTTACTAATTACCAACTGTGTGTCATGCACTATGTTAGATGCTGGTACCCAGAGGTGAGCAACAAGTACATTGTTTCTACCATCACGGAGCCTTGGGAGACCTCCTTAGACGAGGTGATCAAGGAACACCACAATTATCCTGAGATCTCAATTAAGAGAAAGAGATGGTTATGCCAGACGTGGGGAAAGGGCACTCCAGAGGGGACGGCATAAGAAACGGTTCTTCAGTTCTCTTGCTTTGTGTTTGAAGAGGACTTTCAGCCGTTTTGTCCGCCGTAGGTGAAGGGTGGTGGCCCAAATTTCCATCTGGTAATGCTTGAGTCAGGGCCAGGTGTGGGCCATGTCCTAAGAGGAAACCCACCTGGCTGCTCTGCCGGCAACAAATGGCTGGTCCCGTCTAATTTCGGTGCCCTCCCGTTTCTGATCTGATGGCATCTCTCATCAGCGCATATGCAAGACACCCTTCTTTGGCTAGGACTGGAATTGCCGGGGAATCTGAGTCCTGGTGAGCCTGGAAATGTTGTCTTGACCGTTTCCGCCTTTCTGGGCTCAAAGAGGTTCCTCTGAGGCTGGGCTTCGGAAGCTCGCATCTGCTCTCTCTTGTTTCTCACCCCACATTTTCATCCGTAATTCCCAGGGGGCAACAGAGCCTTGCTTGCTGTTCTCTTGGCAGGACCCGGAGTGCTTTTCTCCTGGCTAAGGAGGCTCCCCGAAGTAACCAGTGCTCCCTGTTTACCCAGGTCTAACTGGCTAAACTTGTCTGTGGGCCTCTGGGCTCTTCAGGAGCTACTGATGCTCCAGCCAGGACCTCATCGGGGCCATTCCCTTGCCTGCGAGCCCTTGGTCCCATCTAGGCAGAGCTGGCATCACGGGCGTGTGACTCGTGTAGCCACATAGGGTTCCATGCTTAGAAAAGCCCCAGCTTGGTTTCATGCCCTGCTGCCACAGTCTTGAAATCCTTAATTTTATCCTTGACCTTGCATTTTGTCAGTGGATCTAATGGTACAATGAAGCGTGCACAGCATGTGTGCCCACAGTGCCTTAGCTCTCCACTCACAGGTAGTGTGTGTGATGTGTCGTGAGCACCGGATTCTGATACGTGGGAGGGCAGCACGGCGCAAATGAGTACAAGGTAGGTGTGTTACATCCACACCAAAGTAAATGGAGGTGCTGACAGCCCCGAGAAGCCGTGCTTTCCATTTGAGCTAGAACCTGGCTTGAACGCAGAAAGAAGGCAGCGGCGTTCTAAGAAGCGTGAACCACCGAGGAATCTTATCCCATCCTATCTGTTCTTACATGTGTTGCTTCCTGGTATGAGTCCTCACGTATGCCGGGGATGATGGCATAGAGCAAAAGGCAAAGATAGGGCAACCCAGAGTTCCCTTTCCTGAAGACAGAGGGTGGGTAGAATGTGTGTGCATCCAGAAATGAAATAACAACAGTTGACTTAGTTTCTGCTGTTTCCACTGTTCTGGTAAGAATGAGGTACAAACTACCAAATTCAAATTGTGTAACGTCGGTGATTCTTCATGAGTTAAATGTGTTTACATTCGCGTTTAAAAGCATTGCACGATATAAAGATGAACAGTAAAATTCCTGCTAGTAATTTAAAATGCCCAAATTCATCCCTTAGAATAATGTTAAATAGCACATAAAAACACACTCTGACTAGTTGAAAGAGAGGCCACGAAAGAGAGGAAGAACCTTTGTATTTCAGTTCCTCTAAGGGCACTTTCGTCCTCCCTCTTGAACAAGGGGTCCTATGTTTCCATTTTGCACTGGGCTCCACAAACTATGTAGCTCTCCCTGCATTCAGGGCTCATCCCATCAAATACTTTTGAGATGTCTAACCTGGACAGCTACACTACTTAGCTGAGAGACAGCAGAGCCGTCTTTCCATTCTCTGATCATGTCACCCTTCCAGAGGCTGGGCATCCAGAGATAAAAGGATGCAACCCCTGCTCTGTAAGGAGTTTACAGTCTAGGGAGGGGAGCACAGAGCAGGGGCACCCTGGTGTCTGGGGAGGTAGGGAAGGCCATGTCTGGGTGAGGTGCACCTATCCCAGGCACAGTGCCTAGTACAGGGTGTACTGAATATTTATGTATCCAGAAATATTTGATGAATGAGCAAGTGATGTGATGGACGTGAAAGCTCCGCGTTAACTGCCGAACACTGTAGAAATAAGAGGGTTATCACTAACGGTGGGGGAAATGTAGGTGCTAAGAGAATACAGCTTTCCAAAGGTCAGCCAGAGCAGAGCAAGGTACATGCTCCTCTGTCTTCATAAGTTTTGATTGATTTTTTTCCTCCATGTACTTTTTGGGGGTGTTGGACAGATGTCCTGCCTCTGTGTCTATCCAGATGAGGTTTCTATCTTGGGGTGAGTGGTGCTTCCTGATATCAAATGACTGCACACAATTCAGACTTTCCTTCCACAAATATATGATGAACATCTACTAAGGACCTGGCTCCATTTATGGGCCAGGAACCATCAGCACCCAGACAAAGACAGGACCTGGAAGCCATTCATTGCGTGCACTCATTCCCAGACATGGACTCGCAAACTGGTACTGCTGAGTGATGATTTCACTGGGTCACAGAAGAATGGTGAGACCAGCCTGAGGTTTCAGAGAGCTGAAATTGTGAATTTAAAGGATCTCCTTTATTCTGAGATCATATTCTTCCTTCTTGTTAAAATGTGAATGTGCCCTTTTATTTATTTTTTAACGGAATGGCTACAATAGCAGATGATAGTTGAATTTGTTTTCATATCCACTGTTGGCCAAAAGTTGGCAACCCTCTGTCAGTCCTCTGGTGTTTTGGTGGGGAAAACTTTTATTGTCCGTGAAACACAAAATCTGGGGAGTTCCCTGGCAGTCCAGTGGTTAGGACTCCAAGTTTTCACTGCTTTCACTGCTGAGGGCACGGGTTCAATCCCTGGTGGGGGAACTAAGATCCCGCATACAAAACCTGGAAAGTGCTCGTGTCCAAGTTCCAGTTCTGACTCCCTCTTCCAGCAGGATCACCATCCTGCACGTCATCCTGAACAGAACACTAGCAGAGAGGCCTCCAAGGGCAAAGAAGCTCCCTGACTCTCTGTAAAAATTATTCTTAAAATGTCTTTATATTAATTACTCTTTTATTTCCCAGTAATTTCTTGTATCAGGTCTCTGCCTGTGAGGGCCGTTCAGATGTTGTCCATATGAGTGTTCATTGGTTGATGGATTACCTGATGGCCTTCTCAATCATTAGCTAACACTGATTAAGCGTGACTGAAATGCCACGCATCCTACCAGGAGCTGGGGACACAAAGATGCAGATGAAAAAATTGCCCCTTCATATATTTGAGGATGACTTCTATGCCCCCATTCATTCCTCCAAGTCTCTCTGCCTACGATTAACCATCTCTGGTTTTCAGGCCCTTTTCATACGAGAAGGTCTTAAGTTTCTACACCATTTGGATTCATCTCCTTTGCATGTCCTTCAGTTTATCTAAGTTTCTCTGAAAATATTCCCCCCTGAAACTGACATACACAATGTGTGGTCTGATCATTGGAAATTACGTAAGTCTTATCACCTCCACCAATCTACAGGTTATATTCTCAGTAATGCAGCCTAAGGGATCTTTGGGTTTTTTTGAGGGAGGCAGCTGGTGCACACCGTGAGTGACAGTAGTAATTGCTTATATATTTACTGTGTGGCAGCCGACGTTCTAAACGTATTACGTATACCAACTCATATAATCTCTCGATGATCCTTTGAGTATTTTATAGAAGAAGAAACTGAGGCACCAAGAGGTAAACAGCTCAGGCCTGTGCCCTTAGGAGAAGGGGCATCTCAAGAATGGACGCAATGTCTAGGAGCAGCAAGGCAAGTCCTTGGCTGAGCTCCCAGGACCCGGATGAGAGTCTCCCAGGTTGGGGGAATGGAGAGGGGTCTGCAGGCTTCAGAGCAGTGGTGACCCGTGCAGCACACCAGGGAGGCCGTGAGATCCGCATGAGGGTGAGCTGGCCGGTTGTCACGGGAGCTGTCACCCAAGGCAGCTGGTAAGGGATTCCGGAGGCTGGAGCTTGGCCCGGAAGCAGTAGAGAGCTGTCCCACCTGGAACACCTGGGGACAGGGATACAAGCATCTTTGCAGCCTCCTGTGTGGACGGGTGGTCGTCACCAAAGCTGCCCTTCATGTACTTTTTCACACTGAGTAAGACCCTCAGAACCTTAAAGTGACCCTATTGTGTTAGGGGGATGTTCCCAATGACCGAGGTGGTGGAATCACAGTTTAACAAAGAAATTGTTTGTTTATAGTGTCCTATGTGTGTGACGCCAGAAGGAAGGAGGAAAGAGGGAGGGAGGGAAGGAGGAAGGACGGAGGCAAGGAGGCAAGGGGGAGGGGAAAGGCTCTCTCCTGTGTCCTGGTTCCCACACTTCCCTCAAGGCGAGCTGTGGCCTCAGCTGTCCTATTGCATGAGTGAGTGAGAGCAGGGCTGTCTGCACTTGGCCGTGGGGAGCAAGGAGCCCATTAGCTGCAGTGATTTACTGCAGGTCAGTGTGCTGCACGTTGGTGCCTATCACAGAAGCTCTGGAAGCCTTGTGATGAATGAGAAGCCAGGTACTGGAAGGGGAGATGCTTGGGCTGGAAGCAGTATGGCTCCGAGAACAGAGCCCAGGCTGGGACAATAGTGCAAGGCCCAGCACAGCCAGGCTCTAGACTCATGGCCGATGTCCTTGGGCAGGTTGCTTCTCTCTGGGCTTCGGTTTCCTATCTGTAAAAGGAGGGGGCTGAGAAGATGCTTTCCTTCGGGTTTGGGGGGAGGTCAGTTTTTTCCTGTGCTTCCCATATTCTGTGCTCATCACCAGCAACAATACCCTCATATTCTTCTCATCTGTGTCTCTTAGCGGGACCAGTGATGGCAGGCCACGTTGTCTACACCATCTTCCTTGCTTCCTTTAACTTCCCTCCCCTTTAAATCCCAAGTCTGTCATGGAGCCTTGAGACCCTGGCTCATTTCATGCTCCAGACCCTCGCCGCTCTCCTCCCTGCCACCACGTGCATCTCGCTGCACCCTTTCTGGGCATCTCTGAGAAATGAATCAGAGAATCTTTCTACGTCTTGGAGTGTTAAAACCTAACTTCCAAAATCATGGGGACTTCCGTGGTTGTCCAGTGGTTGAGATGCTGTGCTTCCACTGCAGGGGGTGTGGGTTTGATCCCTGGTCGGGGAACAGCCAAGAAATAGGAAAAAAAAAGTAGTATTGCAAGGAAATGAAAGCTGTAAAGAAAAAAAACGAAATTAAAAAAATGTTATACAGCAGACAAAGACCTAGATTTATCACGAGAGGGATTTCTTCATATTTCCCCCCTTACTGACAACTGATTTCAAACATTAATTGTATGTTCAAACCAACGCACTGCTCTGTGGTGGAGTACAATGCACAACGCCTTTAAACTTTAAGCCCAGACCAGAAACTTCAAAGAAACGTCCTCCTCCCAGGGGGCTAATTTGGGCCCCCGTGTCTGACTTCCGCGATTACCTATTCATCCTCTCCTGCCATTTGCAAACTCCTTTGCAAACTCTGAAAAGCACTTCTTCGCTCTATTTCTCCTTCCTGCCTGACCGCATATTTTTGTGACGCCCAAGAATGCTGGAAGCCTCAGGACTCTCTCCCCTGCCGTGGAGCCTTGGTGGGCAAAGAGCAGTCTCGGGTGGGTGAAGATTTCGGGGCCCAGGCTGGATCGGGAGAGGCCGGGGTGGGGTTGGAAAGAGTCCCTGAGCCTGGAGAAGAGATTCTTGAGTCAAGTGAGGGAGGAAGGGACGCTGGGGACCAACAATCCAAAGAGAGGAACCCACCAGGCAAGACACATTTCAAAGCAGGGCCCTCCTGCAAGCAGACCTGTGGGCACAGCTCTGCTAGTGCGACACAAGGAAGATTTTCTCGGTCCGGTGCCTGATGAGGTTCAAAACTCAATCCAGTACATGCTGGCTGTGCCACTGAGGTGATGAAATGAAAATGCACGAAGCTGGCCTGGATGTCCGGGCAGAAGCCAGGAGCTCTGAGGGCAAGGGTGTTGGTACCATATGCTACTGTGAGGTCTGAAAAAGGAGGGCTTTGAGGCCGTGGTCTAGAAAAACAGGAGCGTCTTCCAAGTGTGGTCTGGGGCCAATCTGCCTAAAAAAGCCACCTGTAGGGGAGTTCCCCGGTGGCCTAGTGGTTAGGATTCCGGGCTTTCACTGTCGCGGCCTGGGTTCCATCCCTGATTGGGGAACTGAGATCCCAAAGGCTGCGTGGTGTGTGTGGCCAGGGTGGGGTGGTGACGTCACCTGGAGATGCTTGTTAAACATGCAGCTTCCCAGCCTCCTAACTGGACCTACGAAATCGGTGATCCTTACGTACACTGACGATTTAGAACCAGAGGTGAACCCAGGAAGAGCAGGGCCGTATGGTCTAGCTCAGTTTAAAGAAAAAGGCCCAGGATAGGGTTGAACTTGAACTCAAGCAGAGCCCTCAGTGGAGGAGGTTTCAGGCTCACTGCAGGCTGGGAATGGAGGCCTTTTGACCCTGAAACGTTCTCTGACTGTCCTGGTAGCATCTCTGAAGCACGCAGCGCACTGCCTGCCACACACGGTAGGTGCTCCGGGAAAGTGTGATTCTCTGTGAGGACCAAGAAGACCCTGGAAGTTCGGCCTGAGTCCCCGCTGTGCTCAGAGCTGCAGGGGCGTTTCTGCAGCCCTCCAGGCTCAGGGCCGCCCCTTCCCAGCAGCTGGCCCGCGTCCTTTGCCACCCCTTCTCCACACTGTGTGGCCCGGCAGTGCCCGCTCTCTGCAGAAGTCCCTGGCCTCCCTCCAAGACCCTGTGGTAGACAGGCCTCCTCCTGAAGGACGGAGCTGGGCCGAGAGGTGATTTCATCCTGTTCTTCAGCTGGGCCCAGCTGTTTCCAGCTTGGGAAGGACCCTTCCTTCCCCGTTTCTCATTTGTTCTGGGATAAAGCTCGGAGCTTGCTTCAAGGTCTCTAGACCACCCAGGACTCCGGGCCTTGTTGGAGGAGGCGTTAGAAACGTTCTTGGCTCTGGGGACCTTCGTGGGGAGGGGATGTGAAGGCCAGCAGCGGTGGCAGGGCGGGGCAGGCCAGGCCTGGGGACGGTGCAGGCCCTGGGTGACTGGGGTTTGGATCCTGGCTCTGACAGGTGGTTCCCTTGGACACGTTGATTCTTGGGCGTCAACCTTTCGTCTACGTTATGGGAACGATATCACCATCTAACAGGTTCTCATAAGGAGTCAGTGAAATAAGGTGTTTGCAGGCAGTATCTTAGCTCTGTCTGCAACCCTGGGAAAGATGGAAAGGTGCAGTTCATGACCAGGATGAAAACCGCACACTTAGATGACCCTGCCCAGAGAGAGTCCAGGGGGAAGGCAAGAGGGAGCTTTCCTCTTCAATAGGATGTGGACATCCGTGAGTCCCTCCTCCCTAACAATCCCTCCTTCACCGTGCCCCCCAGGGTGCCCACGGGGCAGCGCTCCATCTTTTTTTTTTTTAATTTTCATTGCAGTATAGTTGATTTACAATGTTGTGTTAGTTTCAGGTGTACAGCAAGTGAATCAGTTATACATATACATATATCCACTCTTTTTTAGGTTCTTTTCCCATATAGGCCATTACAGAGTATTGAGTAGAGCTCCCTGTGCTATACAGTAGGTCCTTATTAGTTATCTATTTTATATATGGTAGCGTGTATGTGTCGATCCCAATCTCCCAGTTTATCCCTCCCCCGCCCTTACCCCTGGGTAACCATAAGTTTGTTTTCTACATCTGTGACTCTATTTCTGTTTTGTAGATAAGTTCATTTGTACCCTTTTTTTTTTTCCAGGTTGCACTTTTAAGCGATATCATGTGATATTTGTCTCTCTGTGTCTGACTTACTTCACTCAGTATGACAGTCTCTAGGTCCATCCATGTTGCTGCAAATGGCATTATTTCATCTTTTTTTATGTGCAGCCCTCCATCTTCACCTCACTCCCCACCGAGTTCACGTTCTGGTTCCACGAGTACTATCTTGTTATTCTTTGACAGTGGTTTAGGGTGGAATGAACGCCTTGGCTCTTTTTGAAGCTGGAGGTGGGAGCAGAGATGGGGTTGGGGGAGGGGGAGTGGGGCGGAGACTTTCATCTGTGAGTGGGAATCTACGAGACGAACTTTTTTGTTTGCTAATATGGACCACCTTTTTTGCATACTTGCCGCATGCAAGCATGCAAGAATAATGCTATGCTATTCTATTAACAGGCTACATTTTTCTTCTTAGCAAAACACCCTCCCAGGAAAAGATTGGGAGGGATGAACGGCACCCCGCACCCCTTGCCGCCCTGGGGTCTTATACAAAGTCTCCAGTGCAGTGGCAGTAACAGGTGCTGGCCATCGTTATTGTTGGTAGCAATAATAGTAGCAGCGGTATTTCCAACGGGCATGTGAAGGTTCTGATCTTATTTCTCTAGCACTCCAAAACAGGGTGGTGAATGGGTGTGCTGATGACAAGGTGCCCCAGAGCAGAGGACAGACTCTCAGCCAGGGGGTCTCTGACTCTCACCAGTAGGGGTGGGGAGCACGGCTGGGTGGAGCTCAGGTTATCAGCAGGGCAGGGTAACAGAAACCAGAATACTATCTGTGGCAAACATACGGTATCTAGGTTGTCAGTCTCAACTTCTAACAACCTTCTAATGAGAAGCTGAGTACTCAGAAATGGACAGTGGCCTGTGTTCAAGTGAATACCTTTAATTAAAGTGCAGAAAAGCTGGAGCTTTTAAATTACCAGCTTCTTGGGGGAGGGGAGAGGGCGCTGTATTTCTAATGGAGAGAGCGATGCAACCGTTGGGTGCCTCCTGTGTACGTTTGCAACCAACACTTGAACTAATTATGTTTATTTTAGTGATGGAACAGTGAGGCTCAGAGAGGTTAAGGAACTTATCCAAAGTCACACAGTAATGTATAGAGGCAGGGTTCAAACCCCAAGCCCAGTGATTTGTCTGCTCTGTGATGCTGTGTTTCAAAAGGTACACATTAGGGACGTCCCTGGTGGTCCAGTGGTTAAAACTGCACTTCCACTGCCGGGGGTATGGGTTCAATCCCTGGTCGGGGAACTAAGAACCCACATGCCGCATGGCGGGATTAAAAAAAAAAAGGTACACATTGTAAGCAAATAAGCTTACGGTCTTATTCAAATCTGTATTAGTTTTCTATTGTTGCTATGAAAAATTGCCAGAAACCTAGTGGCGAGTAAGACCATAAATTTATTCTCTTATAGATCTGGAGGCAAGAAGTCTGAAATGAATCTTAAGTGGCTAAAATCAAGGTGTCAGCAGGCTTCTCTTCCTTCTGGAGGCTTCCTTGCATTTTCCAGCTTCTAGAGGCTTCCCACATTCCTTGACTCATGGCCAAGGAATCTCATTCCATCCCCTTTTCTCCCTCAGCTCCAATCATCACATCACCTTCTTCTATTTCTGATTCTGACTACTCACCTGCCTCTCTTTTATAAGGACCCTTGTGATTACATTGGACCCACCTGGATAATCTAAGATAACCTCCTCACTTCAAGATCCTTAACTTAGTCACATCTTCAAAGTCTCTTTTGCCATATAAAGTTACAGGATCCAGGGTTGAGGTCATGGACGTCTTTGGGACCGTCATTCTGCCTACCACAATATTGGAGTAAGGTTTTAAGTCAGTGCAATATCAGGGTAATCTCCTCCCCTTTCAAACCCTGTAATCGGCACTGTTCAATACAGTCATTATGCTCGAATGAAGACCCTTAGCACATGAAAAGATGCTCAACATTGCTAATCATTAGAGAAATGCAGATCAAAACTACAATGAGATATCACCTCACACCAGTCAGAATGGCCATCGTCAAAAAATCTACAAACAATAAATGCTGGAGAGGGTTTGGAGGAAAGGGAACCCTCTTGCACTGTTGGTGGGAATGTAAATTGATACAGCCACTATGGAGAACAGTATGGAGGTTCCTTAAAAAACTAAAAATAGAACCACCATAGGACCCAGCAATCCCACTACTGGGCATATATCTGGAGAAAATCATGGTTCGAAAGGATACATGCACCCCAATGTTCATTGCAATTCTGTTTACACTAGCCAAGACATGGAAGCAGCTTAAATGTCCATCAACAGAGGAATGGATAAAGAAGATGTGGTGTATATATATATATATGCAATGGAATATTACTCAGCCATTAAAAAGAATGAAATAATGCCATTTGCAGCAACATGGATGGACCTAGAGGTTGTCATACTGAGTGAAGTAAAAGCGTCAAAGACAAATATCATATGATATTGCTTATATGTGGAATCTAAACAAGAATGATATAAATGAACTTATTTGCAAAACAGAAACAGACTCACAGACTTAGAGAATGAATTTATGGTTCCCAAAGGGGAAGGGTGGAGGGGGAGAGATATATTGGGAGTTTGGGATTGACATGTACACACTGCTATATTTAAAACAGATAACCAACAAGGACCCACTGTAAAAAAAAAAAAAAAAAAAATGAAGACCCTTAGGACTTGTCATGTGATAATAATTGCCTACATTTATTAGATGCTTACCATGTCTCTGGCACAGCCTTAAGCACTTAACTGCAACCTCACTTAATACTCACCAGCCTTATGCAGTCAGTACTATTATGATCTGCGTTTTCCGGGTGAGGACAATTACGGCACAGAGAGGTTTAGCAACCCACCCCAGATCACACAGGTAGGAAGTGGCAGGCTGGAGCCCTACAGTCTGGTCCCAGAGCCTCCCATGGCTGTGAGCTCCGGGACGACAGAGCCTGAGTCTGTTTTACCGACTGTTGTATAAACACGCTCTGTGTACGAAAGCATAACACACCCGAAACCCAACGACTTGTTTCTCTGCATGGAGTCATTGAGCGAGAGAAGAGGAATCAGGCATGGTAGAGAGACGGAGTATCCTTCCCAAGAATTAAATTAACTGTGTTTTTGCTTACCTCACCAGTAAGCAGGAAGTGACACCTTTTCTCTTTTACCAGGAGTTTCTATCATCTAAGCACTGTAATTAACCGAGTGTCCAGGGCTTTCAGCGGCTCCTCTACGTGAAGAGGGAGACTAAGACACATCCATCTCTGAGCTACAACCAAAGGCTCAAATGTGGCGACGGTCCAGGGCTTGATCTTGTGTAAGCAGATGGGTGGTCTCATGTCGGGTCACAGAAGTGGGTAGGAAAAATCCCTCTCTTCAAATCACTTCTCCCAGTGGGGTCTTGAGGATTTCTTGCCTTTCATGACAGGCTTTGCCTGGCCAAGCTTCCTTTATTGTGCAGATACTCTCTGCGAACGTACAGCATTTGAGGACGCTAATTAATCATACTCCTTTTATCACTCGGAGTCTAGAACTTACTAAGAAATTGAGAGAGGAAACTGGCAATTGGAAGCATAACAGTTAACTTAATTACTGCTAAGAACATGGCTGTGATGTGAGCCCCAAGTGCTTCTCTGTTAGTGGCAAAGCCATGGTCTTATTTGGAGGATCTGAGGACCTGAGTCTCAGCACACCAGCAGCATGCCAGGCTTGGGACTTCCAGGCTTCCGATTTCCATACCAACCTATCAACTTGCCTTTTTGCCATAAAATGGCTTAAATCACATCCAGCGCCCCTCCCATTCAATGCGGTCACACCCCTATATTCCCTGGTAATATATGTATTTTTTTTTCGCGGTATGCGGGCCTCTCACTGTTGTGGCCTCTCCCGTTGCGGAGCACAGGCTCCGGACGCGCAGGCTCAGCGGCCATGGCTCACGGGTCCAGCCGCTCCGCGGCATGTGGCATCCTCCCGGACTGGGGCACGAACCCGTGTCCCCTGCATCGGCAGGCGGACTCTCAACCACTGCGCCACCAGGGAAGCCCCCCTGGTAATGTTTGATGCTTAATTCTTTGTGGCCATGGGGGTGGTAGGGTATTTAATGGGGGAGGGGGCGGGATGAAGGCGCTCCTGGGTTAGGCTGCTGGGAGGGTCTGGACCCTGAGCTCATGCTGTGTGGTGATGTCATCCACGTCCAGCAGATGGCGATGTTGCTACATGCACGAGGAGTTGTGGACAGTGGCTCGAAACTTCCACCTTCCTTTCCAGAAAAAAATAAGCAGGCAGGTTTTGTTTTATTTGTTTGTTTTTCCTTCTTTGAAAACTGGGGAGAGAGCTTTCTAAAAGGATGTATACTTCTAAGCTTTAGGTAGGATTTAAAATGAATTTGAAAGAAATTATATCCTCTTCTCAGGCTTATTCTGTCTTTCCCCTCTGCTGGATTCAACAATGTCAATGGCCCCTCCCTGCTTCCTCCCTCCCCCTTCCCCCCTTCTTCCTTCCTTCCTTCCTTCCTTCCTTCCTCCCCTGTGTTGGCAACACTTTATTTAACACATGGAATTTTAAAACAATGTAACATAAACTAGGAAAGATTACATTTGTACTTGTTAATTGCACAAACGATTCCGTGTCAAAAAATGCAGAAGAAAAAAAAAGACTAGAAGGAAATATGCCAAAATGTTAACAGGGGTTTCCTCTGTGGCTAGGAGACATTTTTGTATTTTTTTGATTTTTGTTGATTTCATTTCTTTCAGTATTTGTATCTTATTGATTTTAATTTTTAAATCATCCTAGAGCAAAATTGTCATATGTTGGTGTACAATTCTGTGAACTGTAGCGTATGTGTGGATTTGTGTAACTACTGTATGGCTGCTTTCTCTCCTCCTTTCACCCTCACCAACCCCTCTCAGCCTTTCCTCATCCTCCTACCTTTCTGCCCATTCTTTCCTGCTCTTCTCACCTGGCTTCTTCTCTAAATGCCTCTGAAATGCTGGTGTTTCAGCATTTTTTTTAAAAAAACAGGGACTCTATCCCATGGTGATCTCATCTACTCCCCTAAATGCTATCAATCACCTTCATGACAAATGGCCTCTGGACTATAATCCACTCCAGATCCACTTGCTTGCATACCTTTTGGACTCACCGGGCCGTCCCATAGGTAATTCCAACACTGCGTATCACAAACTAAACTCATTTCTCTTCCTGTTTTGTGCCTCTCTTGCTCTCAAATCGCTGTTAATGGTGACACTGGAAACCTGGCTCCCAAGCTAGAACCTCAGAAGCATGTTTATACTGTCTTTCTATTGCCTTTCGTGTCAATCTATGACCAAACCCCGTGTGTTGGGTTTTGGGCATGTCCCTTGCTCCATTCCCTCGTCTCCATCTTCGTTCTTTTTTGCTCTAATCAGGGCCCTTATCGTATCTCGCCTGGGTTCCCCTTGAAAACCTCCTAACTAGTCTCTTACTCCCTAGTTTCTCTTCTCTCCTGTCCATTCTTCCCATTGCCAGCACAGGCTGGAGCTAAAAGCAGATGTGATCATCTCTCTCCCATGCTTAAAATCCTCCCAGAACCACAGCATGGCGTTCAAAGGTTTAGGGTGACATCCAGAGCTTTCACGATCACCCCAGGAAACCTGGTCAGTCTCATCTTCCTCTGCTGTCCTGGCCCAGCTCCGTGACAGTGACTGGGGTGCTCCAGCCACTCCAGGGTCTTAGGGGCCTTGCACATTCCTCCACCTGGTAACCTTCTACACTCAACAATTAGGTCAAAATCACCTCCTCTATGCCACTGTTCTTGACTCTCTTAGGAAAATTGAATTGCTCCTTCTTTTGGGGTCTTCCACATGCTGACCATTGGGCAATGGGAGTTGCTCTCTAGAAGGGATGGTCAGAATCTAAAGGACCTTGATCGTATGAGGAACAGTCAGAAAATAACAGAATGAGATAAAGACCAAAAGAGACATGGAATAGGAAGTAGAAGGAAAACAAAGGTTTAAAAACCAGGAGGGCTGGAGACTTCCCTGGTGGTCCAGTGGTTAAGACTTCACCTTCCAATGGAGGGGGTGTGGGTTCGATCCCTGGTTAGGGGGCTAAGGTCCCACATGCCTTACAGCCAGAAAAAGCCCCAGAAACAGAACACAGGCAGTATTGTAACAAATTCAATAAAGATTTTTAAAAAGTGGCCCATCGAAAAAAGTTTTAAACAAAGCAAAATAAAAACCAGGGGAGATGCTAGTGAGTATTATCATAGAACGAACGCTTCTTAAGTGCCCCCGAAGCTGTATGGCATTTCTTACATAGTCTTCACAATAATCACAAGAATCTATTTTTCAGATTAGAAAGGTGAAGTTCAAAGAATTGGGGTAACCTGCCCCAAGTGACACAGTTTGGTGTCAGAGCCACTTTTTTTTTTTTTTTTTTTTGCGGTACGCGGGCCTCTCACTGCTGTGGCCTCTCCCGTTGCGGAGCACAGGCTCCGGACGCGCAGGCTCAGCGGCCATGGCTCACGGGCGCAGCCGCTCCGCGGCATGTGGGATCTTCCCGGACCCGGGCACGAACCCGCGTCCCCCGCATCGGCAGGCGGACTCTCAACCACTGCGCCACCAGGGAAGCCCCAGAGCCACTTTTGTGTGAGTCTGAAACCTCCTGCTTCCCAGTGGAGGTACTTTGATCCCTGACTCAGCTCTGGAGGGAGCGCATTCTAAGTCAGAACATGTCTTTCCTTCTGTGTGTCCACAGAACCAAGCAGAGCAGACCGAACAGTCCTTTGCTAACGGTTCGCATCCTGCGTGGTCGCTGGCATCCAAAGGAAGCCTCCTCAGCACAAACCCGATAAAACCTCTAGAGCCAGGAGAGCTGTGAAAGCCAGCTCAGCGGACGCCAGTGGTCGTCCAAGCTTCCTGCCCAAACGGATCCCATACCCACCGTGGAAGAGAGAACAGAGTAGTAACAGGGTCCAGAGCAAGACCACCTCCTGGTCTTATCAGAGTCACTCCTGGCAAATGATGTGGGTTCCCAGAACCCTGGACCCATCTGTTCTCAAGTGCAACGATTAATAAACCGATCCAAGTGAAGAAGGGCAAGAGGACAGGAAGTAGAAAACCTTCTGTGCTGAGATTTAGGAGATCTGGGTCTAGCTCTGACACTCACGAACTCTGTGGTTCGAGCCAAGAACTTAATGTCTCTGAGCCTCAGAGCCCCTCTGGTCACATGTGGGTCATAATGCTTATCCCATGCGTGAGGACTTGGTGAGATTTTTGCACTATTCGTAATCTACAAATCATGTCTGGTTCCCCAGTTGCTTGTGAACTCCTTGAAGACGTATGGAGATGCTTTCTTCATCTCCATAATCCTTTTACATAAAAATAAACAGTTAAGATATATATCAATGCCTTCATAGCTCTTATAAAATTTTCTTTTAGGATTTTGATCATAATACCCTTCTATGTTAATTAATTCACCATTCTATTCATTTGGTCAACGATTTATTGACCACTTACTGCGTACCAGGCAATGCGTAGGTTTTTGGCAGATGAAGATGAAAAAAGCCAACACATCCTTCACTATCCTGAGATTAAAGTATTAGTGGCATATAATCATTACACACACACACACATGCACAAGTACAAATTGAGTTCCAAGAAGGAAAAGAAAACACACCAGGAAAAATGGATGAATGTGTTGGGAGGAGGGGCGTGAATGGTTTGTAGAGAGTGGGCCAGGTGGGCATCTCTGAGGTGGGGGGCATCGTAGGGGAGACCCGAAGGCTGAGTAGGAGCCGGCCAAAGAGCGAGGATGGGGGCAGCTGCTGGCAGGTCCCAAGCAGAATTCATTCTAAGGTAGTGTTGGTTTGGTTGCACTTGAGGGAGGTCAGTTCAGGAACTATCTTTTTGGCTGGCCATGCAGCACAGCATACGAGATCTTAGTTCCCCAACCCGGGGTCAGCCACCTGCCCCCTGCAGTGGAATTGCGGAGTCTTCACCACTGGACCGCCAGGCAAGTCCCTGGAACTATGTTTCAAGCGAGTTTCGAAGCATGGGCTCCAAAAGCAATTGTAGAGTCAGGCTCCTGCCACAGGCGAGCTGGAAGAGGAGGTTTTCCAGTCCCTGCACAAGGGCAGTGCATCAATACAACTGATGTCAGTGTCCCCCAGGGGTCCGGGGAGAGGGTCTTGGGGCATGTGCAGGAGCTGCCAATAACAAAGAGATGCCTGTTCTCGCCCATCCCCACCTCCACCCTGGCCCAGGGGCACAGCCTCTCGTTTGACCCTTCCTTCTGCCGCATCTGTGTGAAGACTTCCCACTCCAAACTACTTCAATGGCAGGAGGTGGCTGGGAACAGCTGGGAACTGTTGTTAGCTTCTGGCAACATCCTGGAATGTCTTCCTTGTGGATCCTGTGCCCCTGAGCTGCTGGGGCCCCCTGACTTGACCTGAAGTTGAACTTAGCTGAAGGGTCCAGGGCTAGGGCTGCCTCTGTGTCAGCCCTGATAGCAGCATGAAATTGCACAATCTTTCTGAGAAAGCCAAGGCTGCCTTTCTCGCCATTCCTGGGATGGGAAGACTATCAGAGGCCACGGAGTCTGCAAATCCATTCACGTTTTCCAGGGGCAGGATGGTGCATGAGAGAGTGACCAGATAAGACCCTGGCTTTCGTTCACAGACACCCGGAGGAGGTCCCATGTGAGATAGCAACGCTCCTGGTGGGGATGAGGCAGAGAAGGGTGGCTTCAGATAAGATGCTGTTTGAGGAGAATGGCTGTTTTCGAGGGTGGAGGTGCAAAGCATCCGTTAATGAGTTTGTCCAAGGGTGAACTTTCCATTCACAGGACCAGAGAATGCGGGAGTTGCAGCAATTCTAGTCTTTTGAAACCTTTTTTGAAGCGTTTTTTTTTAAGCACAAGGAAAAAGAGTCCGAGAGGGGGGTAGCGACTTATCCTAGATCACGCAGCAAGTCAGAGGTAAAGCTCTTTGTAGAATTTGGAACCTCTGACATGGAATCCACTGCTTTTTCCCCTCTGTACAGTGTACCACTTAACCTCTGCATCCCAATACATCCCTCCTGTCATCTCTGTGCACATTTATTTATTCATTGACTAACCCATCCATTGGTTCGTGCATTCCTTTATGTGTTCACACATCAACATTTATTAAGAATACAAAGATGGACGTGACAGCTCTTCGAAGAGTAGTCAGCGTGTTGGAGTGGACACCCACGAGTGCAGGGCAGTGGTACCAGCCAGGCGGCATGGAAGAGGCAGAGGGGGGGCTTGTCATGGTAAGGATGCAGAAGGTTCCACGGGCAAGATGGCTTTTGAGCTGTGCCTTAAAGGAGGAAAAGGATTGCATTTGTTGAAGGAAGCAGATGCTTTAGCTCTGTACCTCTAGAGGCAGCATGAAGGATGGGTTGAAGAAGTGAAATGTTGGCCCCAAAAAGATGAGTTATAGCAGTGAATTCATCCAACAAGCCAGCAATGCACACTTCTCGTCTGCAGGGGCCATCCTTGGTGCTGGGCAGTGCGGGAACCTCAAGATGAAATGATCCACCCTTTTCTTTGAGCAACATGCCAGCTAGTGAGGGAAAAACCAAGTGTGGGCAAATAAAACGATAAAAGGCAAAACTAACAGTGACCTAGAACTTGGGAGCCCGGGGTGTTAGCCGTGCTCTGCCTTTTACCTGTATGGTGTTTCAGCAGCTTGGTTTTCTCACCTCCCCAAAACTGAAACTTGACCTGCCTTCCTATCCTAGTGGAAAGGAGAGGGCAGTGTCCAGCTGTGAGCCTGTTTCTTATTAGTTGTGTAACTGTGAGAAGTTATTTAATCACACTGGAGCTCAGTTCCTCACTGACACCATAAAGAGCCGATTCACACATATTTTATATTAGTGTGTATCTACATATATTTCATGCATTCGCGACATACATAACTTTTTCTTAATGTTTTTCGATATTTGTAGGCTATGCTGCTCATCTGGGAGTTTTTTCAAATTGTTGCAAATCTCCAAAAAAAGTTTCCAGTATAATCATTGAAAGAAATCCTTGCCGAAGTGGACCTGCACAGTTCAAACCCATGGTGTCCAAGGGTCCAGTGTCTATGAAATTTCCTTATAGTAGGAAATGCCCCCATGGATTTCTTACACGGGGAGTCCAGAGGCTATTGAGGTTGGGCCCTGCGGCCTCTCCTCCAGTCCTTTCTCCTTGTAGTGGGTCGCTGGACAGGCCTTCCTCTGGACCCGCGCATCCTTTCCCAGAGGCACACAGAAGGCAACAGGTGTGAACACGGCGACAGACTGTCCTTGACTTTCTGGCCCAGAGACAGCTTCAGGCATGCTGCCTCATTCCTCTTGGGAGGACCTGTTAGCCTGTGTTGTGGGTCAGGAAATGGGTCCAGTGTGGGTTCAACTCAGCCACCAGCAGCAACGACTGCCGTCCTCACATTGTTCGGCAAATCCCTTTTGTGCTTTCTTCTCCACCACCCCCACGCCTACTGCTACTTTTCCAGGCTCCTGCAACCTCCCACTTACTTCGTGCCTTTGTCACTCTGTGCTTTGCTTCCGCCTCTAGCATCTGATTGACCTTCCTTCCCTCCTTCTTGTCCGCTCCACAGTGAAGGGATCCTTTCTGCTTTGATCTCAGGGTTGCTATGGAAGCGGAAGATGCAGAGGACTAGAAGAAGCAAGGAGGGTGCTGCCCCTTTCCTGTCTGCACTTTGTTCTTGTGGGGGTCTTCTCTGCTGTCACGTTGTTTTGTTTTTAGAAGGACAATTATTTCATTATAATTTCATTTTTTTTTTCTGCAGAAGGATCAAGTGCAAACACTTGCCATTCAAGGCAACGCCCACACTGAATCCAGCCTTTTTCAGCTTGTTCACAACAAACTCCTTCAAGTATAACATGGTAATTAAGAGTGTGGACTTTTCAAGCCAGATGGTGTTCAAATCCTACCTCTGCCACTTACAAGCTGTGTGATCTTGGGCAAGTTATTTAACCTCTCTGGGCCTCTGTAGTCTCATTCATACATTGGCAATGATTATACTTCACACCTCATAGGGTTATTGTGAGGGTTAAATGAGATGATACATGTAAAGCTCTTAGAACTTCATAGTGAGTACTCAATCAATATTACCCATCCAAGAAATCTCCATCCTAACTAAATCCATCTCTGTTAATGGCCTCGAGTGTGCTTTTGACTTTCCTACCTCTGATTTCAGATGCTCTTTTCACCTGCTTGGAATGACCTCTCCTTCCTTTTGCTTGTATACAAATCCTCCTTGTTGTTCAAAGCTGAGGAAACTTAGGAAAAGGCCTGGACCTAGACAGACCCTCCCTTGCCCTCTGGTTTCACAGCTGAGTTACTGCAGGAGATAATTTGGCCTCTGGGTTTAAGCTCCCCACTCTGTGAAGTGGAAATATATATATATATATATTTATTTATTGAAGTATAGTTGATTTACAATATTGTGTTAGTTTCAAGTGTACAGCAAAGTGATTCAGTTATATATATATATATTTTTTCAGATTATTCTCCATTATAGGTTATTACAAGCTATTGAATATAGTTCCCTGTGTTATACAGTAAATCCTCGTTGCTTATCTATTTTGTGTATAGTAGTGTGTATCTATTAATCCCATACTCCTAATTTATCACTCCCCCTTCTCCCTTTGGTAACCATAAATTTGTTTTCTGTGTCTGTGAGTCTGTTCTGTTTCGTATATAGATTCATTTGTATTATTTTTTAGATTCCACATATAAGTGTTGTAATATTTGTCCTTCTCTGTCTGGCTTACTTCACTTAGTATGATAATCTCTAGGTCCATCCATGTTGCTGCAAATGGCAATATTTCATTCTTGTTTATGGCTGAGTAATACTCCATGGTATACATGTACCACATCTTCTTAAACCAGTCATCTGTTGACGGGCACCCCAATGTTCATAGCAGTACTATTTACAATAGCCAAGATGTGGAAGTGGAGATAATTATACAGACCTGGTGGAGTTGTTGAAAGTACAATCCTCAAACCCTGGCAGGTATTTGGTGCTTAATAAATGATAGATCTTATTAAGCCAAGTCTTGCCAGTCCTTCCTGTCTGAACTCTTCTAGTAATTAATGATTCTAATATTTATCTGGTTAGTCATTGACCACGTAGACCGTGTAGTACTTTGTGTTACCTTTTTTTTTTTTCCCTGCTTGGAACTACTATTGGAATCTTATGACTGTTTAGCTTTTCAGACACACGTAGTATCCTCCTCACTGCCATGGGGGGTCCTTGAGGGAAGACCCTGCACAGGCATTCCTAACTTGACCATAGCTTATTGAGCAAATTGCTGTTCCAGGAGCCTCATGCGGGGCTTGAATTTTCCAACACCTCATTGACTTTCCACGGTGGTACCTCGGCCTGGTGTAGCTATGGCTTCAAGGTCCCAGCTCTCTCATGAGTTTTGGGGTGTTTTTGCATCTTTACCTTTGCATGGGACACTCTTCCTCCCTGGCTTTGGACCTTCCCAGCTGCCCCATTTGACCAGCTGTGAGGCTGAGGCCAGCCCCTGAGTCCAGAGCTGGGACAGAGCAGATAAGGGCTCATTCTCAGAACCAGCTTGGTGATCGTTGGGTGCCTTCCTCTCCTCTCTTTCTTCTCTGTGAAAACATGAGCTTTGCAATTGTGTTCCAAGAAACATGTCAACGGTCCTGTGCCCTGAATGTGGCCTCACCTGAGATAAAGCCTGGCTGTGGGCTCTAGGGAAGGAAAAGGTACAGCAGAGAGGACGATCTGATCAGTGAAGATTCTTCAGGCAGGGGCACCACCTCTGACAGCAATGGCCTGGAGCCTGGGCTGCCTGGGTGCACGTGAAGACCAGGCCCGCCCCCAGAGGAGGGACTGTTGGCACTGCCTGGGCATCCTCTCCTGTCCCAGGCAGGTGCCTCCTGAGAGGTGTGGAGGCTTGCACCTGCAGGAAGCACTGGGTCCCATGATGGCAGCTCTCCAAGGCCTCAGCCATGGAGCCATGTGGCTGAGGCTATAGCTCTTGGAGCAGATGGGCCCTGGGTAAAGTCTGATCCAGGTCGTGTCACTCAAGCTCTTTGGACCTCAGTTTCCTGCCTAGAAAAGAAACGTGTCATATCAGTGGTTTAGACATTTTATTAAAAAAAATCAGAATGCTTTTAAGTTTTTTCCAAAAGGGAATCGTGTGCATATTCCAAGTTTATAAAACAGTTAAAAGGAGCAGCTCTTTCCTGCCATTCACTGCTACCACATGGCACGTACCCAAGGCACATCTGTGTAAAACTGGCTTCCCCAGATATGATTGAAACCCCGTGGGCTACTTACTCTCAGCTGTCTGTTCGAGGTCTCTCAGGCTGCTTCAGTGATTCTCTCTGTCAACAGAGACGACAGAGCGGTGCTTGTGTACAGGGACAGGAGTCAGAATATTTACCCGTTATGACCCAGTCACAAACTGATCAGAAAGGCTGCTGGTTAGTGAACTGGTTGGATGTCAGTCATGCTTTTGTGTGAGAATCATATGGGAAGTGCTTTCAAAATACATTCTTTGGGTCCCATTCAGATTCATTTGAAAAAAATTGGGGGGCTATTATTGTCATTTATTTTTTTTTAACTTAAAATTTTTTTTATTGAAGTATAGTTGATTTACAATGTTGTGTTAATTTCTGCTGTACAGCAAAATGATTCAGTTTTACATGTATATTCTTTTTCATCATGGTTTATCATAGGATATTGAATATAATTCCCTGTGCTCTACAATAGGATCTTGTAGTTTATCCATTCTATATATAACATTTTGCATCTGCTAATCCCAAACTCCCAACCCATCCCTTCCCCAACCCCCAACGCCTTGGCAACCACAAGTCTGTTCTCTATATCTTTGAGTCTGTTTCTGTTTCTTGGATAAGTTCATTTGTGTCATATTTTAGATTCCACATGTAAGTGATATCATATGGTATTTGTCTTTCTCTTTTTGACTGACTTAGTATGAGAATCTCTAGGTCCATCCGTATTGCTGCAAATGGCATAATTTCACTCTTTTTTTATGGCTGAGTAATATTCCACTGTATATATATGCCACATCTTTTTTATCCATTCATGTATCGACGGACATTTAGGTTGCTTCCATGTCTTGGCTATTGTAAACAGTGCTGCAATAAACACTGTGGTGCATGTATCTTTTCGAATTATAGTTTTGTCTGGATATACATGAGGGCTATTATTTTGAACAATGTCCATAGGAAATAGGTAAATGCACTCCCTCCAACAACTCTAAATCAAAACACTAAAACCTTTATTCTGTCTCTTTGGTCGGGTGAGTGGTGTCCAGGTGGGATGGCTAAAATGAAAAGGGACTTAAGTTAACCCTGAACACAGTCAGGGCAAGAATGCCGCCAATGATACCATGAAGCACTTACTCTGGGATGGATATCCTGCTGAACAGTCCATGAAATAGGATTATATTGGTTTCCTAGGGCTGCTTTAACAAATTACCGCAAATTTAGTGGCTTGAGAGAAACACTAGAAGTGATTTCTCTCACAGGTCTGGAGGCCAGAATGCGAAATCAAGGCGTTGGCAGGGCTGTGCTCTCTCCGAAGGCTCTGGGGGAGAACCTTCACCTCTTTTAGTTTATGAAGACTCCAGGCATTCCTTGGCTGTTGGCTGGATAACTGCATTCTCTACCTTTGTCTTTTCTTTTTTAAAGAAGATGTTGAGGGTAGGAGTTTAGTAATTTATTTATTTATTTATTTTTGCTGTGTTAGGTCTTCGTTTCTGTGCGAGGGCTTTCTCTAGTTGTGGCAAGTGGGGGCCACTCTTCATTGCGGTGCACGGGCCTCTCACTATTGCGGCCTCTCTTTTTGCGGAGCACGGGCTCCAGACGCGCAGGCTCAGTAGTTGTGGCTCACGGGCCTAGTTGCTCCGCGGCATGGGGGATCCTCCCAGACGGGGGCTCCAACTCGTGTCCCCTGCATTAGCAGGCAGACTCTCAACCACTGCGCCACCAGGGAAGCCCCTCTACCTTTGTCCTTGTACAGACATCTCTTCCCCTGTATCTTCCCGGTGTCTCTTACAAAAACACTTATCAGTGGCTAATCCAGGGGGATCTCATGATCCTCAATTACCTCTGCAAAGACTTCTTTTTCAATTAGGATCACAGTGATAAGTGTTGGAAGTGAGGATGTGGACATATCTTTTGAGGGGGAGCCATCATTCAACCCACTATAAGGTATTATTAACACTGTTGTAGAGATGAAGAAACCTGGGCTCAATGCATGGAGGTGATTTGCCCATGGTCACTCAGCTGGTGGGTGGCAGAGCTGGGCTGGGACTCACCCTCGGGCTTGCTTTGTGCACCGTCTACTAAAGAGCATTATGGAACCTCAGAGAATGTAGGACAGTCCTTAGCAATCCGGCTTTCAAGGCTCTGCCTTGCCCACAGAGGGCGCTCAATGTAAGTCTGTTATGGAGGTAGTTATTGATTCTGAGGCCTTGACCTGAGCTGCTGGATGATGGGGAAGTGATCTATCTGCCTCTGTATCCCTAACACAGTGCAGAAAATGTCAGACAAATGAAATTTAATGCCCATAAGAAGACACAGTGCTCATATGTCCACGTGTCTACAGCTTAGTTAGCGGTAGTGCACAGATGCCACGGAAAAAGGCTGTTCGGGAAGGCATAGCTTCCTCAGATCTGTTCCTTGCCCACAATCTACTTAAGGGACTTCAGATCAGTCACTCTGCCTTGCTTTCCAAGGATGTAACGTGGGGTGAGTTAGTAATGCTCACTCTTCCTACAGATCTCATAGGGTGTTTCTATGTTTTGTTGATTTAGGGGGGGTCCTGTATGAAGGCAGGAGGAAGTTAAAGATAAAATTTCCAAGCCCTTTCAAGCACTAATGTTTTAGGAAAAAATTTAATTATGTTGTACGCCACCAGATGTAAGCACATATTGTAACTGTGAGGGCAACATGAAATAGGGGACAGTCATGCTTTTTTGCTTAGATAGAGCAAGGAGCCCTGCTTACACTTCGATCGGAAGGATGGAAGTTCGACAACAATCCCTTTGTGATGTTGGGGGATGTATTTCATGGGAAAGGGTCCTGCCACTGACTTCTCAGAGGAGAGTTTGGGAACCAGGAGGACGGTGGGGTGTAGAAGGCAGGAGTTAAGGGTGATGACACATTTTGACTTAAGGAAGCCTTTCCAAAAGTTACGGCTGTAAAACCTTGCAATGGTTGACTTGGGAACGTGAGACGGCCTCGGAATCAACAAAACGGGGGCCAGATCCTTAACTCTCATCTGTGGGTTTGGAGGGCTTCCTGCCTGGTAGAGGGATGAGAAGCCTCTGTCTATCCAACTTGTCTAGAGCTTGTGCTTTGGAGTCAGACAGACCCGGGTAAAGTTCCTCCATTATCATTTACCAATTATTGACTTTGTACAAGTTACTTAACCATCTCAGGTTCCTTGGCTGTAATAGCGATACTAGTATCCACTCCTTGAGGTTGAGTGTGAGATCAGATGCGTCAAGGCAGGAAAAACACTTAGAACAGTGCTTGGCACCCAGTAAGCATTTAGAGGTTCTGACGCGTATATGGGAAACCCTGTCGTCCTCGTTTATGCGGTGAGGACAGTTTGGAAAAGCTCCAGGTTGGGTCAGGAGAGTCCTTGTGTGGTTAACGGACGAATGCTTTGGGACTTCCCTGGTGGCACAGTGGTTAAGAATCCGCCTGCCAATGCAGGGGACACGGGTTCGAGCCCTGGTCCGGGAGGATCCCACATGCCGTGGAGCAACTAAGCCCGTGCGCCATAAATACTGAGCTCGCGCAGCACAACTACTGAAGCCCGCACGCCTAGAGCCCATGCTCCACAACAAGAGAAGCCACCGCAATGAGAAGCCTGCGCACCGCAATGAAGAGTAGCCCCCGCTCGCCGCAACTAGAGAAAGCCTGCGCGCAGCAACGAAGACCTAACACAGCCCAAAATAAATAAAATTAAATCTTAAAAAAAAAAAAAAAGGACAAATGCTTTCTGTGTTTCAAGATGAAGGCACATTGAAGCTTGGTATTTTTGTTTATTAAAAACTGTAAGTCAAGGCAAGGCTTGGTGGAACACCAGAAGGTCGTCGTTTTCTGTGACTGTGGCTCTCGGGCAGGGTGTTGGAATGCCCCTGCTCCCCGGGACTCCCTTCTGCTGCTTTGGTGACTGCCCACAGACAGGCCAGCTCCCAGGCATCTGAAACACCACTCGGAAGGCAGGAATTTGCAATCTGTTCCAAGCTGGAAGCGACTTTCATGTGATGGGGCCACCCTGCTCTGTGACTCTGTAACGAATTCTCCCAGTTCTGGCAATTTTCCAAATTCCTGGGACACGATCAAGTGACCAAACAACTTCAGGTCAGAATCAGGAGAAGGCTGTATCTGGAATCTCGTGTGAGAGCATGCGAAAAACTCAAGCCCCAAGTTTCTTTACGATTTTCCGTATTCTTTCCAGGCAGCTCTTTTAAGGGAAGGAATATACAACCCTCAAAGTGGAAAGAAATTAAGTTTAGGTTAAAAAAAAAAAAATCAGAGGTGCAACTCGATGACCAAAGAGGTCACTATGAATGGCACACGTTCATTTTTTTGGAACCCAAATCAATGGAAATGAACTGAATTGCCTTCAGTACATTTTTGTGAGTGAGTTTGGAACATTTATCGCTCTAAAGGTGACCTTATAAGAGGAATACTGCCGTGTGAATCCCAACCCTGGCTTCTAGCACTAGTTGGGCCTCTAACTCACTGTGAAACTGTGAGCAAACCTCCTAACTTCTCAGGAAGTCAGTTTCCCTATTTCTAAAATTAGTTGGCTTCAGAGTTTCCTTCCCTATTTAAAATTCTTTGTTGTATTTTCAAGTGTTAGATGAATTCACCCCTGATAGGTCCATTACAGAATTCGTAAGGATCTCTGATGTTTGCAGGGTGCCTCATTGTTTCATTTATTGTTGAGAAGCTTCCGAGCGTGGCAGGAAGGTTTTGTTACCCCAGCGTATGGATTAGGAAGCTGAGGCTCAGGTCAGCTGAGTGTCAAGGCCAGGACTTTCTGGCTGGTGATCAGAGAAAGTGAAACGAAACCTCAGATCTCCCGATATCTAGTCCAGATATGAGTTCTTCCCAATCTTGCCACCTAAATTGTTGACAGAGCAAGAAACCATATCTAACCAGGGCTGGTCTCTGCCAGAGACAGAGTCCTGTTTCACTTGCTTTTCTGAATAATGTTATCAGCCACCTCAGGCGGTTCTTCTAAGGTTCCCGTTTGGAGTCCAGTTTACAGTCAAACGCCCTCCATGTTAAAAATGCAGATTTCCCATGTGGGTCTTATAACCAGGCATGCAAAGGCACCAAGGGAATGGTAGGAGGGGTCTAGGTTGGAAACCAGGCAGGTGGGCATCTCTTTTCCACCATTAACTGGCTGCTCCTTTACCTTTGTTTTTCCATCTTTAAAATGGGTCATATCGTATCCAGTGTTTAGGATACTCGTACAGGAGCTCTCTTGCTCTCTTCCTCTTGTCTTAATCATTTGTAAATGGAATATTTGACTTTCATTACAAATGGTGCCATACAGGGACGTGGAATGCTAGAAAGATGGTTGTCATATGTTGCTATGGGAAACAAACGATACAGAGTAGTATGTTTTGTATGAACTCTTTTTGTGTAAAAATGTAAAATAAGGTATACAATGAAGAGAGAAGGATCATCACCGGTGGGCTAGTTATGGTTTTCCTTAAACGTGTAAGTTGACTCTATGTTATGTGTTAATTCTTTTTTTTTTTTTTTTAAAGTTTCTTTTAAAGGTGTGCAGGTGGGGATTCTATTTGGGAGAACAATTGGATAACCAGTTTACTTCCAGGTGGTGTTTGAATAAGACCGATTCCCACAAATTTTCAAAACAAATTGTGTTCTTCCCAGTAATTGCTGCTTAACCCTCTTTTTGTTCAAGACTGGCCCCTCCAGCTGCCCCGGGGTCAGTGGGATTGAGGGTGCCACTGCCAAGCGTAGTTGGGCCTCTGGGCGCCACATCTGCTGCTTGCCTTTGCCAAACAGCTGTGTTCTGAGCACGCAGCGTGATGACACTCACCTGCAGGAAATGTGGGTCGTGCACTTAGTCTGCAGGCCGGGGGGCAAAGAGCAGACGGTTCCACGCCAGCAGGTGGGCCGGCCAATCGAGAAAGGGCTAGAGCAATGCAAAAAGAATGTCTGTTGCTCTTAGCAATGAGCGAGGGTGCCCCAGCTGTTGGACAAGACCGTGGGCAGGATGCTTTTGCAATTTGGCCAAGAACCCACAGTCCCTGGGCTCGGGACTTTCAACACAGAGGATCCTGAAGGGAGTTTTCCCGTAAGCTCCCTAGTAGGGCTGGAGAGAGACAGAAAGACAGAGCGAGAAAACCACGCACACACACGCAGAGGCATCAGCGTAACACACAGATTCCCTGCTCCAAGGTGGATTTCTGTCACATTTCTCTCAGTCTTTTTTTTTTTTTTGGCCTTGCTGCGTGGCTTGCGGGATCTTAGTTCCCTGACCAGGGATTGAACCTGGGCCCTCGACAGTGAATGCACAGAGTCCTAACCACTGGACCGCCAGCGAATTCCCTCTCTCATCCTTGTCAGGAGCAGAGAGGGTACCTTTCTTTGCTCTCAGTAAGCAATGGCTCCAAAATTGGAAAATGAAATAACTACTTCGTGCCTGAATGTAATTTTTAAAAAACATTTATTTTATTGGAGTATAGGTGATTTACAATGTTGTGTTAATTTCTACTGTCCAGCAAAGTGATTCAGTTATACACACACACATACACTGAATGTAACCTTTAATTTTTGTATTTAAGTGTATTTCTTTTTGTGTATTTCATTTTGTTTCATGGAAAGTGACATTGTTTTTCCATTTCTGAAAGTAATGGCATTCTTTTAAAAGTACACTGATGTAAGTAAAATGGGGTCACTTATAATGTTAATAATATTGTTAGAATGTGGAATTGGCAAAAATCTTTCAAGTGATGCAAACCACTGAAATGTGGGCGACACCATTCCTCACTGGCCTGGGAGTTGAAAGCCCTGTGGCTTTGCTGTTAGGATCACCTACTAATTGGGTGAAGGTGCTCCAGGAGCTTGTCTGTACATTGGAATCACCTGGCGGGGGAGTGGAGGGAGGGTTTCAAAAACTACTGATGTATTTTTCTCATCCCCAGAGACTCTGATGGAGCAGACCTGGGGTATGGCCTGGGTGTTGGAGTTTGTAAAAGATCCCTAGGTGATCCTAATGGTAGGTGCATTGGGAACAGCTGCCCCAAACAAATTCTTATATCTCCCCTTAGTTTCCTTATCTGTAATACCGGGGCCTTGAGTGTCTACAAAACAGGGTCTGCCCTGCCCTCCACATTCTTAAAAATGCAAGCAAATAGCTTCAAGTGAATGATTCAACACTTTCTCCCTGAAAGGGATTGCTGGACAGTATAAGACTTCAGCGTTCTAGAAAGAGAGGAAAATATCAGGTCTAGTCTGGGGCTATTGGTGCAAAGGGAAGAAGGTGGAACAGAAAATGGAGAGGAAAGGGTTGCCTCACAGAAACTCTTTTCTCCAGGCCAGCTTCGCTGATAATTCGTATATTTAGATAGGAACAGTGTGGGGTGGGCCGAGCTAAGTAAGACCTGGATCTAGGAGACGTGGGCTGCCATGGGCTAGCGGTGTGACCTCAGACAAGCCACTCTACCACTTTGGGCCTCAGTTTCTCCATCTGGAGGATGAGGGGGTGGACTGATTGGCCCCTAAGTTCCCTTCCCTTGTGCCTGGGGTGAACCGCTAAAGCTTATTCCCCACCCTCCTCCCCCCGCCCCTGCCCTGTCCTTTTGGCTTTTTGCCAGCAGAGTCCCCAGCGGGTCGGTAGATGGCGCTAGAGACCTTTGAATTAGGCTTTTAGGGTTGTTGGGTCCTCCTGATTCATCCTCTCACCCTGGCAATGCTGGGAACGCTGCCCTGGAAGGAAGGCTTTTCTGTTGCCGGGCTCGACAGCTGCTGTCTGAATTTATTCATTTGTGAGCCACAAAGGCGCAAAATTTAAAGGAAAAGCATTTCTTTGGCATTCCCAGCCCCACTAGGGTACAGTACACTTGGACCACGTTGGTGCTTGGATCCCAGTCATATGTTTCCTCTCTCACTGGGGTTAGACTTCACCTGTGTCTGATATTTGGTAGATGTTCCTGCAATGATGAATCAGTGAGGGAGCCTGGGCATGCTTAATAGGACTTTAGGGGTAAGAGAGAAACCTGGGTCATTTTTAAAAGCAAAACCAATTTCTGGGAGGGACTTCAGTTTGGATATACGATGTTCCATCTCCATGAATGAATGAAGCGTGGAGCTCTCTTCCACATTCCAAGAGTTCTGCTGGCACATAGGTAGATGATTACATTGTGATGCAGTAAACACAATGGCAGTTGAGGCCCAAAGAACAAATGGCCTAGAGTATAATACAGACCTTCAAAAGCAAGGACTTTTACCTAGAGACAGAGAGAATTGTTTCCTGTACAGGACCTGAGTCTTCTGTTTATAACAAGAGCTGTGGATGAATACATCTAATGCTCCTGGAAATTAACATGATGTTCGTAGAGGGGATGCTTAGAACTTGAATGCCACAGGAAGTTAGTGTGATGTTACCAGATTAGCCAAAGACCCCTTTCAGACTCTTTTTTTTGTGGCTGCCCGGTGCAGCATGCAGAATCTTAGTTCCTCGACCAGGGATCGAACCTGTGCCCTCTGCAGTGGAAGAGCAGATTCTTAACCACAGGCCCGCCAGGGAAAGCCCCCTTTCAGTCTTTGGGGGAACGTGCTGGGAGGGCAAGAGGATTGCGGAGGGCAGTCTGGAATAAACAGACGCAGACTAAGAGCACTGAGTGCCTGGTATTTAAGCTGTCATGAGGTCACTTGGTTGGCTTCCCTGTAATTCCCAGGGTCAATCTGGTGTGATAAACTTTTCCAGCAGTCAAGTTTATCTGGGATACGCTTTATCTTGGAAGTTACAGAAACTTCCAAGAAGCAGCCAGCTGGGTTTTCCCTTGCTCCTTGTATAGTGGTGCCTCAGCTCCTCCACGTTTACGGTGTTTATGAAGATCCGTAACAGCTGGCTCCAAACCCGGCCCCTAGGAGAATCGTTTCCGGGAGGATTCTGAAGGCTGTGTTTCAGCTTCAAGACCAGCGAGAAAGTAAGTTGAAAATCCCGTGTTCATAACGTTGCAGTTATAATCATAGCCATTAACTGAATGCCTCCCAAGTGCCAGATGGTATGTTAGGGAGTTTTCACTTACTTGCACTGAAATCCATGAGAAGCCTGCCAGGGCCCCATTCTTACACCCGCGTTAGTGGAGGATTGGAAGAGGGGGAAGTTGTTTGCCCTCGGCTCCCGTAGCTGGAGAGCAGCCGGGCTGGAATCGTAACTAGGGTGCCCAACTCAGCCCAGTTCACTCAGGACTTTCCCGGTTTTAAGACTGAAAACCCGGGTCCTGGGCAGCAGGGATGGTTGGTCAGCCTAATATGCATGTGTGTTGGGTTCTCTCTGCTGTGCCCTGGCGGTGCTGAGAAGGGTCCTTCGCTCCTCTCATGACAGCCAGCGGTATGTGGTTTGCGCCTCTCCTTGAAACCCACTATGGGACGTGCCATGCCCCTCCTTATCTGTCCCCGAGTGTCTGCTCCGCCACTGCCCAGGGCCTTGTCCCCTCCCAGCTGCTTCCTGGCCCCTCCATTGCCTGCTTGCTCTCGTTTTGAGTCTGTCCCTCTACCGTTCTTCTGTTTGGAGCTTGCCCCGAGCACCCAACCCATGGCTGGCTACAAACCATCTGAAGACTTGAACCGGAGGGGTCCAGCTGAGCCCCCTCCTGGCTGTGCCCCAGGCGTCCCTGGAGCCTTTGCTTTCTCATCCAATACGAGGTGATAGCTGTACTCACCTCAAGACACTGCCATATAGTTTAATTTAAACGCAAGCTATGAAATTGATTTTGAACCTGAAAGGCACTGCACGCATTGGCTCTCGTTGCTGTCGGCGGCTTCCTACTTTCCCTGCCTACCTCGGGAAGGGCACATGAGTTCGGTGGCAGTGTGGACCCTCCAAGCCTGGAAGCTTTTGGTGTCTGCTGGCCTGGATACCCATGGCTTGTGTGTCTTGGGTTTCTTCTCTGCATTTTGTGGCTTTAAAAACAGGATTTTGTGAGTGTTTGAGAAATTAGCTTGTGAAATGCTTCGTCTTGTCTCTGGACTGGCTTCAAGTTGCAAAGGACGTTGCAACCATGTGTCTTCAAGTCAGCCCTCCAGACCCAGCCCTGGGAACACTGGCTCACAGTGTTGTCCATAAGTATTTGTGGCGTGAATGGATCAGTGAATGAAAGTGACAATAAGTATTGGGGAGGACCTTACAATAGGAGGTAAATTTGCTTTGCGAGGCTAAAAATAGTCAATGCAACAAACAAGCTGATATCTCACAAACACCTGAAATCTTTCTAGAACAAGGTGGCTTGTGAAGAAATACATTAAATAAGAAATGTAATCCTTTCCCTTTTCTTTTCTTCTCTGTCCTAGTTCTTTTCACCCCTTGCTGTGGTCCTTCCCACCGTAATCCCATTGTCATCAACTAAGCACAGGTGTGAGCCAATTTTATGGTACCTATTTTAGCAGCCCTCAGGTAGGTAATTTTGCCTCCCTCTCCAAACCAATCCAGGGCGTGGCCATTTTCAATTATTTCTGTTACTTCATCTTATGTCACTGGTTACTTCTCAGCCTCCTTTGCTGGTTTCTTTTTTCTGCTATACCTCTTACATTAGAAAACCCAGGGCTCCATCTTTGGGACCTCTTTTCTCTGTCTGCACTCCTTCCCTTGGTGATCTCATTCAGTCTTTTGGCTTCAATTATTATTTATATCCCATGATTCTCAAATTTGTAGTTCTGGTCCAAACCTCTCTCCTGAATTCACACATTCAACTGCCTACAGGGCATGCTCACTTATTTATTTATTTATTTATTTTTGCGGTACGCGGGCCTCTCACTGTTGTGGCCTCTCCCGTTGCGGAACACAGGCTCCGGACGCGCAGGCTCAGCGGCCATGGCTCACGGGCCCAGCCGCTCCGCGGCATGTGGGATCCTCCCGGACCGGGGCACGAACCCGCGTCCCCTGCACCAGCAGGCGGACTCTCAACCACTGCGCCACCAGGGAAGCCCGCTCACTTATATTTTTAATGGACATCTAAATTCAACTTGTCCCAAACTGCACTCCTGGTCTACCCCTTGCCTGCCCCTCCCAACCTGGGTCCCCTGCGTTCTTCCTCATCTCACCTGAGGGCGGCCCCATCCTTCCCGTTGTTCAGGCCACAAATCTTGGAGACATCCTTTACTCTTTATCTCTCATCCCCACTTCAAATCTGCCAGAAACGCTTTAGTTCAACTTTAAGACACTCCATTTCCTTGATACCAAGATACAGGCTATGTCAACTCTTCGTATCTCCAAATTAGGAATGGGCCTCATGAACTGGCATCTTAAATTCAATGAGATGTGGTATAGCAAGGATTTGGCCATTTCTCAGCCGTCCACCGTTAACACTTGGGTCAAGGTCACCGTCATTGCTCACTTGGATGACCGTCATAGCTTCTGGAGTGGTCCCCTTGCCCCTCCCTTGATAATCCATTGTCTATTCTCAAATGGTAGCTGGGTGACTCCTTAAAAACATAAATTGGAAATCTTCCAATGACTTTCTGCCTCAAGAAGAAACAGAGCTGATGTCCCCATAGCATCCGGCCCTCCCTTCCTGTCTACTGCATCCTTACTCCGTTCATCCCTCACACACGCTTCTGCAGCCACACTGGCTTCACTGCTGTTCGTCAGGAAATTCAGACATGCTTCCACCTTTGGGCTTTTGCAGTGGCTGTTCCTACTCTGCAGAAAACTCTTCCCTCAGTTATCTGTTTGGCCGACCTCTTTATCTCTTTCAAGGTTTGCTCAAACATCATCTTATCAGTGAGGTTTGCTTTGACTCTCTGATTAAAATTACAACCCATCTCATGCCCTAATACTTACCTCCCATTCTCTGCTCTTTGATTCCCATAGCACTTATCACTTTCTAGCATACTTCACAATTCAGTTATAAATACCCATCTTCCATTTCTGGAATGGAAGCTTCACCAGGGCAAGAATTATTTTGTCTGTTTTACTTCCTGATGTGTCCCAAGCACCTGGAGGAGGTGCTCTTCCATATTTGTCGAATGTGAGAATGAATTTCAAATTCAACAAAAGCAGCAGGCATCAGAGAACCCAAAGTCGAACATGCGACCTTGTCAGAGACCCTGGTGTGATCTCGGTGACGACAAGAAATGTTTTCCCTCCTTTCCTTTCAAAGCAAGACTCCCAAAGCTGAAGCGATTATTGAAAGCAGCAGTGGGGAAAGGGTGGGAAAGATGGCTCGTGGAAAACAGCGAAGTCAGTGTCTTTAGTAGCTTGGGTGAGTCAGAAGCTGGGTAGCCATGTCTGACTGTCATTAATCATCCTCTTCACCCCACATCAACAGAAGCGACAACTCTTGTCTATACCTCCTGCTTCCAGTGCCATGATGTATGGCCTGGGAAGAGTCCTGGGCACTAACAGTTGAAGAACCCGAAAAGATAAATGCTCACGTTTTGGCCTGTGAAGGAAGAGTTAATCATAATGAAGGGTGGATGGACGTGCAAACCTGCTTTGGCTTTGGCCTCCCAAGCCTGATTTGGCTGTTCTCCTTGTACAAGGTCCTGGTGACTGTTATCCCTGAAGAAGAAATGGCACTTGTGCATAGCTTTGGGACCACTTGGTTGCATGGCTCTCTGAGAAGTTAGTTGGAAAAGAGAACAGATGAGGACAGAGTTGTAAGATCAGGCAGACAGATTCAGAACCCCTCTTTTCCACCCCAACAGAGAGCTCCAGGTGAGAGCACGTTATGTGGACAGAGATAAGGGCTTGGATTAAGAGTATCATTTTGCTATTTCCCACATTCTTGGGCAAATTATTATTTTTAGTTTTCCCCATGACTTATGAAGTGATAGTCTCTTGTAGCTGTATAGAATTTTGGATATCACCAAGACCTTTAACTGTTATTTGCTAATATGGTCCTCTCAATTCTGTAAGGTCGGGGAAGGTCTAATTATCTCATTTTACAGACAACCCCTCCCCACCAAGATTCTGAGAATTCAAGTCATTTGTCTGAGGTCACAAAGCTAGTAAACAGCAAAGATGGAATAAAAATTCAACTTCTTGTTTCCTAGCCCTCTAAAATTTCAAGAATCTCTTAGGTATTCAAATCTAATTTATTGACATTGAAGTGGAGTAACCAGTGATAACCCTCCCAAGGAAAGATTTTCTTAAAAACGTAAGATGGAGGAAGGGCATAAAGACAGTGGTTGACCGGAACAGCTGAATCCTGAGTTACATATCTTCATTCATTCATTCATCTCAAAGATTTTTTTTGAGCATCTGCTTTGTGCTGTGAGCTCTTCTAGGTATTTGAATTTTAGGTCCAATGGCACCTGGATATTGAAACATCTTTGTGTGGTAGGGAAGGAGGTCTTTCAAGTCCTGGAAGAGTTAACCACCCCACATGGTTTTCATTGTGGTCAGTCAACAAACCCTAGAGTGTTTGTGATTACCAGAAAAAGCTATGCCTTTGTTCATGCTGTTCCTGCCACGTGCAATGCCCTTCCCTCAACTGGCTGCCCATCTACCTCTGCTCCCCTTTGAAGACTTAACTTGAACACTCCCCCCTACCTCGGATGAAAACTGCCTTGATACTTCATCATTTCCCATAGAATTGACCACTGTCAACCCTTTGAACCCTGCAGACACTGTCACATACCTGCAGTTCTTCCTCACGTTGGTTTATGTGTCTGTTTCTCTCTACCAGGCTCTGAGCATCTTGAAGGAAGACATAGTATCCATTCAGAAAATTTCGTAGAGTATTGAAAAATATAAACAATCTAGAGAAAACCATCATTAACATTTTCATATGTTTCGTTATGTTACTAACATATACTTAAATATATCATTTTCCTAACTCTGAAATCATATGGCTTTATTTCCTTTCTTCTAACAAAGATGAATTTTCTCCTATATTTTGATGCTTCTTAAACTGGGACATGTTTTACCGCCAATATTACATTATTGTTGACATTACAGTGTCTGTCAATACCCAAATCTGATGTTAAATAGATGGTGAGTTTTAAATTGCTGCTATCTAGAATTGAGAGAATACTGTGTGTACATGTGTGTGCATATAACATACTTTCCCAAATATACATGTATATATACTGTTTTCTCAAATAAACATATATGTATGTGTATATGTTTATATTCTATAGTGTGTATTGACCATATTATATTGCGAGCATCTTCTCATGACAGTACATGTTCCTTGAAAACATAACTTTTAATGGCTGCCTAGAATTGAATGTATGGATGAACCACACACTCTTTGATTATTCTTAGCCCTTTGAGCTCTTCCCAGTTTTTGTTAATATATGTATGTAGTTCTATGACGAACTTCCATGTGCATGTGTCTGGTTTTATTTTTCAAATAAATTCCAGAAGTAGCATCGCTAGGCCAAAGACAAATGTGTTTTTAATTGACCGCAGAACAGGGTCTAAGCAGCTCCTATCCAGACCCACCAGCCTTATTCTGCCCCAGTTCTACCTTCGAGGAGCACGGAGAAAGATAGATAGCAGTTACATGCCCCTTGGTGGCTGCCAGAGGTCACTTAAACCTTCTTTTGCAAAAAGTATGTCAGCAATTTAAAGAAGCACATTCCTTCTTCTATAAAAGACAAAATAAAAAAGTGAGATTTAAGCAAAACTGTTGCACGGTGACCGTATCCTTGAACCCAAGTTATTTTAGTCCTGAATGCTACAAGCTCGAAGTTGAGTCTTGAGTGCTGAGCCCTTGGGTCCTGAATACCATACGCTCAAAAGTGTCCAAAACTCTGATGTGAGGCGGGTTGGAGACTAACCCATCCAGACTGACTTGGACCAAGGAAAAATCATAAAACAAGAGAGCAGCTTTCATGAAAGCATGTTCTAGTCCAGCTTTTAAACATGAAGTAAACACCTTCTGTATGTTGGCACCGTGCTGGTTCTGGAGACGCCATGATGACCAAGATTCAATTCTTACCTTCAAGAGGCTCAGAGACTAGTAGTAGAGTGAAACTGGTAAATGCACGAGTTCAAGAAAGTGTCACCGTTGTTTTGTTGGGCTTACACATAACAGCAAGGCCAAATGGGAGGAAAAATTAACTGCAGATGTGAGAAGAGGAGGTTCAGGAAAGATTCACAGTGAAGTTTGAGCTGAGTCTGGAAAGATGCTGAAAAAATTTGAATTTTTTTTTTGTTGTTCCTTTCTTCCTTACTAGTACCAAACACTCCCTTTATAATTTTTACTGAAGGTCCAGTTATGCTGTGTCCAGGGAGGACACTTTCATACTCATCCCATTAAGCTGCTGGCCTGAGGGGAAAGGCAGACCATTGGAGGACCTTTTTGGCTTGGTCAGTGAGAGTAAACCTGGGCAAAACACAGGCTGGGATGATACTGATTAAGAATGGCCTCTTCTTGCAGGATGGCAGGATTGCTCCTTGCCCAGCATATTTGTTTTCTGTCATGATTCAGTTTTGCTAAGAAGGCAGAAAGGGAGAGAGAAACTTTCTGGAAAATGCCCCTGAGATGTGGGAGCAGATGTGAACATTAGTCTGAAGAGTTTAATGAGCCACCGCTAGGGGATCACACCCAGTAATTTAGGAGGACGTGGATGAGACCTTCCTCATTCAGAGGTCACTTATCTGGCCACACTGGCTATGTGACAAACATCTGAGAACCAGGAAATGGGCAAAAAAAAAAACCTCAGAGATGTCAAAGCCAGAGAGTCAAAAAGGCCATGGAGTAAAGCAAAGTACTTTCTGGCTTTGGTGCAGAACTTATTTTTTCTTATTTCAGAAACAGTTCTGGGACTTCCCTGGAGGTTCAGTGGTTAAGACTCTGTGCTTCCAGGGCAGGGGCGCGCAGGTGTGATACCTGGTCAGGGAACCAAGATGCCTGCATGCCACGTGGCACGGCCAAAAAGAAGTAAAGAAAGAAAGAAAGAACTTAAGAAACAGTTCTAACTTGGCGACCTTGTTTCCCAATACCTAGCCGATTAGATACAGAAAATTAAAAGTGTGAAGTGGAAGGGGCTGCAAGATTCAGCTCAAGCTGCATGAAATCCAGAGACCCTGATATTGACCAAGCAGGAAAAAGCAGAGAAAACTTCTCAGGCCGTCTTCTGGCATTTCATGCAAGGACAACAGTGTGCTATTGGTCACTAATTCCCTTGGCTGTTGCAATGCAATGAGGGCGGGCCCTTGGTCCCTGAACAGGACTAAAATTATGTTTAATGCCCTCAATTTACAAAGCCAAGAGAGACAAGACACTTTTCCTTCCAAGATAACGAAGATATTTAATTCACATTTAAAAGTTTTTTTTTTTTTTTTTATAATTTGGAAAATCCATTCATTTGAGATTCTTCTTTCTTGATAACACTAGGTTAAAGAAATACTACTGTCTCAGAAGGCAGCTATTATCAAGGGGTAAAGTGGAACTCATCTGTGTGTTGGGAGTGAGAAATTAGTGAGTGCAAAAAAGGGAAAGAAAGGGGATATTAGATATAAGCCGCCCTGAGTGGTGAGTTATGGCTTCATATAGGTTTCTGGGGAGCAGAGGGGAAGATGAGTTTGGAGATGTTAACAGAGGTCAAGTCATGGAGAATACCAGTTACTTCCTTGTCTGCACTTAGCATTGTTTTGTTAATTTTAGACATTCTGGTGAATGTGTAATGGTGTCCATGGTGATCTTAATTTGCATTTCCATGATAAGTAATACTTCTGAACATTTTTTCTTGTACTTATTGGTCATTTGTATATTTTGTGATGCATCTCTCTTCAAATGTTTCACTCCCCACCCCCTCACCAATTTGGCTGTTTCGCTTATGATTGAGGTGCAAAGTTCTTTATTTCTGAATACAAATCCACTGTCAGGTATATGTGTTGTGAATATTTTTTTCTAGGCTTGCCTTTTCATTTTTTCAATGGTGTCTTTAAAAAGCAGGAGTTTTAAATTTCGATGGAGTCCAATTTATCGATTTTTCCCCTTATGTCTTATTTTTTTCCCTAAGAAGTCTTTGCCTAACTCAATGCTGCAAAGATTTTTCTCTTATGTGTTCGTCTAAAAATTTTATAATTTTACTATTACTTTTAGATCTATAATCTATTTCAAATTAATTTTTGTGAATGGTGTGTGATAAATGTTAAGGGTAATTTTTCCCCCGATGAATATCCAGTTGTTCTAACACCATTTGTTGAAAAGACTACTCTCTTACCATTGAATTACCTTGGCTTCTTGGTCAAACACTAATTAACCAGTTCAAGGATCCGTTTATTAACTCGCTCTTCTTCTCCTTTGATTTCCCTCTATCCTAATGCCAGTATCACACTGTCTTGATTAATGTAAATTTATAATAATTCTTGAACTTAGATATTGCTAGTCTCCAACTGTGTTCTTTTTCAAGATTGCTGACTATTCCAGGTGCTTTGAAGTTTTAGTATAAATTATAGAATCATTTTGTCAGTTTCTACATCAAAAAAGCCTGCTAGGATTAAGACTGGAATTGTGTGATTCTGTTGATTAGTTTTGGAGGAATGGCCATTTTAACAATATTGAACCTTGCAGTCCATGAAAATCAGCACATCTTTCTATTTATTTAGGTCTCCTTTAAATTATAGTCTTCAGTGTACAGTTCTTGCATATAGTTTAAATTTATCCCTACGTGTTTCATATTCACGATACTATTGTAAATGGTATTTTAAAAACTTCACCTGCTGGTGTATAGAAGTACAACTTATTACTGTTTTATTAATGTGACCTCCTACCCTGTGACCTTTCTAAACTCCATTATTAGTTCAATAGCTTTTTATTTTTGTAGATTCTTTAAGACTTTCTTCACATATGATCAGGCCATCTGTAAATAAAGACAATTTTACTTCTCCCTTCCCAATATGTTTGCCTTTCGTTTCTTTGTTTACCTTATAGCACTGCTTGAGACATCTGGTAAAATTCTGATTAAAAATGGTGAGAGTTGGGACTTCCCTGGTGGTCCGGTGGTTAAGCCTCCGTGCTTCCAATGCAGGGGCTGCGATTTTTTTTTTTTTTTAAACATCTTTATTGGAGTATAATTGCTTTACAATGGTGTGTTAGTTTCTGCTGTATAACAAAGTGAATCAGCTATACTTATACATATGTTCCCATATCTCTTCCCTCTTGCGTCTCCCTTCCTCCCACCCTCCCTATCCCACCCCTCTAGCTGGTCACAAAGCACTGAACTGATCTCCCTGTGCTATGCGGCTGCTTCCCACTAGCTATCTATTTTACGTTTGGTAGTGTATGTATGTCCATGCCACTCTCTCACTTTGTCACAGCTTGCCCTTCCGCCTCCCCGTATCCTCAAGTCCATTCTCTAGTAGCTCTGTGTCTTTATTCCTGTCTTACAGGGGGTGCAGGTTTGATCCCTGGTTGGGGCACTAAGATCCCAAAAAGTGAAAAAAAAAAAAAAAAGGTGAGAGTAGATATTTTTGCCTTCTTCCCAAATTTAGATAAACATTAAATCATTCATTATTGTGTATGATGTCAGAATAGGTTTTTCATAGATGCTCTTTATCTACTCGAGGAATTTCTTCTAATCTTAGTTTGCTGAGAGTTTTTTTTTTATCATCAGTGGGTTTTGACTTTTGTCAAATGCTTTTTCTGTACCCATTGAGTTGGCTATATGGGGTTCTTTTGCCCTTTATTCTACGGATATGGTGAGTTCCATTGATTACTTCTGAATCTTAAAGGAGATTTGAATTCCTAGGATTGGCTGTTGGTACATCCTGTTTTAAATTCCTGCCATGGTCCTGACCCCTTTTTAATTTAGCTATAAGATTGCTTATGTTTTGAATCCTAAAATTTCACACATAACATGAAATGCTGCTACATGTTATGAAAGAGACCAGGTTGAGATAGGTATACCTTCTCATCATCACCATAGCACTCTGTTACTTTTTAGCATGTACATTTTACATCAAATTACAATGGTTACTTTCCTCTTTTACTTTAGTATCTTCCCTCACTAGATTTGAATTTTCTAAGAGCTGAGACTTTTTCATTTTGGTAACCCTGATGCGAAATACGTGATAATAGGAGGAAGGAGAGTAATAGCTGTGAAGCGGTGCTTTGCCTCTATTACTTCTACTCCTCCCCAAACTGTACTAGGTTGCCCTTCTTAGCCCCTTTAGCAGATCCCAGGTCACCTAGCTGGTAGGCACAAATCCATGTCTTGAAGCTTGTTCTCTTTCCTCCTTGTTACAGAATCTCTTACATGGTAGGCTATTAAATGATTAGTTAGTGGCTGAAGGAGCAAATGAATGAGTGAATGAAAGTAACCTTTCCCCCTTTTTTTTTCATGAATGGAGCAGGTCCCCCTAATGAGAAAAAAGTCAGCTTGGAGACAGGCCTGTTGGCAAAGGCCTGAGAGAAGGGGAAAGGAGTGGGAGCTCTGGCTAAAAAAGAGAAAAGGAAGTATAAGCTATAAATTTACTTGACAGGGTTGCATCTCTGCGGCTTAGACGTTGGGCACTTCATCTTGGCACTATTATTATATAACAGGAGGATGGAGAAATGGCCGGAAAGTATTGCTTCCTATTACATAACTCTTACTATGTGCCTGACAGCCTTTCTGATAGTGAGAGAACAGAAAGTATGCCTCTCTCTGAGTGAAAGGCTTTCGAGCTCCTTGCAGTGGAATTAGCCTGGTCTTCAGCCGTTTAGAGCGTTAGAGAAGCCACTGATTTCCTCAGGCTGTCTCCCCCGTCCCGTGTCTCTGCACCCCCTTCCCCAGGAAATGTGTTATATTCACATTCCTTACAGTCACTTTTAAGATCTTCTAAGTATGTCGTCCTGTAGAACCAAAAGAGGGATTTCTGGTGGAGAATGCACTTGCATAGTTGAGTTTTGTCCCTGGGTCACATTGGCTCCGGCTGAGCTGGGCCGTGTCTATTTTTTGTTTCCTCATAGTTTGGTGTTTTGGTGATAAGAAATTGGAACAGTCTTCGAATAGTTCCTACTTGTCTTGTTTGCGTGTTTCACAACGCTGTATGATACAGTAGGGATTACCTGGTGGCTCTGTGGTGGCCTCTTAGATGGCTCTGAGTGGAGCCACCTTGAAGTCAGTTAGTGTCAACCTTCAGAGCCCCCAAACCAATTGTGCTTTCTGTCTGCGCCACTCCTTTTTGACCTTCACAGTGTCTGTTCTTTGCCCAGCAGTTGTTCTCCGTTGATACATCAAGCCAAACGAACACAGGCTGGAATCCTTCAATGTCTTTCCCCTTCGTGCAGTCCTCCAGCAACTTCTGGTGGCTCTACCATCTCTTTGGAATCCAACCCCTTCTTACTCTCTGCTCTGCTCCTTCCATATGCAAGCCACCTCCCTGCTTTTCCTCCTTTCACTTTTGCATCTCTAGCATTGATTTACCAAGCAGCGGCTGGAGTTAATATTTTCAAACCTGTAAATTAAAGCATGCCATAATGCTGCGAAAAATCCTCGAAATACTTTCTATCCCAATTAGAAGATCCCACCTCCTCCTCACGCCCTTAATATCCACAGGATCTGGTCCTGTTCACCCTCTGACATTATCGTCTATCTCCCTTGTTCCAGACATGCTGGTCTTCTGTTCCCCAGACACACTTTGTCTTAGGCTCTTTGTTCTAGCTCTTCCTATTACTTGGAAAACTCTTTCTTGGGATCCCGGCATGGCTAATTTATCAGCATTCTGCCCTCACCTCAAATGTCTTCTCCTCCCGTGCTACCCAATCTAAAGCTTTCTCTATCTTATTAATCATACTGCTTTATTCTATTCATAGAACCTACGTTTATCTCCAGACTTTTGTTCCTCTCCATTTATTTCCATGTTTTTTGTCTATCTCAGGGGTTGGCAATGACTGTGGGTCAAATCAATCCTGCCTGTTTTTGTAAATAAAGTTTTATTGGAATGCAGCCATACCCATTTGTTTACATATTTCTAGCGGCTGTTTGGCTCTGTAAGTACAAAGCTGGAGTTGTGACAGACATGTTGGCCTCCAAAGCCTAAAATATTTATTTTCTGGCCCTGCACAGAAAGCACTGTGGACCCCTGCTCTCTCTCCCAACTTGTCTTGTTCACTGGTGAGTCCCCGAATGTTCCAGGTGCATGGTGGTGCTCAGTAAATATTCATCAAATGAATTTAATGAATGAGGGAACACAGGATGTTGTGACTGGTTTTGACTCTAGGTGTGTCTTTGGAGCCCATATATCTTGCAGGCAGAAGAGCTAATAGGACCATTTGTGTGTATACGTGCACGTACATATTTGAGTGTCTGGGGATGAGAAGGCAGGGGGGCAAAATGGACATGAGGCAGGTTTTGTATCCATACAGATCATCATTCCAAACCTGGCTCTGTCACTTAGTATTTACATGACTTTGGAAAAAGTTCAACTTCTACGCTTCAGTCTTTTTATCCTAAAAAGGAGAAAGCGATGCCTACCGTTTCTGGTTCTAGTGAGCATTTTAGAGAGAACACTGGCTAACTTTAGATGCACAGCCAAGGCTGTGGAGTGCATAGCAGACTGGCTTAGCCTTCTTGAAGTAGTTTGAAAGAACGGAGTGGGGGGGAGTCTAAAGAACAGCACCGACATTACGGCAGTTCAGTTCCATTCAGTCACCGGACCCAGTGGATGTTTATTAAATGCCTCCTGCCCTCCAGGCACCATGCTGTGTTCCAGGAATGTAGACTCCATCTGAGAAGAGCTTAACAGCCCTCACGTTCTTGGATGCCTAGTATGCACAAGACCAAGTTCTACGAGCTGGGGAATGCAGAGACCAACAAGACGCAGTCCCACCCTTGCAGGCCTTCTGATCTTACATAAGAGATCGCAGGAGTTCACCTACCACACCTTAGCAGTGGAAGGTTGTAAGAACCACAAGAGATACGCAGATGCCAAAGAAGATCTACAGGAGGGTCTAGGGCCACATCAGGTTTATTTTTAGGTTCCGACAGAGAAGCCTTCAGTAATGTCAGCCTTTTTTCTTTAGATAATTTCCAGTCCCCTCTGATTTTATTTTTAAATGGGCTTTATTTGTATATCATCTATTGTGATATTTCAGATCTTACGTTTTTGCCAGTTAGGTGAACAATATATATTTAACGAAAACAATCATAATACAAAAGTCTAATTTTAGACTTTGAGGGGAAGATAGGCAAACACGTGATTATTGGTAGCATACTAATTTTATTTTTTCTTATGTGGAAAGAAGTCTGAGGATCGGCTTTGGGTGTTCATTAGTCATGCGTGGCTCACTTAGGCAGGCACATCTCCACCTGCGTCTTTCACTCCAGGTTTTGTGTATTAACTGAGGGACGAGTAACAGCATGAACATGGAGACACTGAAGAAACCTCCTCATTCAGTCTCATTCTTCTGAGAACGTATTAAATAACTCGTAGATACAGTGCTAGGACTTGAAGATACAGAGATGAACAGTCAATATTTTAAACCTCTGAGTTCTGTGCTTATTCAATGCTATTTACATTTCTTATGAAAAAATAAGAAAGATATGAAAACTAAGCCGCTCTCATCTCTCAACCATTCACTGAGCACAAACTCTGCCTGAGACACCAAAGTTTGGAACAACAATCAAACATGATCCCTGTCCTCTGGGAGCGTATAGTTTTGTGGGGATACTGATGGGCGAATAGTCACTTGCTGCGGACTTTTTTTTAGTTTTATGATTGAGAGTCAGTGTATTGTAGGTTCAAATCCTGGGCCCACCCCTGCTAATCTGTTGGACCAGAGGCAAGTTATTTAATCTTTCACTACCTCAGTTTCTTAATCTGTAACGTGGAGATAATAATAATGACTAACCGTTAGCATTATTGAGAGGTTTGCAGGAGAAGGAACAGTGCTCAGCACATGGCAGGTGGTCAACAAATGTACTGATGATGGTAGAAGGAATCATTTGGAGCTAAAAGAATGTAACGTAGAGGGTGGGATGCTCAAGGGTGGGTTCTCCACTTTTCAGAAAGGACCTTTCCTAAAATTTCCCCTTGCAATCTAAGAATGCTTTTGCCTCACCTGTATTGGATTGCTCCTCTGTGACAACTATTCACTCATGTTCCGTTTTTTTTCTCTCCTTCACTGGATTTCTCAGTCCAATGAGTCTAACATATTTCTGATTTTGCCTACTGGGGGACATGTACAGCACTGACATTGCAGCTATTCATTTTTTTAATGTTTTTTAAAAAAATTAATTAATTATTTATTTATTTTTGGCTGCGTTGGGTCTTCATGGCTGCGCGCAGGCTTTCTCTACTTGTGGCGAGCGGGGGCTACTCTTCGTTGTGGTAGGCGGGCTTCTCATTGCAGTGGCTCCTCTTTGTTGTGGAACACGGGCTCTAGGCCCGTGGGCTTCAGTATTTGTGGCACACAGGCTCAGTAGTTGTGGCTTGCAGGCTCTAGGGCACAGGCTCAGTAGTTGTGGCCCATGGGCTTAGTTGCTCCGCGGCATGTGGGATCTTCTCAGACCAGGGCTCGAACCCCGTGTCCCCTGCATTGGCGGGTGGATTCTGAACCACTGCGCCAGCCGGGAAGTCCTACAGCTATTTTAAAAAATTGAACTTTTTAACTGTGTCATTCAATTTCCATTAATAGAGTCATTGGAAACTTGAACATTTCCCTCAGAGGTGGAGGAGATTGCAGGTAGCATACTGTATTTCACTTTGCATATTCAACTGATAGAATAACAGTAAAGTATGTTAGCTTCAATCACAGTTTATGAAACCATGGGGAGACATGATGATTTTCACATCCCATACAATTGGGCACAATATATTTCTAGCTAGCAATGGATAGAGAAGACAAAATTCATTGGGTTGCAACTGTGTGCTAAGTTGTACAGAAATCACTGAGGATAATGTGACTGAGACATTTTATGTCTCCTGCCTTCATGGTAATGCGAAGAGAAGTTGAGTCCTTATTGTTTTGGGGGGAAAAAGAATCAAAAAATACTAATTTAATAACTCCTGTGTTGGGACTCATATGTAACTTTAAAATGCAATTCAATCCAATTCAATTCATTTCAGTTCAATTCAACTCATTTTTTCTTGATAATCTAATCTGATCCACTTTGGGAGTGGTCCAATTAGAGGCTATGACTTATTCTTTTTAAAAAAATTAAAAAAAAAATTTTCTTTATTAAAAAAATTTTATTGAAGTATAGTTGATTTACAATGTTGTGTTAGTTTCAAGTGTATAGCAAAGTGATTCAGTTATACATATATATACTCTTTTTCAGATTCTTTTTGATTATAGGTTATTATAAGATATTGAGTATAGTTCCCAGTCCTATACAGTAGGTTCTTGTTGCTTATCGATTCTATGTACAGTAGTGTGTATATGTTAATTCCAAACTCCTATTTTATTCCCCCCTTTTCTCTTTGGTAACCATACATTTGTTTTCTATGTCTGTGAGTGCATGGCTTATTCTTGATCAAAATTTCCCCACTGTAAGTTAACGCTCTCTTTCAATATCCTATTCTTTGGAAGTGAGCCCCTAAGCCCAGCCTACACTCAAGGAGAGAGTGATTAAGCTCCACCTCCTAGAATGGGGAAGACCTACGTATATTAGCAAAGGTACTTATTAATACAAATTTTTCTTGACCACAAAGGAATCATACTGGATGTGCTTTTCTGTAATCTTCTGTTTTCTTCTTAATAATATAGCCTGAGTGGATTTTCACATCAAATATTCCTCCACACCATGACTTTTCATAGTTCAGGTTTCAGTTGTCTGAATATATCAAAATTTAATCCATTTATTAGTTTGGACATTTAAATTGTTTCCAATTGTTTTTCCTGGATATTATGAAAATCACTGTTATTAACATCCTTCTAGCTAAATCTTTGTACAGTTATGTTTTTCAAGGTTAAAATCTAATTAACATAGATGTATCAAAGCATATGCATGTTTAAAAATTGGGGGGTATACATTGTCAAATTGCCCCCTAGAAAAATTACGTCACCATTACCTGCTACGTTCTGCTGATTTCTCCTGAGCATCCCTGGTGGGAGCCAGTTAGGGAGGATGTGCTGAGCAGATGTGTGCTGGGCTGCCATTATTAAGGACAGCTTAAAAAAGAGGAGTTGAAGGGGAAGGCTGAACCCTGTTTCTCATTTACCAAGCCCAACATCATTTATTAATGATGGTACTAAAAATGGTACCTTCTTATCAAGAACGACCACCCCACAACTTATTTATACATTTAAAAAAGTCTTACTAAAATATATATTGCAAAATAAAACACACATAGAAAAAGATGCACAAAACAAGTTTCACTATTATAAAAATTTTTAAGTGGATATACGTATATATGTATACACACACATATGTATAAAACTCTATCCATACTGATGGTTATTAGGAAAATCAATTTCTTTTGCTGAGTGTCTATACCCATATAGTCCATTGCCAGTGTCCCAGAAGTCTATCCTGAATCCCTTCCAGATCATCCCCCCTTTCCCTGGAGGTAACTATTATTCTGTCTTTCATGGTAATCACTTCCTTGCGGCTCGTTATTTTTAAAGTTATAAATAAGATGTATGCTCATGGCAAGATAAACAAACAATATGGAAGTGAGCATTTAACATTTCCCTCAGCACCCATCCTCTTCCCAGGGAGAGCAGCTATTAACAGGGTGGTTTATTATATCCTTCTAGGTCAACGCTAGCCAATAGAACTTTCTGCAATGATGACAAGTTCTGTTTCAGCTCTGTTTAATGCAGTAGCAGCAAGGCGCATGTTAGTAATGAGCATTTGAAATGTGGCTAGGGTGACAGAAGAACTGAATTTTAAATTTTATTTCATCTTAATTAATTTAAGTTTTAGTAGGTGCATGTGGCTAGCGGCTACAATATTGGACAACACGGTTGCATATTTTTGAAACACTTTCTCACCTGCTGACATACTGGATCCTCTCAGCATCTTACACGTGAGGAAATGTACATCTTAGTGAGATGAAGGATTAGCCTCAGGTCTCCCAGCTAGCAGTTACAGAGGTCTCTTCTCGATGTCATGCCTAGAGCCCTTTCTACACTGCCCTTCTAGACATAATCAACACCACCACAAAGGCCAGCTGTGCATGTGATTTTTTTTTTAAAGCATCTATCTCAGCCTACCGTCTCAGCTAGAATTTGAGCTGCCCACTCAAGGTTCTCTGTGGTTTGTTTTCAAAAAGGGTGGCGTAAGTGTGATGCTTCCTCCCCCCAATGACCTTTTTTCTCTGGGTCTACATTTCCATGAGCTGTTTTTGAAAGCTAAATTTTGTATAGACTCGTGTTATCACCAAAGTGATCTTACTTTTAAAAATCATTATCTCTTTTTTCTTTTGAGATGGAAGAATAAAAACAAAAAGGAGTACAGTTCCTGTCTGAGCTTGGATTAAATGATATATTTTAACACATGGCTCATGACCTTTCTTAAAATTTTCTTTTATTTATTATTTATCTTTGGCTGTGCTGTGTCTTAGTTGCTGCATGTGGGATTTTTGTTGTGGCACGCTGGATCTTCAGTTGCAGCATACGGACTCTTAGTTGTGGCATGTGAACTCTTAGTTGCAGCATGTGGACTTCTTAGTTGCGGCATGCATGCGGGATCTAGTTCCCCAACCAGGATCGAACCCGGGCCCCCTGCATTGGGAGCATGGAGTCTTACCCACTGGACCACCAGGGAAGTCCCTCACGACCTTTTAATTTACTGTCATCAGGCTCACATTGAAAGAACTTGGACCAGGAGTCACCAGATGTGAGTCCTGGTCCCAAGTCGGCCCTGGTAGCATGTAAGGGTCATCTGAGTAATAACTTGGTGAATTACAGACTTAGCAACTGCTTAGGAGAGCCCCAGAAGCACCATCTAAAACACTTAGGGTGAAGGTACTTAATATTTATAGATTCCCATCCTGTGCATAATTTCTGTTGCTCTGATCACACAATTGAAATTGTCTCCTCATTGGACAAGAAGGCAGAGATGGTCTAACACTTACCTTGGTAACCTTAGCGCTTTGCAAAATCACTTGCCCAGAGCAGGTGCTGAAATTTATGTTCAATTGAAAGAAAGAGGAAAGGAAGGGAGGAAGAAAAGGAGGAGGAAGAAGGGAGGAAGGGAGGAGACAGCACCCTAGTGACCAATTATTTACTTTCCATACCTTATCTCATGCTTATTCCTTCCGACAACTGAGTAAGAGAGATACTGTTGAAGAACCTGAGATCAGAGAGGTCAAGCAACTTGCTGAAGGCCACACAGCGGCCAAGTAGTGGTGTTTTTGTTCTTGAGGTGACTCACAAAGCTAGAATCCAGATTCCCAGATTATTGCTGTGTCTTTGCTGAGTGCCTGTGCCCCAAGGGAAGTCCCACAGATGACTTGAGAAAGACAAAAGTCTTGGATCAGTTCTTGCCTGCAGCCCTTTCTCTTCCTGACATTAAGCCAGTCTCAGACCAGGTTCCTGAGCTGACAGTCTCATGCATATGGATTTAGAGGGGGAGCAGCTTTCTCAGCAGGCCTAGGGAAGTATATTAATTTCACAGAGGCCCACTCAGCAACCTGGAGGGACCTTCCTCTGAATCATTTAATCTCATCTTTTGTCTGACTGGAGAATGGGCATCATCACCCCCTTCCCATCTCCCCCATCACACTCTTTGTTGTAGATGATCATTCCAGTAGGGGAGAAGGCGCTGGCCCACCAGGCTTGGGAAAGGCCGAAAGGAGGGCTTTGCAGGAGGTGACCCAGCCTCGGGGTCCCCTGAACTCTGAGGCCTAATCCCCGGTAATGACCTGTGTCAGAGAGAGTCTTTGTGAAGCTGATGAAAGGAAGTGGGCCTGGGGAGGGGCCTGCCCTTCTCACCCACAGTTCTCAGAAGGGCTTGGATTGCTTCGAATAAGTGTATGTGGTGGGCGGGGACACACCTAGCTGGGAGGCTGCTGCCTGTCACGAAAATGGGGTACCTGGAGAGGCTTCAGGATGCCCGGAGTTTCAGGTTCCCTCCCCACCATTCCCCACCCCTTTAGGACACCCACGCTCTCCCACCTTGGTCCTTTCCTTTGCAGGAAGCTACTGGAACTGGCACTTAAATTCCATAACCTATAGCATGGTTCGAGATCACAGTCCAGATCAAGAAGAGATCAGAAATAAGTGACTTACTTTTAATTTTTTAAAAGAAAGCTTATTTTTGGCTGCGTCAGGTCTTAGTTGTGGCACGTGCGATCTTTCACTACAGCACGCAGGCTCTTCATTGCACGCATGGGCTTTCTCTCTAGTTGTGGCGCGTGGGCTCAGTAGTTGCGGCCTGCGGGCTCCAGAGTGTGTGGGCTCTGTAGTTGTGGCACACGGGCTTAGTTGCCCTGCGGCACGTGGGATCTTAGTTCCCTGACCAGGGATTGAACCTGCGTCCCCTGCACTGGAGAGTGGATTCTTAACCATTGGACAACCAGGGAAGTCCCAGAAATAAGTGACTTATTTAGAAAAATTAAAAAATGATAAAATACAAAAGAGCAGAGTTTTCAAGAGAGTATAATAACGCCTGAAGGAGTAGTACACTGTCACACTGGGGTTCGAACTCAGCAAGACTTCATCTTACTGAGACTCAGGTCTTGGTCTGCAGTGAGAATTCGAGCTAAAAATTGCCAGGCCAGGCTCTTACTAAGTGGTGGCTACTCGAATGAATCCAAGTAATCAACTAGTCTAATCCCTCATTTCTTGGATGAAGAAAAGTGAGTCCAAGAGAGGGGTAGTGACGTGGTGAAGGTTGCACAGCAAATCAATTGCAGAACTAAGATGAAAACACTTTGGCCACTAAAATCAAAGTGCTATCAGAGGAGGTCTGTAATCAAAGTCCATCTTTATTTTAAAAGCTGGATTTGTGGTACGCACAAATTGGGAGATAGTATCACAGGCATCCAAGAGATGTGAAAAATGACTACACATTCCCTTTGGAATATTGTGATCATATTTCTGCATGGTGTTTTCTTCAGAGCAGAAATGAAAAACCATAAGTTTCTAACCCAAGAACTGACATGCCGGGTAGTTATTACTGCTTGAGCATGGAGCATGGTGGAGACTAGTTCTGTTTCTGGGGGAAAAAAAAAAAAGGAATGGGAAGGAAGCTTGAATGACAGCTAGGAAGGAGCTGTCTGTTCTTGGAGTCTGAGGCCACCAAAGTCAAAGATCTCCACTTTTTTTCTTTTTAAAGGATCTCCATTTTGATTAGAAATGAATTTGATATGGTTTCTTTAACTGAATTCCTGGCTGGTTTGATTTGGGGCGAGGGTTCTGACATTTTGTGTAATGAGTCAGATACTTTGCTCAGTCTGAGGACATCAGAGACTTTCCTTGAGTACAAATGACTATTAATACAGCCATTAATTAATATATATTAACATAACCACTCATAAAATTGATAATGCCCAGCCCTTGCGTGATCTCTTGGAATTCTTGTGAGGCTTTGAAGAGAGGGTTTTTTTTTTTTTGAAACATCTTTATTGGAGTACAGTTGCTTTACAATGTTGTGTTAGTTTCTGCTGTATAACAAAGTGAATCAGCTATATGTATACGTATGTCCCCACAGCCCCTCCCTCTTGTGTCTCCCTCCCTCCCACCCTCCCTATCCCACCCCTCTAGGTGGTCCCAAAGCAAAGAGCTGATCTCCCTGTGCTATGCAGCTGCTTTCCCACTAGCTATCTATTTTACATTTGGTAGTGTATATATGTCCATGCTACTCTCTCACTTCGTCCCAGCTTACCCTTCCCCCTCCCCATGTCCTCAAGTCCATTCTCTAAGTCTGCGTTTCTATTCGTATCCTGTCCCTAGGTTCATGAGAACCATTTTTTTCTTTTAGATTCCATATATATGTGTTAGCATATGGTATTTGTTTTTCTCTTTCTGACTTACTTCACTCTGTAAGACAGACTCTAGGTCCAGCCACCTCACTACAAATAACTCAATTTTGTTTCCTTTTATGGCTGAGTAATATTCCATTGTATATATGTGTCACATCTTATTTATCCATTCATCTGTCGATGGACACTTAGGTTGCTTCCATGTCCTGGCTAATGTAAATAGAGCTGCAATGAACATTGCAGTACATGTATCTTTTTTTTTTTTTTTTTTTTTTTTTTTTTTTGGTACACGGGCCTCTCACTGCTGCGGCCTCCCCCGTTGCGGAGCACAGGCTCCAGACGTGCAGGCTCAGCGGCCATGGCTCACGGGCCCAGCCCCTCCGCGGCATGTGGAGTCTTCCCGGACCGGGGCACGAACCCATGTCCCCTGCATCGGCAGGCAGACTCTCAACCACTGCGCCACCAGGGAAGCCCCACATGTATCTTTTTGAATTATGGTTTTCTCAGGGTGTATGTCCAGTAGTGGGATTGCTGGGTCACATGGTTGTTCTAGTTTTAGTTTTTAAGGAACCTCCATACTGTTCTCCATAGTGGCTGTATCAATGTACATTCCCACCAACAGTGTAAGAGGGTTCCCTTTTTGAAGAGAGGTATTTTTATCACCTGTATTTTTTCAGTTGAAGAAATCAAGGCTCAGAGGTACCTTGCCAAGTGCCTTAGCCCAGGAAGTGGCTATTGTGGACACTGCACAGACGTCCTCTGATGTTGTATGGAGCATTCTTTGCGCTCACCTTGAGAATATGCTCAAGAACAAGTCAGTCACACAGTCCTTGCTGCGTTGGGGTCTAGGGGTGGAGGGTAAGGTTTATCCTGTTCTCTAGATGATAACTCAGGTGGGGGATGACTGATTTTCCTCTCCATGCAATCAGCCTAGCACCCCTTCTGCCACTTCTCGCTCTCATTCAAGTCAGGGCAGGTATGTCTGCGTACCGTGGCTGGTACGTTCTCTTCGGGTAGCCCTTTTAGCATGTACGTCCCCTTAATTTAGTCATGGTAATGGAGATTCTTCTTTGCTCCCAATTCCTGGGGTCGTGCTTTCTGCTTTGTCTCCCTGTTCATATCACCCGGCTTTAGCTTGCTAAGTCTTTGGCGGACACTGTTAGCTGCTGTTACCCAATGGCCATTACCCTCTCTTTTTTGCTAACAGAACTCTGCTTTTGCTCAGCTGTCCACCCTCTAATGGCCATCCAGGGTGGCTGGGCTCAGCACCAGTCCCAGGCTTAGGGAGTGACTCTTGATTGGTTTAAGCCAGTTATCACAGGACCAGTCCTGTGACTGACTTAGGCACGTAACTCATTTTGGCTAATGATGCATGAGTGGGTGATGGCTCAGAGCCTTCTGGAAAGGTTTTCCTCATTTTAAGAAAGGAACTTTGGGTGCTCTGTTGCTGCTCTTGGATACCGATTTGCCTACGTAAGATGACTGGAATTTCAGCCATCGTTGTGGGGACCACAAAGGGTGTGAGTCTGAGGAGAAGATGCTGAGCACGGCAGCCTGGAAGGTTGGAAGTAACCTGGGTCCTTCAGGAAGTTACTGAGCCACTGGATTAAGCAACCCTGTAAACACCCCTCCTCTAGGTGTTCCCTTAGTGTTTGAGCCACTTGGTTGTTTTTCCAATGGCTTTTTTTCTTTTCAGGTAATAACTTGCAGCCCAAAGCATCGTCTCGGATAAAATACAACATCCCAGTAATCTGTCTACCTCCCCAATTCCTTCCTAGAACTCTGCTTTTGACACCGCACACACTCTCTGTTTCCTGACACCCTTCTTCTCAGGAGCATAACACTATTCAATGTCTCAGGAGAGGAGCTGGGAGTAGGGCTGGGGGGGGGCACTGGGAGGGGCGTAAGATCAAAAAAAGTGCTGTCCTTCTACCACTTTATCTTGGGTCTCACAGTTTTGATTAACTATACCACTTGATTTCACGTCTTTTCATTTACAAAAGTGCTACTTTTGGAAAATGGATATAGACAGAAGACATCACCACCACCTGCTATTTCCTACCTACTCTTCTTCCAAGGAAACATCTCCCTGAAATTGCCCCAAATCCTATAGAATGCACCCCCTCTCCCATCCCCCATGCATTTTGCTGCCCTTTCTTATCACCATTTGTCTGCATGGACAGGGCTGCCCACCCTCTCAGAACATGTCTTTTCCTACCAGGTGGAGCCTCTACTGTTACTTCTGTCCCAAGGTTGCTCTCACTGCCCAACCTTCATTTGCAAACTAATGCCCGGCATGTCCCTGCCTACCCCATCTGACCGAAACAATAGGCTGCTATGGACTGAATTGTGTCCCCTACCCCACACCCATATGTTGAAGTCCTAACCCCCAATGTGATTATATTTGATGACCTTAAAGGGGTGATTAGGTTAAATGAGGTTATAAGGGTGGGGCTCTAATCCAATATAATTGATGTTCTTTTAAGAGGAGGAAGAGATCCCAGGGATGCACACACAGCGGAGAAAGGCCATGTGAGTACAGAGCAAGGAGATGCCCATTTACAAGCCAAGGAGAGATGCCTTAGGAGAAACCAGCCCTGCCAAAACCTTGATCTTGACCTTCCAGTCTCTAAGATGCTGAGAAGATGAATTTCTGTTGTTTAAGCCACCCAGTCTGTGGTATTTTGTTATGGCAGCCCTAGCGAACTAATATACAGGTCATGCCTCGTATTCCAGACCTGATACCCCGAGTTTACTGCTAGAATATCATTGAATTCATTCCTTCCTTCACCCTTTCATTATATTTGCTCATCAATCAGAAAGGTAGTATAACATACTATGGAATTTCCCAACGTCTGTTCCACTGAATGCTAGTCCTGCAAGATATTCTGTGACGAATGGGCTCCAAGGTCATATAGTATAGAATACTCCTCCTTGCAAATGCATTATATGAACTTTGATATTACTGGGAAGTACTGCAGGAGAGAAACTTGTCCTAAGCTATTTAAGCAGGCATTTTACAATGTTGGGATTTGACTCTGTAGCTCTTTGTTGACTAATGTCTGTTAATGTCCGTGAAGCATGTGGTAAGAGATGCTGATCTTGTGTTTCAAAGCAAAGCCTTAAAGTCAGAAAGTTCTGCCCCTTACCTGGTAAACTTAAGTTTTCTCATTTGCCAGATGAAGTGAATAGTATCTGGAACACTGTTTGGAGGATCCAAGAAGAGAATCTACATAAAGGAACAGTACAGTATCATTCTGTCTTTGTTCCTTCACTCTCTTCTTTTGTTCATTCGTTCGTTTATTCAGAAACTCAATACGTGCATATTTATTGAGTGCCCGAATGTACAAATCTTGCTGGATGGAAGTAGTCTGAGTTTCTTGATTTTCTTGCTGCTCTGAACTGTGCTTTGGCCTTAAAGACCTGGAAAACCTCAAACTACGGCTCTTGCAACTCTTTTCCTCATGCTGTGTTTTTATAAATGATGACATGTGATTCCAGCCCTCCTCTGACGTTGTGCTGGCCACTAGGAAGTCAGGCTCACTGTCTCTTATTAAGGGTGTAGGTTCTGTGTGGGACCCTGGCATTGTGGAGAGTGAAACTCAAAACCTCTAGAGATGCAGCTGGGACCAAGGAAGCAAGGTGCTAGGTGAATCTATAGCATCATACAGCACCAGGTCTGCTTGGTCACAAACAGAAACATACTGTGGGACAGCTCTGCTGTGGGTCTCTTTTTTCTTTTTCTTTTTTTTTTTGTGGTACGCGGGCCTCTCACTGCTGTGGCCTCTCCCGTTGAGGAGCACAGGCTCCGGACGCGCAGGCTCAGCGGCCATGGCTCACGGGCCCAGCCGCTCCATGGCATGTGGGATCTTCCCGGACCGGGACACGAACCCGTGTCCCCTGCATCGGCAGGCGGACTCTCAACCACTGCGTCACCAGGGAAGCCCTGCTGTGGGTCTCTTAGCTGGAGGGTTCTTGAAAGCTCAAGGCCTTTTGTAGCTTTCATTTTGGCATAATGAGAATTCACTCCTGTGAGTAGGTACTGTTCTGCCTAAATCGTAATGCAGAGCAAATTCCAACAAGTCAGAAATTATCAGCAGAGTCAGTTTTGCCAAGTACATTCTTGGTGAGAGGCTCTGTGTTAAACCCTTTCCTTACATTGCCTTGTCGAATTTTCACAAATGACCCAGTTATTATCCCCATTTTATAGAGGAGAACCGTGAGACATAGGGAAGCTAATTTGCTCAAGCCACATAGCTAGACACTCGCGGAGCCAGAATTTTAACAGGGGTAGTCTGACTCTGGAGCGCAGGCTCTTAACCACTCTGTTCTTGTCAATTCAGCTAATCACTACCTCGTTTACAGATGTGAAAACTGAGGCTCAGCGAGGTGAAATTATCTGATCAAGACACACAGCTAGTAAATGGCAGAGCCAAAACCTGATTCCAGGTCTCTCTGGCTCCAAAGTGTTCATACCTTCTACCGGGGGACAATTCGTCACTGCTGCATGGTACTACATGCAGTGCTACGTATGTAATGCGGAGTAGCTGCTTGCAGCCTTGAGACAATCCAATGTGCTATGATTTATTAGTTTCCCATTTACAGATGAGTCCAACAGAGTGGAAGCAACTTGCTAAGAACACAGAGCTCTATCTGTAGGAAACTTGTTTCTAATCCTCCCCTCATGTGTTGGCCTCTAGTCTGAAAAACTCTTTCCTGCACACTTCCCTTCCTAAATCTTTCTCGTCACTCAGATCTCAGCTCAAGTGCCACTTTCTTGGGGTGATTTTTCTGGCCCTCCAAGCTAGTTCAATATCCCCGCTTTGGAGATTTCTAGAGCATCCTGTAATTTTCGTTCCCACTTTTAAATTACCTATTTGTGTGATTATTTTATAAACACCCGCCTTCCCCTTGACTGTCTACACTCTGAGGCCAGAGTCCACACCACTGATGCTCAGTAATAACTCCAGTGTTTAACACAGTGTTTAGCCCATAGCTAAAGATGGTAGCTATTGCTGTATATAACAAATATATATATATATGTCTCTGTTTATGTTTATATATATAAATGATAGTGTCATATATGTGCATATACATGGATACATACATACATAAATTATAGTCATTAGGTCCGTCCAGTCCCTCCTCATGAATGCATCCGTCACAGAGATGTCAGCTGGCAACATGATTGTCGGAGCTCCCTGGTTAGTTGCTCTCAGAGGCATTACAAGTCAATCGCGGCTCTCTCTTCTACGGAGACACAAGGGGTCCTCAAAATCCACCTCAAGGCAATGCTCAGGCAGCCGCTCTCAATTCACTGGACTAGGCCCAACAAATGGTCATCCCAGGTGGGGAGACCATTCTCAGATACTATAAATAATTGTACAACCATAGTTTTCTGCAACTGAAATCACCCAAAGAATTAAAAATATACTGATACTTGGGGTCCTCTTCTAGAGATTCTGATTAATTGGCGATTCTAACAGGCCAAGAACCACTGGCTGACAAAATGGTAGCTATTCTGGCTGGTCCTTGTCTGGATTCTGTGTTTTCTTGTGACGTGCAAGTCCTGTCTCCTTTCCTTTACGTGTAGCGTACAATTGCAGATGGGGTCTTGAGGATACAGAAATGATGGGAAGATTGGTTTCAATTCCCTCGTGGTTCTCACGCTAACGAAGGAGACAGACAAGCGTGAAGAACTCTTAAATGAAGAAATTGTTATCAGTTAATTTTTAAATGCGTGAAAGCACAAGGGAACATGTGGCAGAGGAAGAAAGGAAGTCTACCTGCGAGGATCTGGGAAAACGTTTGGAAGGAGTTTGGAGTTAAACTAACTCTTGAAAGACAGGTGGGCTAGAAAACCATGGTGAATCCAAATTGTGTGTGACTTTGAATGCCAGACAAAGCCATATGGAACCAACAAAGTGAGGGAAATAACATGGTTTTCAGAGTTGATCTTTCAGCAAATAAACTTTGTCAGCAAGGTGAAGGGTGCATTGGAGAAGGATGATGGAAACTAGAGGGTTGGTGCAAAGTCTAGTCTGATTCATGGCGGTGGATACGGGGCTTGGTCAAATAAATTCATATAAGTGAATCGGAGGTGGAATGGGAGAAATGGCAATCTGGGAGAAATATTGACTACTACTCAAGGGAAATCTAGGAAAATTAATTGTTTACTTGCTATAGTTGTTTTGCATTGTACTGTGAGCTCCTTGGAGAAAGATTTGCATTCCTAATCTGGGCCAGGTACTGTGTCAGATATTTTACATATATCTTCTCACTAATCCTCACAACATTTCCACCGAGTCGTTTCCATTTTATGGACGAGGATACTCTTGTTATTTCCACTTTATGAATGAGGATCCTGACGTTAGGAATGTATTAAATACATTTCCTGAGGTTACACAGCCAATTAGTGGCAGATTCAGGATCTAAACACAGGGCGTTTAACTCCAGAGCACACGCATTGACCTGTGATGATTCGGTCTTAATTATTGCTATATTCCGGCAGTTCTCAGAGAAAATTTTGTACCCCCCTTGCCCCGGGGAGACATTTAACAATGTCTTTAGATAGCTTTGTTGTCCCAACTGGAGAGGGGTTTGCTACTGGTGTTTAGTGGGAAGAGGCCAGAGATGCTGCTAAAAATCCTACACTGCAGAGGGCAGTATCCACCCCACCTACCCCCTAAGAAAGAATTATTCCATCCTAAATGTCAATAGTGCTGAAGCTGAGAAATCCTGTTCTAGTCCCAGGGCCTAGCTCAGTGCCTGGTATATAGGAGGCTCATTTTACATGTTTGTTGAATTAAGTAAAACTACTGAACGTGCATTCTTATTTATACAAATTTAAATTTATGTGAATGTAGTTCCTTAAAAATATACATTCTTTACTCCTGAGGTATTCTTCTGATCACAGAAATTTCACTGTGTGTGTTATCTTTATTTCCTGTCAAATCTGTAGCATTGGGGCTATGTTTCTAATTTATCCTCTTCCAAGTCTTATCTCCTATAATTATGCTGTCTCCTGGCTTGGCCATCGGCTCATGGATAGGAATTTCATCTTTAAATCCTCCAGTTGCTGTACTGACTTAGAAGAGATTTGGGGGTTTTTGAGTGTTTCTCTTTCTTGTTCCTGCCCCATCCTGTTGGAATTCATTGCATCACCCTGTACTTTCCTCGCTTGATTACATGCTATGGGCTAGCAGGGGGGCTTAGCATTCACTTTGGAGGACGGGCTGCCTGCTCTGGCCCACCAGAGTAACTCCTTGAATAATCAGATCCATGTCAAAGCTCACTGAATGAAGTGGTTGTGGCTGGAAACCTCGGTTCCCATCCAGAAGAAAACAGATTCTTGAACTTGGATGATGTGGGCTCAAAAAGTTCTATCCCATATTGTAAACCACATGGGCTTTGCAAATCCAACCTGATTACATTACCCTATATTAGATTTCCAGCTGACAGCTGTTGCTCAGTGTTCTCCTACCCCCAACCCCTGATATGCTCTGGGATTTAAAAAAAATGATAGCTCCTTAAGAGCTCTGCTCATTCCCCAATTCCTCAGTTCCACATTTTCAGTCCATTCTGTCATAATTACTTTTGGTGCAGCTGCAATTAGGGAGAGGGATACCTAATTGCGTTGCCCGTTTTAGCAATAGGGTCATTTTAAGGAAAGAGCTGAGGGGTAGGGGAGTCATCTAGATCTGTGTCTTGATGAGAGGTCAATTAGCTTCTCCAGTAAATCCCAAAGTCTGGTTGTAGGGATGGACTGTGTTTGATCCATCCAGATTGCCCAAAGATGCAGAAGAACAAGCTAGTGAGCGTGGAGAGTCCTGACAGTTTGCTTATACCTACATCTTCATATCCCTTTGACCTTCACGATCCTTTTAAGTTGTTGAACACTCTTAAGCGTCAGACGTCTACTGGCCCATAAAGGCAAGTGTAAGCACTAGGTGAAGTTGAGGAAATCCCTCAGGACCCTCTTTCACCTGTTGCTCCAGATGTGATTTTGCTTCATAAGTGATGATGGTATCAGGACACATTACACTGTAAACAACAGGAAAGCAAACAAACAGCTAACTGAAAAGTTCAGAGATGAAGCTTCAGCCTCAGATAATGCTATCACCAAAGACTTGATTTTTTTCTACCATCTTTCTTCCTGCTTTCACACTAAGTCTGTTTCTTTCTTTGTTCTCAAGATGCATACCGATGGCTCCTGGAGTAACATGTCTTCTGGTCTCATCCAGTAGGTGTGAAAACTACTTTCCCAGAAATTTCTCAGCATAAGCCTCGAGATTCATTCTGAATTGGCTAAGGTTACAGAATTTCCGTGAATCCGCTTTCTGGCTGGGACCTAGAATGGGCTGATTGAGTTAGTCTAAGTTATGAACTGTGCTCTGAGAGAGCAGATGGAAGTCTGACCATTAGGAAAGAGGTTGGTGGACAGCAAAGAGATAGCCAACCAACGTCTATTAGGAGATTTATGCTTGGTCTTCTTGGCATTTGAATACCAGCATTCATTAAAATAATGGATTGACCTACTGCCTTCCTTTGTATTTGAGGAGCTCCCTTCCCGAATTCCTGACCCTATGAAAACCCTTCACTACCACTGTCTGCATGGCCATTGGCCAAAAAAATCTAGCCCTAATCATTTGTAACAGAGCAGAAAGGATGATAGGATTTTTTTTTTTGTTAGTTTGTTTGTTTTGTTTTTTGTTTTTTGTTTTTTTGCGGTACGTGGGCCTCTCACTGTTGTGGTCTCTCCCCTTGCAGAGCACAGGCTCCGGACACGCAGGCTCAGCGGCCATGGCTCACAGGCCCAGCCGCGCCGCGGCATGCGGGATCCTCCCAGACCGGGGCATGAACCCGTGTCCCCTGCATCGGCAGGCGGACTCTCAACCACTGCGCCACCAGGGAAGCCCGGATGATAGGATTTTGATAACAATCTTAGCTCTAAAGCACTTACTGTTCAGAGAAATATTATCAATGAAAATGCATCCATAAATGTGCTCACTCCGTTCATTCATTCATTTATTCTAATATCTCTTTATTCTTTTATCTACCTATCCATCTCATCAAATCACATATTAAATACCCTCCGTATGCCAGTTACTGTGCAAGGTACTGAGATACAAAGATAAACAACACTCTAAGCTCAAGGAGTTCAAAACAAAGTAAGAGAGACAGGCACGTAAACAAGTAACAGTCATAAAATACATTTTTATAAAATGGCGAAGAAGTCTTTAAAATCAACTACTAACCTAAACTCCAAATAATTGTGCTGTTTTGGTGTGTTGTGAGTCAATTTCTATTTCCTACCTACTTTCCTTGTATAAATGTCCTCAACTTTTCACTATTCCTCACCCTATCTATGACTGCTCCATTTCCTTTACTTATGAAGGTCAGCTTGCACTCTACTCCTATGACTCCACAAAATCAGTAAAAAAAAAAATTAGTTGCAGGTGCACCTGGGGTTGCCTTAACAAACACATGGTGGATGACCAGAACACCGATACTTTCTATATAGTTTCTCAATTTCACCGTTGCAAAGAATTCTTTTTTTTTTTTTTTTTTTTTTTTTTTTCAGTACGCGGGCCTCTCACTGTTGTGGCCCCTCCCGTCGCGGAGCAGAGGCTCCGGACACGCAGGCTCAGCAGCCGTGGCTCACGGGCCCAGCCGCTCCGCGGCATGTGGGATCTTCCCGGACCAGGGCACGAACCCGTGTCCCCTGCGTCGGCAGGCGGACTCTCAACCACTGCGCCACCAGGGAAGCCCGCAAAGGATTCTTAAGCAAGGAGTTTTTTTTTTTTTTTTTTGCGGTACGCGGGCTTCTCACTGTTGTGGCATCTCCCGCTGTGGAGCACAGGCTCTAGACGCGCAGGCTCAGCGGCCATGGCTTATGGGCCCAGCCGCTCCATGGCATATGGGATCTTCCCAGACCGGGGCACGAACCCGCGTCCCCTGCATCGGCAGGCAGACTCTCAACCACTGCGCCACCAGGGAAGCCCAGCAAGGAGTTTTTGATTCTACAATTGCTAGGGAAAGTGACACCTATACTTTTCTTTAATCGAATTTAGGTTTTTAAAGATAAACTCTTTGCTTCCTTTCTCAAGAAGAAGAAAGGGGATGAGTTTTGGAGTCAGACAGACCTAAATTTGGACCCCGGTTTTTTATGCAGTAGCTCTGCTACCTTGATTCCTAACCTCCTTGAGCCGTGGATTCTTTTTCTATCAAATGGGACCACAATTCCTACTGCACAGAGAGTGGGGAGTTTCACATTAGATATATGGAGAGCACTTAGCACAGCACTTGGGCTGTAGCCAGCTTGGTAGTAGTTCACTTCCTCTCTCCATTTCTCCTTTCCTATTTCTTTCTTTCTTTTGACCAAAACAGTCTACTGTCTATATAAGAAAGGATCATGGGGGTCATGGAGTGAGGAAGCTTTGGGCAGGGACTTACAGCATGTTTTTAATGCTGCCATTTATCTTATAAAGTAAATGACTTCCTGGTTTTTCTTTTTAAGTTTGAAAACAAATATGTAGCCAATATAATTTTTATCATTAATCAGGTATGTTGCCATGAAAATGAATATAGCAAATGTTGAGCTATTATCTTCTCAAGCAAAGTGGCATATTCTGAACATATATGGCTAATGAAGCCCTCAGTGTTTTAGTTTTAGCTTCCTGGTTTGTAATGTTAGTAGGACCAACAAAGAAGTAACTATTGCCATCAAATGTGATGAAATAAAACAATAGTTATTCAACAGCCTCTATGAACTAGAGGCTGTGCTATGTGCTTTCTGCCTTCACATAGAGTTTTTAATCCTCCCTAATAAAATATCCCAGATTCTTGGACCTCAGTGTCAAGAGAAGAATGAGAATTTGCAAGCTTTTCTGTTTCATCACTTGTATCTTTAGCAGTTGTTGTGGGAAATCTCTCCAAAAAGCCTGGCATAGCAATTGGTAATGCTTCACACATAATGGGCCTCTTTGCCGACGAGGTTACAATTTGCTTCTCACATCCGTTCTGAGAAATGCAAACCTTTACATTGCTTGTTTGTTTATCCGAACTTCAACTTCCATGTTCATTATACAAAATCTGAATTTGTAACAATTTATGAAAAGAACTCACAAAATACCATACTTTTACAAGCTACCTTTCAATATCATTTTCTACATTCCTACAAGACAAATTCCATGCATTTAGCTTTTGCTGAAGTGCAGTGGCTCTTGACACCAAGAGAATTCACCCACGTCTTTCCTTCTTTCTGCTACAGTTCTGATTGTTTCTCACTGCACTGCTACAACAGTGGGTGATGTTCTGAGCGTTCACTATGTGCTAGACACTGTTTTGAGCGCTTGATACGTATGACTGCATTTGATCTTAATAACAACTTTGGAAGTAGGGAGTATTTGCAGAACCTATCTTCAGATAACAGTAACTGAGGCAACAAAAAGTTCAACATTTTGCCAACAACTTGTGACAGAGCTAGGAATCAAATCCAGGCAGTCTGACTCGTGGCTCATGCTTTGGACCATCGCCCATGTTCATCACTCCAGTATTTTTGCAAGACTTTCCTATCTGGTTTCACTATATCCACTCTTGACCTTCTAGGAATCTTTACCCTGCAGTTTGTTCAAAACTCATTGTGGTCATGTAATCCTCTTGCTTGAAACTCCCAATGGCTTTTCCTTGCCTTAAGTATAAAGTCCAAACTCCTTATCATGGTCCACAAGACTCTGCATGGTCTGGCCTTGCCCACCCTCCAGCCTCATCTTGCTACGGTCAGTCTTACTCTTTTTAGGTCCATCAGCTGATTATGTAGTTCTCTGCCCTCCCACAAGGACCCTTGCAAAAGCAATCTTCTACCTGGTTTTTCTCCTCATATTCTTGTATTCTGAGTTTTAGATCTTATTGCTAATGGGCTCTCTCCTAGTCTTGGACATCAATGTCTCCTCACTTTGTTTTCTGCCCCTCCTCCTTGATTCTTCCTTTCCATCTTCTTGCAGGCTTCTTTCCCACCTCCCTTTGTATCTCAGGGACCTACCACCAGTTCTTTCTCCCCTCCAGCTCCCATTCACTCACTCTCAACTCATAAACTCTTCCTTGATTAAGCAGACCTATGCCTCAAACTAATGCTACTGTGGATTATTGCCAAATATCATTCTCAGACTCCATGCTGGGCTTTCGATTCTTTTTTTTTTTTGTAATTTATTTATTTTTATTTGTTTATTATTTTTGGCCGCGTTGGGTCTTCGTTGCTGCGCGCGGGCTTTTCTCTAGTTGCAGCGAGTGGGGCTACTCTTTGTTGCGGTGCACGGGCTTCTCATTGCGGTGGCTTCTCTTGTTGCAGAGCATGGGCTCTAGGCACACGGGCTTCAGTAGTTGTGGCTCACGGGCTTAGTTGCTCCGCGGTATGTGAGATCTTCCTGGACCAGGGCTCGAACCCGTGTCCCCTGCATTGGCAGGCGGATTCTTAACCACTGTGCCACCAGGGAAGCCCCTGGGCTTTCAATTCTTATATGCTGCTGACTTCTAGATGTCTCTCCTAGGGACTTCAAATTCAACATGTCCAAAACTGTGTCCATTACCTTTTCTTATAAACCTCCAATGGCTCCTGTATTTCCACAGTAAATGTTTTTTTCCATCCGCCCAGTCACCTATACCAGAAACCTTGAGGCCATCCTTAACATCTCCCTTTCATTTGCCAGGTCTCTGAGGTCTGTCAAGTCAATCTTTAAATTGTCTACTGAAAGTGCTCTGTCTTCTCCACTCCTATTATCTTTGACCTGCTTTAGGCATATATCATTTCTCTCCTGAAATACTGCAAAAACCATCCAAATGGTTTACCTTCTGGTTTATTCTCTATACTACCCCTAGTAGGAAGAATCACATCAAAGGGTACAATTTAGTGTGATCAATATCTCTGGGAGACACGAACACCCCACTAAACTAGAAGTGGCTTTGATAGACTCTCAGTGACTTGGTAATATAAATCCCCTGACCCAGTCCTGGCTACTTCACAGAATCCTACAATTTCTATGCTGAGAATGACAACAAGAGTGGAAAAAACAGCAGGACAGTAGCTGCCGCCTCCACCTTCCTACAACAATCCCCAACATTTATGGCACGCTGACTATAAACTGGGCCCAACTCAAAATTTATGTGCATCTTATTTAAGCTATGCAGTCATCTGAAAGTAACCTTCCATGTAGCAGTGGATTAAAAAAAATGCATATCCTTTTAACAGGAGTCTCTTTGGGACCCACTCTCACTGGGAGATGCAGTATTGGTAGGATTGTAAATCAGGTGCCCTGCCCTCCCCTGGCAAGGATGATTATTTAACTCAAGCAAGGCCAATGTACTTTCTATGGGGTCTTTAAATCTTTTTGTTTTTTTGTGTTTTTTGGCGGTACGCGGGCCTCTCACTGCTGTGGCCTCTCCCGTTGCGGAGCACAGGCTCCGGACGCGCAGGCTCAGCGGCCATGGCTCACGGGCCCAGCCGCTCCGCGGCATGTGGGATCTTCCCGGAGCAGGGCACGAACCCACGTCCCCTGCATCAGCAGGCGGACTCTCAACCACTGCGCCACCAGGGAAGCCCGGGACTTTAAATCTTAAAGGATGACATAAGGATGGAGGAAAGTTGAAGGCTCGTTTGTTTTCTTGGTGGCACCTGAGTGTGGTAGTTCAGTAGTCTTTTCCACCAGACCATAAATGCCATGCTGATTCCTGTCCCGATGCAAGTTCTGTTTCCAAGCCTGGCTTTCCAGCCTCTTCCCGTTTGTCCATTCTGTGAGCTGCCTAAATATCTTGGAGTGAATCCTTCCTGATATTTCATCCTCCTCTTTCTCCTCCTCTTCCTTCCTTAAATTAGCTAAAGTGGGTTTCAATTGCCTGCAACCGAATGGGGAGTTAATGGCAGAATCTGGACTAAAAAGGTATTTCAGGGCTTCCCTGGTGGTGCAGTGGTTGAGAGTCTGCCTGCTGATGCAGGGGACACGGGTTCGTGCCGCGGTCTGGGAAGATCGCACATGCCGCGGAGCGGCTGGGCCCGTGAGCCATGGCCGCTGAGCCTGCGCGTCCGGAGCCTGTGCTCCGCAACGGGAGAGGCCCCAACAGTGAGAGGCCCGCGTACCGCAAAAAAAAAAAAAAAAAAAAAAGATATTTCATCATTCCTCGTTTGGTATTCTTTATAGCACAGTGATTCAAGAATGATTCCTCAGCCCAGAGTTTGAATATTTGTATCTACTATGTATTTATCTGTGTGATGTTGGATAAGTCACTTAATCTCTTTCTGCCTCAGTTTTCTCACCTATGAAAAGGGGATAATTGTAGCGTGTACCCTGTAGGTTTGTGGTATAGACTCTATTGCTAAATACTGCATCTGTAAAGTATAAAAGTACAGTACCTGGTACCTGGTAAGAGAGAAATGTTAGTAATTACTATTGTTGTTTCCCATGCACCCACTTGTCACTTAAGCATACTGTTGTTGTTTTATTTAGTTTGTTTTTCCAACCCTGGTAAAAAATATTTTAATTGCATTATCCAAGTTTTTCTCAGTTAAGGAAGTCTAATTTATATAGCCAGACTTCTCTCTCAGCTAGGATGGATGCTTATGTCTTGGTAGCTGACACTTCATTCTCTTTTTACTCTGAAAAAAATTATTAAAAAGGACTGTTACTTTCTTCTTTTTTTCCCCTAACCAATGAAATGGACATCAAAGTACAGAGTGTTTGACAAGAGGACCAGTTGGTTCCATTCAAGGGCACGTTATGAATTGTTCATTTTTGACAGAGGGAACAATTCATTACATTTTGTTTATGTAGCACCTCCTGAAGGTCCATTTCTAAGTGGTTCACAAAAGGCTTGTTCTCACTGGAACACAGTTGTCCTTCAGGGTTCCCAGGGACTGAAGATCATGTGTGCAAATAAAATAAACTCACCCTGAAGGCCAGTAATTTAGATTAATAAAGAGCTATGTTTATACAACTCCGTTACCAAAATTCTACATGCAAGTTGAACCCAATTTTCTCAGGCTGCACAACCATTTCTAAACAAGACTGGATGAAGAATGGCTAGCTTGCTGGTACACAAAAGAAGGGGAAAGTCTTTTCATAGTCCTGGCACCCGAGAGATGATCTCTGTGACCCCTCTTTCTCAGGAGACCATTCAGAAGTTGAAACAGCATGAATCTGGAAGATTCTGTAAGAATTAACTCAGACCCCTCCATCCATCCCGTCATCCTCCCATCCTTCCATCATCCATTCATTCATGCGCTTGTTTAAATGTCTCTCTCTCAGGTACATGTGAGTTCTATACCAACTCTTTTGCTTATATCTAGCTTCTCCAATAGGAGAACCAGGCAGGGAGATAGCATACCCAGGGGTGAAAGATACCTATATTATAAAACACCCAGCACCTTTGATCTGGATCCTCAGAACAATCATGTGAGACAGGTAGCACTTAGTTTAATTCTGTTTTCTAAAAGATTGGAGACCTGGAACAGTTGTAAGACTTGACCAAAAGAAAGGAAGCTCGCATTTATTTGGTACCTATTATGTACCAGACATGATGTGAAAGCTTTTCATGTTCGTAATTTTATTGCATTGTCTAGAGAACACTGTGAAGTATGTGTGTGTGTGTGTGCCCATTTGACACAGAAGCGGAGGCACAGAAAAGATACAGAATTGCTGATGTCACTATGAAGTGAGAGGCTGAAGAACCTATGGTCTTCCTATGGCCTCATGCTGCCTCCCTAGAGACCCCCTAGGGTCAAGGCCTCTACCCTCCACCAACCCTAGTCCCTCTGTGACTTCCTGGCTTTCTTCCCCTTTTCTTCCAAAGTTTCAATAAGAAGGGTCAGAAAGGAAAACCACAGCATCAACACAAATAGCTGAGGAAGGGCTGGGGTGGGAGAAGGGTCCGTGGGAGTGCGTGTCCATATGAAGATAACATTTTCCACCAGGGCCTGGGAGCCCAGGGAACGTATGCTCCCCCTGGGCTGCCTTTCCCGCTGACATTTCCTGACCAGTGGTCGATAAGCCTTTCCCTCCTCGTTTATATCCTGACTCACCAATGATGGAGCTTTCTGTTCTGAGAGGTCTTCTCAAACTCCTCCTAAAAACTGTTCTCTTTTGACTCCTGTACTGGCTCTCAGCATTCCCTTTCCTTTCTGGGTACTTGCCTCTCTTGGCTTTAGTCCCCATCTTTAGGTGACCCCAGATCTGTACCTCCGGCCCAGACCTGTGTCTTGAGTGCCACCCCTCCCTAATGGAGGTGCCTGAAGACTCTCTGCGTCTGGAGGTTCCCACCAAAATACCCTGCTCTTGCATCCTCTATTCCAGACTGCAGCAGTTCTCTACATCTAGGGTCTTCTAGTCAAAGTGGATTAAGGTAGTTATCAATTCACTTATTCCACAGCCTTCTTTTTTTTTTTTAGAGTACCTACTTGAGTATTAGGCAATGTGCTAAGTACTGGCACACGAAACACGAAACAAAGCCCTAATGTTCATAAAGCTTGCAGTCTACAACGGTATATAGTGTGCGTGTGGCTGGCCTTCAGGTGGAATCCATCAGATTCTCTTTGCATGATGCTTATGCTTCCATTTTAACTCTGCTTTCTTCTGCCTGTGGTATGGTGTGTTGCACACATTTATCACCCCCTTCAGAGTCTGAGCCCCCAGAGACTGTCTTGTTCATCCCTGTGGCCCCCCCCCGTTCCAGCCAGCTAGTATAGCACACAGTGGGTGCTCGATAAGTGTTGCTTGACTAAGTGAATGAATATTATACAGGTCAAGGTATGGGTGAGTAGAAAACCCGTCCCTTCTTAACTGCTGGAGTAAAAGAACCCGCCCCCTCACTAACTAGTACTACTAGTACTACTAGTACTACTAGTAGTAGTGCTTTAATCTTCGGTGTGCTTTAAACACGCTGCGTATTTGAAACCAGTCGCTCGAAGGAACGGAAGAAATGGTCACGTATTTTAAGAGTTTATCCTCATGCTAGGCGCTGTCTCAACGTGCTGTGTAATCTAATTTCATCTTCCCATAGTCCCTAGGAGGTAGTATTATCATCCTTTAGAGATAAATATACTAAAGCTGAGAGAGGTTAAGGTATAACCGAAGGTCATATAACTAGCAGGTAGCAGAGCTGGAGCCTGAACTATCGCCCGTCTTAATCCCATGCTTGTGTGTTTTCAGAGTCACCCCACAAGATTTCCGGTTCATTAAAAGCTGAAGTTTGCATCTGGTTAGGAATTCAATCATCATGTCACTTTATGTCATTCAATTTTGTATCATCCCAGGTACTTTAAAACCCTTGAACTGTCATTGCAAAGGAAATTGCAAACCTGTTAGACACGAGTTTTTTATCTCTGTATTTTCGCGTGTTCAGGAAACAAGTTTCCCGAGGAATGAGGCAGACTTTTCAGCTCTTTCTGGCGGAACTGTGTGTTCAGCAGGGTGGTGCTGATCTGTCAGTATCCACGGGATGTCAGTTCTCTCCACAAGCCCCGATCTGTCTGTGGCTACCATCAATAAAGCCCTTTAAGCAGATCTGTACATTTGGGGGCCGGCTGGCGAGGCACGTGCCATGAAGCACCCCTTCCCCAATAATCACACTCTTGTAAGCTGCATTGAATGAGAGTCTTTCTCCCAGGAGAAGTATATGTTTGTTTGTTGGCATGGTCCTAATGACTTAAAGAAAAATGCCGGAAACCGGTACCACACTCTTCCCTGAAAGGAACATTGGCCCTTTGTTCAAGAAATGCATTTGCAGAGCGGCTTCTGAGTAAGTCCTTGGAATTCCTCATGGTTTATATGTCTTTGTAAGCTCCTGGCATTGAAGAACCGAGGGTTTTCTTTTGCTTTTTTTCTCCCCAATGAATCCAACATTGTATTGAACACTCTCTCACTCAATTTTGATAAAGCCAACGACTCACAAAGCCAACTTGAGTGGAAAGATCAGGAACACGAGTAGAATTCGCTATCGTTGCAGGCTGTGTAGTGTTAAAATGTTCGAAATGTGGGTATTGAGGCCTGAGCCCCAATATGTTCTTGCATTCCCTTTGTTCAGGAATGGCATCGGATTCGTTTTAGTAACTGCAATGCTACTCAGATGTACAGTGTTTAAAAATACTTTCCATGGCTCCTGTACACAGTCTACCTTTTGATGTTCTCAACGGGTCCATGGGCTGATGTTGAGAGAAGCAGCGTGGTGAAGCTTAGGGAGCGTAGCGTCTACGGTCAATGGAGGTGGTATAAACCTGGCTTCCTTGACTTCTCTCTGTGAAAGAGGAAGAGTTCTTGATTTCTCTGACCCTCACTTTCCTCTATCTACAAAAAGTGGAAAATATAGCTATTTATCCTATATTAAAAACCTTTATTTTTTCTTGGCTACACTGTGCTTGTGGGATCTTAGTTCCCCAACCAGGGATTGATCCCATGCCCCCTGCAGTGGAAGGGGGTGGTTCTAACCATTGGACCGCCAGGGGAGTCTCTATCCTACGTGGCTGTGATGACGAGTGTTGCCTAACACATCACACCAGAGGTGTTCAACAGATATCCACCTTCTACCTCCTTCTCCAGCTTTGAAAGGACCCTGAGTGGCAAAGAAGTTAATAGACAAGATGTATTATTTTACTAGGGCTGCTGTAACAAGGTACCATGGACTGGGTGGCTAAGAAAGCAAAACATGTTTTCTTCACAGCTCTGCAGGTAGAAGTCCAAGATCAAGGCGTCGGCAGGGTTGGTTTCTTCTGAGGCCCCTCTCCTTGGCTTGCAGATGGCCATCTTTTCCCTCTGTCCTCACGTGGTTTCCCCTCTATGTACGTCTGTGTCCTAAACTCCTTTAAGGACAGCAGTCTTAGTGGATTAGGGGCCACCCTAATCATTTTAATTACCTCTTTTAAGACCCCATCTCCAAATATGGTTGCATTCTAAGGTACTAGGGGTTAGGAATTCAACATATGAATGGCAGGGGGATGAAATTCAGCCCATAACACAGGAGGATTCTGACTGGCACCAGTGCAAACACATGGCTGATTCTGTGTATAAAAGAGCAATTAATTCCCTCTCGTTCTCCCTTCTCCAGATTCCCTGAGTGAGCAGCAGGCACGCTGACCCTTGACTGTTCTTCCTCGGTTTTCTTTTGGCTTAAGTCCCATCCTAAGTCTCATTACCTCAACTAGATACAAAGCCCCTTGAGGCCAGAGTGTTTCTGCCACATTATGGCTCATGTTTCACCATCGTGGGTACGCGAGAAATGCTAAGTCTGTTCGTTTCGTTTGCCACGTATCCTGGAATATGCAACGTTGTATGCCTACAGTATAGCTGGCTTCCCAGTAAAAGTTCATGCATTCTTCCAAGCAAGCATGTACTGAGCGTGAGTAATACAGTCTTTGCTCTAGAGGGTTTCATAGTCTACTAGGGAAGACAGGCTAATAAACATCATTTCAGATTTATAAACATAATTTCATTGAAGTGTGACAGAGGTAGAGAGAGAGATACAGGAGCTTGTATGGGAGGGGGTTGGAGTTTGGGAGGAGAGGCAGGTGGCCTAGGTAGGAGAGCACGCTAGAGTCTTGCTACTGAAATCATGCTCCACAGATCGGCATTATGACATCACCTGGGAACTTTTACAAATGCAGAATCTGAGGCTCAGACCCAGGCTATGGAATCAGAATCTGCTCTGTTTCTGGACTTGCAATTCAGGCATCGAAAACTAAAGTACCCACAAGGGATGGAATATAAATGAGTACAATAAGCGAGTGTAAGAAAAATCCTATAGCTCTTAGTCTGTATTTTATTTCCCCCACTTCTCCTAGAGCTAAGATGTGGCAGAGACTGACGGCAACAAAAAGTAAGTGCTACCTCTTCCATGCTCGAGTTATTGTCAGAGATGGTTTTCCAGATGGAATTTATATTTCCCTGCCCGCCTAGCATCTAGTGGGGCCATGTGACTAGTTCTGACCAATGAGGTGTGTGGGAAGTGATATATGTCCCATCTGTGCCTGAGCTTTTAAGAAGCAGATTGGTTTTTTCCTACTCTCTCTCTCTCTCTCCTCGTTTTCTGGATGAATGTCAAATACCAAAGCCAGAGGGAGTGGCAGAATCACAAGATGGAAGGAGCTTGGGTCCTTAATCACCACCTAGAGGAAAGCCATCATCATCAACTGTTACGAGACCATGAAATAAACTTTTATTGCATTAAGTCATGGATATTTGGGGGTTCGTTAATTATAGCAGCTAGTGTTACCCTAATACACATGGACAGGATATTTACTACAAGGACAACAGCAACATAATCACAATAACAAATGGTATTGACATTGAGTGTTGGTGAGGCAGTAGGGAGTGGTGGGGACTGTGGTGAACTGGAGCCTGCTTGCCCTGTATAAGGAGGAATGCTTCATCAGTTCTACCTGATTTCTGTCTTGTATAAATATAGGCTCAGTGTGGTCAGAACTTCCAATTTTAAAATTCAGGCTCACTTAAAAAAAAAAAACTAGGTTCCAAATAAAACATATCTCTGGGATCAATCTGTCCCATTGGTAGTCAGACTGCATACTATGTACTAATTGGTAGATATCAACTAGACCACCTCTCCCATGTGCCAGCACTGGTCATTTTGCAGATGAGGAAGCTATGAGGGTTTCTGGAATAAGGCATTGTTTCTGGTAAGCGCACATGAAACGCTGCTTTATGATTGATCAAAATGGAGGATTGACATTGATGTTCAGGCCTCCAGGGCTGTAGTAAGATTACTGTTACTACCACTGCTACTATCCTTAGTACCGGTATTTATACAGCTGCTGCTGCTATAATTTAACTGGTATTATTGCTTTGTCCTTCCACAGCCATTTTTTTCCTTTCATTTAACCCTTTCAACACTCTGTGTGGTATGATCAGTGCCCCCATTTTACCAGAGAAATAAATGAGGCCCAGAGAAGTGACTTGCTGAAGGTCCCTTAGCTCATAGTTCCAGAGTCAAGTCTATTTTTTTTCCTCTCCCGTTGCGGAGCACAGGCTCCGGATGCGCAGGCTCAGCGGCCATGGCTCACGGGCCCAGCCGCTCCGCGGCATGTGGGATCTTCCCGGACCGGGGCACGAACCCGTGTCCCCTGCATCGGCAGGCGGACTCTCAACCACTGCGCCACCAGGGAAGCCCCGGAGTCAAGTCTTTTGAGCTTCGCCACTTGAGCCTGAGGAACATCCTAGGCCACCTTACCGTGTCCAGCAAAGGCACAGTGAACACATCAGGGATGCTTAGGTTCAGAATGTTATAGTGAAGAAAGTCACCTTGACCTGTTAGCCTGGTGGCAGGCTCCATTCTTTATTTGAAGGAGACTTTGTGGAGTGTGGGAAGGAGGAATGTGGGGTGAGGGAAAGGAGAATCAGTTATTTCCCCCTTTGCCCTTCATGTGGGGAGAGGAGCATGGTACCCAGCATCTAGGCTGGTGGGGGTTATACTCCCTCTCTGTTGCTTAGCAGAAAATCAGATGCTTTTTAGGGGACCCTGAGCATATCTGAAGCATTGGTTCCTACGGCTGGATCCTTGTCACTTTTTGTCACCTTACCCCTTTGAGACTTGGTTTCCTCAACTATAGAATGAAGATACTATTACGGTACCCATGGTGGAACCTAATTACAGGCTCAAGGAGATAGTAGATGGTGAGGGCTGTGCTAGGCATAGAGTAGGTCCACAGTAAATGTTAGTCCAATGAGCCAGCAGTTCTGAAGGCATTTTGTAGATGGACTTGAATGAGCTGTATACAGACGAGCAATAATAATTCTCCATGGGCTAGGGCATCTGCCAGCTCGCCCATGAATCTGTCCCCAGACTACCAGGTCTGGGCGGTGGATGCATTTCTGGATGGCCAGAGGCCGGCTTTGCAAAGAGCAGCAAACAACACCATCTATTCACAGTCTCACGGGCTCCTCCTGCCAGAGCCCACGAGGGGTTTGGATTCAGAAAGCTATTGAAGGGAAGCCACAAAGACACGTTTTCTCCCCTGTGGCCTGGAGAGAAGACAGAGCGGCCAAGGCACAAGAAGAGGGTTGTTTTGCATCAGCCGGCAGCCGGCAAATTCCGTCAAAGCAGCTGAAGGAGAGAAGTCGTCAAAACACCCAGGACAAACAGGAGCCCTGGTGCAGGCAGGAGATAAAAGATTGGGAGGGCGGCCGCCCAGGCACACAGGCCTCCTTCACGGAGCCCTGGCAGCCACGCTCTTGCCATTGTTTGGACCCGTGGGCTGTGATGATGGAGGCTTTCTTCTTTTTCTCCTTAAAGAAAGAATTTATGTCAGAGGAAAGAGAGTTTGTGTTGCGTGAACAGTGCCTGCCAAATGAAAATCTTTGGTTCTTAAAATAGCGAGGCACAAATTCAAAGTGGCCCTTTGTCCCTGGTGGTGGAGAAGATGGGCGGGCGTGGGGTGGGTGAGGGCCTCCATTTCAGATCTGACTCCCCCTTCTTGGCTTTGCTGGACCGCTGAGGTTCTTGCTGCTGTTATAAAACGTTTCTGCTGTTATAAAACGGAGGCCAATGGCTTCAGTGGCCGTCTCTGCTCTAATCCAGGCTCTGCTCCCTTCCCCTGAGGCTGTAGCCCCCGTATCTCTGTGGGTGCCTTCTTGCCTGCCCTGCTTTTGTCTACATGGTCCCTTTGGCCCCAAATGCCCTTCTACCTTCACCTGGCGCGTCCCATGGGTATTGCAATTTAAACATATGCACAGTGACTCTTGGCATCTTACACCTCCATGCCCTGCATCTGAAGCACCCCCTGAGTTTTGACTCTGGGGAGGATAAAGGAGACAGCCCAGGTTAGCGGAGAGGGGGCTAAGGAACAAGGGGGTGTACCTTAAGTCTGAATGTGCATATTACCCTATAATCTTCCATATCAAGGAAGTGAGGAGAGGGCCGATGAGAATTGCAGAGGGAGGAACTAACAACTTCTTCCCAAGGAACTCCTCAGAAATGATGACCTTGTTCCCATCGTTTCTCCTCCTAGGCTGACCGGCAGTGTTGGTTTGGATGGGATCTGTGCAGAGGTGATGCTATTCACATCAGCTCAGTCCCATTGCTTTTCAACAAGCTTTTATTGAAGGCACACTATGTGCACATCACCATCAACTGATGAGGAAATGCAAGCTGCTGACACTCTTTAGAAGAATTGGAGGTGTTGTCAGCCTCACAGACCCATAAGCAGGATCTCAGCCCCGAAAGACTGAGGCTGACCCAACTCACAAGACAGGCAGGTAGAACCACAGTGACTGCCCACTGAGGGATAGTGAGAGTGCTTTTTTCCCAGGGTGCAGGGAGTTTGGGTACCCTGTCCATGCTCTGGTCCATGGAGAGCCAAGGCCCTCAGAGGGTGTGTTGGAGGCATGGTGGCTAAGCAGGGGCTCACCCAGGAGATAGTAGATGGTGAGGGCTGTGGACCTACTGTATGCCTAGCACAGCCCTCACCATCTACTATCACCATAAAAAAATTATTTTTTAATTTTTTAATTTTATTTTTTTTGGCCATGCTGAGCAGCTTACAGGATCTTAGTTCCCTGATCAGGGATTGTACCCAGGCCCTCAGCAGTGAAAGCGCAGAGTCCTAACCACTGGACCACCAGGCCAGGGAAGTCCCCAGGCTGTTTTAGAATTCAGAAAGAGCATTTTTTTTCCTTAAAAAAATTTTGTTTTGAGCATTTTAAAAACTACAATTTTTTTTTTTTTTTCCTAAAGGAGGATAAACTACAAGTTGTAATTTCAGGGTAGACATTTACAGCATCCTCTTTGGCTTCAGCAGGTAGAGGAGGCTAGGGAGGGCAGTACAGGTCCAGGACCTAACTCATGACAGGGAAGGGCATTTTGCAGTTTGGTCAGAAGGCAGCCGGTCATTCTATATGGTTAAAGCATAGTGTAGGTGGTGAGGGATGACTTAAATCAAAGTGCCTGGAGCTTCGTCGGTGATGAATACATCAGAGTTCCTTTCCTTTCTTCCCTTTTGCCTAAGACTCACCTGAAACTCTCCTGGCAAATCACACTCCCTGTCAGTCTGGTGTTGTTTTAGTATATGACCTTTCGTTAAAGCTTTTGTTATTTTCACATCTAATATTTTAAATTATAATCAAGTACAGTTGGTTAAAAAATTTGACCAGTGTAAAATATACTATCCTTTTCCCCAGAAACAACTGCGATTAAATTTTTCTTAGCTGTTTTTCAGGAAGTTTTATGTATATATAAGTGTGTGTATGTTTTCTTTCCAAATGCAATCATATTATAAATACTCCTCTGTTCCCCTGTGCTTCATTGACTAAAATAACAAAGAGCTCTTTACTATCAGCATATAGAACTCCGCCTCATTCTTTTTTAACAGCTGCCTTGCTTTCTGTAATTTATTTAGTCCATTATTTTCAGTAATTTTCAATTAAATGCACTGCATCAATGAAAATCAATATATATATATATACTTACATATATATCTGCACAAAAAATTTCAGAAAATATAGTTACTGGGTTGAATGGTACTGTGGATTATCCTTTTTGGAGAACTATTGCTAAATTGTCCTACAAGGATAGTGCCTCTAGCAATGAATAGCAGTTTTTGACATACTCATCAACACTGGGTACTATCAGATTTTTAAAATATTCCCTGGTATGATGTGAAAACTGGTATCTCATTGTTTTTTTTTTTTTTTTTTTGCTGTACGCGGGCCTCTCACTGTTGTGGCCTCTCCCGTTGCGGAGCACAGGCTCCGGACGCGCAGGCTCAGCGGCCATGGCTCACGGGCCCAGCCGCTCCGCGGCATGTGAGATCTTCCCGGACCGGGGCACAAACCCTTGTCCCCTGCATCGGCAGGCGGACTCTCAACCACTGCGCCACCAGGGAAGCTCTATCTCATTGTTTTAACGAGCATTTTTTTATGCATGAGTGAGGTTGAGTATTGTTTTATGTGTATTAACCATTCCAATTAATTTTTTTCTAAAGTGATTTCAACTCTTTTTCTATTGGGTTTTATATCTAGTAGTTTTTATTGATTTTTTTTTTTTTTGTGGTACGCAGGCCTCTCACTGCTGTGGCCTCTCCCGTTGCGGAGCACAGGCTCCGGACGCGCAAGCTCAGCGGCCATGGCTCACGGGTGCAGCCGCTCCGTGGCATGTGGGATCTTCCCGGACCAGGGCATGAACCCGTGTCCCCTGCATCGGCAGGCGGACTCTCAACCACTGCGCCACCAGGGAAGCCCCTTTATTGATTTTTAATCATACATTGTGGTGGGCAGCCTTTAAGATGATCTGCGCCTCCTCATCTTCATGCCCTTGTGTGATCCACTTCTCCTGAGTCTAGGCTGGACTTTTTGACTCACTTGCCATGAACACAGCCCAGCAAAAGTGATGGGATCTCACTTCTGATGTTAGGTTATGAAAAGACTAAGGCTTCTCTCTTGGGTGCTCTTTTTCACTCACTGGCATACTTTCTACCTCTTTCTGGATTGGAGCCCAGCAGCCATGTAAAGAAGTCCAGGTGGTCCTGAAGGAGAGGTCATGGGCAGAGGCCATGGAAAATGAGAAGCAACATGGGGGAAAACTCTGGCACCCAGCTGACAGCAAGCACCAATTGCCCCTCATGTGAGGGCGCCATGTTGGAAGAGGGTCCTGCAGCCCCAGTCAAGCCTTCAGATGATAGCAGCCCCACCTGGCAGTTTGAATGCAGACTCATACGAGACCCTGAGCCAGGCCCATCCAGCTAAGGGGCTCCCAAACTCCTGACCCACAGAAGCTGTGAGATAATTAATGCTTGTTTTAAGCCACTAAGTTTGGGGCAATTTGTCAAACAGCAATAAATTAATAATACCTACGTATTTCCAATATTTCCCCAGAAAACTATGGTTTTGTTTTTATTCACAATGATTTTTGTGGTGCAGGAATTTGAAATTTTATGAAGTCATATTGATCGACCTGTTCACCTCTAACTTCTAGTATACCTGATGAAATTAAGGTGATAATTTTCTAATTTGATAAAAGTTTCTTAATTAACATTTATTATTGAAGTATAGTTAATTTACAATGTTATATTAGGTGTACAGCATAGTGATTCAATATTTTTATACTTTATACTTCTTTTAAAGTTATAAAATATTGATTATATTCCCTCTGCTGTACATTACATCCTTGTATCTATTTTATACTTAGTAGTTTATACCTGTTAATCTCCTTCCCCCATCTTGCCTCTGCCCCCACCCCTCTCCCAACTGGTAACCACTAGTTTATTCTCTGTATTTTTTTTTTTTTTTTTTTTTTTTGCGGTATGCGGGCCTCTCACTGCTGTGGCCTCTCCCGTTGCGGAGCACAGGCTCCGGATACGCAGGCTCAGCAGCCATGGCTCACGGGCCCAGCCGCTCCACAGCATGTGGGATCCTCCCGGACCGGGGCACGAACCTGTGTCCCCTGCATCGGCAGGCGGACTCTCAACCACTGCGCTACCAGGGAAGCCCCTATTCTCTGTATTTTTAATTATAGAAAACTATTGAGAAAAATTGCTTGATATATGTTACCGATAGAAAAATTTAAAGATGTATCATAGTTTCTTTTTTTTTTGATGTATTTCACCATAGGGGAGATCAATTTTGTATAGTTTTGCGTCCTCCTTTTTTCAGTCAGTAATTATACTTGCTACCACTTACTATGTTTTGAGCACAGGTCAGACGCTGTGTTAATTTTTTTAAATATGCATTTCTTTTAGCCCTTACAAAGACTCTATGGGACAGACACGATTATTATTATTATTTTAGAGATTAGGGAACTGACACTCAGAGAGGATAGTTTGTTCGAGATTTAGTTTTAGTAGGTGAGCCAGAATATTAATGCAGGTCTGTTTGATTCCAGGACATTTATGGATTGAATTGTGTTCATATATCCTCCCCACCCCTTCCCAAATTCACATGCTGAAGTCCTCAGAATGTGACTGTATTCAGAGATGGGGCTTCTAAAGAGGTAATTAAGGTTAAAGGGAGGCATTGGGGTGGGTCCTAATCCAGTGTGACTGCTGCCCTTGTAAGAAAATGAGATTAGGACACAGAGCGAAGACTGTGTGGAGACACAGAGAGAGGATGGCCATCTATAAGACAAGAAAAGAGGTCTCAAAAGAAAACCCTGCCAGCACCTTGATATCAGACTTTCAGAAGTGTTAAGAAGTTGCCTCCAGAATTGTGAGAAAGTAAATTTCTATTGTTTAAGCTACCCAGTCTGCAGTATTTGTTTGGCAGCCCTGGAAAACTAATACAAGGGCTGAAGTGCTTAACTCTTAGGGTATATTGCCTCTTAACATTTACATTATTTCAGAAGCATTTAAAAAAATTTTGATGTCCTTAAAATTCTTTGAAACTGTTATTTTAATCACTAGGTAATATTCCTTCAAATAGGTCTGCCAGAGTTAATTTGACTCTCCTCTCTAGTTGGACATCTGGGTGGTTTTGAATTTTTAATAATGGTGTAATGAATGTCTGTATTATGGAAATCTTCTCATTTCTCTTCTAGTTTTTTAGAAGGAGAATTACTTGGTCCAAGAGTATAAACATTTTTTAGGACTCCCTAGTGTAAATTAAGTAAACACATGCAGTACATTTCCCCAAATAAACAATATCAAAGAGACTTTCTTCAAATCAAGACACAGTATAGTCAATGCAAGCTATGAATGTTTATCAGGAAGAGAAAAGATTAGGTTCTTTTGTTTATATTTGCAATTGTAATCTCTTTGATACAGTATTGGAGAATCCAGGAAAGTAAGGGAAGTCAAACAGATCTGAAGTCAGTCCCTGACGTTCTCTTATTCTCTGTGTGGCCTTAGACAAGTGAATTAGTAGCCCTAGATCTCAGGTTCCTCATAATATTGTTATGATGATTAAACAAGTAGATGAATATAAATGCTTAGCACAATTCATATATACTCATTTAAAAAAAAGAGAGTAAATGCATCTTGCCAGGGTAAAGACCTACCTAAAGTTACTAATACTCCCAGGATATGGATGGTGAGATTTTGCATCCAGACTGAAATAAAAGTCCTTACTTTATTTATTTAAAAATATATATACATGGGCTTCCCTGGTGGTGCAGTGGTTGAGAGTCTGCCTGTCGATGCAGGGGGCGCAGGTTCGTGCCCCGGTCCGGGAAGATCCCACATGCCGCGGAGTGGCTGGGCCCGTGAGCCATGGCCGCTGAGCCTGCGCGTCCGGAGCCTGTGCTCCGCAACGGGAGAGGCCACAACAGTGAGAGGCCCGCGTAACACACACAAAAAATACATTACGTAGCAGGGCTTTTATTTATTTATTTAATTTTTATTTTATGTTGGAGTGTAGTTGATTTACAATGTTGTGTTAGTTTCAGGTGTACAGCAAAGTGACTCATTTATACATATACATATATCTATTATTTTACAGGTTCTTTTCCCATATAGGTTATTACAGAGTATGGTGTAGAGTCCCCTGTGCTATATAGTAGGTCCTTGTTGATTATCTATTTTATATGTAGTAGTGTATATATGTTAATTCCAACCTCCTGACTTATCCTCCCCCGCACCTTTACTCTTTGGTAACCATAAGTTTGTAAAACCCCTTACTTTAAATCCATAAATAGGATTTATTTTGAGATTGGCACTATGCTAGATAATTTTATATTTAGTATTTTTTATATAATCCTCACAAATTTTGCGAATTGGTATTATCTTCATTTAACAGATGAGGAAACCAAGTCTCAGAGAGGCTAAATAACCTGCCTTAGGGTCACACGGTCACTAAATGACCTAGGCGGGATTTGAACCTGGTTCTGTCCAATTCCACACCCCATGTTCTTTTCCTTCTTTACATTGCTTCATCCAATTAAGACAACATCCATTAGTGCAACATATCTACATATTATATGTAAAGGTATATTCTAAATTTATTATTTATACTTCAGCTCTTTTATTTTACATTTTGCCCAGATTTCCCCTTTCACACAGAATCTCACTTTGTTCATCAGGCTGAGGTTGAAGAAGTCAGGCAGAAGTTAGGATGATTTAAATTTTGTGCTCAGAAGACTCTAGAATAGCTAGCTAGTTAGCTAGAATAGTTAGTTATTTCTTCCTATCTCTTCCCCCGAACCCTCTTTGGAAAATAAAAGGATTGCAACCTGACCCTCTCTCTTGCTCTTTGATTCTCATTGCATTCTTTTTGGATTAAGGGTGTCCGATTTCCTTGGGAGAAATAAAATATGGCCATCTAAGTGACAAGAGTACAAGCCCCTCAGTAAACTCCTTAATGGGAGTGTTTATGAGATGTATTTTCAGCTCATTGAGCTTTTTATTTCACTAAAATTCTTTCATCCACCCAAGCAGGTGAAGAAAATGGGAAAATGATGGCAGAGAAAAGAAGAGCTTTAGGGAACTTGAAAAGAAAGAGAAAAACCAAAAGAAGCTGTCCCACATTTGTTTACTTCTAAGGTCTAACAAGCCATCAAACCAGTGACAAAAGGGCAAATATTCTTATCCCTGATTAGCAGTGTGCATGTAAAACAGGTCAGTTACCGAGAGAAATGGCCACTTTATTTAGCCATTCATTTCATCATTCATTTATACATCACTGTTCATTTATTCATTCAATAGTTTGAGTATCTATATTAGAAGTCCTGCCTTTAACGTGAGGAGGACCTATATTTGACCAGTTAATCAAAAAGATTTTTAAGGAGGGGAATTATTTAAAAAAATACATGTACTATTAAAACTTTTTGTTTTTCCTTAAAACTCATGTCTGTATATTCATCCACCCATCTTCTGATATAATCATTTGTGTATTGTTTTTCATCTTTCTTGGAACAAAAACACAAAAACACAAAGACACCCAACATCACCCAGTTTTTAGTTCTATTTTCTCTAAAATAGATGAGGAGCTTAAAGAAACTTTTGACGCAATTTGATTTCACACCTCTAACTTTTTACAATCCTTTCCCTTCCAAATGTTATGGTTGGTTAGCTCATAATTAATTTAACAAAAAATTTTTTAAACCGACAGGACTTTATCAAATTTTTCTAAAGAATTCAACAAAGGTTTCATGGAAACAATATTTTTTTTTTATACTCAGATTATTTTTTTATACTGAGATTATATACTCAGGTTTACAGATTATTTAATTAAATGACACCCCTATGATGTTAGCTGATATTATTTTGATATTAGCTTAACTTTACTACAGGTACTGTGTTCAGTACTTGGCCTAAATTCATTTAATAATCGTTACAGCCAGCGTGTAATATTATTATCCCCACTTCCCAGGGGAGAAAATGACATGAACTGGTTTGAGAAAAGCATACTGATGACTCTTGGTGAGTATATAACTTAATGGATGGGTTCAGAAGTGTGTGATGTAACAACACATAGCCTACTAGCTGTAGCCCTTGTTGGGTAGGAAAACTCTAAGGTATTTTCTACACAAACTCCCGGAGTTGCCCAGGGGTATGGAGCCCCAGTTGTCCAGGGCAGCAACTTGCTTGATAATATACCTTTATCGGCTGCCTTCCTTTCTCACGTCCTCATTCTCCTGTTGGTACTTCCTAGTCAGGCCCAGCTACATAATTTGCAGGGTCCAATGCAAACTGAAATTGCAGGGCTCCTTGTTGAAAAGTTATTATGAGTTTCAAGATGCTGACAGCACAGCATTAAACCAAGCACAGGACCCTTCTGAAACAGGCCCTGAGTGAGTGCACAGGTTGTGCGCCTATGAAGCTGGGGCTGGGACTGGTATTCCCTCCCAGAGAAACTACTTGTACTTTCCCTGCCTTGGCCTTTGCATCTGGGGGAACCCAACCGACGTCACGGAGGTATTCCACAAATACCTCAAAATGAAGACAACTGCGTTTTTATTAATTAAATGCCTGAGCCGCCTTTATAATATTTTCCCTAACTTTTTGGCTATATGCCGTTTGTTTACCTTTACATGGCAATGGTTTTGTGATTTCTCTATGAGGAGAACAGAAAGATAATTCAGTCTTTCCTCTAACATGATTGCACAAAATTAAAAAAAAAAATTACTTAGGGGGAACTCCCTGGGGATGTGGGTTCGATCCCTGGTCAGGGAACAAAGATCCCACATGCCATGTGGCACGGCCAAAAAAAAATTATAGCTTAGGAAAGTTTCCGTTTTTCTTCATAGTCCCTTTTGAATAATGCCCTGTGAATTTTTAGGATTGTTATCAGATTTTGGGAAATCTTCATCAAGTTTCCTTCATACATGAATGAGAGCAATCAGATTTCAGGACATTTCTAGTGCACTGTCTAATCTTAAAGGTTTGTTAGTTTTCTAGCACAGCTGTAACAAACTACCATAAACTTAGTGACTTAAAACCATACAAATTTATTAAAGTTCTTAGGTCAAAGTCCAATACAGAGATTACTAGAGTAAAATCAAGGTGTCAGCAGGATTGCATTCGTTTTTTGAAGCTCTAGAGGAGAGTCCTCTTCCTTGCCTTTTCTAGCTTCTAGAGAGGCCACTCACATTCCCTGGCTGGTAACCCCCTTCCTCTGTCTTTAAAGCCCAAGATGTTCTGTGGTTGAATTTCTCTCTGATCTACTCTTCTGCCTTCTTCCATTTTTAAGAACCTGTGGGATTGGATTGGGCCCACCCAGATCATCCAGGATAATTACCCCATCTCAAGGTCTGTGCCCTTGATCACATCTGCAAAGACCCTTTTGCCATATAAGGTAACATATTCACGGGTTCCAGATTAGATTAGAAAGTAGGCATCTTTTGCTGGAAGGGAGACATTATTCTGCCTGCCACACTCTTTTCATTAATGACATTATTCACAGATTTGTCTTCCATTTCTTGTTTGGTGGTGGATTATGAGCTTTTATCTTTTTATCAATGTCAGTTATATCAGCAAGAAACAAATATTTTTTCAACGTGTTCAGGGGATTCAAATTCTTTTCTTTCTCTTAGTGAATTACTACTTTTGGTAAGGTCTGATTTTCTTTTTTTTTCCTGGCAATTTACTTCTTGAGGTCAGAATAATTTCTGTTGATTTTACCAATCTTCTATATTGCTTTTATTCCATATTCCATTTTTAAATTTTTTATGTTTTAAGTTGAAGTCTAGTTGATTTGCGATGCTGTGCCAGTCTCTGCTGTACAGCAAAGTGACTCAGTTATACACATAGAGACATTCTTTTTTTAATATTCTTTTTCATTATGGTTTATCCCAGGAGATTGGATATAGTTCCCTGTGCTATACAGTAGGACCTTGTTGTTTATCCATTCTGAATGTAATAGTTTGCATCTACCAACCCCAAATTCCCAGTCTATCCCTCTCCCTTTCCCCCTCCCACTTGGCAACCACGAGTCTGTTGTCTATGTCTCTGAGTCTGTTTCTGTTTTGTAGATACGTTCATTTGTGTCATATTTTAGATTCCACATATAGGTGATATCATGTGGTATTTGTCTTTCTCTTTCTGACTTACTTCACTTAGTATGATCATCTCTAGTTGCATTCATGTTGCTGCAAATGGCATTATTTTGTTCTTTTTTTTGTGGCTGAGTAGTATTTCCATGTTTTATCTGCACTTTCTCTCCACAACTTAATGTATAAAGATGACAAAAGCTGCCTTTATATGTATTCACATCAGGAGGCTTTCGTTTCTGTCTTATTTAATAGATATAAAATGTCTCTCCATTTTCCAGATTAAGTGACATTCCCCAAAGCTATTCTACAAATGTTGGCAACCCCAGCAATGTGATTGACATGAAGGAAAGTATAATAGGAGGGAAGCATTTCCTAAATGATTCAGTGAAAATATCTTATTTTTGCCAGTTTTACAATAACGTGTGAACTTGTGAGCACAGTGCTAGAGCTCCTGCCCAAGGCCTTCTTTACCTTGAGCTGGAAAGACGTGGCAAAGGAAGCCTAAGCTTAAACCAAGTCTTGAAAGACAAATGGAATTTAGCTAAGCATAGAAAGAAAGGAAAGATTGTCCAAGCAGAGGTCACGATTGGCTTCAGCACACAAGTGTGACAGGGCATGGAATGTTCTGGAAAATGTCAGCCATTCAGAGTGGCTGGAGGAGAAGGAGGAGAGGGAGAGGTAGAAGATTCAGCAGATGAGAGAGGCGTGAGGAACACCGTGGACTTTATCCTGAGGGCAGGGGAATCCCACCAAAGAGTTATAAACAGAGGTGATAGAAGTTTGGATCTATGTCTTAGGTTTACTTGGGGGCTGCCTTGAAGAGAGTTGGGTGGGAGGACAGAAGTGACCGCTTCAATCCTTTTGTTTCAAAGCATATTCATAGCTATATCCCACTAGACCAGGGCTATTCAGTAGAACTTCCTGTGATGAAGGGAATGTTCTCTGTCTATGCCATCCAACATGGCAGCGCCAGTTACATGTGGCTCTCGAGCGTTTGAAATGTGAGAAGTGTGGCTGAGTGACTAAATTTTTAATTTAACTTTAATTTTTAAAAATTTAAATAGTTACACACATGGCTGATGGCTACCATATGGAACAACACAACCCTAAACCCTCAGAGAAAGACTATGGGATACACAGGCTCATCAGTCTAAGCTTCATGAGAAATTTCAAATTTTAAAGACTCGTAGACTCTGAGCAGGAACTTAAGTGGTACAAGACATAGATGGATGCCAACTTAATGGAACTTATGATCAGGACAGGGCTTTGTGTTAAAAGGGATGAGTGGATACTAAGGAAATGCTCGGGATGTGCAAAAGATCCAAAAAAAAGCTGTGAGGATGGATATTCATTGCAACACGGGTTGTAAACAACATAAATATGCAAATGTACAAGACTGATTAAGAAAATGCATCCATACAATGGAATAGATCCCATCTATGCAATGGACTGATATAAATAATGCAAAAGCACATTTATTTTAATAGAAAGATGTTTATGAGATAACACTTAGTGGAAAAAGCATATTGTAAAATGGTTATAAAATTTTTAAGGAAAATATGCTTAGGGAAAGATCTGAAAGTACATGCATAAAATACATATACCCAGAGCGGTTATAGCTGAGTTTTAGGCCATTGCTTCATTTCTGTCGTCCTTTTTTTTTTTTGCCTCATCAATATTATCACATATTTTTCTGCAAGGAGTGTTTATTGCTTTTATAATTAGAAAAATAAGAAAACAATAACTTATTTTAAGACTCTTATAGGAGTGAAATAGGTAGCAACATCTATTATGGTTCAGTGTAGATACCCTAGTAGGTGAGGGATGAAGTAGGCAGAAAAGCCTTCTCATCAAAGATGAACTTTGAAAGAAAAGGAGGAAGGTAGGGGCAAAAGAAGGGAACAAACATTCCTTGAGCACTTACTCTGTGCTCAAGAGTAACTGCTCACTCACTCTGTGTTTGTATATGTTATGTCTTTTAACTCCCTCCATGAACAGATAAGGTAGGTACCATCATCATCTCATCTTACAGGTGAGGAAATCGAGACTCTGTTAGGTTAAATGACCCTGTAAGTGAAACCGAAACTCTTTTTTTTTCTTTTTAACATCTTTATTGGAGTAAAATTGCTTTACAATGGTGTGTTAGTTTCTGCTGTATAACAAAGTGAATCAGCTATATGTACACATATATCCCCATATCCCCTCCCTCTTGCATCTCCCTCCCACCCTCTAGGTGGTCAAAAGCACCGAGCTGATCTCCCTGTGCGATGCAGCTGCTTCCCACTAGCTATCTACCTTACATTTGGTAGTGTATATATGTCAGTGCTACTCTTGAAGAGAGAAGACTGGGCATTTGAGGCATGGCTTCAGTGCTTACTAGCTGCTGCTAGCTTTTGTTACCGGGTGAATTTCATAACGTGCGAGTTCTCATTCATATATAGGTTTGTGTAATGACTGTGTTTGTGTAATGTCTGTACAGTGACTAGACCAGGAGCTCCTGGGGCAGGGATTACGTGTGTTGCGGTCACTGTATCTACAGTGTTCAACAAAGAACCTGGCACACAACAGGCTCTCAATGAATACATTAGACTGAATGAAGGGATATCAGGCATCATTAATTTCTGACCTTTTTACCTCCTAGAGTGTTGGGAGAAACTCAAATGAGATAATAGGCCTGACAGGACTCTGAAAACTGTAGAATCATGTACCTAGGTCAAGGGTTGATTTTTGAAGATTTTCCTTTATTGGCTTTTTTTTTTTTTTTTTCCCCAAAAGCCAAATGAACTTGGAACTGCTGCTGATACTCCTGCAAAGGAGATTTAATCTAGAGATTCTTGGAAGGTATCAGGAAAACACAAAGCATTAATTTGTTCTTAAATTGAGGTCTTAAGAGATGTTTTGATTGTTTTTAGGGACATCAGAGCTTATTAATGTATATTTTAAAAAATGTTTCTGAAACATCTCTTATTTTAACCAAACTATGAAATAAGTTGAGACATGGGAGGTGAAATCTATGTTATTAGTTGCATAATCACTTATCATCAGCTCCTAACACATATATTAGGAAATGTTGATTTTTCTATTTCTGTGGTCAAATAGAAGGAGACAGATTGTCCTCTTGCAGAACTGGGTGAGGGTGAAAGTACAATTGGATACATGCTGGGTTCCCACAGGATGTTGTTGATCAAATTGCTAATCACATTCTGAAAAGGCTTAGTTTTATTTTTTCCTGTTGTAGTAGCAAGAACATCACCTTTGTGTCAGGTGGACTTGGTTTGAACACCACTTGCACTTTTCAGCTGTATGACTTTGGATACGGTCAGTAGGCTTCTTGCCTACTGACAGCCTTGGTTTCTGCAATTTGTAAAATAGGAACAATCATGCTGATCTTGCAGGACTGTTAGGAGGTGTTAAATGAAATCATGTGTCCAGCTTGTCTGGCAGAGTGCTTGACTCAAAGTAACCCTTAATGTAAATTATCTTCCTTGTCTACTTTCCAAATTTACAGTTGGCAATGAACAGACTTTTCCAAACAGAAACTTGTTCTTTTGAGTATCAGTATATGAAAGTATGGAAGTGAAGTGATTTTATGGGTCAAAAAATGGCTTCTGTATTTGCGGCTGGGGTCTTCAGACCATAGATTAGATTCTGTAGTTTTGTACAACAGAAAAAACCCAGTTAAGTTTCAGGATCGTGGAGTAGCAGAGCAACAAAGGACATTGCTTCAGAAAACTGAACATGGTGAGGAGAAGTGACCTACCCAAGGTCTCATGGCTAGTGGCATGCATGGTTGAGTTCACAGTACATCTAGGGAAGCAGGTTTAAAATTGTGTGGGGCATTACCTAGTCCTTAGGGAAAAAAAGCTGCCTAGAATGAATTCAGGTTCATAGTTATGTGTCTGAACCCGTGGGAAAATAAAACCCTTCCGATTCTTAGGTGTTTAGATTAGTGATCAGTAAGCTTATACACCCCTCCCTCCATGTGTATGGGCAATGCAAAATCAGACTTTAGAGAGTTAGGGAGGGCAAGATTTCCAAAACCAAAGAGACCAGGGAGACAGGCCGGCTGCTGTTCTGAGAAATCTGGGTTGCTGTCCATTTCCAAGAAATCATTCTGGAACCAGTGGACAGGTAGGGCACTGGTTTTTCAACTCATCCATCCATCCATTAATTAATTAATTAATTCACTCACTGAGCCCAGGCAATGATACTTTGTTAAGTGTGAAAGTTACAGAGATGAACAAAACACATCCCTTCTCTAGGAAGGTCACAGGCCACTCTTCTGAATCCGTCTTCCTTTCTTGGAACCCTTCCCGGGTCTCTTACCCTGAACTTTGGGAGGAGCCTCTTGCTGAGGCTTCACTGCACACCTCTTGTGAGGACCGATCTCACCACAGAGCTGGAGGACAGTCCTCTGGCTCTTCCCTTCATTTGTCCGGTTACCTGGATGTGACCAGGTCTATAGATGCCGTTTCTTTTCTCATCCTTGCTTCTACTCTTATCTCTGCACCACCTAAGCAGGGCTCAGCACCTTTCTTCACTCTGTCCCACCCCCAAATAAACTCCATCCTTATTGAGTTTTTTAACGTTTAGCTGACTATTGCATTGTGGACGTGAAGGGGGAGGTTAGGTTACATTGCACATCCCCCCAAATTATTTGTTACAGTTCTTTCACTAGTCAATGCTCCTGTCCATAAAATCTCTTCCCTTGGCTACGTACTCTGAGTCTCTTTCTCTCTCTTCTGCCTCATTCATCTTCCCCACACACCATAGCTCCCCAGGCCCTTTTCCTGTCATCTCATCTCCAATTTGCAACTTCACCATTTTTGATTGTGTCACACACTTCTGGGACAAGGTAGTAGGGATTGGAAAGAAATACTTTTTTTTCTTGTCTAAAAATAAGTGTATTTTCCTGTTCCACAGATGGGTCACCTTGGGCAAGAGAGGAGAAACCATTTACAAAACGCTGAGCATCTACTTCAGCACCTTTCCCCTCTGTCCCCAGAGCACCCTATGCTACCTCTGGGATGTCATTCATCCACCGTTCTGTAATTGTCTGTTGGTTTACTTATCTGTAATTGACTCTTAGTGGTTATAGTTTTAGAGGCTGTGAGGAATGGGTGTGAAGTGGCCCAGGCTGGGGAGTCCCTTACAGGCAGGAAGTCATTCCCTCTGAGTGCTTAAAAGATGCAGATGGTAACTGTTTCCCCAGGTGGCTGCCTGTTCTCCTGGAGAACAAAGACTCTCTCATGGTCTCTGTGAAGGGTGAAGAGGAAGGAGAAATGCTCATGTTAAGCCCTTGAAGTCCAGGCTCTGGAAACTCCCTTCAATGTGCAATTAAGAGATGTATAGGGGGGGCTACAGAGTTCCATAAACAGGGACCAATCTCTTTGGGTCAGCCATCAAGAGTCCCATCCTTCAGGGCTTCTCATACCCAAGTATGATTTTCCTGAGGGGCAGAATCTGGTTCAGGGAGTAGTTCAGAGCCTGTGGCTCTTTGTTGCTACCCCTTGGAGGGTAATAAGAGTGGGAAGCATTAAGAAAGATGGAATATTAAAAGTTGGAAGGAATCTTTAAGATCTTTTGAAATGATTCAATTATGTATTTGATAAAAATTTATGGAGTGCTTGCTATGTGCCAGGGACTCTTCTAAGCACATGGGAAAGGGAGACTGATAGGACCAAGAGGAAGAGAATTTGGGGGAAGTTATAAGGAAGACCCTGAATTCAACTGTATTTATATATTAGAAGGGTGGGGGAGTTAAGTTTACTTAAGTCTCAGAGCTCCTAAGGGACATCTCAGTTACAGTCTTTATAGTACTTTCACTTTACATACTGGTTTCACATTCAGCCACAAAAACAAACAAACAAAAGTGTTAGGTCCATATGGCAAAGATTTATTTTCTCATATTGCAAGTAAGTAAACTGAAGTTTTATAAAAAATAAAATGTATATAGCAGGGCTGCCCTGGTGGCGCAGTGGTTGAGAGTCCGCCTGCTGATGCAGGGGACACGGGTTCGTGCCCCAGTCCGGGAAGATCCCATATGCCGGGGAGCGGCTGGGCCTGTGGGCCATGGCCGCTGAGCCTGCGCGTCCAGAGCCTGTGTTCCGCAACGGGAGAGGCCACAGCGGTGAGAGGCCCGCGTACCACAAAAAAAAAAAAATGTATATAGCAAGTCCTAGAGCAAGCATTTAAAAAATCTCAAAAATATGATGAAAAATTATTAAAGAAATGAAAATGCTATGTTAAAAATACTTAATGAAAAATGAAGCAGTAAAGGAGGAATAGATGAATAAAATAGACACAAGACATATAGAAAACAAAGTAAAATGTCAGATGTAAATCCAAAATATCAATAATATAAAATATGAATAGATTAAGCAATCTAATCAAAAGGCAGAGATTGTCACACTGGGTTAACCACATCCAAATAATATGCTGTCTACAAGAGGTACACTTTGGATTCAAAGACACAAATAGATTGAAAGTAAAAGAATGGAAAAAAGATATATCATGCACACAGTGACAGCAAGAAAGCTCAAGTGTTAATCAGACAAAATAGACTTAAAAATGTTACTGGAGATATAGAGGAATATTTCATAATTAAAAAAGTGTTGATTTATCAGAAACATGTAACAGTTATAAACATATAACATCTAACAAGAAAGCACGAAAATACATGAAGCATAAACGGACAGAAATGAAAAAAATAGATAATTCAAAAAAAATAGTTGGGGCATTCAATACCTCACTTCATAATGGATGGAACAAGTAGGCAGAAGACCAACAAAGAAACATAAGAAATGAACAGCACAATAAACAATAATACTTGACAAACATCTATAGAACACTCCACCCAACAACAGCACAATATACATTCTTCTCAAGTGCAGGATAGGCCATATGGTAGGCCATTTAAAAACAAACACTTCAATAAATTTAAGATGATAGAAATAATGCAAAGTATGTTCTTCAACCACAATGGAATAAAGTTAGAAATAAATAAAGGAAAGAAATTTGAGAAACTTACAAATATGTGGAAAGTAAACAACAGATTCCTAAAACAACCAATGGATGAAAAGGAAATCAAAAAGAAGTTAGAAAATACTTTGAATGAACTAAAACAAATACACAACATATCAAGTTTATGGGATACAGCTAAAGCAGTGCATAGAGGGAAATTTATAGCTGTAAATCCCTATGTTAAAAAAGGAAGATTTCAGATCAATCATCTAGCCTTCCCACATTAAGACACTGGAAAAAGAAGAACAAAGTAAAACTAAAAGAAGCAGAAGGAAGGAAATAATACAGATTAGAGTGGAAATTAGAGAATAGAAAAATAGAGAATATCAAGTGAAAGCAAAAGCTGGTTCTTTGAAAACATTAAGAAAATGGACAAATCTTTAGCTGGATCAAACAGGAAGAGTGAAGACTCAAATTATGAGAATCAGAAGTGAAAGAGGGGACATTACTTCTGATCTTATAGAACTAAGAAGTATTGGGCTTCCCTGGTGGTGCAGTGGTTTGAGAGTCCACCTGCCGATGCAGGGGACACGGGTTCGTGCCCCGGTCTGGGAAGATCCCACATGCCGCCGAGCAGCTGGGCCCGTGAGCCATGGCCACTGAGCCTGCGTGTCTGGAGCCTGTGCTCCGCAACAGGAGAGGCCACAACAGAGAGAGAGGCCCGTGTACCACACACACAAAAAATAATAAAAGAAGTATTCTATGGCAATAAATTAGACAAATTGGATGAAATGGACAAATTCCTAGAAAGACAAAAACTACCAAAACTGACTCCAGAAGAAATAGACAATCTGAATAGACCTATAACAAATAGAAATTAAATGTGTGATCAAAAAACAAACAAACAACAAAAATAAACCCACAACTCAGTAAACTAAGATAGACAACCCATTAAAAAATAAGCAAAGGACTTGAATAGACATTTCTTCAAAGAAGCTATACAAATGGCCAAAAGCACATGAAAAGATGTTCAGCATTGTTAGTCACTAAGGAAATGAAAGGAAAACCACAACAAAGTACCACTTTGCGATCACTAGGATGGCTGTAACAACAACAAAAAGGTAAACAAATGTTGGTGAGTATGTGAAGAAATTCAAATTTTCACACACAAGCTGATGGGAATATAAAAGGTCCAGCTACTATGGAAGACAGTTTGGTGGTTGCTCAAGAAGTTAGACATAGCATTATCATATGACCCCTGAAATCCCACTCCTAGGGATACAGCTAGGTATACAGGCATACCTTGTTCTATTGTGCTTTTACAATAGCATCAACAGAACAAAAATATTTAAGAATGAATTTAATAAAAGATGTGCAAAGTTGATTCTCTGAAAACTACAAAACATTTTTTATTGGCTTATAACATTATATGTGTTTCATATGCACAACATTGTATTTTGACTTCTGTAGACACTGCCAGCATGCTTAACAGCAAAAATTTAGTTTCCATCCATCACCACATTGTCGACATTCTAACCATTTTGCCCCTCTCCCTCCCTTCCCCTACTGTGGGAACCACTACTATATATATGTACCTATATGTCTATTTTTGTTTGGTTTTGCTCATTTATTTTGTTAAAAAAATTTTTTTATATTCCACATATGAGTACTACTCAGCTGTAAAAAAAAAGAAATCTTGCCATCTGCAAACAATATGGGTGGACCTTGAGGCCATTATGCTAAGTGAAATAAGTCAGATGGAGAAAGACAAATAATGTATGGTTTTATTTAAGACAATGCTGTTGCATACATAATAGACTACAGTATAGTATAAATGTGGCATACAAAACATTTTTGAAAGAGATTAAGAAAATCTAAATAAGTGGGAAAATATCTCATGTTCACAGATTGGAAGACATAATACTGCTAAGAGAGCAATGCTCCCTAACTTGATCTACAGATTAAATACACTCCCTATCAGAACCTCAGCTGGTCTTCTTTGTGGCAGCTGACAAGCTGATCTGAAAATTCGTATGGAATTTCAAGGGCTCTTGAATTACAAAAACAATCTTGGAAAACAAGAACAAAGTTGGAGGGCTCACAATTCCTCATTTCAAAACTTACTAAAAAGCATCAGTAGTCACAACAGTGTGGAACAGGCATCAATACAGACATACAGGTCAATGCTATTGCATTGAGAGTCCAGAAATAAGCCCGTGTGTCTATGATCAATGGATTTTCAACGAGGGTGCCCAGATCATTCAATGGGGGGAAAAACAGTCTGTTATAGGAAAGCTGAAGAGCCACATGCAAAAGAATGAAATTAAACCCTTACCCCCCACACACCATACACAAAACTTAACTCAAAGTGACTTAAAGATCTAAATGTAAGAGCTAAAATTATAAAGCTTGTAGAAGAAAATGTAGGGATACATTTGTGTGACCTCTGATTTGGCAATGGGTTCTTAGATATGACATTGAAAGCATGAGCAAGAAAAAAAAAATAGATAAATGGGGATTTATCAAAATTAAAAACTTCTGTACTTCAAAGGATACTATCAAGAAAGTGCAAAGACAAGCCACATAGATAAATATTTGGATAAAATATTTGCAAATCATATAGTTGATAAGGCACTTGTATCTAGAGTATAGAAGGAACTCTTAGCACAATTAAAAAAAGGAAAAAAGACAAGTAACCCAATTCCTGGCCTCCATTCCCTGAGAGCACCTCCATAGATCAGTAGTTAGGTGCCAAACCAGAAGCCTGCCCCTCAGGCTGAAGCTCCAGGACAAGGAAATAAGCCTCTTTCACAGAAAGACTGGGTGTGCGTTTCAGTCTATCTGCGCCGTACCCTAGGGGTCTGTCATAGTCCCATGGAACCCAAGATTGCAAGCCTCCACTTGTCTCCAGAGCCAGGTTTGATCAGGGGGTGTCCCTGGGTGGCAGCCACAAAAACCGGAGCACCAGAGGTGTAGAAAAGCTCCCCTCCAGGAGATATTGGTGCTCTGGAAGCGGGCAGAGGGAGGGCACAAAGGTGATGCCCACCAGCCAGCAGACCCCTAGATGTGTGTTAATTAGATGCCTGTCTCTCAGGCCAGTGCTTTACGATTAGCAATGAGCCTCATTCAAGTCAAGTCTTGAATCCACACACAAACTCTTTAAGAGATCTTTCTCAGATTGCTACAGTCTTGAGGGTGTTGTGGACAGGAGCCCTGTTGGTTTTCACAGCTAGATGTTTTTGGGGCTCATCATCTCTCAGTTGTAGGTCTAAAAAGTTGGGGTGCCCAATGTGGGGTTCAAAACCTTCACTCTTCAGGGAGAAGCTCCAGGTTTTGAGTTATCTTCCCGATTGTGGGTCGCAATGCTGGGGATGGGGTTTACGGCAGTTCTGTGTCCCCAGCCTCCCTTAGCTGCTTCTTTTGTTTGCCTGATGCATAGTAGTTGCTCAGACAGTTTTTAGGCTTTTTTTCAGAGGAAGTTGTTTCATATGTAGCTGCAGATTTGGTGTGTTCCTGGAAGGAGGTGAGCCCAGAATCTTCTTTCGTCATCATCTTGAACTGGCTCTGAAGTGTTTTAAGTAGAGAAATAAAATAGGCCAATGCCTCTGAAGACTGTGGTGAGTCACAGAGGATGGATCTGTGGTGAGCAGAGGTGAGAAGGGGTGGTGTACGTCCAGCTATGGGGCTTTGGTAGGATGTCCTGAACTAGGTCAGTAGGTCAGTAGATTAAAGGAGAACAAACACATAGAGTAGTGAAATAATTAAGATTTGGTAATTGAGTGAAAGTAGGTGATGTCTTGGTAGGTGATGATGACTTTGTCTGAGATTAGAAACATAGGAGGATGGACAAATGTAATGATCTTGAGAAGCCTGTGGTATATCAAACTGGAGGTGTCAAGTGGAGGACAGACTATAGAACATAGGCCGAGATGTTGCTGCTAGAGATGCAGACTTAGAAGACATCTGCATAGAGATGGTTGTTAAAATGACGAGAGCAGATTCTATGACCAAGCAGAGTGCCTATGGATAGAAGAAAAGTATGCTGAGGACTTAATTCAAGTATTCAAAAAGTGGAAAGAGGAGAAGGCCATAAATAATAATGGAAAGAAATGGCTAGTAGCAGATGGGGAGTATTGAAGCCGAATCCAGCTTTGTTCCGCAACACTGAATTAAACCTTGGAGACAGAGTTTTGGGTGAATTAGAAAGAATAGGTTTATTGCTTTGCCAGGCAAAGGGGGCCACAGTGGACTAATGCCCTCAAACCTGTGTGTTCCAACCTGGAGTGGGTAGTGAGGAGTGTTATAGTAATGGTTCAAAGGGGTGTGATCAGCTTGTGGACATTCTTCTGATTGGTTGGTGGGGAGGTAAGTGGGAGTCGGCATCATCAACCTTCTGGTTCCAACTGGTCTGGTGTCTGTGTGCTCGTGGGCAGCTGACAGTTAACTTATCCCCACCTGGTGAGGGTTTCAGTATCTGCAAAACAGCTCAAAGGTGGTGTTATGTGTATCCTTGAGGGGGAACCAGGACCCTGCCCCAAGGCTGCACTATTGTTTCTTGACTGTTCCTCCCTGGTCTCTGCATCCCCTCCCTTCCCTGATTAGCAACGGTTTGAACCTGCTAGTTGGAATTCAGGGAAGGTCATGGAGGCTCAGTGAAGCCTATTCCCTGTAATCAAGAAATAGGGGACACAGAAAGGCTTTTGTGCCCAGGAGCCCCAGGGTCCTGCTCGGTATCAGTATCACACAAGGGAAAGAGAGTTTCAGAAGAGCTGTGCGTAGTCAACAGTCCAATGCAGCAGAAAGTCCAGTTAGAATAGGACTGAAAAGTGTTCATGGTTTTGGCAATATTGTGGCCACTGGAGACCTTCCGAGGAGCAGTTCCAGTGGAGTGGAGGCGGGGAGAGGGAGACTGTAGTAGCCTGGCAAGGGAATGGGAGGTGAGAAGTTGGCCCACAAGTGAAGAATGCTATTTCTAGAGCTTTCTAGAAGAAAAGTAGAGTAGAAACAGAGTAGCAGTTGGAGGGAAATGTTAGATCCAGAGTGCTTTACATTTTAGTATGGAATGCACTTTATTCTCTTTATAGGCTCATGGGGAGAGCCCATAGGGAATGGAGGACCCGGAAGACCGATGATGGGAGCCAGAAAGAAGGGGAGGAACAGAAACCATGAGGGGTGCAGGCGGAGGGGCGGCCATGCAGAGGAGGGTCCCCACCTCCTATCTGTGCTAGGCTGAGTAATGGCCCACAAATGTCTAGTCCCAGTGCCCAGAACCTGTGGATGTTTACCTTCTATGGCAAAAGGAGGTAATTTGCAGATGTGATTAAATTAAATGGATCTTAAAATAGGGAGATTATCCTGGATATTCTGGGTGGGCCTTACATGTAATCACAAGTATCCTTTTAAGGAGGCCAAGGGAGATTTGACTATAGAAGAAGAGAAGGCAGTTGTGTCCATGTAAGCAGTGATTTGGTGACGTGGCCATAAACCAATGAATGCTGGTGCCACCAGAAGCCAGACGAGCCAAGGAATTGACTCTTTCTTGGATCCTCCGGAGGAAAATAGCTCTACTGATATCTTGATTTTAGCCCTGTAAAGACTCATTTTGGACTTCTGATCTCTGAAACTGTATAAAAATAAATCTGTGTCGTTTTTTAGCCACTACGTTTGTGATACTTTTCACAGCAGTAATAGGAAATGAATATGTCTGATACTGGAGGTGGGAGAAGATAGAGGAATACAAATAGTAAATTTGGGGGAAGGGCGGTCAGGGACTTCTGTCACGTGTACCCAGTGGCCTCAATTCATTGCTGGGTTAGGAAGCCAGGTTATATGCTAGGCTGGCGAGGGCTGGATAGGGAAGTAGAAGAGAAAGGTCTTAGAAGTAAACAGCAGAGGCTGCTGAACTCGCCAAACGGGAGGAAGTGCCTAGTGCCCTTGATTCTTGGAAAGTTTCCGGTGTTGATGGTAACACCTTTGAAGTCCAGTGGTGGAGTTGTGGTGTTGCTTCACAGCTCGGCGATTTTCTCTGACTGTGAGCGGTCACCCCAACAAAGGAGCCACTTAATTCAATCGAGAAAGCGACTGTGAGTTTGACTCGGGTTTGGGGTTTTGCCAGGTTGTGGGAATGTGTGGGAATGGGGCGGTGGGAAGACAGGGGTTCCTGGCGACCCTCCTGATTCTGAGTGGGGAGCAGGGGAGGCAGCTCCCGAAGGTACTTACGGGTCGGGTTTAAATTAAGGAGGCGGAGAAGGAAGAGTGAACGTCCAGTGGAAAGGCTAAAGGGAAATACGGTGCCAGGGCAACAGCGGAAACGTGTGAGGGAGAACAGAGTAGTGGGTGGAGGGACAGAGACTCCGACGGCGCAAACCAGTGGGACTGAGAAAACAGAAGCTGCCACCGATAGGGCTCGTGCCTGGCGAGGTGAACAGACCGCCTCAGGGGAAAGAGGCGGCTCGGATTCGCAGCTTGTCCTAAGGCTCCAGGTGGTAATGCGGGGTCAGGCGTCGGGATAGGCATGGTGGAAATCTCTCACGGCAAGTCTGTTGTGGTGAATCGGGGACCACGGAAGTGAAGTGATGATAAAGACATGTCTAGCTGGAGGGTTCTGACTGTGGGATTTCCAGCCCCACTGTGCCTGCTTTTATAGGGTTCCAGGTTGGCTCAAAGCCCACTCTGCACTGGGTGGAGCTCAGAGCAGACCCTGGCCCCCTGTGTCCCAAGGCCAAATGCTTCAGGGTGCCTAGGTCCCACTGTGCCCAATGTCCTTTCCTCCTGAACAATTACAGACCCTCACCCATCGCTCCAGGCAGTTTTATGTCTCTATGCCTTTGCCTGTGCTATTTGTTCCTGTCAGAGTTGCCTTTGCCTACCATGTCTGCCTGGCGAATTCAAAACCTAGCTCCACTGCCGTCTCCTCCAGGAAGGCTTCCCTGATGCTCTCCACCCCCGGCTTCCGCGCCCCTCCTGAGAGGAGCTCACTCCCTCCTCTGCCAACCTATGCTTTGCAATTACTCAACCTATTACATGGGACTGCGGTCTTCCCTTTGCATTTTTTCCCTCCTTCACTAGACCTTAAGTTCACTGCGTCTTGCAATGCATTCTGCATTCCCACTACTCAGGAGAGAAGATTCACAAACAAACTGAAAGAGACATTGAGGGTTGCTTAAGTGAAGGAGTCCTTCTGGTCAGAGTGGTAATTGGGGATATGAGTTGATGGATGTGGAAGCCTCAAGCCTATTTTATTCCTTTTGGTTGAGTTACCTCCTTTCTCCAAAACAGTTGCTTAAAAACTCATCGTCCAAAGTAAAAAGTAGGTTTGCTCCACCAAAGACCAGCCCTAACTGTGAGGAAATGTCAGGTTTTGAGTGGACTCACTTCCGTGTCCTAATCCTCCACGATGCCCAAGCCAATTGGCGATTGGCCTCTTTACTTGCACCTCTGTCATTGGACTGCCGGCCTCGCTTCTTCACATCCCTCCTCTCTCCGAGATCCTGCCACCTGTTTTCCTAGGCATGAAAGAACTACAGTCTGGAGAGAGGCCTAAACGCTCTGTGAACCTCACATCAAATCACATAGTTTCAGAAAACCCAGATGCAGTTTGAAATTACAGTTAAGAGCCCATGGAAAATAAATGACACGAACAGCTGAAAAACCCCGCCCCTGCCCCCTTCAACTCCCCTCCCCCTGTTTTTTATGTCCCTCCCCTGCCCCCCCTTCAGCTCTTCAGAACAAAATTTGTTCACTGGGGACACGAAACCCGAGCCTTGCACAAGAGTGCACACCACAGAGCGGGGCGTTGATTTGGTCCATCCAGGGACGGCAGCTGCTGGAGGGGGCGGGGTGGGAGGAGTGAGACGCGCTTGAAGAGCCTCTGGACGTCCTCAGGAGAGTTGTTGTTGGAGGGTCCTTGGGGGCCGCCCCCTCCTGTTTTGCGCAATCTATCTTTAGAGAACTGCAAGTTCATTTCTCAGAAGGGCCCCAGAGCTGGAGAGGACTTCTAAACGGACAAACCACTTCCTGCAATCTTTAACTGAATTGGGGCTGGGGGGCTGTGTGTGTGTGTGCGTGTGACCACCGGAGGGGGGGGGTCCATTCAGACTCGTCCACCCTCATGTCTTTCCACAGCCCACCCCTGGCTCTGGGCCGAGAGAGATGGAGCAAAGAGGGGGCCCTAGGGCATGGATCAGATGTCATAGCGGAAAGTGCAGCCTTGCTTTCACTGGTCACGTAGGGGAATTTGAAAGGGGGACAGGTCCCTGTCTGGATACCCCATTTCAGGTTGAACCCTCCTGTGCTTTATCTCTGAGACCCTACTTTCTGCTCCCATGCACTCTCCCTTGGGCAGCGTTCAGAAGACAGTTCCAGAAATGAATGGCTTGAAGCCTGGTGGGTGTCAGCCCTGATCAGTAGGCAAAGATCCCAACGGTTGCTTCCCAGCAGCTTGGTGCATTGGAGAAAGAGCGACTTCAAGCATAAGCAGACCTGGCTTCCAATCTTGTCTCCACCGCTTAGCATCTGTGGGCCTTGGGCAGGTGTCAGCTTTTTGAACTTGGTACATTGCGATGAATACCAGTAACCACGCTGGCTTATTGTTGAGGTTTGCATGAGATAATATACGTGTATAATTCTCATGTCAGAGCTGGACGTATGCAATATGTTCAATAAATACCACTTCTAACTCCCTTAAAAATAGGAATAATAACGAAGGCTACTTTGGGGAGTTTGCTAAGTGCCAGGCCTTAGCGCTAAACATACATTGTCTCGCTTGATTACCGTGATGACTCTAGGAGGTGGTTATATTATTACTGCAGCTTTACGAGTCTCTAGATGGGCGGGAGCATGTCTCCATGGGACTCTGGCTCTAACGACAAAGCCCTGTGCTTTCCCTGTGTCTGTACTGCTGCTTAGCACGCCTTTCTGGATGCCTCTTCTTCAGGTGCCTGGAGCAACTCTCCTGTGGTCGAAAGCTTCCCACTTCTGCTCACACTGTTCTTCCTTCCCAGTCCCCAGCGCTTCCATAAAAGGTACCCCATCAGCCAGGTGACCGTGGACTGATGAGTTAGATCCGTGTTGGAGTCTGGGGAGTGAGGCCGCCAAATTCATAAAACAAATACGGGACACCCAGTTGGATTCAAATTCCAGATAAATAAATACTGTTGTGAGTAGATGTATGTCCTAAATACTGCATGGGACATACTTATGCTAAAAAAATTATTGTTGTTTATTTGAAATTCAAATGTCACTGGGGAACCCTCTCTGGGAGGAGATATTTGCTGGTGGAAGCCACACTGGTTTGGGGCAGAAGACCCCTGTGTGGTCAGGCCATTCAAGGTGGCTGTTCTCTTGCTCTCTGTGCATCCCTGCTCCACCAGGCCCTGCTTCACTCACGTGACTATCCAATCCTCTTAGTTATAGGGGTTGATCAGTAACTGTCTAGTCCTTGCCCCCTACCCCAGCGCTTGCCCCCTACCCCAGCTGCTGGTTTTCCCTAGTAACTGATGAGCCAACCTGACGTCAGGACCCCCCATAAATGGTAGCTTCCTTCTCCCCTGCGTAGTGAAAGCTGCTGCCGTGTCCTGCCTGCCGTCTGCTGTACGTGGTGGGGTGTCGCTCCAGGATTTTGCTTCAGACTTGTAAGATCCTCCTGTCCAAAACACTGTTGATGTTTCTGTCACTATCTCTGGGCCCTTTCTTTGGTCTCGTGGCCGGGCAGCTACCAGGCTGGCAGGCCTGCGGGGTGCAGCCCGACAACACCAGATCCAGTCTGGGCTCTTCCAGCAGCTCTCTGTTCTTAGGAGAGTCACCTTCTCTGCCTGAGCCTCAGCGTTATCATTTTTAAAAGGTGCGTAAGACTCTTTCCTTGCACTACGCTTTAGTGCAGTGTTCAGTGACTAAACGGTCATCTAACGTTGATTATTAAAATGTCAAGTCAGTGATTTCAATAGGCATTTTCAATGGAATGATCTGGGCCAAGTGGCGGAGACAGAAGGATTCATGAGACATCGTGACCCTGGCCTTTGGGTCATGATCTGGTCGGAGGATTGTAGACAGATGGTTGCAGATGAGTTTGCTCCGTGTGGTAATGAAGTGCTGGGAGGGGCTCGGGGCAGGCCTGCTCAGCTCTGCCTGAAGGGACTCAGGGAGAGGATCCCAAGAAGAAGATGCTCAATCTGGGTCTTGAATGAGGAGTATAATTTCACGGCCACCTGTTTTCTGTGAAACTCACTGTCTCCTTTTACACAGTCAAAAACTATACTTTTATTTGTTAACGATTTTGCAGCTTAATGAACCCTCCCAGTCGATTTGCATTCTGTGCTTCACATGTGCTACTCATTTAAGCCTTTAAGTATCACTGTTCCCATCTTACAGATGAGAAAGTGGAGGTTCACAGGGGTCAAGGAACTTGCCCAAATTACACAGGTGGTCAGCGGTGGAGTAAGAACCAGACCTGCAGTGGTTGAGAATCTGCCTGCCGGTGCAGGGGACACGGGTTCGAGCCCTGGTCCGGGAAGATCCCACATGCCACAGAGCAACTAAGCCTGTGTGCCACAACTACTGAGCCAGGGCTCTAGAGCCCGTGAGCCACAACTACTGAAGCCCGCGCGCCTAGAGCCCGTGCTACCTAGGAGTTCACTAAACTTTCCAGGCCAGCCTCAAAACCAGAGCCAAGAAGAAAGAGCAGAAAACATAAAACACACGTGGGAAAAGCAGCTGGGTGTTGTCTTGGAGGCCAAGCTGCATTTCAGAGCCAGCCTTAGAAATCGAGCATTCCCCAGACCCCCTTCCTCCAGTGTGGCAAGGTGGAGGCAGGCACTGGTGGTCTTTCTTGTGTAATGAAAGGTTATATGATGACACTGGTTATTTGATCACAAAGCTCCTCGATGGTTCCCACTGAGCCAGAACCTTGGCAATGCAGAGAATGGATCCAGTTTCAAACCTGACCTTTTCTGAGTACCAAATGCTGATGGAGAAAGGAGGTAGAATTGCTCCTCAAAGACAGTCCTCTCTGCAATTCAAAGTAAGGGCTGTCAGCTGAGGCATGGAGGGAGGCTAATACCAGGGAACTTCCAGGGTTTCCAAAGACGGGTACTTGCTATCCATCTTATACCAAGGGGGCTGCTACATAATGGTGATTGCTTTTGTCTTTGTCTTTTCTCATGTCATTCCCTCTCTTTTGGACACACACATATATGACAGAGGCACACACACACACATTAATATTTGAAACACCCACATCAAATCAGGGGAAATGTTTTTGACTTTACGGGCATGAAACAGTCATATCCCACATGTTACGCATGTAACCGTTTAACAGTATTTGCAAACGAATCGACAGTTTCTTAGCTCACTCATTCATTGAACTTGGGTTGGTTCATTCAACAGATATGTATCATAAGCACGTATATGTGCTATAATATGGTGGGCGCTGGAAGATGGGACTAGTCGTGGATGGAATTCAGATAATCCAACCCCAGGCAACAGTAGGGGCAGGTGGCATAGAAGATACTGACCCGTTGCAGCCACATATCCTGAGATTGAAACTGGACTCTGCTACTCCCTAGCGGTGTGTCCCTGGGTAATCCATTTAACCCTTTGACTCTCAGTTTTTTCATGTGTAACCTGGGGCTAATGAGAACTATTTTATCAGTTTTGTATGACAACATTTTGACTAATTACATGTTATCACTGTACCCATTTTATAGATGACAAATATGGCTCAGAGAGGACTACTGTTGGGCTCAAGTTTGCACACTCATGAGTAATAGAGCTGTGTTGAACCCTGCTCTTCAATTTCCAAGTGTAGTATTTTTTTTCCATTTCTCTTCATTTTTTTTAGCCCAAGTAATTAATCACTCCCTCTAAGCTATTCAGCAAAACACTTCTTTATTCTGGTATCATTATCAGCTATGAACAGACCCTCCTGGGTCGGCTTATGCTAAAGTTTTCAAGAGGACAAATGCTACCACAACAAGCTTCACTGTCTTTCGAGGCGAACACAGCCATTGCAGAGCATTAACTCTGTGCCGACCTCCGCCTGTGACTGATAAGAGCAATTTGATACCAAACAGTCTCTGGACTTGGGGGAGGGTCGGCCGGCTCCCACCCTCCCCCTATCATAGAGTGCCAGCTCCTAGAGTGTCCCAGTTTGGTCCTGCAGGTTTTTCTGTTTATGCAATACACCTCGTGAAACCATAAGCTCTTGGCTCTTTGCTGAAAGAACGATTCTAGCCGTCTTCAGCTATGTGTAGGTAATCCCAGATAGCTGGATCACTGCATCTGAAGATGGGAGAAAGCAGCCAGCGCTCACCGAGGACCCACTCCGCTTGTCTAGTCAGGCATGAAAGACCCTTTTCTAACCTGGCAACACAAACATTTGTTAATATTTCACCTTAGGTTCTGACCCCTTCCTCTCCCCTCCCGCAGGCTGGAAGCCTTGACCAGCGGATAGGAGAACGTGCCTCCATTTGGAGCTGATTCGTTTCACTGTACCTAGTCGGGAGCGGGGACAGAGCGCGTGTGCACGCGTGTGTGCGCACGCACGTGCATTATGGGGGTGAGCATATGGGGCGGCAGTTGAGAGGGTGGACGTCTCTCCCGCCCAGTTTAAACCAGGCCTTCACATTGCACAGTGCACTGGTACATACTTAGCATTAAATCTTCGGAGTCCAAGAGACTTCAGAGTCGTTTTCTGGTCCAACACTCTGATACTTGGGTCCCTCTTCCTAAAATCCTACCAACTGATTGAGCTGCAAAGGGTCCCATTTGGGTAGGTTTTAACAGTGGCTGTGGTTAGTCTGGGAAAAACAAAAGCTGTACCCATGTCCCAGTTGACATTTAGGTTTCCAGTAGAAATGTCTTGAATTTTAAGAAAAATTAATGTTCACTTTCATATATAACATAAATACATTCTTATATGGTAATATGGGAAAATATTACAGGTAAGATTGAAGTTCCCTTTGGGCTGTCTTCTTCCACTCCCGAACTTTTCTTAGAGGAAACCGTTATTAACATTTTGGTGCACATCCTTCTAGACCTTCATCTATGTCTTTGTAGACAAGTTTGAGCACCTTGGTAGGTACCTGACCTGGACCGATGCTCTGCGTAGCTCGGGGTCTAGTGAATTTTCTCTTCAGACTTGATAGATGTTTCCATTCTGGCGGCTGTCACGGAGCGGGGCAGAGAGGAAGAGTGGGCTCATGGGGAACCAAGAAGACAACCCCAGGCAGGTCACACCCCAATAGGAAAGTTTACAGAGTTTGCATTTTTGGTTTATAAGGACGTAAGTCATTGTGGATCGTCCTAATGGCAGTTTCACCCTCTTCCCCAAGTCTTTGTTGCATCAAGGATGACCCAGAATCCCAGAGTCTCATCTGTATTATTGGGGTTGCAGGAGAGTTTAGAAGCCGTTCATCACAGCCACTGAAATTTCAGAGATGGAGACACGGAGGAGAGTCTTTCTGAGCTTGGATAAGTCACTTTATTGTCTGTTTCAAATCATTTGTTAGGGGCGGTAATGATCGCGGCTCTGCTTGCCTCTTGAGGTCATGGAGGGTAACATGAAATAATAAAGGTGAAATCTCATAGTGGATACGTGCTGATTTAAGCGACAACTGTAGCATAGTGTTTAAAAACGTGAGCTCTGGAATCATATTTTTATCTGGAAAGCATGATTTAAGTCCTCTCGAGACGGAAATGTGTGAAGGGCCAATGACAATGATTCCAGCTCTGGACAGAAGGGGGCACTCTTGTACTTTCTCTAGACTGTCTTAACTAAGCGTCGGGAGGGGTCAAAGTCTTACTGTCCTGTTTAATTCTTGTCACTGTGGTGGGGGGTGGGGTGGGTTACATTGTGCCCATTCTCAGGGACTGGTCACTTCATGACTCCCCAAAATGCAAAGGGTCCAGGCTTGGGTTGATTTTTACCAGTAGTTTTTCCAGGACGGGTAGGAGCTGACCACCTGGCCCAGGTGGCATGGGAAGAATCCAGCACAGCAAACAGATGGTGCGAATAGCACCAGGGAATCAAATTGCCACCTGATTTCTGCATGATCTATGTGTGCCGGCACGTTGCACTGCAGTAGCGATATACTCCTGCCTTCCATCAGGAATGGAAGAGATGGTGTTGGACTACGTGTTTCAGGAGATAAATTTTTAAGACCCCAGCTGGCTTGGCAATGACAGCTAGTCCTAAGGATGCTGCTCTGGGGTGTGTGGGTGTGTCGTTATAGGAAACCAGCACTGAAGGAATGTCCCATTTAGCGTCATCTCCCATCTTGTCATGAATATCAGAAGCCCTGACAACAGGGATGAAAAATGGGTGAACATTTGGCATCTGGGGTTTCCAGAAAGTACAGCCAGAACTCTGTAGAATAGTACAAGGAATTCCCCAGTGTTAATAATTCTACCAACTTTGGTTAATTTCTCTCTGTCTCTCTCTCTCCCTTGTTCTCTCTCTCCTCTCTCCAATTGTTATATACATATATAATTATATATACAATTATATATAATTGTTTTCCTGAATTATTTGAGAGTAAGTTTTATACATGATGCCCTTAACCCCTAAATACCTCTGTGTATATTTTCTAAAAACAAACACATTCTTTCATATAACCATAGCATAATCATCAAGACTAGGAAATTAACATTAACACAGAACGATTACCTAACCTATAGACCTTATCCAGATTCACCAATTATCCTAATGACATGTTATATAGCAAAGTACTGCGTCATGCTTTGAATTTGTGCCTGTTGACCCTCCTCAGTCTTTGTCTTTCATGACAACGGCAATTTAGAAAAGTGCAGGTCAGATATTTTGTAGAATGTTCCTCAATTTGGGTTTCTCTAATGTCTTCTCATGATGAGATTCAGGTTATGCATTTTCAGCTGAGCTGTCATAAAAGTGATGCCTTTTTCCATGCATTATATAAGGAGGCACGCAGTGTCAATTTCTCCCATTACTGGTGGTGTTGACTTTGATTAAGGTTGTGTCTGCCTGGTTTCTCTACCATCTTTCTCATTAATTAGTAAGTATCTTGTCAGAAGATACCTGATTATGTAAACATACTCTTCATGCTTTAAGCCACTAGCTTTATTGCTCACTGATGATGCTTGCCTGACTTGATTATTATTATAATTGTTGCCAAATGGTGGTTTTCTAGTTCCATGATTCTTTCTACATTTGTTAGCTTTCGATGGTAAGGAAGAGACTTCCCTTCTGTATTTATTTACTTAAAAGGCTGGGCCACAGTGGTTCAAATCCTTGAACACAAGTAATATGAGATGGTAATCAGGTGCTGAAGTTGTGCTCGGTGGTTTGTAAAGAATGTTAACATCCATTTGTCCCATTTGCTCTTAAAAGCTCATCAGTGTAGGGGTTAATGGCGTCCTTCTATTACAAATGAGGAAACTGAGACTCCAGAGAGGCCCCTCAGTCGTCACACGTGTTGATGTGATGTCAATATTGTCAGGTCAGGATTTGGTTTTGTGAGCTCCCTGAGGATAGGGCAGGTATGTTAGTGACATTGAGATCTTCTGAACACTCAGAACAGAAGGTACTCAATACTGGTTGCTTATATGAGTAAGTGAGTGAATGAATAACAAAGCATTCTGCTTGCCCAAATCCCTCTGCTACCTTCTTGTGATTCGTAGAGGTCCTTTCCTCCCCTGTTAGAGCAAAGTCTAATGCTGGAATTTCCCTGGGAAAGGCAGCCAGGTGTCCTGCACAGTGCTAGGTCTTTGCTGAAGACTGTGAGAATGGGCAAGAAATGGAACAGCCTGGGCCTTTACAAGCCCGAAAGGGGGGATGGAGACATGGACCAAATGGAAAGAGCTCAGAGAACAATGCTGCCAGGTCCCAAACACAGGTTTTTCTGATATCGTTCGCCATTGGCTACAGGTCAGGCCAGGCCACAATCCCAGTGAGGGAGAGGGGCAGGCACACTCATCATTTTGACTCCAGTCCAAAGTCTAAACGCCACTAACCAAGCAGGACAAGAGGTTTCCACCAGCTTCCAGTGAAACCTGGCGGTTTTACGGTTTCCATCAGCTTCCAGTGAAACCTGGTGGTTTTATGGTTTCCACCTGAACTCTGGCAAAGCCTGGCGTCCCAAACCCTGTATGCTTGTTCAAGCCTTTGACCACAAATGCAGCTCGGTGTGGGTATCAAGTGAAACCAAATCAAAGCCAAATTAAAAATAATTCTGAAATGTAACCAAGAACTTGACCCCAGAGTATCATGGAGGCTTTGCCACTAGGTTGCATTAGGAGGAAGGACGGGCCTTTGGAAAATTAATTCCCTGAGGTTTTTATTTTTAGCCTGTGATTCTTATCTGGCTCATCTCCACACATTACCTCTAACCTCACCTTCTTGCTATTATTTGTTGGGATTTTGTGGTCAGCATGGCTCGGCCACGGTGCGTTTTGCCCTGACTGAGTTCAGTATATATTTCTCCTTCTGGTTTCATGCCTTCAGAGAAACAAACAGTAGTTCCTCTGTCAGAGGCTGGTGGCCCCGCTCAGGATGAACAGACTGATAGCCTTGAAACAATAGTGTGCTATGTCATGATTAAAAAAAAAGGTTGCATTCCATAAAGCATTATGGGAGGCCAGCTCAGAAAGTTAGAGCATCTATTTTTTTTTTTTTTTTTAATTAATTATTTATTTATTTATTTTTGACTCTGTTGGCTCTTCGTTTCTCTGCGAGGGCTTTCCCTAATTGCGGCAAGTGGGGGCCACTCCTCATCGCAGTGCACGGGCCTCTCACTATCGTGGCCTCTCCCATTGAGGAGCACAGGCTCCAGACGCGCAGGCTCAGTAATTGTGACTCACGGGGCTGGTTGCTCTGCGGCATGTGGGATCTTCCCAGACCAGGGCTCGAACCCGTGTCCTCTGCATTGGCAGGCGGATTCTTAACCACTGCGCCACCAGGGAAGCCCAGAGCATCTATTAATGGCACCTGGGGACAGAGTAGCCATTTAGCTTTCTGTGTTCTGAGCGTATCCACGGCACCCAGCTAGCAGTCCTTGGAATCTGTCTCTGTGGTCACAGGGAAGTTTGAAGAAAGGAAAGGGGACGGGCTTAAAATAAGGCCATTCCTTCTGCAGGAAAATAAACTAAAAATTGTCTTCTTAATTCTTGATGGGCCCCTTGAATGATTTAGACCATATTGTTAAGCACATAGGCTGTTGGGCTCCCTTCCCTCCCCCACCCCCTCCCAGGCCAAGATGGGGTGGGTCTGTAGGTCATCTGAACTTGACCCAGAAGCTTGTAGGGGTCTCCAGTGGAGACCCGAAGAACCTTCCTGTGTTTGTTCTCACTCCAGAGTGAGCACAATGGTGAATGGTCTGATTCTGCCATTCCTTTGCTCAGAAGAGCAAAGGCTACCGTTTCATTTATTCTGAAAGCCCCAATCCTTACAATTACCTGCAAAACCCTACCTGCACTGGCCCGTGTCTCTCGGTCCTCACCTCCCCTTCTTCTCTGCCTTGTTCACTCTGCTCCTTCCACCCTGACCACTTTTGTGGTCCCTTGAAAACACTGGGAACACCCAGACCTTAGACCTTTACTTTTCCTCCAGTAGGTCACGTAACTGACACCCATTATCTTCTTCAAGGCTTTGATCAGATGTCATCTTTCCATGCCCCGAACCCTGTTTAAAATTGCAACTCCCACTTCTGCTCCCCCAACACTCTGTACTTGCTCTGCTTCTGTTGATTTCACTTATCACCTTCCAACACACTTTTAATTTATTTACTATTGTTCATTCTCTGTCCCTTCACTGGAAGGTGAGTCCACCGGGGCAGAGTTCTCTGTTTTGTTTTACTGACATATCCCAAGTACCTAGAATGGTGGGCACTCAGTTAGTACTTGTTGAATGAATGAACGGACTTGGTTGTCCTGCCGGACTGGTCCACTGGGGTGTTGAGATGAGGCTGGCAACAATACTGAAACACAACCAAGAGATTCCTGCCCTGCTTCTCGGGGCCGGGGTGGGGTCATGGCAATTCTCAGGGGTGAGCAGCCCATTTAACTTTTGATGAGAACCACCCCCCTCCCCACCGAAGGAAGGAGGTTATGTAACTCTGAAGCTTTTCCTAATCAGTTGTACCCTAGAAGGGTGAGGAAACCCGACTGGTCAGAAGAGTGTTTCCCACCTAAATTTCTCCAGCTTCCTGTTCTAGGAATGATTAGCCACAGAAGTCAGAGAGAAACCAACGGAAAAACAAGTTTCCTCCAATCTCCCTCTGCACCTTGAGCATTGAGGTTTATGAAGATTACGGTAGAGCTTATCCAAGAGAACGGTGACCGCTGCCCTGGCTCCTTCCCCTAGTTGGTGGTGATGCAAGGGCCAGGGCTGAAACGAGGGCACTGGGGTATCCGGAGTGGGGGACCTCAAAGAAAATGCATCTTGAAAAAATGTGAGCTGCTCTGAAAGATCCAGCCTAGCAGCTTCCTGAAAACGAACCACATGTTGTTGGTTTCCCATCCCCTAACTCCTTCTCCTTTCCAGCTCTCTTCCTTTACTCTCCGCAACCCCTACTAGAAAAGATAACTGTCTTGTTTCCAGATGAGGTTCTGTTGCAGGGAGATAGTCTGGGGCCTAGGATCTGCAGGCAGACATACATTTGGAATGATCTCCCCGCTGAGGTTCCTGTGTTCCACATCTGCTTGGGACATCAAACAGCTGTGCTGAGGGCTGCCCATTGGGGAAGAGGTTGTGGAAGGATTTCAGATGGAGGGAAAATTTAGTGCTCATGCCCTGGCTTAGGTGCAGGACAGTAGCGAATGCTTTCACAGGCTTGCTAGTTGGCTAATGTGTATCACCTGTTCAGGAACTGAGCGTTTTGCAACTGAGGACTCACCAGTCTATGAGCAGAAGAGAGGATTTTGCCACTTGACTGGGTTATTTCTTCCAAACTTTTTAGCTAGGTCTGGTATTGAATCCGGAGTGTTGAATCTGAAGGTCCCTGGCATACAGTTCAGGGAAGAATTTCAAGAATTTCTGTGTGTTTTTCTTAATTTCCTAATTTTTTATTGTAAGTTGCAATTCTTTTATTGTCCTAGCTTTTTCAAAGTCTGGCTCTCCATGTTATATATTTGAAGTGTATATGGTATTTGAGATACTCATTTTCATTTATTCTAGGTGGATACATTTCTATTCTTTGAAAAAAAAGACAACTTTCTCTTGCCCAATAGCACAAGACCATTTTAGGGATTTAGTTAGGGGGAGTATCTTGGATAAGCAATGTAGAAAAATGGCATGCAATATAATTGAATCACTTTGCTGTACACCTGAAACTAACACAACATTGTTAATCAACTATACTCCAGTATAAAACTAAAATTTAAAAAAAACCGTATATATTTGTGGCCAAAATATATTTCTTATATATATTTGGTCTTCTTCCACAGTTTCTGGCTCTCAAAACCCTTGGAATTTCCTGGGCGATAAGTGAAATGGGAATATCTCTTGTTATAGTATTTGGTGTCTTGTCTTTGGTTGCTTGAAAGCTTCAGAGCCATAAGGGTGGAACAGGTGTCTTGATATCCGTAACAATCCCTTCTCCATCACAACTGGGTTTGTGTTTATAGGTGACTTTTGGAAAGCACTGAAGGATGGGAGCTGGTTGCCAGACGAGCCAGCTATGAATACGGGTGTGTGGTCAGGCCACTCAACATGGCTGTTCTCTTGCTCTCTGTGTATCTCCTGCTTGACCAATCCCTGCTTCACCTGCATGCTACTTACATGACTATCCAATCCTCTTAATTGTAGGACTTAAATCAGGAACTACCTACGTGCTTGCCCCCTACCCCAGCCACTGGTTTCCCTCGTAAATGATGAGCCAACTTGACATCAATCCCCTTGTAAATGGTAGCCTCCTTCTCTCCGGAGTAGTGACATTTCCTACCGTGTCCTGCCTGTTGTCTGCTATACACAGTGGAGTGTCACTCCAGGACTGTGCTTCAGACTTGTAAGATTCCCCTGTCCAATACACCACTGATGTCTCTGTCACTGTATCAGGGCTCTTTCTTTGGTCTCACGGTTGGGCAACTACAGGACTTGCAGGCCTGTGGGGTGCAGCCCAACAAGGGGGCTGGAACTTTCTGTCCCATCCCCTGATTTTGGGGGAAGGGTAGTTTGAATCAATCACCAGTGGCCAATGAGTTAATCAGTTATGCCTGTGTAATGAAGCCTCCATAAAACCCCCAAAAGACTGGGTTCAGAGAGCTTCCAGTTTGGTGAATTTGTGGAGTGGTGCACATGGAGAGGCATGGAAGCCCCATGCCCTCTCCCCACACCTTGCCCTATGCATCTCTTCCATCTGGCTGTTCCTAAATTATATCTTTTAATAATAAACCGGTAATCTAGTGAGTAAAATGTTTCTCTGAGTTCTGTGGGCCACTCTAGCAAATTAACTGAGCCCAAGGAGGAGGTGTGGAAACCTCTGATTTATAGCCAGTTTGGTCAGAAGTCCAGGTTATCACCTGGGCTTGCAATTGGTGTCTGAAGTGGGTGGGTAAAAGCTTTGTAGGATTGAACCCTTAACCTGTGGAATCTGATGCTGTCTCTGGGTAGATAGTGTCAGAATTGAGTTGAATTGTAGGACACCCAGCTGGTGTCCTGAGAATTGTTGGTGTGCGGACCCCCCTTCCACCAACACACATATTGCAACACACATCATTTGGTCCAGAAACCCAAAAGATGGGGTGAAGGGACTCTTCCAGGGACTGGAGAGTAGGTTTGGTAAGATTTTGGACTGCCACACAAATTTCTTATCAGTAAGCGTCTTACTGAACAAACTTTTCATAAATAACATCAGAAAAGGGCACAAATCATAAAGTACAGCTTGATGAATTTTCAAAAATAAACACTTCTGGGACTTCCCTGGTGGCGCAGTAGTTAAGAGTCCACCTGCCAATGTAGGGGACACAGGTTCGATCCCTGGTCCGGGAAGATCCCACATGCCGCGGAGCAACTAAGCCCATGCGCCATAACTACTGAGCCTGCGCTCTAGAGCCTGTGAGCCACAGCTACTGAGCCCGCGTACCTAGAGCCCGTGCTCCACAAGAGAAGCCACCACAATGAGAAGCCTGTGCACTGCAACAAAGAGTAGCCCCCGCTCACCGCAACTAGAGAAAGCCTGCGCAGCAAGGAAGACCCAACGCAACCATAAATAAAACAAAAAAACCAAAAATTAACAACACTCCCCAGTACCTAGCACCCAAATCAAGAAACAGCTTGTGCCAAATCTCCAGATGACCCCTGCTGCTCCTTTCCCATCACCACCTCCCCTCAGGGGAACCACTACCCTGACTTCCAATTGTGTTTGTTTTGAACTTTATATAAATGGGATCATAGAACACATACTCTTTTGCATCTGGTCTCCTTCGTTCAACATTCTGTTTCTGAGAATTAGTCATGTAGTTGTGTGTAGCAACGGTTTGTCTATCCTCCTCACTGTATGTATATTATTTTATTATATGAATATAAAAAATTTAATCTATTCTGCTGAAGACATTTAAGTTGTTTCTGGTGTTCACAATTAGGAATATGTCATGCTACAGATATTCTTGTTCACATTCTTTAAGGACACTTACGTACTCATTTTTAATTGGTTTATATCTAGGAGTAAAAAATGCTGCACCAGAGGGTACAAGTGTGTTTGACTTCGGGAGATAACCACCAAGTGGTTTTCTAAAGTGATACCAACCTGTAGTCTTGCCAGCAGAGCAGGAATGTTCTGATGGCTTCACATCTTCATTAATGCTGTGTAATATTGGTGGTGTTTTTTATTTAAGGCATGCTGGTGGGCATGCAATGGTATCACATTGTAGTTTTGATTTACATTGTCCTCATGACTAGTGATTTTGATCACCTTTCATATGTTTATTAGCCACTTGGGTATCCTTTTTAGTGACATGCCTGTTTAATATTTTACTCATTTTTCAAATTCTATACCTTTGATTTTACTTATTGATCGGAGTCCTTTATAAAATCCAGAATGGAGTCTTTTGTCAGGCACATGAATTTCAAATATCTTCTCCTACATTGTGGCTTGCCTCATCATACTCTGGTTTCTTTGGATGAAAAGATTTAAAATTTTAATTTGTCAAACTTTTCCTAAGTGGTTAATTGTTTGTGTGTAAGTCCGTATAAGAAATTTTTGTCTATTGAAAATATCATGATATTCCTCTAGGGTACTTTGCAGAAGCTCTATTTTTTTAGCATTTTCATGTAGATCTATAATCCATCTGGCCTTTTGTGTCTGTTGTAAAAAGGGAGTCATGATTGCTATAGCAACATTTATTAAAGAGACCATTCCTTCTCTGCTTAACTGCAGTATCACCTTTGTTATGAATGACTACATGCATGATTTTTTTTGTTTCATTGGTCTGTTTGTCTATCTTTGCACTGCCCTAATTACCTATAACTCCATAATAAATCTTGATATCTGGTAATGTAAGTCCTCTAACTGTTCTTCTTCAAGAATGTCTTGGCTTTTTCTGACCCTTTTCATTTCCTATAAATTTTAGAATCAGCTGGTTAATATTCATGTCAAAAAATTCTGTAGTCTTGATAGGGATTGCAAAGAATATACAAGTCAATTTGGAAGAAATCGATATCTTTACATATTGAGTGTTCTGATCCATAATCATGGTCTATCCCTCTGTTTGCTTAGGTCTTTTAAAATTTCTCTAAATAATATCTTGTAGTTTTCAGTTTAGAAGTCTTCCATATCTTTAGTCAGTTTTACTGCCAAATATATAATGTTGTTTGATTTTTTAATAAATGGTATTTTAAAGTTTTTAATCATTTAACAAAATCATTTATTTCAATAGGTTATAGAATTTTATGGATTCTCAATGTACACAATCCCATTGTCAATGAATGATCATATTTTTATTTCTACCTTATCAATCTTATGTCATCCATTTCATTTTCTTGCTTTATTACACTGGCTAGGGCTTCCAATACAGTTTTGAATAGGAGTATTGATAGTGGATATCTTTGTCTCATTTTCAATATCTGGGTGATATATTTTGATATCCCACCATTAATACTATGTTTGTTGTAAGTTTTTTTTCAGACCATAAAGACAGGCATATTTATAGATTTTTAAAATAAATACTGTTCATCAGATTAAGAAAGATTTTTTGTATTCCTAGTTTACTAAGTTTTTTTTAAATCACTTTATCATATCTATAAATAGGCCTACATGATTTTTCTCAGTTTTTCAAGATAGTAAATATTATTGGTTAACTACATCAGCTTCATTTCTGGAATAAGTAAATTTTGTTGTAACCTATTATGCTTTTCATTATTTCTGGATTTGAAATAATTATTTAGTATTTTTTCTTCTGTATTTTTGAGAGGTAATTATCCATAATATTATTTTGTTTTAATATTCTTGTTAGGTTTGGAAATCAAGTCATGCTGTTCTTATAAAATAAGTTTGGAATTGTTTTCTCATTTTTTCTGGAAGAGTTTATGTAATATTGGTGTTATTTCTTCTTTAAGTATCTAAAAAAGAAGTGCTCATCAGGGCCTATGGATTTCTTTGTGAAAATATTTTTAATTGCATGTTTAATTTATTTAATATAGTATTACATTTTCTGTTTCATTATGTGTCTGTTTGGGTAATTTGTATTCTTTAGAAATTGGTTGACTGTCTAAATTTTAAAATTATTAACAACAAAACTATTGTATTATAATATCTTGATATAAAGTTATGTCTATATTTTCATTCCTTATTTTGGTTATTTTTTCTTTCTGTCTCTCTCTTGCTATAGATTCCTCAATTTATTAGTTTTTTCAAAGAATCAACTTCTGAATATATTGATTTCTCTAGTCCATGTTTGTTTTTATTCATTTTAATTCTTCCTTCATTTCAAATTAATTCTTCCTTCTGTTTTCTTTGGGTTTAATTTGTTGTTCTTTTCAAATTTAAACTTCTTCAGGTGAATAGACTGCTGCTTTTCAGCTTTTCTTCTTTTCTAACATATGCCTGAGCTAAATGCCACAAGTTTTAAAATGTCAAATTTTTAATATCACTCAGAATATTTTATAATATCCAATCTGATTTAACATTGAATGTATTATTTAGCAGTCTTGTCTGATTTTCAAACATTTGAGAATTTCTAGTTGTCTATTATGGAATTTTCTATCCAGTGCCATCATAAAATATAGTTTAAATGATTTAAAGCCTTTGAATTGTAATTGAAGCTTGCTTTATAGCATAATATCAATATATGGTCAGTTTTGGTAAATGTTCCACATACACCTGAACATTGCATAATTGTCAGCAATACTTTTTCTTCCTTTTGTGGAATGTCAGTTACATTTATGCCTTTTTCACATATTGTCATCTATATTTTCTTTTGATATGTTAAACAATTTTTTGTCCTTCTGTACTTCAATCTGGATAATTTCTATTGATACTTCTAGTTCACTCAACCTTTTATGAGCTATATGTGACCCAATGTATCCATTTGTTGAACTACAATTTGTATTTTTTACTTGTAGAATTTCCATTTGATTCTTTCTTAAAGATTCCAATTATCTGATAGTGCTCTACATCCTGTCATCTATGTTCTTCAAAACATTAACAGTTTTTTTAAAAGTCCATGTCTATATATTTCTTTCTATTTTCAGTTTCTTTTGTCCTCAGTCCTGTTTCTTATTCTTCTTAGTAATTATTGAATGAATGCTGGACATTGTGTATAAGAAAAAGTAGAGGCTCTGATTGTATCACCATATTGAATGTGGCTTTTCCTTCTTGAGCTCTTGGCAAAATTAATAATGGGCTTAGGAATGTCACCTCATGGCAGGACGATGACATTTCATTCACTACTGGAGATACACGGAGATACATTCATGTTATATTCACATGTTTCACTTTCTTTCCATCTCCATTGCTGCAACCCTGGACTGGACCTTAATTAATCGTATCTCATCTAGAGCTCTGACCAATTTTTTCCATTTTTATTCTCTCAATTCTTTGCAATTTGGCCATAGTCATTAGATTAAGATTTACAAAATTCCTCTGGTTACATCCCTACTTTTATACAAAGCCTTCAATAACTGATTTCAGAGAACTGAAATCCAGCAAGAAAAGACCACCATGTTTTCCCCTATAATGGATTCCCAGTGTGAGAGATGGCAAAGAAAAGAAAAAAGTTGGAAACTTGTCAAATGTCCTAACATCTCAGTCTTATGTTTCTAGTATGATTGTAAGTGGAATGCCACCCTTATTTAATAATGACTGTTCTTCCAATAAGAGAATATTCTTATCATGAATTCTCTTTCGAGGTAAAATTTCACTTCTTAAATTTGTTATGATGAGAATTATTTGTTAATGATAACAAAATAAAAGATTCTATTACAATGTAGAAATCAGTCTTTCCTAATTGTACAAATTGTCTAGGGTTTAGCATTATTCATTGTTTGCATATAATATCTCAATTTAAGTGCACTTCCAACCAAGTAAAAGGAAGAGTCAGACCACAGGAAGAAAATGTAATTCAAGGTAGCTTTTTTTCTTTCAATAAGAACGTGCTCCTCTCTTCATGTCTGTGAGTATAGATTTGATACTATATGTAAATGTGCCTTGTAAACTCTAAAGTGCTATAAAAGTGAAAGCTGTTTTACTTAATAATTAACATTAATGCTAATAAAATATTGTCCTCTATTAAAATGCAAAAGCTCTTTGGAGACAAAGGCATTAAACCAATTATGCATGACTGGTGAGAAATATTTCATCAGCAACTTTCCTGAGCAATAAATGAAGTGGTGTAGAGGAGAGAGAGAGACGGGATACATGAGAGAGAGAGAGGAAGAGGAAATGTTAAAGCGACAGGGAGAGAAAACATACAATTACGTATATCTGGAGCATGCAATAGTAAAGGGAGGACTAGTAGAAAGTAAGAGGCAGGACAAGTAAGCAGGAATGAAATAATCATGTTGGACTCTTTGGCCATTGTGAGGAGTTTGGTTTATAGTATAAAAGCAATGGCTAATGTTGGGCTTTAAGTAGAGGCATTTCAGGAGAAATGAAAGGGAATCAGAGTGACCCCAATGGGGATCTTTTGCATCTTATTATTGGGATAAAATTGTCGCTGTTTTGATCAAAGTTAAAATTTCTTTCTTTCAAAATTAAGTCTTAGGGCTTCCCTGGTGGCGCAGTGATTGAGAGTCGGCCTGCCGATGCAAGGGACACGGGTTCGTGCCCCAGTCCGGGAAGATCCCACATGCCGCGGAGCGGCTAGGCCCGTGAGCTGTGGCCGCTGAGCCTGTGCGTCCGGAGCCTGTGCTCCACAACGGGCGAGGCCACAACAGTGAGAGGCCCGCATTCGGCAAAAAAAAAAAAAAAAAAAAAAAAAAAAAAATTAAGTTCTTAGATGGGAGTCTAAGTTTCAAATGCAATAATGTATATACAGCTTCCAGCCTGGAGCCTGTTTATATAAAAGGCTTTCAGCAAAGGCAGCTATGAGGCTGGCTGCAATGAAGCAACTTGGGCTACTTTGACCTCCAGGTCATTCTTGCCGACACTTGACATCTCACCTCTCACCCCTCAGGAATACAGGGCAAACTAGATTTTAGAGACTGCTCTCTTCTCTTTTGCTTTCCAGTATTTTAAGTACACACACTTGTCTTCCTACCCCCTTTCTCTATTCCCTCCAGCTGAAGACTTAATATGAATTCCAGGTAAATCCTGAGTTTCATTTCCAAGTTTTCTGTGGAAGGTCCTTCCATTCGTACATTATTTAGCTCTCCAGGAACACCTGGACGGGGGAATTGGAGAAGATAGCATACAGGTCTTCAGCATTATTTCCCTGGAGAGTCTGCGTGTTGGAGAACAGCTAAGTCTGGGAACTTCTAGGAAAGTTATTGGTTCATACGTCTGTCTTAAGCACGTGGGACCCTGCCAGTAGAATTCTGGAGAAAAGACTGTGTAAAGAGCCTAAAGAAGGTTGATAGATGATTTGAGAAATGTCAAAGTGAAGTGATATTTCTGATGCAAATTTATATGGGTTTTAACTGTTTTCAGCTTTATTTGCTGCTCTCTGTGGTGTTTATTTACCTTGTGGGTTTTAATTGACTGATCAATGAGAACTTTATTTGGACTTGCAGTCACAGATTATTTTGAGTGTTGGTGACTCATTGCAGAGGATTGCATTTGAGAGATAGGCACAACATTCAAATCCTTAGGTCTTGTGTATAGTAGAGAGGAAGGTAGGAGGCAAGGATAAGGGAAAGGAAATAACATATACCTACTGTGACACATGTTTAGGCACCTACATATATTAACTCATTTAATCATCACAGCAAATGGGAACACAGATATTTTAATCCATTCATTGCAGATGAAAAAATGGAGGCTGAGATAGGTTGAAAGACAGCCAACATTTACAGACATAGAAAGAAATAGAACTGGAATATGATCTGATAGAGTAGAAATCCATGTTCTTTCCATTATCACTTTGGGAAGATCCATTTGGATACTAGAAAAGATTTCTGTACTAAATAATGGGATTTGACTATAGTTATTCACATTCTGGGGCAGGGTGGGGGGAGTTAATATCCTATCATTATATTTTCATTCTTCCTTTTGAATTTGACTAAGTCACTGGGACTCTCTGTGCCTCAGTTTTCTGATCCCTGAAAAGACGTGATGGGATGAAACTAGTAATTTAGAACACCAGGTCACCTTCCCAGGAGCTCAGAGAAATAAGTGTGCATGCAGGGGAGGTCATGGGAGGAAGCTGAGTGGATCTACATCAGCAAGAGCTTATCTTCTTTTATCTCCTTTGCATATTAGACTTCCAGATGCTTTTGAAGAAAGGATTTCATGGCTATTGAAAAAAAAAAAAAAAGGCAGGGGGACAACTAGTCTATACTGCCTGGTTTGCACTCTTCAACTTTGTTTTGCTCCACAGTCAGGTCATCAAATCTGAATTGACAAGCTTGAGGTCTCAAAGGCTCAAAGTTCCTTAGAGCTCAAGCAATGAAGACATGTGACTGTCAATGGACTCATTTATGTGAACAAAGAATGAAGCTGTGAGGAGGCATAGAATACAGGAGAATTGAGTTGTTCACTGGGCTCTCAGTCAATTTGCTGAAAATCCATTTGCCAAAAGGTGATTCACAAAACACCAATTCCCCTGTAAACCTATTCAGTGAAAATAAATCTGCCGAAGATCAACCTGCCTAATTCCCTGGAAACTGTCAAACAAATATTTAGGCCAGATCTAAGGCAGTTTGCTGCAACTGTTCTGAGCAAGAGCAGATGATTTTGCTTAAGGACTATAGCAGAGGCAAGGCTTCAGGAGGGGAGGGAATGGGGAAGGACATAAGGCTGCAAAAATAGCAAAGTTTGTAAAATTGAAAGTCTCATCTTTAGAATACAAAATGTTGACTATGTGAAGTGTTTGGAGACAAATGTAAAATGCTAGAGAAGCTGACATTCAAATTAGCTGGATTAGCAAATCCATATAAAAGTGTGCAGTGGGGCTTCCCTGGTGGCGCAGTGGTTAAGAGTCCGCCTGCCGATGCAGGGTACACGGGTTCGTGCCCCGGTCCGGGAAGATCCCACATGCCGCGGAACGGCTGGGCCTGTGAGCCATGGCCGCTGGGCCTGCGCGTCCGGAGCCTGTGCTCCGCAATGGGAGAGGCCACAACAGTGAGAGGCCCGCGTACCGCAAAAAAAAAAAAAAAAAAAAAAAAGTGTGCAGTGACCTTTGGATTTTTTTCACTTCTTGCCTATTATGGATAATGCTGCTATAAACGTTCATGTACAAGGTTTTTTGTTTTGTTTTTTTTCAGACATGTGCTTTCATTCCTCTAACACATTACCCAGGAGTAGAATTGCTGGTCGTATATGTAAGTGTATTTCAACTTTTTAAGAAACCGTCACACTGCTTTCCAATGTGGCTGTACCATTTTATATTCACCGGCAATATATGAGGATTCCAGTTTTTCCACATCCTTGTTAGCACTTGTTATTATTTGACTTTTAGATTCTAACCATCCTCCTGGGTGTGAGATGGTATCTTGTTGTTTTGACTTGTATTTCCTAATGAGTAATGATGTTGAGCATTTTTTTCATGTGCTTATCGGCCATTCATTTATCTTCTTTGGAGGAATGTCTATTCAAATACTTGGTCCATTTTAAATTGGGTTGTTTGTCTATGTATTACTGAGTTGTAAAAATTTTATATGTTCTAGATAGAAGTGCCTTATCAGATATATGATTTGCAAATATTTTCTCCCATTGTGTGTATGTCTTCTCACTTTCTAATGTTGTCTTTTGAATCACAAAAGTTTTAAATTTATGTCCATTTTATCACTTTTTTTCATTGCTTGTGGTTTTGAGTTGTATCTAGAAATCGTTGCCTTGCCCAAGGTCATGAGAATTTTTCTTTTTTTTTTCTAAAAGTTTTATAGTTTTAGATCTTACGCTTTGATCTTTGATCAATTCTGAGTTAGTATTTGTGTATGGTGTGAGGTAGGTTTCCAAATTAATCCTTCTGCTGGTGAATATTCAGTTGTACCAATATCATTTGTTGAGAAAATTTTCTTTCCTATTGAATTTTCTTGGCATTTTTGTTGAAAATCAGTTGACTGCAAATGTATGAGTTTATTTTGGGGCCCACAATTCCATTGATTTATTTATATGTCTATTCTTATGCCAGTGCCTCGCTGTCTTGATTAGTGTAGCTTTATAGTAAATTTTCAAGTTGGGAAGTCTAAGTCTTCCAACTTATTCTTATTTTTCAATATTGTTTGGCCATTTCATTTTCTGCAGAAAGACAGCTAGGAATTTGATGGGGGTTGCATTGAACCTATAGATCAATTTGGGTAGAATTTCCATTGTAACAATATTGAGTTTCTAATACAGGAACATGTGTTGTCTTTACTTTTAGATCTTTAATTTATTTAGACAATGTTTTCTAATTTTAAGTGTACAGTCTTAGACATCTATCATTGACATTTTCCCTAAGTATTTATTTCTTTTGATACTATTGTGAATTGAATTGTTTCTTAATTTTACTTTCAGATTGTTCAATGCTTCTATAAAATACAAATGATTTTTGTGTATCACTATAATTGATCTTTGTCATGTGACCTAGCTAAACTTTTTTTATTATTTCTAATATTTTTTATGGACTTCTTAGGATTTTCTACATACAGGATTATGTCAGATATATATGAAAGATTGTTTTACTTCTTCCTTTTCAATCTGGATGACTTTTATTTCATATTCTTATTTGATTGCACTGGCTAGCACCTCTAGTATAATGCTAAATAGAAGTGCCAAGAGCAGATACCTTTTTTTTTTTTTTTTTGCGGTAAGCGGGCCTCTCACTGTGTGGCCTCTCCCATTGCGGAGCACAGCTCCGGATGTGCAGGCTCAGCGGCCATGGCTCATGGGCCCAGCCGCTCTGTGGCATGTGGGATCTTCCAGGACCGGGGCACGAACCTGTGTCCCCTGCATCGGCAGGTGGACTCTCAACCACTGCATCACCAGGGAAGCCCAGGTGTCTTTTCTTTATTCTGGCTCTTACAGGGAAACGTAGCCTTTTACTATTAAATATGATGTTAGCTGTATTTTTTTTTTTGTAGATTCTCTTTATCATTGTGAAAAAGTTTCCTTCTATTTCAGCTTTTGTGAGAGTTTTATCATGAACGTGTGTTGGATTTTGTCAAATACATATGTTCTGTCTATTGAGATGATCATGTGGTTTTTGATTTTCTATGCTAAAACAGCCTTGTATTCCTTAGACAAATCCTAGTTGGTCAAGGTGTTTAATTCTTCTTCTATGAATCTGTATGATTTGCTAATATTTTACTGAGAATTTCTTCATTGTTTCTTGGCTTGTCTTTTTCACTGAACTGTTTTTCTCTCTGCTTTTAATACTATTCTCATGAAGAAGTAGCTGAAAAACAAATATTTAAGATTCATTGGATATGACCATGTTGGAAGAAACTTTCCTATAATACCCATGAGCTTTGGAACAAGATGGAGGTGAGACTGAATTGTAATTTTTCATAATCCACCTCTCTCAACCACTGTGGAGTCCTGGGCTTCTAGCAATATCCTACAGTGTGCAAATGAAGAGTGGTTAAGGAAATATTTAGGTGGCCCTTGCCTAAAAATGAGTAAATGAAATTAAGTAGAGGATTTTTCTTTTTCACAAAACTTTGTTTCTCTTTCTTCTTCAGCATTACTTACTATGAGCTAGTGCTGCTAAGTGGTTTATGTGTGTTATCCAATAGCATACTTACATTCATTTTTTTTTTATAAATTTATTTTATTTATTTATTTTTGCCTGCATTGGGTCTTCGTTGCTGTGTGCAGGGTTTCTATAGTTGCAGTGAGTGGGGCTTACTCTTCATTGCGGTGCGTGGGCTTCTCATTGCGGTGGCTTCTCTTGTTGCGGAGCACAGGCTCTAGCACGCAGGCTTCAGTAGTTGTGGCATGCAGGCTCAGTAGTTTGTGGCTCACAGGTTCTAGAGCGCAGGCTCAGCAGTTGTGGTGCACAGGCTTAGTTGCTCCACAGCATGTGGGATCTTCCTAGACAGGGATTGAACCCATGTCCCCTGTAATGGCAGCGGATTCTCAACCACTGCGCCACCAGGGAAGCCCCTTATATTCGTCTTGAACACAGGGAGGCTAAATAACTCGTTGAAGATTACCAACCTGCAGGTAGCAGGGCAAGATTCCAGGCTGCCTGACTAAACTTACGCTCTTACCTATACCGTCAGGGTCTCTTCCTTCTTCTTCCCTCTTTCCTTCTGTCCTTTCTCTGTATTTCTCTCCTCTTGCTTATTCGTTCACATCTGTTGAGCCTTTTATACAATGCAATTGATATATTAGGTAATATTTATTAAGTACTATTATGGACCAGAACATATACTTTTTCCTTAACAATTATTAACTTATTTAATTCTTATAAATACCCACGAAATATATGATTTCCTTGGTCTCATTTACAGTTGGGAAAAATCGATGCACAAAGTTACATAATCTGTCCCGAGGTCACAGAGCCAGTAAACGATGGAATCCAAGTAGTCCCTTTAATGACACACGCTATGGTTATAAAGAAAATGTGAAAAATACGCTAGACTGATACTGGGTAAGTGTGTTTAAATGATACTTCAAAGACTGATGAAGATGATCTGAGTATGCACAAGCTGCCTGGAACAACTAACTCTGCTTAGAGAAGCAGTGGAAGGCTTTACGAAGAGTATGATATTTGTTCATGATATTACGGAAGAACAGGAGGTTGTCAGTACCTGGCAGGAGCAAGGAGAGGTCCAGCATCTTGCATGAGAGGAGCTGCTTGGACAGAGGGCAGAGCGATGTGGAAATAGCCATCACCTTCAAAGACCAGTGAGACACTCAGAGCAAGGCAACGCAGGGTTAAACGTGGGGAGCGGCAAAGCGGCTTTGCTCTGGAGGCTGGGTGATTAAGCCAGGTTCTGAAGGGCCCAAACCAAAGTTTCAGAGTCAGAGCACCATTTTTGAGCACAGGAATGACATGATCAGTTTTGGTTTACAGAATCATCCCAAGGCAGTGGCCAGGAGACTGAGGGAACAGAGTCTGGCAACAGCAGGGAAGGAGGAAGGAGACTGGTGCAGAGTGAATCTATTTCTTACTTTGACTACAAGTGAATCTGGGGCAATAAAATGTTTCTATTTTGGGGGGCATGATGAAGCAAATTGTGTACAGGACTTAGAGGTGGGCCCAATTGGCTCCCATTCATAATTTAGCTTAGCACTGGATGTGTGTCTCTGGGCTAATTGCATTCTCTCTCTGAAGATGGTTTTCTGGAACAGAGATAAAAGTACCTGGCTCTTAAGGAGATGCTCAGTATAAGTTAGCTACATGACATTACCTTCAAATACTTCCTGTTTACCTGGATTAAAAATATGTGAAGTGTGTGTGTCTGTGTGTGTGTGTGTTTATTTGTTTTTTAACATCTTCATTGGAGTATAATTGCTTTACAATGGTGTGTTAGTTTCTGCTGTATAACAAAGTGAATCAGCTATATGTATACATATATCCCCATATCCCCTCCCTCTTGCGTCTCCCTCCCACCCTCCCTATCCCACCCCTCTAGGTGGTCACAAAGCACCGAGCTGATCTCCCTGTGCTATGCGGCTGCTTCCCACTAGCTATCTATTTTGCGTTTGGTAGTGTATATATGTCCATGCCACTCACTCACTTCATCCCAGCTTACCCTTCCCCCTCCCTGTGTCCTCAAGTCCATTCTCTATGTTTGCATCTTTATTGCTGTCCTGTCCCTAGGTTCTTCAGAACCTTTTTTTTTTTTTTAGATTCCATATATATGTGTTGGCATACGGCATTTTTTTTTTCTCTTTCTGACTTACTTCGCTCTGTATGACAGTCTCTAGGTCCATCCACCTCACTGCAAATAACTCAGTTTTGTTTCTTTTTATGGCTGAGTAATATTCCATTGTATATATGTGTCACATCTTCTTTATCCATTCGTCTGTCAGTGGGTATTTAGGTTGCTTCCATGTCCTGGCTATTATAAATAGCGCTGCAATGAACATTGTGGTACATGACTCTTTTTGAATTATGGTTTTCTCAGGGTATATGCCCAGTAGTGGGATTTTGGGGTCAGATGGTAGTTCTATTTTTGGTTCTTTAAGGAACCTCCATACTGTTCTCCATAGTAGCTGTATCAATTTACATTCCCACCAACAGTGCAAGAGGGTTCCCTTTTCTCCACACCCTCTGCAGCATTTATTTGTGTATTTGTTTTAATAGCTTTATTGGACTATAATTTCCACATCATAAAACTCACCCATTATAAGTGTTCAATTTAATTATTTTAGGACATTTATAGAGTTGGGCCATCATCACTACAGTCCAGTTGTAGAACATTTCCATCACCCCGAGAAGTTCCCTTGTGTCTGTTTGCAGTTCATGGCTACTTCTACTCCTAGCCATAAGCAACCATGATCTGTTTTCTGTCTGTACAAATTTGCCTTTCACAGACATTTCTTACTGATGCAATATGTAGTCATTCTAGACCTTTCGTGTAAATGATATATAGTCTTTTGCATTTGGCTTCTTAAACTTAGTTTAATATTTTTGAGGTTCATTCATGTTGTGGAATTATCATAGTTTGTTGCTTTTAATTAATTTTAATTCCATCAATGGATAGACTACATTTTGTCAATGCATTCACCAGGTGATGGGCTTTTGCATGTAAAGTGTTTATTGCACAACATTGAGTGCTACTCGATCAAAACCCGTCAGAATTTTCAGATTAACTGAGATTTATTTTCCTTTGATTAAGTATTTTGAAGAAAGCAAATAACCATGCAGCAAAGACCATATCAGAGATGTAAAAAGGGTGTTTGTTGTATATTATATCTAGCAATCTCTTTATTCATCTATCAGTCATTGATGTATCTATCAATCATCACTGTTTATTTTAGCATTTAATAGCAAAGGAGTACGTATGGACACCAAGGGGGGAAAGCGGGGTGGCGGTGGTGGTGGTGGGATGAATTGGGAGATTGGGATTGACATGTATACACTGATGTGTATAAAATGGATGACTAATAAGAACCTGCTGTATAAAAAAATAAAGAAAATCAAACAAACAAATTAAAAAAAAGAGCAAGGGAGTAAAGCATGCATTCCCACCTCTAGGACTTAAATTCCTGAAACGAAATTCTTTTAGTTATATAACTATCAGTGAATAATTAATTTCATTCATTTTACTATAGCTACTAACCATCATAGTGGTCTTGTTCACCTTAGGCGTATTTTTAACAATGAAGCTGGAAACCAAAAACATTTGGTGGATGCTGAGGCAAGTTGGAAATTAAATGCACCAGAATTATTCCATTTTTCATGCTTTGGGCTAATGACATTTTGACTGTAATAAGAATCCTGTTCCCACCCAGTTACCTTCAGGTGTGGCTTCCAAGGGTCACTGAAGTCGATAGCCTTGGCTTGGTGAAAGATCTATCCCCTGTACTAACCCCCATCAGATCACGCATCACCTTGTTCTGAACTTCCTGTTCACCTGTCTGTCTCATTTATCAAGGGGTCTAATTTCTAATTTTTGCAAATCTATGGTGCAGTCCCTGAGGTAGTAGATGCTCAATAAAGTTTGCTGGATAAATGAATATGTGCTAAGTAAACTGTTGAGAATTTTGAGATTTGTTTTTGCAAGTGACAGCTATTTTGAATGTATTCTAGGTGGGTTGAAGTGAAAAGGACCACTTCCTGGCCCCATTTATAATTTCCATCACTGGTCAGTTATTGTGAAGAAACGCCATGTGGTTCCCTTCATTTGCCCAGGGGAGTTCAGTGGGAACCAACCACTTCTCACCCGCTGGCTTTCTGTGGTTGAAAAATCTAGATCCCTAAATAGCCTCTCTTTTGTGCCCTGGGGTTCTAAAGCTGGCATCCACTTTTCCCTTCAGATCTAAAACTTTGTATTCATATCCAATTCATATGATTCTTGGCCTCCTGACGAGGACCCAAAAGAGAAGCCAGATTTAAGCACAATGATGGCAACGTCCTCCTTACATGTCTGCATTCATTTTTTTTAATTAAGTTTTATTGGAGTATAGTTGATTTACAATGTTGTGTTAGTTTTTGTTGTACAGCAGAGTGAATCAGTTATACATATATCTGCTTTTTTTTTTTTTTTTTTTTTTTTTTTTTGCGGTACGTGGGCCTCTCACTGCTGTGGCCTCTCCCGTTGCGGAGCACAGGCTCCGGACGCGCAGGCCCAGCGGCCATGGCTCACGGGCCCAGCCGCTCCGCGGCATGTAGAATCTTCCTGGACCGGGGCACGAACCCGCGTCTCCTGCATCGGCAGGCGGACTCTCAACCACTGCGCCACCAGGGAAGCCCTATCCGCTCTTTTTAAAATTCTTTTCCCATGTAGGTCATTACAGAGTATGAGGAGAGTTCCCTGTGCTCTACACTAGGATCTTATTTCTTACCCTCACCCAGTTCCCCATGACCTCCACACCCTTCTTTACAGTGAAACCAGAGCAATCTTTTCAAAGCACAGATCTCGCAGTGCCACACCCCACGTGGAACTCTCTCCAGGAGATTTCCCCCACTCCAAAGTCTCACACTGCCTGGTTCCAGCACAGCCCTTTCCTACGGTGACCCCTGCCTCCTTCTCTAGTGTCACCTCTGGTCCCTCACCCCTTCTTGTGTACCTTTGCACCGTGAATACTTAGCATCAGAGGCTGGCTACATGGATGTTTTCAGTTACAACTGAGAGGGGATGGGGATAACAGTGAACAAGAATGAACAGTGTTAATAGTGGGGATATAGTCTACGGAATGTGCCATACATCCCCTAGAAAGCCAAAGATGGGAGACAGGACTTTTGTTTTCTCCCTCAGTTGGCTACAGTTCCCATGTACCTCTCAGAGCATGCTATCTTTGCTGTCAGTTGCTAACCACCTCATATTTCTCAAATAGTGCTGTGATCCCAGCTCTGGGGAAACAGACTGCGATGGTCTCCCTGAAAGACGGCATATTGGGTCAACACAAAGCTCCTTCCGAAGGGATTTTCTAAAGAAAAATTTGACTCTGCAATTTTCAGGTTTTGTGCTGACTCTGGATCTCTTGAATGGCCAAGAGTCCCCTTCAATATCAGTACAGATCCACAGACTTTTCCAGGCTCCCCTGCATATCCCTCCATCGGACAGTTCCTCCTCCTGCGTTCTTGTTCTTGGCTCACATTCAAGCTTCAGCCCACATTGACTCCCTGGAAGCTTCTCTGATCTTCTAAAGACTACACTTAATTACCTACCCTTCTGTGCTAACAGAGCAGCCTTCCATGCCCGAGGATCTGTTAGGAGTGGTGAAGTGTTGACTTTTTATTTCTAACATTCCTTCTACAATACATTTATTGGTTGGCCTGCTTCCATAAAACAGATCTGGCATAAATGGGTCTATTTGCCCTGAAATACAGTTTTTACAGACAAGGTAGGATGACTACTTAATTACTTCTCTTTACCAATTTGGAAAAGAATATGTTGCTTTAATAACCACTTCAAATGGTGACAAGTACATTTTGTTCCTAGTTTTCTGAGTATCATTATGGACTCATGGCTTTCATAAGTCCCATGTATTTCAATCTGCTATGACCACTGTTTCTTTTAGGGCTCCAATCATCACAGTTTTGGGCAGCATGAACTCCTTCCAGCTGGTTCTTGTGTCCGTTTGACATACCCAGTTACTATTGGAAAGCTTCTTTGCTTTTGAACATGATAACATGTTCCAGGCTCAACTTGTACCTTCCCTAATCCAGTCCTAAAAGCAGCCAGTTCTCTAAGAAATCCTAACTTTACGGAGTGCTAGATGTGATTATACCTACTTTAGTGACATTGTTGCTAGGCCATTTCAATGGACTAAGATAGATAATATACTATTAATAAAACCATCCATTAATTTAACTATTTCCACTTCAATTTCAATGTTAGTTTTATAGTTAATTTTTGATCTTATAATTGAATCTTTTATTCTCTTTGACCGTCATTAGTAATTCCTCATTTGTTTTATTGTGTGACATAAAGAAAATAGTTTCAGAGTAACAATATGAACTTTATCACTAACATACAATGGTCAGATTTAGTTTAAATTACTTTGTAGTCCTTTTTGTCCATGGAACATATCCCACAAAGGATGTTCAATCAAAGTACTGTGGTCAAAGCGTCTTAGGGGAAAAAATGATCGTTTCTCTGTGTGGTTATGTTACTAAATTGGTAGATGGTTAGGTTTATTTGTCTTGGTTTATTTTCAATTTTTAGAAAGGCTTTTAAAAATTAGCTTTACTTTTAATAGGTATGAACTTACACTAGTCAAAGGGCATAACGGCATAGAACGGCAAACACAGGAAGTTTTATGTCCATCTCTTTCCCTTCCACACATTCCCCAATACATTTCCTATGAAGTAACAATTTTTGTTAGTTTCTTGTTTATATTTCCTGTGTTCTTTTGTTGTTTTTGCAAATATAGGAAACATATTTTTGTTTTCTTCTTTTAGGCAAAAACAAATATATCATAATTGGTCTACATTTAGTCCTGTTTTCACTTGGCAGTATACCCTGGTGAACTCTCCATGTTACCTGCATAGAGATTGTCCTCATTCTTTAAGCCCACTCCATTGTGTGGATGTACCATGGCTTATCTAACCACACCTGATGGCTGGATACTTCAGTTGTTTTTGATGTTTTGACTTATAAATAATACTACAATTAATGACCTTCCACGTATGTTGTTTCATGCTTTATCAGGTGTTTCTGTAGGATAGATGTCTAGAAGTAGAATTAATGCATCAAAGAGTAAATGAATTATAACTCCAGTAGGTACTGCTGAAGCCCATGGGGTTTTATCTCTTCCCAACGTTGGCCCCCTAAACTGATTCGAAGTGCAAAGAATAAATGAATTTATTTTATAAAAGGTATTTTAAAAACAGGCATTTCAATATTTTTAAATACCAGGTTGCTTTAAAAAATTTAATCTGCTATTCCTCCTCCAAAAAATAAAACAAAAATGTAAACTCAGATATACTAAAATACGTCACACTCCTTTGTAATTACTGAAGTAATTAAACACAATATTAATGAGAGGCAACTGTGTTCCAGTGCTGTATTAGGTGCTAGGGATACAGGTGTGAGTTTGTCCTCATGGAGCTTAGAGTCCAGTTGAGTTGCTGAGATAGACATTATACACCCAGTGGCCCAATTACTAGTTTAACTGTAGTTGTGATAAGGCCTGTAAGAAGCAATGACGGATGAGATAAACACATATAGCAGGAGGACACGTCCTTGCCTTGGGAGTGGGGAAAAGCTTTTCTGGGTGATGGTTGTGCTGAGACCTGAAAGCTAAGTGGTGATAAGTGAGAGAAGTCGTGAGGGGTGGAGGGAAGAGGCAAGAGAGTCATTCAGAAAGAGGAAACCAAATGCATAGATTCTGAGGTCAGGAAGGAGATTGTTGCAAGTAGCAAAAAGAAGGTCGACGTAGCTGGAGCACAGACAACCCAGGTGAGGGGTATGTGTTACTGCCCCAGAGGCAGGCAAGAGGTAGTTTTTAAAGCAGTACCGGGGAAGCACCACGTTTTCTGAATCTTTTCTTTTCCCCACAGTGCCTAGAACACAGCTGGGCACTGAGTTGAAAAGTACTAAGACATTTTTGAGTTAACTGGGGTGGATCATTTGAGCATCAATTTCTTAGGTTAAGAGTTAGACTCTTTTTTTTCTTTTTTGTGGTACGCGGGCCTCTCACCGCCGCGGCCCCTCCTGCTGCAGAGCACAGGCTCCGGACGCGCAGGCTCAGCGGCCACGGCTCACCCAGCTGCTCCGCGGCACGTGGGATCCTCCCGGACCGGGGCACGAACCCGCGTCCCCCGCATTGGCAGGCGGACCCCCAACCACTGCGCCACCAGGGAAGCCCAAGATTTAGACTCTTAAATGAGAATGGATCATTAGGGGCCACTGCTGTCCAAGACATTTTGTTCTTTAACACCATCCAAAGTCAGCATACAAACACATATACAAAGAGACAAGCTTCCATTGGAATAGCACTGGAGCTGCAAGAGCTTCAGATGATCACCTGCTGTGATGTTCTATATAACACTTGTTCAGTTTTGTGAAGCCTCAGGAAGTTACGGTGGATCTGAATCACCACCGTGATCTTCCCAGGAATTGTCCCATTTCATCCTCACAACAGCTCCAGGAGGTAAATACCAAGCAGGTGAACTTTGTCTTTCTGTACCTTTAGCAAGATGGACTCTCCCCATTATTGGGGGTAATAAGTAGAATTACCACTTTCTTCTCCTTCCCCCAGGAGTAAACAAGTACATTTCTTAGGAAAGAAACCAAATCAAACAAATAAAAATACCCTTCAGGTTAAGGCGTGAAGGTTTGGTAACAATAAAGGGAGGATTATCTCTACCAGGAGATTTGTACTTTGATGATCTACTACCACCGCTCCCATCCCTAGTGCTATGAGGTGAAGAAAAGGAACATTTACTGAATGCTTCCAGTATATATGTGGGACACCACGCTAAGCGTTTCTAATGGGCTAAATCATTTAATATTCACAGCCACCACGGAAAGTAGGAACTGTTATTCCCATGGAGGGATAATGGAGCTTGGCCACAGCAAGGCAAAGTAACGCCAAGCACAGTCCTAACCACGTGCCCAACAATAGCTTATTTAACACTTACAACAGCAACGTGAGTTTAAGGACTATGGCTGTCTCTGTCTTACAGATGAGAGAATTAGGTCTCACAGTTAATAAGCGGCAGGGCTGGGCTTTGGACCCAGACCATCTTAACCATGGTCTTGGCCTTCCCAGCACTAGTGCCCCAGACACTGGGCAGTGGAGAAGGGTTAAGTTTGCCTCTTTGTTTCAACACATGAGTGCCTGGAGTCTGGTCACCTTATTGCTGTAAGCTGAGTCTCCTCAGATAGCGCATCTGTGCTCCCTACCTGGCTGCTTTGTTCTGAGGATCTGTGTAGATAAAGTGAAAGTCTGCAGCATTTGGTTGAGTTTTTAAGAGGTCCTGAGCTGACTTCAGCCCTATCTTGGGCACTTACTATCTGTGTGACCTCATTCAAACATGGGGAACTCTCTGAACTCTACTTGTTACCAAGTCCAGGCTCATACTGCTTGCCACATGACAGGCCAGTAAATCGAGAGACGAGTTTTGCGGCAAGGAATAGCAACTTTATTTCAAAAGCCAGAAGACCGAGAAGATGGTGGACTGGTGTCCCAAAGAACCATCTTACCTGAGTTAGAATTCAGGTTTCTTTTATACTAAAAGGGGAGGGGATATGGCTGCTTGTTGCAGTTTTCTTGGTGCCAGAATCCCTCGTTCTTGCAGCTGTCCACATAGGTCTGGTCACTATGTTCCTATAAACCTCCAACAGGACAATTATTATTCTCTGTTCTGCAACTTCTTCTCTCTATATGAATGGAAAAGTGTTATTACACCTTTAAAGGTCAGAGCCTTGAGAATGGGCTATCCTGTGTATTTCAGGCTATAGGCAACGTTCTTTTACAAAAGGTGCAGAGCCGGCATGAGTAACCACAGGCAACAGAACACAGGGTTCAAGCTAAAGGAATAGATCCAATATGGAGTCAGGTTTGTTCTTCTCTGTTACGTTCTTATTTCTTCTGATACCTCAGAGATGTCAGAAACACTCCATGAGATAATAGTTAATGGCTAACAGCTACGCTTTGCTCTTTATGTGTTGTCATGTACTTTTCATGCCTATTTTATGAGATAGGTACTACTGTGATATCCATTTGACAGATGAGACTACTGAGGATGGAGAAATTTAAGAAACTTACTACGGCTCTCTCCTAATACATACCAGAGCCAGGATATGAATCCAGGCAGGGTTACCTCTCACCTGCCCCACAAACCCCAATATCTTTGAAACCAGACAATTTCAGGGTTGAAGCCAAGCTTTGCCACATACCAGACGTGTGTCAGAATAAGTTACTTAACCTCGCTGAGCCTCAGTTTGTACATCTGAGGCATGGTGGTCACTGGGAGGATTGATGGAGATCCTCTATGCAAATGCCTAGGCAGACCGCCTGGTGTGTAATCAGCTGGTAACAAATGTTAGTCCCCTTCCAGTCGGAATGTTGGTGAGATAAATTGCTCCCTGAAGGCTGACGCAGGGAGAACTGCCTACCTCAGTCCACCAAATGAGACTTGGAGGAATTAAACTGGGCAGCTTTAATCGATCATCTTGTAATTTCCCCAACTGGATGCAGAATTGCCACACTATATTATAGAGTCATTACTTTCGTCACTCCACAGGGCCTGAGCAATGCATTGTTGTAACTTTGCTATTAAGATGGGGTTTGTCTAATTAAAATCAAGGAGTTCTGCAAACAGCCTGTGGTGTTTTAATTCCAGCAGGCCTTGTTTAATCAGAACAGTTGCCTGTGCGCCTACTGATTGTGTTTCTTTTGGATCAGATTATCCACGTAATGTGCCATAGGATTGCACATTGACTGAAGCTGATGGCAGACTCGTCAGGGGGCGTACGACAGTTTGCTGGGAGCTGAGTGGTTACTGTTTTCACAGCTAGTTATCTCAGCTTTTATTCTTGCTATTTAAATAAACCCTTAATAGGTCGGGGGCAATTGTTCTATCTTTTCCCCATTGATTTGAACATGTGTGAATTTCTTCACTCATTTGACATTGATGTATTAGGGCTTGCTATGAGCCAGGTATCGTACTAGGTACTGTGTAATATGGTGATCGTGCTTAAGAGCTGGTTCTTGGTGTCTAGGGGTAAAAGATCCCAGGATGTGGGAGGTTAAGGATAATGCAATGAATGACAATGTTATTAGAAACTTGAAATTAAAAGTTGTTATGATTTATGGCTCAAAGGAAAGAGTCCTGGGAGGCTGAAGTTAGCCTGACCTGGGATGAAGTTCTTACCCCTCCATTTTCAAGCTGTGTGTCCTTGGGCAAGTCACAACTTTATTGAGCTTCAGATGGTAAGTGACTTTCCTAATATAACACTGTTAGTACATGGCAAAGCCAGGATTCGAACCCTGGCAGCTGGCCCCAGAGGGCTTCATCCTAACCACTATGCTGTACTCTCCCTGCTGTATAATGAGAATGGAGTATATAAGGCCCCTAATGTTGGTCTGGTGTTTCAGATAAAAAAATTAGATCATTTGACTCTTTAGGAAAGCCATGGCAAGTATTGTAATCTCCACTTGACAGATGTGGAAATAGAAGTTCAAAAATTTAACTGATCTGCCCAAAGTCACAAAGGTAATACACAACCGAGTGTGGCATGCATTTATTTTATTTTTGTTTTAGCAAATTGAAATATTTTACACATTATTTGATATATTGCATTTTCACATAATTTTTACCATATCATCAAGTAATTAAAAAACCAACAATTCATATAAGCTACATAATGCTGTATCTTATGGATATACCTTAAGCTTTAATCCACTTACCTATTGTTGGACTTTTTGGTCTTCACTTAACTGGGGAAATTACTACTATTGCTCTCATTAATGTCCTTTTACATAAACCTAGATCTTTGGATTAATGATTGCTTCCTTAGAATAGATTAATTCTTAGAAGTGGAGTCACTGGGTCAAATGTTGTGAACTCTTGACTGCTATCAAACTTCTCTTGAAGATATAATAACTTAATGAGTATTTGTTGAGCGTTGAATGAAAGAGAAAGGCATTTATCCCAACAGTGTATGAATCCCTTCCGTATCAGTCTGGGTGTGGTCAAGAAAATAGAATCATTCATTACAAGTTTGTTAGGAAAGAGAGTTTAATATAGGAATTAGGGCTTACGTGAATGTGGGATGAGTGGGTTGGTGAAGGTCTGGAAGCCTGCAGCCAGAGATGGGAAAAACTATCACTAAGGACTTCAGCTTCAGCCCCACGTTCTGGAGCTGGTGGAGAAGTTGGAGCTTACAGAGAAGTCCGAGAAGTCACAACTGGTCACCATGACTGCAGAGGGGAAACTCATGAAAGGTCTAAAAATTCACCACCTCTGGCCACTAAGACCTCTGGCTCCTGCTTCACTTCTGCCTTCCAAATCTCCTGTGAGTTCTTCCCTTTGACAAACTCTAACGCTGAAACACACAGGGGGGAGATTCTAGAAAACACAGTTCATACCTTAGAAGGGAGTAGTGAGGGTGCTGAGGTGAGAATTGACAATCCACAACACCTTCTCTTTATATACTCAGCAGAACTTGATGGAACCTTTTATGATTCTTTGCCAGTATTAAAAGGAAGAAGTGATTATCTTATTTTAATGTGCATTTTTAAATTATGACTTTTAAAATTGAAGTATGGTTGATTTACAATGTTACGTTAGTTTCAGGTATACAACATAGTCCTTCAATACTTTTATAGATTATGCTCTGTTTAAAGTTATTATAAAATATTGGCTATATTGTGCTGTACAACATATGCTTGTAGCTTATTTATTTTATACATAGTAGTTTGTACCTTTAATGTCCAACCCTATCTTGCCCCTCCCCCCAAACCTCTCCCCACTCATAACCACTAGTTTGTTCTCTATGTCTGTGAGTCTGTTTCTGTTTTGTTATATTCATATATAAGCATATTCATTTGTTTTATTTTTTAGATTCTAAAGATAACATACAGTATTTGTATTTCTTTGTCTGACTTAGTTTGCTAAAAACCAAACAACCCGATTTAAAAAATGGGCAGAAAACTTACCTGAATAGACATACAGATGGCCAACAGGCACGTGATAAGGTGCTTAACGTTGGTAGTCATCAGGGAAATGCAGATTGAAACCACAGTGAGATACCCCCTCACACCTGTCAGAATGGCTATCATCAAAAAGACTACCAATAGCAAATATTGGTGAGAATGTGGAGAAAAGGGAACCCTAGTACACTGTTGGTGGGAATGTAAATTGGTGCAGCTACTATGGAAAACAGTATGGAGGTTCCTCAAAAAAACTGAAAATGAAACTGCCATATGATCCAGCAGTTCCACTCCTGAGTATATATTTGAAGAAAAAAACACTAATTTGGAAAGATGTATGCACCCAATGTTCATAGCAGATTATTTACAGTAGCCAAGATATGGAAGCAACCTAAGTGTCCATCAATAGAAGAATGGATAAAGAAGATATGATGTGAGTGTGTGTGTGTGTCTGTACTGGAATATTACCCAGCCATAAAAAAGAATGAAAATTTTGCCTTTTGCAACAATATGGATGGACCTGGAAGACACTATGCTTAGGGAAATTGTGACTTTGAAAAAATGTACTTCTTGGTCACCTATTGATTCAAATATTCCTGAGCACCTAAGTATAAATCAGTCATGATTCAGGGCTTTGGGGAAACCCTGGTGAATAAGGCAGGCAAAGGTTCTGCTTTCATGAAGCTTATGTTCCAGGGCAGGGAGATTAGAAAAAAGGAACAAATAAAGGAATAAAACACTTTCAGACAGTAATATTATAGGGAAAAACTGTGGATGATTTTGAAATGGGCAAAAGAGATTACAGAATATCCTGTGAATGGATTTGGAGTTTCTAAAGATTATTTGATACTATGGCGGTGGTGGTGGTGGGGCTTTGTCTTTGAGTAGGCTATACAACTCTGTAGAGATAGAAGTTGTAGAAAACTGTTAGTCATGCAATTAATTCCTGCCCATAGAATTGCAAACTGTGTCAGGTGCAATGCAACTGATTTATCCCCTTGTCGATATTGAGCAGTTTTGTCAGTTTTACATCAGTTTGTAAATCCATTTCAGCATTCCTTAGCTGAATATCAGTGCATGGCATTTGGACTTCGCTGTTGAACTGGTTATAACATCTCACTCTGGTTACCTCATTAATTATTGAGTTAAAAAAACTTTGATATATGTTCATTTTTATATGTGTATGGGAGTCATGATTAGATCTTCTATTCAAATGTATAATAGTTTGGAACATGCAAGTGAACAAGGTAATTTCAGATAGTAATAAGTATCATCAAGAAAACAAGACAGGTATTGTTCTAGAGGGTGACCGTGGGGAGGGTGGGAAGATGCTGTTTTGGATTGGGTGTTGGGAAAGGCCTTGCTGAAGGGGTGGCATTGGAGCTGAGACTTGAGTGAATAAAGGAGGGCAGAGTGTTCCATGGCAGAAGGAATAGCTTGTGCAAATGTCCTGAGACATGGATTAGCTGTCATATTCAAGAAACCAATTGCAGTGACTAAGGAGGTGAATGGCAAGAGATGTGATTAAAAAGGCTAGTGGGGGCCAGATTATTTGGGGCCTTTTAGACTATGATGAGGAATTAGAATTTTACTCTAGGTGCCATGAGAAGCTGTGTGGTTTTACACAGTGATTTGTCATCTTCTGATTTGTATTAGAAATAGATTTGTATACCTTTTTCTACGAGAGTTCCATTCTCATTTTCTTCCTCAAATTATTATTAAACCTGACTTTTTTTTTTTTTTTTTTTTTTTTTTTTGCGGTACGCGGGCCTCCCACTGCTGCGGCCCCCCCGTTGCGGAGCACAGGCTCCAGACGCGCAGGCCCAGTGGCCACGGCTCACGGGCCCAGCCGCTCCGCGGCACGGCGGATCCTCCCGGACCGGGGCACGAACCCGCGGCCCCCTCATCGACAGGCGGACTCCCAACCACTGCGCCACCAGGGAAGCCCTAAACCTGACATTTTCATTAGCTTCTCAAACCTTACCATGAGCAAAGAAATTTTTTGTTTTGATTGAAATTTGTCAACAAGTACAATCATGAAAGCAACACATAATTTTTGTGCAAAACAAGAATTGTAACAAGAAGAAATACAAAGATACTTAGCTTTAGAAATATGGAGCGTAGCTTGTGTAGCGTTTTTAGTTCCTATTTTATCTTAGAGTCTTGGACACCTCAAACCAGGAAAGATAATTTTTAAGACGTCTTCTAAGCTGACCGATCTACTAACACTTAGTGATTTACTACGTTTCTCTGTGGCATCTGGTCATTGGGCAATAGCAGCTAATAGGTACTGCCTGCAAGAAGCAGGTGCCAGAGACACCTGAGGCTTTTGCCACAAACCCAGTTCATTTCAGGTCACACATCTGCTCTCCCTTCCTCTGAGAGACCCCCACTGGGAAGGCTCTTCCGGCCTGGCAGTCCCAGGGGTAGGTGGTAATCTTCTCCCCCCCACCTCAATAAGAAACACACCTGGGAAGAAATTAACCAGTGGAAAGAAAGCTTTTACAAAGAACACAAGAGGAAATTCAGTGGAGATGCCAGGAGGCCTCTATGCTAGGAAGCAGGAAATGGGCATTCCCCTGCCCCCCTTAGACTTGCTATGAAATAAGGGTCTGTTCTTGCTGTTTAAGTCAATGGAGTTAGATGCCCCTCAAACTGGGACATGAGGTCAGAGAAAGGTGTCCTTTTTGGATGGACACTACCTTCATCTTATCGTGGATGAGAGCAGCCAATGCAAAAAGGACTGACGGTCTCTCAGTAGACTCTCTGGGGTCCAACTTTCTATTGATGAATGCACTGTGGGAAATAGTTCCAGGGAACATGTCTCTGGATGATCTTTCTTTGTCTGTAGAGGCAAGACTCTCCATGTAAAGAGAGGACTTTAGCATTGAGGGAACTTGGGAGTCATTGAAACGTAATTGATAATGACAAGACCTTATGGTCAAGGACTGGACCATCATTATAAAAAGCTGTGACTTAACTATTCTAGCCTGAGCTTTGCCATGTAGTAGCTGTGTGATCGTGGGCAAGTTAACTAACATTTCTGAACCTTGATTTCCCTATTTGTAAAATGGTGACGATAATAGTGTCTGTGGCATAGAATTGATGTAATTTTAAGAAGAGAAAACCCATCTTCTGTGCTTAGTGCAATAACAGAAGAACACAAGAAATGAAGTCCTCAGAAATTAGCAAGGTTTATGTAACCCCATCTAGGAGAGAGGAACCCAGAATAGAGCAGCAAGGACATTCTCTAGGCCATAGGGAGATGGGTTTTATTGTGGTGGGGGCAGAATGAATTCTTCAGTTAGGGACAAAAGAGAATGACAAATACCTTTCATCATTAAGCTCCTTTCTGGTTACTAATTTGGTATCCCAAGAATTTTCACACAGGTAAAAGTGAGCATCTGGAAAGCTGACTTTGGTACTCTGGTCACTGGACATATGTATTCCCCATCCTAAAGGGATTTATTGGCTGGAAGTAAACAAGGGGACATTATTCCCTTGAGCATATGGGTCATAGCCTCTCTTCAAGGTGTTCAAGGCCTAAAATTAAAATGGAGCCCACCAAAGATACATGACTTTCTCATCACCCATGATCTTTACTTGAAAAATAATTAACTGGTTTCTCGAGACTTGGGACTTGAGTTGCTCAACTAGGGTGACCATATGTCCTGGTTTGTTGCAGGACAGTCCTGGTGTATGCATTGTATCCCAGAATAATTATTCACAGCACTACCTTTCATTCTGAAATCTATCTTGGTTTAGATGATTAATTATGTGGTCACCCTACCCTTATCACATGGGATTTGGCCCCAGCTTGGGGGAACTCATTCGCTGTGTTTCTGGTTGTCAGTGTGAGGGGACAGATGTTCCTTTTTGTGATATTTCCCTTCTTTTTTTGTCAGTTGGGATTATACTGTATTTAAAACTTGGAAAATAATATCTGGTTGGGTAATGGCCATTCAATAAAGAGTGGTAAGTATTATTATTGTGGTGGTGGTGGTTGTCATCATCTTGTGTGGGGATGAGGTTTCTGCTGGTGAAAGGGCCCGCAGTGTGGTGGAACCATCAATTAACCAGAATGTTTTCCCTTTCTACAGGAGGAAAAAAAAAATAATTCTGGATGCCCACTGAAAGCCAGGCTCTGTGCTTGATATTGTCTATGCATTTCAGTTCAACGGTGTTTTTAAATCTATGTTTCTAGACAAGGTTTTTTCTCCTCTTAGTTGCAGTTCTGGCTCCGACATTTATTTATTTATTATTATTATTTTTTTAATTTATTTATTTCATTTATTTATTGTTGGCTGTGTTGGGTCTTCGTTGCTGCACACAGGCTGTCTCTAGTTGCGGCGAGCAGGGGCTACACTTCGTTGCGACGCGCGGGCTTCTCATCGTGGTGGCTTCTCTTGTTGCGGAGCATGGGCTCTAGGCACACGGGCTTCAGTACTTGTGGCTCTCAGGCTCTAGAGCGCAGGCTCAGTAGTTGTGGTGTGCGGACTTCGTTGCTCCGCGGCATGTGGGATCTTCCCGGACCAGGGCTCGAACCCGTGTCCCCTGCCTTGGCACGCGGATTCTCAACCACTGTGCCACCAGAGAAGCCCCCCCGACATTTATTAACTGGTCATTTCGTGCAGATCACTGACCCCTGTGAACCTCTATTTTCCCTCATTTGGAGGAGGTTGTTTCAAATGAGAGTTCACATCCAACTGAGGTGATCAGAGAGTGGGCTCAAAATAGGACTGTCATTAAGAAAAGCTGTAATTGTATTGTTTCTCTTGTTGTCTGAAGAAAGAGTGTTTACAGAATAGGCTTGGAGATCCTGTCAGCTAGCCACCACTGCCACTTCCAAGGTACTGCTTTATGCCTGTGTGTAAGAGGGCTTCCCACACCAGCTGTGCCCATGAATCATAACCGGGGGAAGGGGCTTGACCACAGAGCCTGATAACAGCACTGCACTCTAGCATGTTGGATTCAGAAGCTGGGCGAGAGTGAGAAGTGGTTTTTCTGCTGGCTGCTCTGTTTTTTGCTCTGTTTTCTCTCCCAAGCACATGACAGGATCTGGCAGAGGTAGTGGTCAGGGGAGTATGATGGAGGAAGTAACCTTTTCTCTCATTGGGGGAGATTTGCTCCATTGAAACATGAAGTGCAACTTCACACGGCTGGGCCTTTGCTGGCTGGAAAGGGCAGTGTGTGAGCAAACAAAAGTGTTCTTATTTTTTTGTCAATGAAAACTCAGTAAACCGCAGGAAGAGATGGCAACACTTTTCCCACTCCATTCACGTGAAGGATAATGAACTCCATTGTAGAGCCAGCCTTTGGGCGTTATCTGATGCTGCTATTTCTGCTGGTCAGAATTTGCGCGTCCCGCGTGACTCGGGCTCGCGCTGCCTCTTTCCCAGTGGGCGACTCTGCTTAGCATTCTGTGGGTTCTCAGCTCCGGCCTGGAGCGCCCACCACTCAAAACGAGCATGGCCATGTGGACCCCTAGCCTCTGACATGGGAAATAGTTCCAGTGGGCATTTAGATTACAAGGGGCTTTTCTTACGTTTTTAAATATACACTGGCTTTTTGGCAAATGAAATTCACACGCACACACACACACTCCTCAGTGATTAGAATTTCAAATGACTGAGAATTTATAAAAATAATTCTGGGGGGGCTTCCCTGGTGGCGCAGTGGTTGAGAGTCCGCCTGCCGATGCAGGGGACACGGGTTCGTGCCCCTGTCTGGGAAGATCCCACATGCTGCGGAGCGGCTGGGCCTGTGAGCCATGGCCGCTGAGCCTGTGCGTCCGGAGCCTGTGCTCCACAACGGGAGAGGCCACAACAGTGAGAGGCCCGCGTACCGCAAAAAAAAAAAAAAAAAAAAAATAATTCTGGGGCTTTCCTGGTGGTGCAGTAGTTAAGAATCCGCCTGCCAATGCAGGGGACATGGGTTCGAACACTGACCTGGGAAGATTCCACATGCTGCGGAGCAACTAAGCCCGTGTGCCACAACTACTGAGCCTGCGCTCTAGAGCCCGCAAGCCACAACTACTGAGCCCAAGTGCTGCAACTACTGAAGCCCATGCGCCTAGAGCCCGTGCTCCGCAACAAGAGAAGCCACCGCAATGTGAAGCCTGCGCACCACAACGAAGAGTAGCCCCCGCTCGTCTCAACTAGAGAAAATACCACGCACAGCAATAAAGACCCAAGCAGCCAAAAATAAAATAAATAAATTTAAAAAATAATAATTCTGTAAGGTGAAGGCAAGGTAGCAATGTTTAAGTACAGACCATGCTACAGACCCCAGGTAGACAGTTCCCTAAAACTATCTTGTTAATTGCTCAGTGAACCCTTCAAGGTACGTATTATCATCCCTACTGTACTGGTGGGGAAACCAAGGTTCAGAGAGGTTAAGTTACTGGCCTAAGATGAACACAAAGGAAAAAAGGGGTGGGTCTGGAAGATGATGCCAGTTGAAAATCAGTTACATGCCAAGTGCAGTGGTAGGCAAAGCTGTAGACAGTTGCTCACTGGTTTCTTATAACAACTTTATGAGGCAAGCATCATCCTCACTTACAGATGAAAAATGAGAGTTCCGAGAGGGTGGACAGTGTCTAGGGAGGCAGCCGGGATTGGAAACACGTGCTGCCGTGTGATTCCACTTTTAAGAGCCAGAGACGGTTCACAAGCCTATAATAGACTTATCTCAAGGATGTGATCGGAAAGGGAAGCTGGTTGGAGCTGACTTAGCACACGCTCCCCTACCTATGTCAAAAACTGTGTTCAATCGTTTCTTTACCCCCTTAGCAACCTTTGAAGACATACTGTGTACAGAGTGTCACAGAGGGCTCTGGTGTTCAAAACAATGATTTTTAATGTGTGTGTAACAAAACAACATGCATATATGTTCACTATACTGAGACAGCAAAGTAATGCAGTTTTAAAAGAATTGGAATATGGTTGATTTGCAATATTACATTAGTTTTAGGTATACAGCATAGTGATTCAGTATTTTTATAGATTATACTCCATTAAAAGTGATTGCAAAAAATGGCTATAATTTCCTGTACTGTACAATACGTTCTTGTTGCTTACTATTTTATTCATAGTAGTTTGTATCTCCTAATGCCACACCCCAATCTCGCCCCTTCCCATTTCTTGCTCCCCACTGGTAACCAGGAGGATATTTTCTGTATCTGTGAGTCTGCTTCTTCTTTGCTATGTACGTTCATTTGTTTTATTTTTTAGATTCCACATATAAGTGATATCATACAGTATTTGTCTTTCTCTGTCTGACTTATTTCACTAAGCATAATATTCTCTAGGTCCATGAACATTGCTGCAAATGGCAGAATCTCACACTTTTTTATGGCTGAGTAATATTCCTTTGTGTCTATGTATATATGTGTGTGCACACACATACACCACATTTGTGTGTTGATGGACACTTTGGTTGCTTCCATATCTTGGCTATTGTAAATAGTGCTGCTATGAACATTGGGGTGTATCTTTCCGAGTTAGTGTTTTTATTTTTTTCCTGGATATATACCCAAGGAGTGGAATTGCTGGATAGTGGAAATACACTTGATAAGATCCTCCATACTCATCAAGCACTTTAGTAATTGGTGGTTAAATCTTTGTACTTGGAAAATTTTCTTATCAGCAATAGGGTGAAACATTTAAAAAAAGAAGCTACCATCTATCCAATACCAACTTGGAGTCAGTACCATGCTGTATAGATTATCTGTAATTTTTACAATAAGCCTGAAGGTAGGTATTATCTCCCACATGTTCTAAGACAGGAACCTGAGACTGAGAGAGATTAAGCAACTTGAAATATCAAGTCTTCAGCTAGTAACGGTTGGAGGCAAGATTGTGAATTCATTTGTGTTTCAGAGTCGGTGAGCTTTCTGCTCCTGCAGTCTGCTGACGTGCACACAAATGCAGCTTACCCCTCAGAGCACATTTTGGAGCCTCCTGATTGGGCTTTGTTTAAAACCCATAAAGCATTTTACGATAGTGAAAGGACTAGTGATCCTTATTTCATTTACAATTTTAAGATGGGACCCCCTTAAAGAATGCAGCTATGTACCCTCTCCATTTATGATTTCCCTCCCTCTGGAAGAGCCTAGAGTGCCTCACATATGGTAGGTACTCAGGAAGTGTTTGTTGAGTGTAACGTGATTTTTGCTTAATTTTTTTTTAAATTTTATTTTGGCTAAAAGAAGACCAGAAGCAACCACCAAGAAAGGAGGAAGAGTCAAGACAGGAAGACGTGGCAATTTACTGGAAGGAAGCAAAACGGGAAAACTATGAGAAGTAGACGTACAATTTCAAAAGCATAAAATTTAGGTTATTCAAGGTTGGGCAAATAACCCCAGTCATGTCAGTAATCTTAGTGGAGTTCTTCATAATCTTTTCCACTGTCCAGCATTCACAGAAAACATAATATTTGCTCAGCATACTGGATAAATAAAGGAGGTTGCTTACTGCAGAGCTGACCATCCTTGGGATCCGGCCAGTTCACCCCGTCCATCCCCCAAGGACTAAGGGGATTACCACCTTGGCACAGCTGCCCTGTGGGCCCCAGCATATTGATTAGAAAGCACCATCTCAGAAAGTACCACAAAACTGAAAAATAAGGAGTGATGTCTTTGTCTTCTGCACCCCTAGCGTTTGACACTCAGTCACCCCTAAAAAATCTTTGTTGAGTCGAATAGAATGATGACTTTGCATTTTCCAGAAAAGACACTATTTAGCATCCTTTGTTCAGGAAGATGGGGCAATGCGTAATTATGTTAGAAATGTTTTGAAATGGAAGCCAAGGAAACAACGTGGGGAATTTGCAAAGGCTCCCAGCTAGCCAGTGGCAAAGCTGGGAGAAGGCACATCTTCTTCTTCTGCCACTGCTGCTGCGGCTTTTTTTTTTTTTTTTTTTTCAGTTAAATGGTATGATATAGTTCTTCTGCTTGGGAGGGTCACACTGAGTGCCCAAAGCTGCCAGATGTTTCCAGCAGATAGACCACTGTGAACAGTGTACCATGCAGACACCCGGAGTTTATTTCTGTGTGCTAAGTAAGAGGTAGAAAGAAGGGGCACAAGGAGTATTGCATGCTGCATGGTCTGGATTCTATTTTAGATTTGCAGTGATACGGTGCTGTTTTGTGATCATTTGTGTTCTTTTTTAATCTAGGAACTTTCAAATAGATATTTAGATATTTCCAATGTCAAAATTAGAGGAGACGTGTGTGCTTGTGTGTGCGGTTTCTTTGCTCGGGAGTGGGAAACCATTGCAAGCTGATGATAGCAGCCGTTACGATTTGACTAGTCTGGCATGAAGTTTTCCCAAAGATATGCAACACTGATCATCCGAAGACTACTTGCTTACCAGAAAAAATAAAAGGCAAAAAAAGGAAAGAAAAGAATGATCTTGAAGGGAAGGGAAAGGCTGAAGCAAGTCTGCAAGGTTTTTTGTTTTTTTTTTTTATGGCTCAAATTTCCTTCTGCAAGAGGTACCTTGTTGAAAGTGATACAGAAGGGCTGAGGTTCTTTTTTCTTTCTTTTTTTTTTAAACCATGCTCTTGGGAAGTTGCAAAAGCTGAACAGAAAGTATGAAATCTGGAAGTTTAAAAAAGGCACAAACCTCTCCAAAATGGCCAAAAAATGACTGATACTAAGAAGCAGAGGATATTGGCTCACTTGTCACTGTCCCAAATCTCACTCATTTAGTTTACTATTTTTTTTTTCCTATCAACTTAAGAATTAAGAAAGCTTACCAGTTATTGTCCCAGGGACTTTCTCATAAATTCTCCTTCTGTATGATGAGAATCATTCCTGTAATTTATCATTAATAGCAAAGTTCCAGAAGTACCACCTTCTGGAAAGAGCAAGTCGGTTGTATCATTTGATGCACAGGAGGTTCTGGCGGATGTAAATAAGGAACGTTGGAGGGAAGTTCACTCTGGGGATGCCCGTGGAAGCTGTTGCACTTCATCCAGGTCTGATTTGATGAGCAAAGTCACCTGAGGTTACCTCAGTGTCTTTTCTGGAATGGCCTTCGTTGGAGGATCTGAGCGGACACAGCACTGATTTAGATCTGGAGTCAACTGCTGACTCTGCCATTTAATGAACTGTATGACCTTGGACATCGCTTCAACGCTGTGAGCCTCCGAATTTCTCAACTGTAAAACGGGGATGCATAACCTCCAGCTACCTCACTGGGTTGTTGTGAAAATTAAATGAGGAAATATAGGCAAAGTATTTGGCATGTAGTAGATGCTGTTATAGCCCTTCTTCTGCCATCTTTTAATAGACCCAATGGCTATGTGGAGGTTGATAGGTGTTTAAACCAAGAATACACAAACACCTATTGTGATCAAGATACGCACGTTGGACTCAGTCCAGGACTCAAGGGGATGGGGGAATGTAGGGCACTCACATTTGTCCATCATCTGTTGGTGTCAGGCCCTGTGCTACATCATCTCACATAGGTCGTATTTAATTCTTGCAGTGACCTCTGAGCGGTAGTTATCACACACATACTCATCCCCTGTTATGGATTAGGAAACAGGCTCAGGGAGTTTCGTACTTTCTTACGGTCATACAGCTAAGCAAGTGGCAGGCTTGGGAAAGGAATTCAACTTTCCCTGTAGCTTATTGTGCAACTGACCAGCTCATATTTTAGGAAGTTCCCTACAGATGGACCATATCGAATCGCTTTCGTTCTTAACAATGGCTGGATCGTAGGTTTTCTGATATGCTGATTGACTGTGACCCCACTTGTAGCTCTCTTCTGCCTGAAGACCGTGTTTGTCGCCCCCCAGCCTTTCTGATGTCAACGGTAGAAAGCTGCATTTCGAGGCCTTTGCCCTGAGTGCGGGGGGGGGGGGGGGAGAGACAGAGATCTTGAACAGGCTTTCTAGTGAAAGTGTCCAGATTTGGCCAAGTTCTTTTTCAAGTTTTCCAAGCCTTACCTCACTTCCCCACCTCTGTGCCTTTGTGTGAGCTGTTTCCTCGATTTCACAAAATCTTACTCATCACCCTTCTACATCCTCCTTGACTGTCATTTCCTATGTCAAGGCCTTTGTTACTCACAGGTAGAATGAAGCATTCCCTTCTTTTTCATATGTCTTAGCATTTCTTACAATGCAGTGCATATAATTGGTTTCCCACCTTGCTCCACTAGGCTGGGAGCTTCTTGAGGGTATGGATTTCTTATTTCTCTTTGTATCTACTAGCCACTGCCTGGCATGTGTGAAATTGGTGTATTAATACTAGTAGTCAGTGAATCAAAAGAGGCTAGCACTGACCTCTGAATTACTGTGATGTATCTGAGAGCAGTGTTATCCTCTTAAGAGGCTAATCATTTATGCCAACTTTCTAGGCCTTTGCTTGGCCTCAGCATCCTCATTTTTACTCTTCTGTGGTCAGAGCAGTCTCAGAATACCTCTAATCAATGAGGATTTTGGTCCAAACTCTACCTTAACTGTTTATTTCTATCCTCTGCCTGGAACCCCTGGGATTCTGATTTAATTGATTTGGGTACTTGCCTCCCAGAGCTAATTGTTTAAATATAACCAGCACAGTACAAGTCACTCAGACTGCAGCTCAGAGATCCCAGCATTTGAGGAAGAGATACACATGCGTGCAAAAGAGAGAAACCATTCATGAATGTTGGGGCCAGGGGAGGGGATAGCAGTTGAAAAGGATGCGAAAGCCACTTCCCTTTCTCCTGTGAGTAGAAACTCCAGTAGAAGTTATCGAAACCATTCATCTCTGTGATCATTCATTTATCTGTTTGTTCATTCATTCGTCCCTGTAGAGCCCCTCACTTCGTCTTTCGCCTCTTCTGCCCAGTCTGGAATTCAGCGGTCCCCAACCTTTTTGGCACCAGGGACCGTTTTTGTGGAAGACAATTTTTCCACGGACTGGGTGTGTGGGGAGATGGTTCAGGCGGTAATGCTAGTGATGGGGAGCGGTGGGGAGCGGCAGGGAGCAGTGGGGAGCGGCAGGGAGCGGTGGGGAGCGGTGGGGAGTGGTGGGGAGTGGTGGGGAGCGATGGGGAACAGTGGGGAGTGGTGGGGAGCGATGGGGAGCGGTGGAGAGCGGTGGGGAGCGGCGGGGAGCAGTGGGGAGCGGGGGGGAGCGGTGGGGAGCGGCGGGGAGCGGTGGGGAGCGGCGGGGAGCGATGGGAGCGGGGGGAGCGGCGGGGAGCGGTGGGGAGCGGTGGGGGAGCGGCAGGGAGCGGCGGGGAGCGGCGGGGAGCGGTGGGGAGCGTGGGGAGTGGTGGGGAGCAGCGGGGAGCGGTGGGGAGCAGTGGGGAGTGGTGGGGTGGGCTGGGGTGGGGGGGTGCAGGGGACCCCTGGTCTAGATTATCATCTACTGCAGCACTGACCATGAGCTTTCTACGGTTCCCTGTTATTCATAAGATAAAGTGCAAGCTCCTTAGCATGGCATCCAATATTATGGATCTAGTCTCTGCCTGCTGGATCCCTCTCATCTCCTGTGGGCCCAAACTTGCTCTGCTCTAAGCTCTAGCCATATTGGACTCTTAAGGACACCGTTGAAATGCCAGGTTTTTTAAATTGTTGAAAAGTTTATTTATAAACTTATATCTATTTACCTGTTCATAACAATTCTGTTTAGATCATTCATGAAATTTCTGAGACATTAAATAGCTAATCATCCTCTTAAGTTACCTTTCTTGCGACAAATTCTGTAACAAAGATAACATGAACTTATTTGACCTAGGCAGAATAAAAGTGTTGTATTTAATGCTAATAACTCTAAGGCAGGCTTGTTTTAATTAAAACAACAAAGTTGAACTAGCTTTTATTTACAGAATGGAGTTCTTTACAAATACCATCTGAAGGTAAAAAAAAAAATCATACATTTATAACATACATACATACATAGACATACATAAACGCACAGACAGAAACAGAAAGAGATCTTATAACTTTCATCCTAAAATGTTAGCCATGAGGCAGGTATGATAGTGCAAAGCTCACTCGTTTGTTAAAAAACAGTTGAATACACATTGTGTTTCTGGAAGTTTGTTTTGCCTCCATGCTTTCCTGTGAGCTGTTTTGCCTTCTAGATTTCTTCCTCTTCTTCCCTTACTTAGTTTTCAAAACTCAGCTCCACCTTATCTCCACTGTAAGGTTTTCCCTGATACTGCCAATCTAAGAGAGCTGTGAGTCCTTTTCTCTACTGCAGTGTTGTAGACACAGACCTGTCGTAGCTCTGATTATATTGTGCTGGACCTGTTTGATATTCATCTTTTTTCCTACTTGTCTGTGAACTTCTCAGAGTCAAGGTCCACGTGCTAGTCCTCACAAGAGCAGTTCGTAACTTATAGTAGGCATGAAATAAATGCACATTGAACGAGCACATTAATTGTATGCTGCATGCTGAGGAGTTTGAATGTTATCCCGAATTCAAATAGAATCATTCATAGATTTTAAGCAGAGGTAATGGAAGGATTGGGGTTGTGCTTAAGGATGGAATGGAGAATGAAAGCAGTTGGGCGTTTCTGGAGGCCAAGAATCAAGTCCACCTTCTCACCCTCACCTCTAGCTCCTTCCACCATTATTATACTCCAACCACTCTGGAGAGTGTTCACCTAGTGAGCTTCTATACTCCTTCAAGACACAGCTCAAACATGATATCCTCCCAGGAGCTGTCTCTGACCCATTTTCATAGCACTTTGTAATGTTCTCAATTGTAATATCTTTAATAATTATTGAGCATTTTATTATGTGCTGAGCACCTTGCACTTAAAAAAATGAATCATCACAGTGGCCCAATGAGACACTATTATGAAACTTCTTTGACAGTTGAGGCAACTGGAGCTCAGAGAGGTTAAGTCACTTGCTCAAATTACCCAGCTAGGAATAGTAGATGAGATGTGAATGCAAGTCTGACTCAAGAGTCACTGTGCTTCCCCATGACAATATCTGTATCATGGTTTCTTTCTCTGCCCACATCTCATAGCAGAACACCTGACACAAACGGTTGGATTTAACTTAGCTCTGTAGCTCCAGTCAGTACGTTGGTTGGTATGGGGACATCGGGAAACCTCAGGATTGTTTGTAGTCTTTTCCTTCTTGTTTCCTCTGGGCAATGCTGGTGATCCTCATTCTTTGTTTCTTTTTCTTGTGTTCCCCACGATTCTTTCATGAAGCTCAGTTTTTCAGTTGCATCGGATGACTTTTCTCTCTTCTGTTGACATTTTGATTTGAAGTCTTCATCCGTCTTCCATGTTGCCCATGAAGCCCTTATCCCTGTTGTTAATGAGATCGTGGCCTCCCCTTCCAGGGACCCGTTGTTCTGACATGGTGAGCGGTGATCCACATTTCGAAGCCCGGTTGCCAGTATCATTTTGATAGCAGGTCCACACATCCCAAGGGTTCCTTTTCCTGCAAGGTCATGACCTTCAAGTAGAAGAAGAGAGGAAATTATCAACCAGGACTGTAAGTCTGTCAATTCTTTCACCCTGGGCTTCTGTTATGATAGAACCTAGACAGGTCTACGTTTAAACTCTGTTTCTACGGTTTCTTAGCCGTGGAACTTCTACAAAATGGGAGTACCGGTGACTGCTTTCCTGGGTTGTGGAGAGGATTCAATGTAGTAATGGGTATGAAGGCTCTTTGTTCAGCCCTGGTTCATAGCCCTGCTGAATGCTAACAATCTCCTTTCTCTTCGGCATAAAGTCACCATTGAGGGTCCTTATGACTGGCTACTTTGTGTGAATCAGCCCAGTTGGGCAGAGGCTGCTAGACTTAATAGTGATTCAGGTAAAATGAATTTTCTACCTATTTACCATATACCAGACACTGGCTAGGTGTTTCCATATATGTCTTGTCACATAACCTTATCACAGAAGTTGACATAGGTCTTCTTCCTTTTCAAAAAATTAATTAACTTTTGGCTGCGTTGGGTCTTCGTTGATGCACACGGGCTTTCTCTAGTTGCAGCGAGTGGGGGCTACTCTTTGTTGCCGTGCGTGGGCTTCTCATTGTGTTGGCTTCTCTTGTTGCAGAGCGTGGGATCTAGGGGCATGGGCTTCAGTAGTTGTGGCGCACGGGCTCAGTAGTTGTGGTGCACAGGCTCAGTAGTTGTGGCTTGTGGGCTCTAGAGCACAGGCTCAGTAGTTGTGGCATGCGGGCTTAGTTGCTCCGTGGCATGTGGGATCTTCCCGGACCAGGGATCAAACCCATGTCCCCTGCACTGGCAGGCGAATTCTTAACCACTGTGCCACCAGTGAAGTCCCAACATAGGTCTTCTGTAAAGGGTCAGATAATATGAACATTTTAGGTTTTTCAGGCCATAGAGTTTCTAACACTTCTCCTTAACTTTGCCTTTGTAGTATGAAAACAGCAGAGACAGTATATAAATGAGTGAATCTAGTTGTGTTTTGATAAAACTTTATTTGCAAAAGGAGGTCACGAGTCAGGTTTGGCCCCCTGGTCATAGTTTACTGACCCCTGTGTTACTAGGATGTTCTTGGCCAACTCTCACTCCTCCATATTGTAGCTACCTCCGCCCAGAGAGAGCACATTCATCCAGTGGCTTCATTAGACTTCATATGGTTATCTCTGCTGTCTTGGTAGGCAGACATCAAACATCATGGCATTTGGTAACTGAGGCTCTCTGACCCAACTTGCTAATGCCTGTGCATCATTCTTTGTTTACTTCAAGGAGCACCTATTTCTTCCTGAGCAGGTCCCACTTCACACTGGCCAGAGTCTCCTCTTCTGTTTCACTCCAGAAGGGAAGGTTCATATTCTTCCACTTGGCATCCTCTTGATTTTCCTCCATCCCATCAGAATGTCTTCCTTCTAGGATTACTTTATCCCTATCACTGTAAGAACAGTTTATTCTAAGGTAGAGATCTGAGATTCTGTTTTAGGAATTGGACAGGTTGGGTTTGTGTTCTGGCTTTTTCCCACTCTCACTAGGTGTGTGACCCTGTGCAAGTTATGTAAACTTTCTAAATCCCAGTTTTTTAAATTTATAAAATAAGGGCAATAGTAGTACCTACCTCATAGGAATGCGTATACCCTCAGCGCTTTGAGTGGTCCATAGGAAGCACTCGTTCGTTTATTTATTCATCCATCAGGTATCTCCTGACTGTTTACAATGTGCCGGTCACTGCATGTCAGCCTTTATAATAACATCCATGGTCACTCATTGTGTAAATAGCAGAGCCAAGACTGAAGTCAGATCTACTAGGCTTCTCATGTTCCTTACCCAATAATGGCCTTGAAAGTAAATATTTTTAGGAAATTTATGACTTTTCACTAGTACTACAGTTTTTGTTACATTCTCTCCACCCCATCTCCTTTTTACATCAAAGTCCTTTATAGCCCCCATAGTACTTCCAAACACACACCAAGTTCAGGCTTGGTAAATATTCATTGAATGAATGAATTTGGTGAGCAAACCAGTATCAAGTGGATTTTTCAAAACTAATGTAAAAGTCTACAAAGGACTTGTATAATCTTTACTCGTTCCTACCCTCTATATGACCATTGATATTTCTCCCATTTTCCCTCTTTGCCTTGAGATTGAGCTTTTCAGTCATTTCTCACAAGTACCCAAATTCTATCCAGAATTCTCATTGCTTCCCAGTCTATGATGGTCAAACCACACTTCACACGCCATGCATTTGAATATTCAGTGGCTTAGGTGGCTGCCAAGCCTAATTTTCCCAATGTCCCTTGCTGTCTCTCTCATTGCTTTTGACAGGAGCCAGGCTCACCGCAACACACTCGGCCTGTCAGGAAGGCTAAAGAAGCCGCCCCAGACCCAAATTTTTGGTGGCTGAGCTGGTATCCTTTGCCTTACAAAGCCTTTAATTGAAAACAACGCATGGATTCTAACTTGTTTAAAATGTGTCCAAGTCCTGGCATTCATTGAATTGAACCCAAGACCCAAGACCTATCATCCCTAGAGAAATACAACATTAGAGGGGACAGAGCTTAGGGTGGGAAGACCCATAGGAATGCAGAGGTCTGTAAAATGGCTCCAACATATTGTATGAGGTTTGGCAAAAGCCAGAACTCTTGTAGCCAGACACATTCTGCATGAAGTTTAAGCTGATTTGACATTGTGGCAGGGGATGTCCTTGCTCTCAGGGTTTATTAATTCATGATTCACTCATTGGGATTGTGTTTTGGGTAAGGTGCCCAAGATATCTTATGATTCCTGCTGAAATACTGCTAAAGCTTTGCTTTCCCACTCTCTCTCTGTTCTTCCTATTCTTGGTCAAGATCAAACAGCATTTGAATTTGGTATGTCTTTTTTTTTTTTTTTTTTTTGCGGTACGCGGGCCTCGCACTGTTGTGGCCTCTCCCTTTGCGGAGCACAGGCTCCGGACGCACAGGCTCAGCAGCCATGGCTCACGGGCCCAGCCGCTCCATGGCATGTGGGATCTTCCCGGACTGGGACAGGAACCCGTGTCCCCTGCATCGGCAGGCGGATTCTCAACCACTGTGCTACCAGGGAAGCCGAATTTGGTATGTCTTGATTTGTATTTAGGTCTTGGAAGTCAAATCATGTGACAAGATAGAAACTTGCAAGATCTATTCCCCTCACTCTCTAAAGTAACTAGTGTAACCATCTATTTTAGCTATTCAGTTGAGTCTTTCACTTAGGCTCAGATATCACGAGCAGTGGAATTGTCAAAAATACTATTGTCCGTTTAGAAATTATTCAAATAGACACTATTCTGAACTTTAGGTCCTTATGTTCTCAGGGACATATACTGCACACTGAGAAGTTCTTGTTTTGGTGTATATCCCATTATGCCACCAATGGCCGTAGTTGGAGAGTTGAGAGTTATTCTTGCCTGTTCCTTCTCAATAGCTAACCAATTTCCAAGACATGCAGATTCCACTTTATTCATATTGGTTGACTGCATTCACTTCGTCCAGAGTCATAGTTCATGTGCTTGTCTTTCCTTCTCTACAATATTGCCATAGTTAGCTGACTAGTCTCCCTGCTTTCAGTCTTGTCCTCTTCCATTCCGTCCACCAATCAGCAGTCATCTTGATCCATTGAAAGCATACATTTTTTCGTGTCATTCAGTTATTTTAAACATTCTCAATGGTCCCCTTTTCTCTTAGGATAATGCCCCAAATAGCAATCACAACCTACAGTGTCCAGCACAATTTGGTCTATGTCTTCTACTCCAGCATCACTTTTCATTCTTTAGGAATCTACCCTGTTGGACTCTTGGCTGTACTCAAGACAAACCATGTTTCTTTAACTGCTGTGCCTTCAACTTGATTCTTCTTCTGTCTTAATGGTTCTGTTGCCTTGTCTTCCAATAGGCTTATTCATCCTTCAGGACCCTGCTTAGCTACCGCTTCTTCCAAGAAACCTTCCTAAGTCTGGATTATGAGCCCCTCCTCTATGCTTTCTGTAGTACCTTGTTCTTACCCCTATCATAGCACTCATCATACGGTATTGTAATTAACTGTTTTCTTTTTCATTTCAGCAACTAGACTATACGTTCCTTGAAGATAGGACCATGTCATGGTCACCATTGTATTTCCAATGCCCCAGAAGGAGTCTGAGGGAAGGAATGATGTATTCAATCTTTTTACCTCCCCTGCCATGTATGTTCAAGGTATGCCAGATGGATTCCCGTTTTTGAACACACTAAGCTTATTTATGTCATGACTCTGACTTTGTTCTAGATGTTTCCTTAGCCAGAAATGTCTTTTCCCCTCCTCTTCTTTCTCTATAATGATGAAAATAGAGTGTCACATGGTAAAAGTAAGAGGATTAAAAGGGGAGATACCTTGGATAGTTACTTCCATATGGTGAGCATTAAAAAAATATTGCTGATTGAAATGGTACACTGGACCTAGCAGGAACTAAACAAGTATTTGCTCAATATGTAAGATGGAGAATTTCCTTTCTTTGTGGATAATGAGAAAACAGTCCTGAGGTTTAACTCTAGCTATTTGAAAGATTTGGAAGCGATGTTTCTCTGTTAGCGATATTTTGAGTTCTTAGTGAAAAGGGGTCCAACAGGCCACTTTAGTTGGTTCTTTGAGGCAGATTTTCAAGCCAAGATTTCACTCCACAAGCCAGCTCTTTCTCAGGCTTTGTTTTTCAAACACGTACAAAACCAAGTCAGTGTTCATCATTTATATCCTTTCCAACTAATGTAAAACCATGACAGAATTTTTGTCTAAAGCTACACATTCACTCGGTGAAGTGACATGCATTTCTAAGCCTTGGAGAATCTTCTCATTGAGGTCAGTTTGTCTTTGAGGAAGGCACCGAAGCTAATGGGACCCTTCAAGGTGGAAAAAAGTGCTGCGTTCTCTTGTAAAGAGGGAAACATATATCTCTGATAGTCATAATAATCTTGTATATAGCCTTACAGATCTTCTCATTCCTTCCTTCCTTCAATCATGGAAAAGTTTATATATCCATCTCTATGGATTACCTACCATGTGCCAGGCACCCTTGGGAAGTTTTCCATTTAATGTCTCTAATCTTACGCTCCTATGAGGTCAATATGATCATTTCATTTTAATATGAGGGAGCAAGTGCTCCTGGAGGGGAAGTGATTTGTCTGAGGAGATGGAGAGGTAATTTAATTTCAGGTCTGTCTGTTCCTAAAATCCATCATTTTTTTCACTCCACCAGACTGATTTTTAGGTGGGATCTTGACATTATCAGCTTTGCTGAGAGTGATGAATAGGAAGCTCTGAGGGGTTTAAGGACACAAGGTACATGAAGAAGAAGTGGCTCTATTGGGACCACCTCTAGGTCCTGGGCTTTCTCCTCTGTAACATGGCTGCCTTCTGCTGATGGATGGGTTAAGTTGCCTCAGATCCTTCGGCAAATAGAAAAGCAAAATCAGCACACTGACATGCATGAGGAATTGAGGATTATTTAATGTCAGCTTGGTCGTAATAGAGTCTCGGTCCATAACAGACTGTTCATACAGAGGCCTTTTGTTCAGGCTCACATTATATGCTCAGTGAACATACTAGAAGATATGATCTGAAGTACAACCCCAGTGACCCCTATCAGGGCCCTAGGCTTGGTGTGGAGACGGGACAATGTAAGTCCTTCAATGAACAATCATTATTGATCTCTTACTATGTGCCAGGCTGTGTGTTGTACTCTTGGTGTACCCAAAGCAGTTCTTAGCTCTGACTGCCTCTAGAATTATCTGAGAAACTTTGAAAAAGCCTCAACATTAAGGCTTCACTTCCAGAAATTCTCATTTAATTGTGTTAGAATGGGGCCTGGACATCAATACTTTTAGATGATTCCAGTGTGCGCCCAGCATTGAGAGAATCTGGTCTAAAGATAAAGAGACCAAAAAGTAAAGACAGAAATGGAAGAAATAGGGAAGCCCTGTGTAATAGGAAATGTACATACTTACCATAATTTGAAAAGCATTATCACTTGCCATTAATGGAAGATAAAATTTTAAAATAAAATGAATATAAAGCGAACAATATGTATAGTTAATACACAACATTTTGAGAAGTACTGGTTTAAGGGAGAGAAAATGGAATTTAGAGGATGGACCTAGATTAAGGTTCTAGTTCGATGGCTCATTATCTGGGTACCCCCAGTTGAGTGAACTAGCCTCTCTCAATATCATTTTCCTTATGTACAAAATGGAGTTAATAATAATTACCATGTCATGTTTTTATGCTAAATAAAATGAGATCACTCTATGAGGAAGTGCCTAGTTCAGTTCTGGCCACATAGCAAATAGATGCTCATGAAATTCAAGCTTCTAGATGCTAACTGGTCGGTCTTGTTAAAAACTTATGACTAGAGGATGTACAGTGCGTTCGGGGGCTAACTTTTCAAGGACTGGGGAGTGCTGTCTGGTCAAAGTGTGATTTAGCCCAAGTTTTATAGAGTGAGTAAAGATGCTCCAGGTGGATAAGGTTGGACGGTTATGATGCACCTAGAAGGTATCATGGCTATTTATCTAAAACAAGCTTCATTGAAAACCAAGTTGGGAGTTCCAAAAATTATTTCTCAGTATTCCATATTTATGCATATAGAAACTGAATGTACTCTGGCAAGTGTCTGTTCATTTGTGGCCATCTGTCTACCTACCCCTCACCTTTCCCCATTCCTGGGACAGAGGGTTCCACCGAGACAGCTATTTTCAATAATTATAGTTGGATTTCAGGTTAGTTTGCCTTCAGCAGAGATAAGCCCTGTTATTCCTACTTTCACTACTCATTATTCCTACTAGTACTAGGCACGGTCCTCTCTGAAAACCCTCAAACATGTTTGATTCTTTATGTAAATGCTCATCTCCTGCTCTAGATGACATCCAGCCCCATGTCTGACAGATTGCTTGTATAATAAATGATGAATGACTTACAATGATATGCTTGGATGGAAATATGTAACTACAATTTTCGCTAATCATCAATAACTGTGTCTAGAGTCTCATGCATTTCAAATTAAAAACTATGAATGTGGCTTTATCAGTAATGTTTCAGATCGATTGACCAACGGGTTGATTCAATTTGATTCTTTTATTCACTACAAAAGGTCAGCCAGCGTCTATTTTAGTAGACACGGGGGGATCCTGAGAAAAGAATTTTTCCCTGACCTCAAGAAGCTGAGAGACTTATGGGTGATCCAGGCAAGTGTAAACTGTAACAAAAATCAAACCCCAAACTGATAAATGAAGACAACAAAAATGCTGAACAGAGTTCTAAGAAAAGTGTGTGTAGGATACTGTGGGTACATAGGGAGTGAGCAGAACAGCTAATCAAAAATCCAGTTTTATTCTGCAGTTAATGAATCCTTGGCCTTTACTCAGAGAAGCCATCATTTTCCTTTCAATGCATTCACCAAAACTTGACATAATTATCTGGATAATGACTTGCAAGCTCCATGAGGGCAGTGATGGGAGCTGCTGCGGTTATCACTGAATCCTCAGTGCTTTACTTAGCACAGTACTTGGCACATAGTAGGAACAGGAGGCATGTTTGTTTAATGACTGTGTGGATGTACTAAAAGTGGTCACAAATTCCATAAAGAACTATTATATAGGTCTGAAAAGAATGTAATGTTGGTGCATGTTTAGTATGCTGGAGCACATTCTTGCTTCTGGAAAAGAGATTTCCTTTCTAGTTTAAATGTCCTGAATTGTATATAGCCACATTGCCACCCTTCATAAGCTACGGGATTCCTGAACTGTAAGTACAATTCCAAATGTAGAGACATTCCCAGCGACTGAGTGAATACCCAAGAAAGTCAGAGAGGCTTTCTCCAAATGGACCAGATTTATAGGGTGAGAAGAGGTATGTGAATCTAGGCCAGAGGCCAAGGTTCCTCATTTATTCTATCATTGGCAAGTGAGGACCTTAACAAAATATAAAAACAACTGGGTTCTGCATACCTGCCCTTGAAGGACACTTAGCCCAGAACACTCCATACCCAACCCTTCTGCTACACTGCCCTGGTATCTGATTGCTTCAGGCATAGATGAGTGCCTTGGTGTCCCAGAAGGAGCACAGGTATTGCAAGAGTGGCTTCACTGTCCAGCTCTGCTACCTTCTAGTTGTGTGGCCCAGGTCCACTCACTGTCCCTCCCCCTGGCTGTAAAATGAGGGCGTGGGGCCCTCTGATGTCCAACACAACTGTGATTAAGCGTCCAGAAGACTGAAACCCCAGTCCTAAGTGCAAGACCCAGCTCAGCCACTCTACTTACTGGCTGTGATTTATCAGTGGGCAAATCCATTGCTCCTGCCAGAAACCAGGTTTCACTTTGGACACTGAAATCAATCCAGAATGTGAACTCCCCACTAGACTGTGAGCTTGCTGAGGGCAGGGGCTGTGTTGTGTGCCCTGTTTCTGCAGTGCATGTTTTACAGCAGACTCTCAATGCGTGTTATGGACGGAATGAAACTTCATCTCTGTTCCAAGTGTTCAGCCGGGTATCAGTGACTGCCTGTCCGTGGATGTCCTCTAGATGGCAAACTCAGCTCAGTTTTGGACAGGAGTCAGAGACTGGCTGGGCGATGCCCTGGCGTGGAATGTTTTATTGGAAATCCAGTTTTATCCAGTGCACAAGGAATCCTCAGAAAGCTGCAAGACTTCTGGAAATGCCAGCCAGGCAGGATGAATCTCTCTTCTTTTCCAGGGGGATAATGGGTGTGGTTTGTCATCACCCCTCTCCCATCAGCATTTTCTGAACAGGGGAAATGGCCCCTCAGAGGTGAGGAAAGTGGGGAAGGAGCTAAACTTTCGTCACAGGCAGTGGTGGGTGGCTTCACATGTATTTTCTCATCTAATTCTCACAATGACCCTACGATCTAAGTAGTGAGTGTTATTATTTCCCCTTTATAAATGATGAAACAGAGTCTTGGAGACATTAAATCATCGCATCAAAGTTAAATAGCTTTTTTTAGAAGGACTGGGTTGCTAAGTTATGCCCCAATGTCTCAGCCACTTTTACCTGTCCTCCTGTTTAATTCAGACAAGAAAAGATTGAAAATCAAGGGTGAGGGAAATAGAAATGTGATAGCTTTAATTAAGTATTTAGTTGTAAAAGAAGACAGTAACAGTTATCAGCTCTAGGCAGTGATGTCTACTTTAGCCTAAGAAGATGACTAGTGCCTCAGGTCTTGGCAAGACAGGTTTTTATGTGTCCATGGAATTCTGTCACAGCTTCCAGGGAGCCCTTTTTAAAGGGCAGTCAACTTCAGAAGTTCTAGGTGCTTCTGGCTTCAGGAACTCTTGCCTGAAATGAGGCTCATTTTCTCCAAAAAAAAAAGATTTCTAATTCTCTCTCTTTCACTGTTTTGTGCTTTGGAGTTGGATAAGGCTTTTGGGAGAAAGGTGAATCAGAAAATTCATCACTCATTATATAACAGATAATCAACTGAGCTCCCATCATGGTTCGAATATGTTTTGTCAGGCATAATCCATACAGAGTTGAAGCATATGGAAGTCCTACCTTAATAAAAGGAGACATTAAGACATGAGAAAAAATAATTAGAATTTAAGGTAGAAAATATCAAGGTCCTTGATCGTATTTCTGAGTGTGGGTGGAATTCCATATTCTCAGGGGAAGGCTTCATGGAGGAGGTGATAGTTGAGCTGGGCCTTGAAGACTATGTAGGCTAAGGGTATTTAGTGATTATTTGAAGGACACGAGGAGAATAAGTAGCGGCACGTAAAAGCCAAGAAAGGTTAAAAATCAGTATGTATAGAAGGGGAACAGTGAGTCCTGTAATACCCCATGTGTAGAGAAACGGGGAGTTACAGTCAGAGAAGACAGACTGGCCCCAGTTTGGTGAGGTCTTATACACCACGTTCATCTTCCATTATGATTATATTTCTGTTTGTCCTTTTTCTATGAAGTTTTGCTTTATACAGTTGGTGTTATAAGGGGTATGCAAATTTAGAATTACTACATCTGGCCAATTGACCTTATATCATAAAATATGTCTCTTTATCTCTAATAATGCTTCTAACCATAGAGTTTCTATTGAATGATGTTAATATAGCTACACCAGAGTTCTCTGGTGAGTTTTTGCAGAGTTCATCTTTTAAAACCGTTTGAATTTTAAAATTTGTGTCCTTATTTTTAACATGTCTCACATGTAAGCAGCGTATAGGGTTTTCCTAGTCTGACAGAGTGGGTCATTCAATTAAAGAATTTAGTCCATTAGCATTAAATGTAATTACTTATATATTTGTGCTTTTAAATATTATTATTCATTTTCTATTTGATTCACTTGTTTTATGCTTAATTTTTCTTTCTTGCTTTACTAAGGAATATGCAAATATTTCTAAATTCTGTTTTCCATCTCTAGTTATACTTCAAGTAGTTGTTCTAGAGATTAAAAGATTGATTGCAGATTTATTAACTGTAACATAAATTTTTTACTACCTCCCCAACAATGCTAGGGCTTTGAACACTTTAAGTTAATTTGTTCTCTATTGCTTTTTTAGTGGTTTACATTTATTATAAACTTACATATATTTTAAGCTCATAAAATTTTAATTTTTTGTGTAGTCTATATTCATTTAGTCTTGCCAACATATTTGCCATTTCTATGACTCTTCATTTTTGCCTCCATTTCTACGTTTCCAACTGGGATCATTTTCCTTCTGCCTAAAAATTTCTCCTTTTCTGAAGATCTGCTGGATACAAATTATTTGTTTCTGCTTGTCTGGAAATGCCTTTATGTTACCTTCACTTTGAAGGTTATTTTCTCTGAGTATAGTGTTCTACGTTCTTGTTAATTATTTGTCTTCCAGCCTTTCACAGATATTCTTCCATTGTCTTCTGGCTTCTATAGTTTTTGTTGAGAAGTCAGTCTTATTGTTTCTCATTGGAAGTTAATGTTTTTTTCTTTGTTTTTACTTGTGTGTGTGTGTGTGTGTGCGTGCATGTGTGTGTGGTTTTCAGTTGTTTGACTATGATATGCTTAGGTGTGATTTCTTTTGTATTTATCCTCCTTGGGTTGTTTTACTATCTTTTCCTTTTTGGAAAATTTTCAGCCATTTTTCTCTTTAAATAAATATTCTCTCTGTCTCACTCTTTAATCTTCTTTGGGACTTCAATTACATATATATTAGAACCTTATACCTTATCATTCATATATATATCATTTATATATATGAATATAATATGTATAGATCTATCATTTTATCTTACCCCCTTTTTGTACTTTCCATATTTTTTACTCTCTTTGCTTCAGCCTATATATTTTCTACTGATCTATTTTCCATTTGACTAATCCTTTCTTCTGTTACACCTAATTTGCTGCTAAGGCTACCTACTGAGTTCTTAATTTCAGTTATTGTATTTTTCAGTTTTTTTTTTTTTTGCGGTACACGGGCCTCTCACTGTTGTGGCCTCTCCTGTTGTGGAGCACAGGCTCCGGACGCGCAGGCCCAGCGGCCATGGCTCACGGGCCCAGCCGCTCCGCAGCATGTGGGATCCTCCCGGACCAGGGCACGAACCCGTGTCCCCTGCATCGGCAGGCGGACTCTCAACCACTGCGCCACCAGGGAAGCCCCTATTTTTCAGTTTTAATATTTCTATTTGAATTTTTTATTGATTTAATGTCTTTGGTGAAATTGTAAATTTTGTCATCTATTTTTCTAATGTATCAATCATAGTTAAAAACAATATTTGGGTCACGCAGCAGGCAGAATCGTAAATTGGACACCTAGTGCCACCCTTCCCTCCACCCAAGTACATGGTCCTCTCCCTCCTGAGTGTAGGTGGTACTTGTGAATATGGTGTGATAACACTCCCTGATTAGGTTATGTTATATGATAAACATGATGACATAGTAATTTCTGTGATAAGATTTCTTCATAGCAAATGGAAGAGAGACTCTCCTGCTGTCCTTGAGGAAGTAAGCTACCAGGTTGTGAGATGGTCACATGGCAAGGACCACAGGGTGGCTTCTTAGAGCTGAGCAACCAATAAGAAAATAGGACCTTCAAATCTTTCAACAATTCAAGTGAGCTTGGATAAGGATCCTAAGGTCCAGATAAGAATACAGCTTCACTGATTTTGCCTTAAGAGGCCCTGAGCAGAGAACCCAACTATATCATGCATGGACTTCTGACCTTTAGAAGCTATGAGATAATAAATGTTACTTTAACTCTCCGAATGTGGGTGGTTTGTTATACAGCATTAGCAAATAGATACAGGTCACTGATGGATTTATTTCTCTATCTTTTTTATGTTCATCTTGTTTTTTGGTTATGTTTGTTATTTTTATATTGAAGGCCTGGCATTGTATGTGAAAAGTTGTAGAGGCTCTTGATCATGTTTTCTTCCTTTGTGGGAGTAGTCATTCTAGTCTCTAATCAGCATCTAAGGTAACAGAAAATCATCATAATTCACTCATGAGTGGGGCTCATTCAAGGCTTGGTTGCGATGTTCATGCAGCTGTATCTGAATTTGTATCTGCCCCTGTTCTTTGGTGTAGCCCTCCAGAGTTTACAAACTGAAAGCTGGGGTGTTCACTTGGGCTTTCCTTCAAAGTAGGTACTAAGTTCCAATATTGGACCCCTCAATATCTTGGTGCTATGGACTGAATGTTTGTGACACCCCCCCCCCCCACCAGCAATTCATATGTTGAAGCCTAATCCCCAAATGTGATGGTATTTGGAAGTGAGGCCTTTGGGAGGTAATTAGTTCATGGGAGTAGAGCCCTAACAAATAGAATTAGTGCCCTTCTAAAAAGAGACAAAAGAGAGATGATCTCTTTCTTCATGTGAGGGCACAGCAAGAAGGTATCCATCTGCAAACCAGGAAGAGGGTCCTTGCCATGAACCAGATTGGCTGGCAACTTGATCTTGGATTTCAGACTTCAGAATTGTGAGGAATAAATTTCTCATTGTTTAAGCCACTCAGTCTATGATATTTTTAAAATAGCCCAAACTGACTAAGATACTTGGTGTTGGTAAAAATTCTGCTCTGTTTTGCAATGGCTTCTTTACTTGTATATTTAGCTTCCTGCCCACTTTAGCAATTTGTGTTTTTCTACCATGCTCTTCATTTCCTTCTGAGTCCTCACTAGCAGAGTCTTTGACATTCATATTTCTACTAACAGTCTGTTCAAGTCAATGTAGGCTTTTTCTGTGATGCTCCTCAAAATTATTCCTACTTCTGCCCATTGCCAAATTCCAAAGCCACTTCCATATTTTAATGTATTTATTACAGGAGCACTCCACTTCCAGGTACCAAAATTTGTATCAGTCAGAGTTCAACCAGAGAAGCAGAACTAGTAGGAGATAAATATTAAGAGACTTATTGCCGTGAATTGGTTGATGTGATTGTAGGTGCTGGCTAGGCAAGTCCAAAGCAGGCCATCAGAGAGGGCAGACTGGAACTTTACATGGACTGAAGCTTCTGTCCATACGTGGATTTTTTTCTTCTCTCAAGGAAGCTGCAGCACTGCTTTTCATTCAACCAATTGAATCTAGGAAAATTTCCCTTACTTAAAATCAACTGACAACGAACTTTAGTCACATCTACAAAATACTTGAATAGCAACATCTAGATTGGTGTTTTACTGAATAACTGAGGGCTGTAAGTTAGCCAAGTTATACATCCAAAAGACCATCAAAACTGGACATGAACTTGTCCTGCCTTTGCAAATATTTGTCCTATTTTCTCTTCTTGATCAAATATCTTCAACTCTTTCTTAAGTGTTGCCTCTTCACTGTCTACTGCCCCTGCCCTCCATTAACTTCTTAGAAATTGATTTCTTTCTCTATGTTGTGCCTATGGCATTGCGTATGCTATTCTCTTATAGCATTTACTATGTTTTCTTATAATGAGGTCTACTGTTATTTACCCACTTGCTGATCTCTGAGCTCTGGAAGACAGAGACCAGGACATCGTATTTAATGTCTGATACTCAGCAAATGCTCCATAAATATCACTTAAATGTTTATTGATCTGTTCTAAAGTAGAAGGTGTGTTTTTATTTGTTTGCTTTAAAATCTTAATCGAAGGAAGCTGACTTACTTGTGAAGGCTTATTTGAGTGGGGCCACGTAATTATGCAAACATATAGTGAGAGAGACACAGCCATTGTGTCGAGATAATGTATAGCAGAAACTTTTATAACTTTATCAAGAGTGCCACTCTCTAGACTGATGGTATGCAAAGTTGATCTTGGCAGAGGAGGAGGTGAATACATTTGCATGAGGATCCCATGGCTTTTTAAAAGAGAAGGGACAACAAACTTGTCCTTTCTCCCTGAGATTCTAATTAAGAGAGAATCGTTAGAGTGAAGCTGGGTGGACCTGCTGAAGTTGCAGGAAAAGGCAATAAAATTCTCCAAATAAAATTCTCCTTAAGGATGGGAAGACCTAGGCTGATGGCCTGGATCTACATCACCTTGGAGGGGAGCCGGTTGCCTCCCACTGTGAGTGATCTTAGAATCTCTTCTGGATTCAGCCACCTCAACCCAGAGCCATGTTTTGGGTAACAGGTGCTTAACATGGTGATAAAACTGAACACTGGTCTCAGCCTGGAATCCCTTTGGCTAATATTGCCCCTGAAGGAGTGAGATAATTTTCCTTTGAAAAATAGTAGTGCTGTGAGCAAGGAGCTTGACTAGTGAGAGAGTACTGCTGTGATGACCAGTGTTCCATTACAACAACATAGAACGATAAGGTATTGCCAGAGACAGCATGTTGGAATTTGTTACCCCACTTGCTCTGATGTGATTTTGTTTTAACAGCTTTACTGAGGTATAACTGCTCTACAAAAAAGTGCAAATATTTAATGTATACAATTTGATGAGTTTGGACATATGTATACACCTGTGAAACCATTATCATATCCATCACCTCCGAAGGTTTCCTGTGCCTCTTTTTATTTATGGTAAGAACACTCAACATTAGATCTGCCCTCTTAACAAATTTTTAAGTGCGTGGTACAGTGTTATTGACTTATAGCCATGGTGCTGTACATCAGATCGCTGGAACTAATGTTGAAAGAACTGCCTTTTTGGACAATGAATGCTTTGAGTTTTGGTGCAGTTTAGTGGAAGAAGGGAGTCCCAAGGAAGATGAATTCTTACTAATCTGGCTGGTAAGGGATCAAACATGCATAATTGTAACCGAGGTTGGTAGAACTTACGTCAGGTTTTAGATGGATTCAGTGAATAGAGGAGTGAATGATCATGTGTGGTATTCCCCTACTGCAAGATTTAACAGGGAGGGCTTCCCTGGTGGCGCTGTGGTTGAGAGTCCGCCTGCCGATGCAGGGGACACGGGTTCGTGCCCCGGTCTGGGGGGATCCCACATGCCGTGGAGCGGCTGGGCCCGTGAGCCATGGCCGCTGAGCCTGCGTGTCCGGAGCCAGTGCTCCGCAACGGGAGAGGCCACAGCTGTGGGAGGCCCGCATACCGCAAAAAAAAAAAAAAAAAAAAAAAAAAAGATTTAACAGGGAGAGCATGGCATCAGAAAGACCAGCATTAGGAATCTGATTTCAACACTTATTGAAATGTGGGCAATGTGTGTAAATGTGAGCAGTGATTTAACTTCTCTGAACATTAGTTTCCGTTTCTGTCACATGTGGATATTCATACCTATTTCAGAAGATGACTTCTGTGAGACAATGCAGGCCCCCTGATACCCACCTAGACCTGTCCCCACTTTTCGCTGTATGTCATAGGCATACGGAAACCATACGCAGATCACTATTTTTCAAGTCCTGCCCTACATGTAACAGTAACTGTTTGCTCCCAGTATGCACAGAATCTGTTCTCCATTCAGAACTGAACGTGAGAACATCACTCTTACACATTTTGTACAAAGTCTTATTTCCCCTCTACAGCTAAGATTGTCCCCCTCTGTCAAATGGAGACAGTACTTGAAATCAAAATAGGATGAAAATTCAGAAGGAGACAAAACAGAAGGTGAAGAGAAAGTGCTCTCAAAAAGAAGTGAAAATAACAGGAGGCTCTAGATTGCTCAGGATTGTGGTTTTAGGTCCTAGAAGATCTATTCTTATACCTTGTCTTTTAATTTATTTTAGCAGGGGAAGAGTTGCTGGGAATGCTGCAAAGAAGTGTTTTTGAATGGTACCGAATTTACTATGTAGCTGGCTATTAAATTTATATCCTGTGGTCTTGATGGTTCATTTTGGCTGTCTCTCTAATGTAAGCTCCATGAAGGCAGGGACTGGGGTTTATCTTGTTGATTGTTGATCCCCAATCAATTTATCATCTCACTCACTCATTCGTTCATTTGCAAATAGTTTTGTGCTCCTGCTGTTTTATAGGACTGTCCTATATATAAGGAAAAGACATAAAAATGTTCTGCCTTGATAAAACTTTTATTCTAACATGGGAGGCAGATAAACATTAATATTTTCTGATGTTATTTCCTAAAAAATAGGGTGTTGTTATAGATGAGTTGGCAGATGCTCTCCTTTAGATAGAGTGGTCAGGGAAAGAATCAGCAATTCAAAGAGCCATGAAAAAACATGCAAGACAGAGAGAATAGGAAACACAAAATTTTGAGACTGGAGAAAGCTTGTCAAGTTCTAATAATTTATAGAAACCAGTGTAACAGGAGGATGGGGAGTGTTGACCTAGACTATGGCACATCGTAGACACTCAGTAGATACTTACCCTATTATTAGCCTGTGTGTCCTTCTGAGGTCTTTAGCCCTGTAAGTGTCGTTCCTTCTCCTTGGCCTCGTCTTGAAACTCTTCAGCTCTGCCTTCTTCCTCAAACACCCCATCTACTCAGGTACCAAATCCTGTTGTGTTTCTGTAAACTTTCCAACTCTCGCTCTTACCCATGTTGATTTTTTTGCCCCCGTGACTACTGACTGCCCTGGTGCAAGTCCTCTGAGCTCACGCTTGCACTGCAGTGATAGCCCCCTGAAGTCTACATTATCATTGCCTCCCTGGTGTCTTGTTCTACATTGTGTCCACTAGCAGCAGTGGTGGTATGTAAGGAGACTGGCCATGCTTAAGTCTCCAACAATGATCCCTCGTGCTAATGCCATGCCACTGACATCTTCACATTGTGATTGGTTGAAGGAAGGACATGTAATCCAGGCAGTCTGACTTTCCTATGGTCAAACTGATAGGTTCATGCGTGGTTATATAACTTAAGTTGGTCCACTCAGTGTGAAACCCTGGATTCACTGATTGGGTAAAGAGAAGCTCTCTCTTCTTTTGGATTTGTTGTAACTGCATGAGGCCTAAGATTGCTGTGACTGTTGGGCCATTATGTTGGAAGCCAGCCTAAGGAATAAGCTGAGAGATGAGCAAGGGCAGAGCCTGGGAATTTGTAGAGAAGGGGATTTAGAGACCTTAATAACTTTCCTCAACCCCTGTCTCTGGACCTCAGTTCTGTTAGCCAGCCAATTTCCTTTATCACTTGAGGTATTTTGAGTTAGGCTCCTTTTTACGTGTGCAACAGTTTAACTCCTGAGTAAGTTACCCTCTCAGTTGTGACCTTATACACCACATGCTAATGTCCATGGTACTCTAATGAATTATAATAAAAATAATAGCTAATGTTTATTGAGGATTTACTTTGTTCTCAGCACTGCTCTAGAGGTTTAAATGTATTATCTCACAACAATCTCATGAGCTAGATATTATTATTAAGGCCATTTTAATAGATAAGGAAGTTGAGGTCAGGAAAGGTTAAGTAATCTGACCAAGGCTGCCTGGCTAATATGACACAGCAACTATATTACTTATATATGGCTGCATGATAAGTTACCCCCAAATTTAGCAGCTTAAAACAGAAAATTAATTATCTCAGCATTTCTGTGGATAAGGAGTCTGGGTACAGCTTAGCTGGTGCCTCTGGTTCAAGATCCCTCATGGGTTGTAGCCAAGCTGTTGATTGGGCTGAAGTCTCATCTGAAGGCTTGACTGTGGGGTTGGGGGATTCACCTCTAAACTCATTCACATGGTTGTTAGAGGGCCTCGGTCTCTCTCTGTGTGGGCCTCTCTACAGGGTGGCCTCATGACACAGGAGGTGGTACCCCCAGGGCTGAGAGCTCTAAGAGAGTGAGTGAGAGCAATGTCAGGAATTCATGCATGCATGCAGGAGAGAGAGAGAGAGAGAGAGACTAAGATGGAAGTCACAGTCTTTTTGTAACCTGATTTTAGAAATGACATCCCATCACCTTTGCTGCATCCTCTTTGCTGGATGTGAGTCACTAAATTCAGTGTACCTCCAGGGGGAGGACAAAGCATGAATTCCAGCAGGCGAGGCTCCTTGAAGGCCATCTTGGAGGCTGCCTACTACAGCCACTGATCAAACTCATATAGTCAGAGTGTACACTAGACTAGCTAATTCTTATATTTTACAGACCTTCTAATGTCCTGACATTACAGGGTCACTCCTCTCCTGGAATTCCTTCACGCATCCATGATACACTCTAAAGACATCCCAGTCTATCTCCCATGAACCTGCCCAAAATGTGTCTTAACTATTACAAAACCTGACTAGTCTGTCAATAAAACTTCTCTAACATGTCCCAGTGTCTGATAAAAGTGTTATAATAATAGCTGAGACCCAGATAATCTTTGATTCTGGAATAGTCCCTGCATTTTCTCACTACCATGTTTTTGTCCTTGCTATCACTTTCTCCCTGAATTCCTTTGAAATTTCTTTCTCCGCCATCTGTGAAAGTTCTTTTTATGCTAAAGCTTCTGCCCACATCTAGTTCCTTTTGGATGATGTCTCAGATCTTCCACTACTGTCTCTGCTGGGATTAATTTCCTTTTCCTTACTGTACTGTGGTCCTTCTTGTCCTGTTTGTAGTTCTTTCTTAGTCTTTCTCTTGTTTAGATTATGTACATAACCATTGTCTGCTCCTGATAAATTCCTAGGATGCAGGGACTGCGTCTATCAGGAGTGAGGTGGGGAGATTTGTACCTGTAAGAAGGTACTTGCTTCATGGAGCTGTTGTGAGGATTAAGTGAGCCTAGCTCACTGTTCTCAATACTCTGTAATGACTTCTATGGGAAAAGAATCTAAAAAAGAGTGGATATATATATACATAAAATTGATGTACTTTGCTGTACAGCAGAAACTAACACAACATTGTAAATCAACTATACTCCAGTAAAAATTTTTTTAAAGTGCTCTTTTCATTAATAGCAAAACAAAACCAGTCTAATGCTAATCTCTTTCCTTGTTCTGCTCAGGTCTTTAACCTGAAATTTCTCCAGGGACTCTGCTGCCTACAATTCCCTTCTTCAAATTTTAGTGCCTTTTAAGATTAACCTGGATGCCTCTGAGATTCTTTGGGCAGGTTTTGTCTCATTTGGGGGCAGGTTTTTTTTCTTTTTTGTGGTATGCGGGCCTCTCACTGCTGTGGCCTCTCCTGTTGTGGAGCACAGGCTCCGGACGCGCAGGCTCAGCGGCCATGGCTCACGGGTCCAGCCGCCCCGTGGCATGTGGCATCCGCCTGGATTGGGGCACGAACCCGTGTCCCCTGCATTAGCAGGTGGACTCTCAACCACTGCGCCACAAGGGAAGCCCCTGGGGCAGGTTTTGTTCATTTTCTGCTGGAGCCAAGTCTCCTACGCTAGAAGTGTATCAGTCAGGGTAGGTGAAGTTATGCTGCAGTAACAAAAAACCTCCAAGTTGCAATAGCTGAAGACAATAAAAATATGTAGTTTTTACTCACACTGTATGTCTATTAGGAATCAGCTCCATGTTGTTCTCACTCCAGGACCCAGGCTAACAAAATAGGTACCCCCTAGAATATTGGAAGGAAACATACATAGAGTGAAAGACCTATATCATCAGGTCTTGTACCTGTATTAGACTGGTACAAGACCTGATATAGACTGGAAAAGACAAATGTTCTGCTCACATGTCTTGGCAAAAACTAAACATGTGACCTGCTATGGGTTAAACTGCATCCTCCCAAAAGATATGCTGAAATCCTAACTCCTGAAACCTATGAATGTGATCTTATTTGGAAATAGGTTCTTTGTGGATCAAGCTAAGATGAGGTTATACTCAATTAGAGTGTTCCTTAACCCGATATGAGTTGTGTCCTTATAACAAGAGGAGAAAACACAGGCACAGACACAGGAGGGAGATGCCAGATGATGCTGAAGGCACAGATTGCAGTGCTGCAGCTGGAAGCCAAGGAATGCCTGTGATTCCTTGCATTTCAATACTGATCAAAGGCATTCCAATGCCATTCAAACTACCAGAAGCTAGGAAGAGGCAAGAAAGGATTCTCCCCTAAAGGTGTCAGAGGGAGCACGGCCCTGCTGACACCTTGAACTTGTAGTTTCCAGAACTGTGAGTTAGTAAATTTCTGCTGTTTTAATCCACCCAGTGTGTGGTACTTTGTTACAGCAAACTAGGAAGTGACCCTAGCCAGACACATAGAGGTCAGGAAGTTCAGTCTTCAGTGTGCCTGAAAAAAGAGTGGACTTCCATGGTGGGGCAGTGGTTGGGAGTCTGCCTGCCAATGCAGGGGACACGGGCTTGAGCCCTGGTCCGGGAGGATCTCACATGCCGTGGAGCAACTAAGCCCGTGTGCCACAACTACTGAGCCTGTGTGCCGCGGCTACTGAAGCCTGTGCACCTAGAGCCCGTGCTCTGCAACAAGAAGCCCAAGCACCGCAACGAAGAGTAGCCCCTGCCCACCGCAACTAGAGAAAGCCCATGCATGGCAACAAAGACCCAACACAGCCAAAAAAATGAATTAATTAAAGAAAAAAAAGAGGAGGAGTACACATCAGTACTAATGGCTACAAAAAGAAGTATCATACTGAATATTCTATGGATTTCATCACAACATGTAGCAAAATCTTGTCAAAACATCTACCTGAGATGGATGCTAACTTGATTTATTGTGGTGATCACTTTATAATATATACAAATATCAAATTATTATGTTGTACACCTGTAACTAATGTTATATGTCAATTTTATATGTGAGTGAAAAAATCTGTTTCTATGTATGTATGTATCTATCTGTCTACCTAAGATATCTCTCTTCTCTTTTCTAATGTTTCCCTAGCAACTACTCTTTCCTTTTCTTTACAGCCTGCAAACAAATTGCTTTTATTTTTCTTGCAATTCACCTCACCTCGTTCAGCTAAATAACAGCCCCGTGATGAGCCAATATTAGCCCCGTGTTCGTCTAACTGCAAGAAGCCTCCTACTGGAGGATCTCACACTAACGCGAATATGGGGCACTGGCCAGGGGCTGCTTTGGTGCTTCCAAAGCATCACTGGACTGGGTTTTAATTACCCAAATATGTACACAGTACATTTCTTCCTTCTGATAACTTTAGGTCTTCGATTGCATCACTTACACATATGAGTTAAGGCTGCAGCACAGCAGAGACTTTTCCAGCTATGCATTCCCATTGCCTTGAATATTATTGGCACATGGCACCAGTTTGACTAAATTACTGGATAATTTCTACTTCATATTTTTGGTGTAGTGCCTTGCCTAAAGGTGTAAACATCAGCTCATGAATTTTTGCTGTAGGCAAACATTTACTAGTAGATGTGCATAAAATCATCTTGTAGGGCTTCCCTGGTGGCACAGTGGTTGAGAGTACGCCTGCCGATGCAGGGGACACAGGTTCGTGCCCCGGTCCGGGAGGATCCCACATGCCGCGGAGCGGCTATGCCCGTGAGCAATGGCCGCTGAGCCTGCGCGTCCGGAGCCTTTGCTCCGCAACGGGAGAGGCCACAACAGTGAGAGGCCCGCATACCAAAAAAAAAAAGAAGAAGAAGAAGAAAAAATATCATGTTGTAAGGTAAAATGTACTTTATTAACAGTAAGTACAGAGTCCTTTGTGGCTTCTCCTTGGTATGTTAAAATTATAGGAAAGATCTTGCTATTCTGATTTCCTGCAACGAGGCAAGCTAGGGACTGGAGCAAATATCAAGGAGCTGTGATTTGAAGTCATACTGAAGTCTCATATTGGCTGAAGGAGGATCTGAGGTCAGGTGGCAAGGGTACTAGGCACAATATTCTACCTATCTCCCCTCTAGTTCCTTCAACACACATAATGTTATTAGCACATCTTTACTTGAAGGGCTAGCCCAGTAGCACAGAATGCTTCGAGTCTCCAGATAGCACCTGATACATAAATATTTCATATGTACTAAGCAATCACAAGTCATTGCTTCTTCCCAGCAAGTCAAGTTGCATAAATTAGTTAATGTTTGGCTTGGATTAATATTTATTAGATTACTATTTACATTAAATTATATTAAAATATTAATTTAAGCATACATTGAGCAAATTCAGTTCCCAACTGTGGGATATTTGCAATGTGTTTGTTGAGTAATTAGACCTTTATAAATCCCTACAAGCTGTCCCTATATATATGGCCAGATATGCCAAAGGTACGCTTTGAGGAAAACAAGTTATACTTTCTGAAGGTGATTTTGATGCATATCAGAAGTAAAAGAAGGTATAATTTCGAACATGTGTTTTCTTTGAAAACATTAACAATGTAACCCAAACACTGAGCTATACATAAATGGCAGACATGTAGAATTCATATACACACACATACACACACATATATATGAATGTAGAATATATATATGAATTCATATACATACATAGAACTCATGCGTATATAGAATTCATATACGTATATATGAGTGTAGGACATATATGAATCCATATACATAGGTAGAATTCCTATGCGTATATAGAAGTCATACATGTATATATGAGTGTAGGATATATGTATGAATCCATATACATACGTAGAACTCCTATGCGTATATAGAAGTCATATGCGTATATATGAGTGTAGGATATATATATGAATTCTACACGTCTGCCATTTGTGTAGTGAGCACTTCGACATGCTAGACTTTGCTCTAGGCAGTTCACATTATTTTCATATTCAATACTTACAACAACCCCTCCAGGTAGGATTGAAAATTTTGCTTTATAGATGAGGACACTGAAGTTTAGAAAAGTTAAGTAATTTGGTAAAAGATAATTAATGGTAAATAGTAGAGAAGCTTGACTTTGAGAGTTTCTCTAACGTCACAGCTCCTACTTTTAAGCAATGAATAATAAAGCCTCCAGTGTAAAGTGTGCTTTGCATTTATTCTCTAGAATTTGTAAAGCTCTCTCAGGAGGGAACCTTAGCAATCTTGCCTAACGCTGCCATTTTACAAAGGAAAGCCTGAAGCCTGGCACGTTAGGAATATTTCACCTGAAATAACTGAGAAGTCCATACCATAAATGCAATTCTCAAACTATCCAGGAGAGGGGCTATATGTTTTTCATATTATATTACCCCCAAATAACACAACACTTAGTGAATGAATTCATGGAGTTACTCCTTACTTTTAATCCTTTGATGATTTCCCCGTGATATTCAGGACAAAATCCTAACTTTTTATGCTATCAACATAGACTTCCACGATCCATCCTGCCTGGCTCTCCAGCTGATCTTCCATATTTGAGGAACAGGTTTTTTATGCTCTAGCAGAGGTGAGCTGACTGATGGTACCTCCCAGAGGATGCAATGTTGCCCCAGTCTCTGACTTTGTCCAAGCTATTTCTGGCTGTCTGGAGGCTCCTTTCCTCCACCTGTTGGGTTGTTTGAGTCTTCAGCTCCTAGAAATGTCCCTAGACAGAGGTGTCCTTCCTTCTTCATGTTTCTGTGGTGTCCTTCACTATATCAATCTCAGTGTTTCCACACTGTAGTGCAAGTCAAACCATTTGACAGAGCACGTGGAGGGCAGGGCCCAGGACTTAGCCAGAGGCATAATAAATATAAATCCTACCTACTGAATGTGTACAAATATGTCAGATCCTCTACATAAATGATCTCATTTTATTCTCTCAAAATGATGAGAAGAATGTGTCTATGTTTGGACATTGTGTGCCTATAAACACCATTTTTATATCCCCCAAGTCCATTGATTCAAAGCTAAATGTAGTTTTAATTAATTCATATTAAACGTTATACTAATATATTCTCATTCTTTCCATTGAAAAACATTCTTAAAGATGTTAAGTAGGAGGGTACTTTAAAAGTGAAACTCTTTCCCTATAAAATGTTTATTGAGCACCTAGTAAGTGCCCAGCACTATGTTAACCCTGATATTTTGAAAAGGCTGTGTTGAGGAGTGTTGAACAAAGAATACACTATGGGGGAGAGCTTATTTGTAGTGTGAGGAAACAAAGTTGCAAGGTAAGGCTGAAAAGCAAAGGTGGAAATGAAAAGGAAAGAAAAGGAGTAGCTTTTTTTGGAGCCCCTACTAGGCACTTGCCATTTTACACACTTTAGAACATTCAGTTCTTATAACAATGCAATGAATTTGGCTGTTACGCGTTGAATCATGTCTCCTAAAAAGCAGTGTTGAAGTCTCAACCCCTAATACCTCAGAATGTGGCCTAATTTGGCATAGGGTCTTTACAGAGGTGATCAAGTTAAAATGATATCATTAGGGTGAGCTCTAATCCTATATGATCAGTGTTCTTTTAAAAAGAGAAAATTTGGAGATGGTCATGCAGGAGAGAAGACAATGTGAAGACACAGAGAGAAGATGGCTGTCCACAAGCCAAGGGACGCCTGAGGCTACCAGAAGCTAAAAGAGAGGCGAGGAAGAAAGTCTTTCCCACAGCCCTCGGAAGGGACCAACACTACTGATATCTTCACCTTGGCCTTCTAGCCTCCAGAACTATGAGACAACACATTTTTGTCTTTAAACTACCCGGTTTATGGTACTTTGTATGGCAGCCCTAGGAAACTAATACATTGGCATTTTGATCTCTGTTTTTTACATGACTAAACTGAGACTTGGACATAGTAATGTGATCCGTATGGGACAAAGCCTGGGCTGGAACAGAGACTTTTAGAGCCCCCAGATGTTGGCTCTTAGCTACGAAGGACACTGAAAAAGTAGGATAAGCAAAAGGAATCGAAGGTTTGAGTACATGAAGAGGAAGGGCCAGTCCCGGGAGGAACTGGTGCCCAGGGAGCTTGTATAGCTTTAATCATTTGTTTCTCCCAACATGGCTGATTAAACCCAATCTGATCATGAGTATTGCCTTTCACTTAGAGAATTTTCCCTTTCCTGGGTCACACATTGACCCTTTTCTGTGTTTGGGGGATTCTCTGTGTCAAAGGGAATTTGAGCTGCTTATTCAAATGTGTCTGATTTGCACAGGGCGTCAGCCTGAAGGATGACAGGACAAACCTGAGGGGACCACCTCCAATTAATCACAGTGACCAGTAAGTCAGGTTTAACCTTCCCAGAGTCTCACAGAGCATGTCACAGTCACACCTATTGATTCCTGGTCAGCAGATGCTGCAGCTCAAAAAGCTCCAGGTAAGAGGAAGGAACAGAGCCTTTGTTCTCATTGCCACCAAAGTGCCCAGGCCCTTTAAGAAAGCTGTCTATTCTAGACATTTAGTTGAGAGGTCAGGTCCTATTACTTTCCAACTGAATGGAGTCTAAGACTGTGGTTTCAGCATGATCTTTGGGCCACTTACACAGTCTCTTAGATCGTCTCCAAGACTTTATTAATGTACCCTAATACATTAATATTAGGGTGCCACCTCATTGCTTCTGCCACCTGATGGCTGCCACCTGATTGCTTCTTCTGTCCTGCTTACCCTGTGTCTCTAGCAGGCAGTGTATAGCCATATACATAGTAGAATCTCAGTCAATATTTATTAAATAAATGGAAGATGCCAGGGCTTGGAATCATATAGGCTGAGTTTAAATTTGAACTCCTGGTATACTGTTCCAGGCACTGTGCTAAGTATTGGGGAAACTGAGGTAGGCAGATCTGATTCCTGTCTTCAAAAGTTCACAGTGGGTGTGGGGATGCAAGCGGGGAGGCAGGAAGACCAGTATAGAAACAGATCTCTAGTGGTCCATAGGTAAACCCAGGAGAGCATTTTAGCAAATCACCTTCTCTGGGAAGGAACTTGAGTCAGAGATACCAATGGGAAGCTCAACGGTACCTGACTGAGCTGTACTCAGAAAAGGAATTCCTGTTCTAGGCCATTTGGTTAGAAATAGACATTATCACATCACCAAGGAGATAAAGTATTTTTATGGGTCAGCCCATTCACTGCTGAGAAGGCCCCATGAGAAATTTGGTGTCCTTGGGCTCCCTGGCAACCACTGGTATGTTTTGCTCTAAGTCCTTATCATGAGCACTGCTTTTTATAATTCTACTCAATATCTGTAGGGTACCACATGGGTACCTGAATGATCAGTTGGCTGGTTTATTCTTCCCACAAGCATTTATTGGTTAGTTACTCTAAGTCAGGCACTGTGCTGAGTCCTAGAGGAAGGTAGAAAAAACACACTCCCTCCCCTCAAGACTCATTACAGAGTCCATAGACAAGTAGTAGATGTATAACTACCTAGACAATAGTCTCTCATACGGACATAGAGAGGAATGGTTTATGAAGAAAGATGGAATCACAACTTAATTGATCCCTAATGAATCTAACAAATGGCTACAAACAACAGAACATTCAGCTGATGTAAACCTATGCTGTCCTTAAAAATGAGGAGTGATTTATAAATAATTTGGAAAATGTTCAGCTGTAAAATAGGGAAAAAATGGGCACACAGTTATACAGAGAATATTTTAACCAGGTAAAACAAGTTAAGAATCAAAACAAGAATATGTAAACGAAAATTTGGAAGGATTTACACAGATATGGAAACTAAATCATTTCTTGGTGTGAGACTCTGTGTTTGCTTTTGCTTTTTTTCTTCTTTTGGGTATTTTCAAAATTGTACATAATTAGCATTCATAATTTAAAAAATGGGATGAAAACACCAATCAGCTCTTTTCTAAAAATGTCCTGGTTACTGTAAATTAATGAAGCATTCTGAGTGTGAGGTGTGAGGGAGGTTGTTTTTGAAATGAATGGAATGAATGATGTGAACCCACTGATCCATGATGATCCTCATTAGACAGAAACTTCATTAGACACAGCTGAGGCCAAAACTAGCCTGCAGAATCTGCTGGGATTGTCTCCCAGGAGCAATGGCCAAACTTGCAACGTAAGGTGAAACAAGTCGGTCAAGGAGGAAAAAGAAGTGATAAAATCTGCTGTATCAATTGAATCATAACTTGTTTTGCTCTTTCTTCATTTGTCTTTTTCTCTCTTCTCCCCTCTTCTTCTCTCCCTTCTTGTCCCTTTCCCCAGTTTAAATAGAGGGCATAAAATACTTAAGGATTTAACAGGATGCTAGGTACCAGGATTTGTTTCCATTTAACTTGAAACTGGACGTTGTCTAACCAACATTTTCTGTTGTTCACTTACTGTCATAAGGGGCATGAAAAGTGTCTCAGAATCTGTGGAAAATGTGACTAAATCATATTTTCCATGCTCTACTCCCCTGCAATTCTTGCTGTTTGGCATTCACATTACTTATGGCTCTAAGAATTATATGAAAATACATTTTTCTGATTGGTGCAGTCTTCCTCACCTGTCTACTTTCTCCTGGATTTCAGACTGTGTTGGTGGGTTGGTGACAAGGTCCATGAGTCAAGATATCCTTGGGGAAGAAGAGCTTTCCTGGGTCAAGGAGAGAGCTGTGGAGAAGCTGGCTGGCTATCTATCTATCTATCTATCTGTAATTTATCACAGACTACTGGTGTTGTCATTTTACTAGTTAGAGTGAAGTGTAGAAACATTGCCTATCTTTCTGTCGCTTGGATATTTTCTTGTTACCTTTCTGTTTAGTTTCTGTTGGATTCCACCATGGTCAGAGGATACATTCTGTATGATCTCAATTTTAAAAAATTTGTTGAGGTTTGTTTTATTGCCTAGGATGTGATCTATTTTGGCAAATGTTCTGTAGGTACTGGAAAAGACTGTGTAATCTGCTCTTGCTAGGTGAAGTGTTCTATAAATGTCAATTAGATTCTATTAATCATGTTTTTGAATTCTTCTATAGCCCTCATGATTTTCTGTCTAGTTCTATCAATTATTGAAAGAGGAGTGTTGAAGTATCCAGTATATTTTTTGATTTGCCTATTTCTTATTTCAGTTATAAAGGTTTTTATTTTTCAGATTTTGCAGTTCTGTTGTTTAGTCCATATACTTTAGGATTGCTATATCTTCTTAGTGGATTGGACTTTTTCTCTTTATGTAATGTTTCTCTCTGTTGATAATTTTTTTTTGTTCTAAAGTCTACTTTATTGTATATTAATACAGCCATTCCTACTTTCTTTTGATTAAGGTTTGTATGAAATGTCTTCTTCTATCCTTTTACTATTTATATTTGAAGTGAGTTTCTTGTGACTTGCCTATTAGATGTGTCACGTTTTTAATCCATTCTGCTAATCTCTGTCTTTTAATTGGTATATTTATATCATTTAAATTTAATGTAGTTATTGATATGTTAGGGCCTACATCTGCCACTTTTTAATTTTTTTCTCAGTTCTTAATTTTTATGTTTTCTTACCTCCTGTGGATTATTTGAATATTTTTTAGAATTCCATTTTGATTTATAGTGGGTTTTTTTTTGCTTTTTTGTTTGTTTTTTTTGCGGTACGCGGGCCTCTCACTGTTGTGGCCTCTCCCGTTGCGGAGCACAGGCTCCGGATGCGCAGGCTCAGCGGCCATGGCTCACGGGCCCAGCCGCTCCGCAGCATGTGGGATCTTCCCGGACCGGGGCACGAACCCCCGTCCCCTGCATCGGCAGGCAGACTCTCAACCACTGTGCCACTGGGGAAGCTCGATTTATAGTGTTTTTGAGTGTATGTCTTTGTGTAGAATTTTTTAGTGATTGCTCTAGGTATTTTATAATATATATGTATAATGTATAATATACAAATATATGTACATATATAACAACTAAAAATAGAAATTTATAATATATTTTATCACTATCTACTTTAGTTGGAGAGCTTGGACTTCTAGACTTAGAGGTTTAGACTTCTTGGGAGGGGAAATAATAGTTTCCAGTTTTATTATTCTTTTATTTCTGTGATATCAGTAAGTCAGGTTTCATAGGCCCACCTGACAGATAAGAATTCCTGGGTTCAGTGAGTTCAGATAACTTGTCTGAAATCACCCAATTTGTTAACAGTACTAAGAAAGCAGGTAATAAAACTTTTGAGTGGATAAATGAGTCAGCACCAAATTTCTGATTTGTTGACTAACAGAGCTCTGACAGATTTCATGGTTCTGGCCCGAGAAACTGGAGGCACTTCTTTTCTGCCAAAATTGCAGAACTTCTCCCACGTTTCATAAACAGCCCTTGGGAGACCTTGACAAGCACAATGGTCTAATGGAAAATTATTTATCAGCGCTCCCTCCCCTTCTGTAGATGCTTACACTTATTTTATAAGGTCTTTGACATTTAGAAACATGAAAAACATTCTCTAATTTAGTGCTAATGTGACACCAGTGCATTTCAGAGGTAACCAAATATAGACAATTGCGGAGGGTCAGCTCAGGGTCCAGTGCATCACCATCCCCAGACCTAATCCCAGGGGATACAGTTTCTCTACACTAAATGAAGGGCTGAGATGTTAGGGTCCAGAAAGACCATATGTTGTAAACTCCATTAGATGAGACCCTTCATTTCACTATGACCCACACTTTGGGGAAACATTTAAAGTCAGCAGTTCTCATCCAGTCTTCCTGTTTGTGGCATACTCTGCCTCTGGGGAGAGCCCCAGTGGTAACAAGCATGGAACCCAGGATAAAGGAAGCATGAGGCAGTGTTTGACTTTCTCATCTCCAGTGATCCTTACCTCAGTTCCCCCTTGTCTACATTCTCCCTTGGTCATTGTCATGGCCAAAGTCTCCTCCTCTAAATCTAGAACTCAAATCCCACTCTCCATCCTCTCTGTCCTCTACTTTCAGTTCTTTGACTTCACCCCTTGACTTCTATCTTTTAGACCTCCAGACCCCAGCTCTTCTGTCTTCTTCCACTTATCACCCTGCTTCCTGCTTCACATTCCTTGCTATCTAGCTTGGCTAAATTATGTTATTGTGATCCAGCATTTCACTCATGTTTTCATGAATAGCCTTTAATTGTTCCCTTGTCTATATTGTAAGACCCAACCTTAACTTCTCAGTTTCTCATTTTGATAGTTAGGGAGCTGAATTCTGATAGAGAAATCAAGCTCCCGTGGATATTTGATCTCATTACAAATTCAGAGTCTCAATCGGCTTTTGGTGCTTTCAGCCAATTCTTCTACATTTCTCCGTGGTTCATTACCATCTTCCACTCCTGCAGCAGACGTTTTAAACTTTCACTTCTTTGCTCAAACCTCCAATTTACCACTACTCTTCTCACTCTCCACAGATGACTTCCCAGTCAACTTCAGTGAGAAAAAAATCAAGGCCAAAAGTGAGATTTTCATCAGTTTCCTTCTTTGATATTTGTACACTCATCTTTTTTTCTTTTCTTTTCTTTTATATATGTTTTTAAACTCTTTATTTTATATCGGAGTAGAGCCGATTAACAATGTTGTGATAGTTTCAGGCGCACAGCAAAGCGACTCGGCTATACATATACATGGATCCATTCTCCCCCAGACTCCCCTCCCATCCAGGCTGCCACATAACATTGAGCAGAATTTCCTGTGCTATACAGTAGGTCCTTGTTGGTTACCCTCTTAAAATATAGCAGTGTGTACATGTCAATCCCAAACTCCCTAACCAGCCCTTCCCTCCGCCCTTCCTCCCCGGTAACCGTAAGTTCGTTCTCTAAGTCTGTTTCTGTTTTGTAAATTTGTTCATTTGTACACTCATCTTTGTATACATCCACTTTGTATACATTTCCTATCTCGATGGATGTGATGAAATTACCTCTGACTTAGGTATTCGCATTAAAATTTATTCTAGATCTCATACCATTCTGCTCCTGTATGAACATTATACTACCCTAAATATCCCTTTTAAAAACTTGTATCTTATGGCTTTCTCTCTTTCCCTTCAGAACAGAAATATGCACATATTAAAAAACAAACAAGCAAACTAACAAATAAAAACCTTAACTTTTGGCTGTGACTTATATTCATGTTTTCCCCTTTTAGCCAATTTTCTTGAAATATCGGCCTACTTTTAAGGTCTTCATTTTTTTAAAACTTCCCTTCTGTGGGCTTAACTACAATTTGAATTCTATTCCTGATATATCACTGAAACCGTCTTTCTAAGGACACCAATGGGCTGAGTATTGCTCCCCGAAACAATTGATTCATTTCTGTTTTACTTTCTAAGAAATTTCTGTAGCATGTGGAAATATCAACAACTGTTTCCTTTCTTAATTAAATTAAATTAATTTATTTACAAATAAGTAATAAAATCACATGGTTAAGGATCCAGTTCTGTGAGCAATTTTTGTACACACAAGCAAAAATGCATACTTACACGCATACACACATATGCACATATACACATTCACACATATTCCTCTGACTTTTTTTTTTAAAGATATAAACATTTGCTAACTCAGCACTATCCAGCTGCAGAAAGAATATACATTAGTCATTTTGATAGATATTCAAAAAAATTCTTCAGGGAGCTTGTGCAGTTTATAATGCAAACAACCTGTGATTTAGGAGTGCCTAATGCAGTGTTATAAAAAATTTTAATTTTGCCTATATTATAGGTAACATTTGCATCTCAGTGTACTTTTAATTTGCATTTATTTTATATGGGGGGTGGGGCATTTTTTCATATGTTTAAGTGTCATTTATACTTTTTCCTGTTAAATATTCATTTTTTTTGGTATGTGTCTCTTAAATTAATATTTTTCTCACTGATTTGTAGGAGATCTTCAGGGAAATTAGATATATGTCTCTTATATGATTTCCCAAACAGTATTTTTTCTCATAGTTGCAATTTACTCCTTGAATCTCTCCTGTTGTCTTCTTAGGCCCATTCCTTTTAGTTTTCTCTTCCTTCATTGGCCCTTTCTCTCCAGGATCCTCTGTGGGCTCCCTCAGCTTTGCATATTGGTATTTCCCAGGGCTTTGTTCATAGTCCTTTTTCCCCCCTCTCTATCTTGTAGAATGATCATAATAATCATACCCTATTTTGTGGTTCAGTGCTCACTCATATGCTGATGTCAGTAAGATCAAGTGCTCTGCATAGACCTCCTTGTTAAGCTTCAGAGTCACCAACTTCCTACAGGTTAGCTGGTTATCTTCATGAGATATCCTCCAAGTATCTCAAACCCAACTGGTCCATAAGAGAACTCATCATCCCCAGCCTCTTCCTTCCTTTCTCCAACACTCTCAGCCCTACCCATATACCCTTGCATATCAAATTGATGACCCCAGCCAGAAATCTGCAAGTCTTTTCAGATGACTTCTTACCCTTTATTTCTCCAATTCTAAGAGTCTTCAGGTCTTCCTGATTTAGATGTAAAACCTGTCATGTTAATTCCTTCTCTGTATTTCCAAAACCCTTTCTTTAGTTCAAGTTCTTATCATTTTTTTACTCAGATTATTGAAAACATGGCTGCTTCTCTCTCTTCTTGCCCCTTTAATTCCTCTTCTACGTTGCCAAGGTGAGCGTCCCCCAAATCTGCTTCATCACTCTCCTGCTTAAAAACTTATGGCTTTCTACGGATTTTAAGGTGAACAAAGCTCACTTTAACTCACAACATTCTTATGGCAGGTGCAATATTGTCCTTCAAAAACACCTATGCCCTAATCCCTGGGACCTGTGAATGTTACCTTATATGGCAAAATGGACTTTGCATATAGGATAGTTAAGGATCTTGAGACAGGGAGATGATTTTGGATTATCCATGTGGGTCTTAAATGTAATCATAAGGGTCCCTAAACTAGGAAGGTGGAGGGATATTTGAATACAGAAGCGAAGAAGGTGATGTGATGACAGAGATTGGAGTGATGTGACCAAGAAATTCTGGCAGCTTTAGAAGCTGAAAGAGACAAGAAATGGATTTTCCCCTAGAGCCTCCGGAAGGAACCAGCTCTTCGCACACCTTGATTTTAGCCTTTAGTAAGACTCATTTTGGCAATCTGACCTCTAGAACTGTAAGAGAATAAATGTGTGTCATCTTAAACCACTAAGTTTGGGGTAATTTGTTATAGAGGCAATAAAAAACTAGGACAGTCCTTTTCATTCTTAGTTCTTGCACCCTTTCCTCCATAAATCCATCAGTCCAGCCACACTGAATTTCTTTCTATTCCCGAGAACGTATGTGCTTTTAAGCCTTTATTCCTTTGTATGTAAAATTACTTCCACCAAAGGTTTTCCTTACTTTTATCCAAATAAACTTAACTTCGTCTTCAACATTCATCTCAAGGGTCACCTTTGTTAGGAAGCCTTTTCTTACTCACAATCTGATTTGAATTCCCCTGATGCGTGTTCCCAGGGAGACGCCCGACTGCACTGCACTGTAATTACTGACTTGCCTTTCTGTCTCTGTTAGCCTGGGAACTCCTCAAGAGTAAGTGGTACCTCTTATCTGGCCTTGTAACCTCTGTGATGGTGCAGAGCTTAGCACGTTATCTGACCCTAGTGAATGCTCGTGGAGAAAAGAAATCAAATATAATTGAGCTGGGCATCTGCTAATGCTGTTCTTTATGTCTATTGCAAACTTTCCTTTTGCCCAAGGAGACAAACTGTGAGTAGAAAAGTCACCTTCAGGAAGGACACACTCACCTACCTACTTGTTTCTCACCTTTGCAATCAGTGGTACTGCCAGGAGACTTGGTTAAAACCGTGGCAGTCCATTGTCTGGAATGCTGGTGAACTACTATAGAACTGAATGTGTATTATTGGTTTGTGGGTGGGGTTATGTAAGAGCAGTATTGGGCTTGGGGACCAGGAGATCCCAGTTCTAGTTGTGAATTTGACATAGATCTACTTTCAATTCCCTTGTATGAAAATGGTCTCTCTCTTCCTATATAGCCTATTATTTTAATCTTCAGGTAGGATATACTTTCTTGAACATTTAAGACTTAATGTATATTTATTCCACTTATTCAGCCAACCTAGACATCTGGGTGAAATGAAGTATTTACATATTTCCCCCAATTACCTTAGTAAGTATAGTACAGTTGCCTCCTTGTTTATTGGATATCCTACTAGCTTCTTCCGTTTCCAGTAAAGCTCATATTCCACCTTCTTTCACTTCCCTAATGATTTTCAGAAGTTCTTTTCCTTTATACTCTAGGGAATTTAGAGAAAACACTTTGTTCCTAGTTTCCTTTGTTTGCTTGGCTTTTTCCCTTCTTTCTTCCTGGGTCTCCAGTCTTCCCTCACACACACATCCATGGGGAGAACTCATCTCTTAGAAGCCTTGAATTGCCTTTAATGCTTTTGTTATTATTTCCTGTATGCTGAGAGGACTGTGGCTTATTATTAATCTTTTATTTCTTTTAAATTCCAATAGCTGTATTGTGGTAGGCAGTTTCCAGGATTGCTCCCAGTAATTCTTGCCTCTTGGTCTTCATGCCCTTATGTAATGCCCTCCCCTTGAGTGTAGGCTGGGCATAGTGACTTACTTCTAAGACCTGGTTACACAGAGTCTGTAGCTTCCATCTTGTTTGCCCTCTCTCTGTATCTTGCTCTTTGGCTTCTTCTGCAGGGAGCCAGGTGCCATGTTGTAAGCTACTCTATGTGGCACGTGGGCCAGGAGCTGATGTCATTGGCCACCAGCCAGTGAGGACCTGAGGTCTGCTAACAGCCAGAGAGTGAGTTTGGAAGTGGATCCTTCCCTAGTCAAGCCTTGAGATGACTTCAGCCTGGGCATAATTTCTGACCCACAAAAGCTGTGAGATAATAGCTATTTGTTGTTTTAAACCATTAAGATTTGAAGTACTATTTTATGCAGCAGTTGATAACTAGTATGTCTGTGTTGCCGTGCTAATGGGTGCAAGAACACGGGGGTTTCTTGTTAAAACCTGTTACCTCACCCAGTCTACTGTGTACTTGCTTTTTTTTTTTTTTTTCTCCTGAGTCAGTGTTATGAGTGAAACAGAAAAAGCTCTCAGTAGGAGACAGAAGAGTCAGAATCTAGACTTTATCCTGCCACCAGCAAGATAGTCTTGGTTTCCTCATCTGGAAAACTGGTTGTTAAAACTGGCTGCACATTGGCATCATCTGGGAAACCTTAAAGATTACTGAATAACCAGTCCTACCCACAGAAATTCTGTTTTGTTATGAAATATGACTTGAGCAATGGAATTTAAAAATTTTTTCTAGGTGATTCTAATATGCAGCAAAGATGGAAAACTACTGCTCTGAACCATTGGTTCTCAAATTGTGGTCCCCCTATCAACAGACCAGCATTACCTCGTGAACTCGTTAGAAATGCAAAATCTCATGCCTTTCCCCATATCTACTGGATCAGAAACTCTGAGGTGGGAAACCACATCCTGTGTGAAACAAGCCCTCCAAGTGATTCAGATGTATTCTGAAGTCGGAGGACCCCTGCTCAGTCTAGATGATTCCCAAGGTTCTTCCAGTTCAAAAGTATGTGCATCCATGTTTTCCTGCTCTTGGGCTCCATATAAATCTCTCTAACCCTAACGCTGTTCACTTAAAGCATGTGGCCTACCAAATTTCTAGTTATATGTTCCTGTCACCCAGAAGTTGAAGATACAAGTTCCCTGCAAGCCTAGAATTTTCGATGCAGCGGTTGTTATTAGCCTGTTAACTGATGAGTTAACTGGTGAATGTTGCAGGGCTAAAGTTTCCAAGAAACCTAGCTGAATTTGAACCAGTCAGCAAACATTTTAATTCTATTGAGGGTACTTTTTCCTCAAGGTATGCAATTCTCACATCATAGAAGACTCAAGTGTGCTCTGAGGAGCCCAGAATCTTCTCACAAAAAAGTAGAAATAAACGAAATTAAATTAAATTAAAAAGTTGGAGTGCAGAGGAAATAAAAATAAATGACATAGCTATCGGAATATGAGGTAGATTCTGGGACCCAAAGGACTGGCCAATTTGATATAAACTTATAAGATTCTGCCCGGTTGCCCAGCTTGCTCACAATTGATACTTGGCTTATTGATACAGAGAAGATAAGACAAAAATAGTCTAGGAGGAAACAGCTATAATGACTGATAGGAGGAGAGATGGCTTTGTTGATGATAAGACCAGATTTTTTTTTTTTTCTCGGTACGCGGGCCTCTCACTGCTGTGGCCTCTCCCGTTGCGGAGCGCAGGCTCAGCGGCCACGGCTCACGGGCCCAGCCGCTCCGCGGCATGTGGGATCTTCCCGGACCGGGGCACGAACCCGTGTCCCCTGCATCGGCAGGTGGACTCTCAACCACTGCGCCACCAGGGAAGCCCCAAGACCAGATTTTGATGGATCGTTAGGTTGGTTAACTGCTATTTTCATCTGTTTAGTCAACACCTCCAACTTTGGCTAACTATAGGAATTCATCTATTCATATTAGATTTCAGGAAGGAACTTTCATTATGGGAGTTACTGTTTTGCAAGCAGTATTTCATAAGTAAAAAGAAAATTAATATTTAAGTTCCTTGATGGAAATTAGATGTGGATTAAATTGATATTTGCAGAGAAAATCTCTGTAATATGTCATCTATAGACATTATATCAGGATGGAATGCAACATTTTCAGGAATCTTTCTAAGTATCCTGGTGTCTTCCTTTTTAATGTGTATTTTCTCTTGTTTGTATACTTTTCTAATATACATACATACGTGTATACGTACAGATAGATAGCTATAGATATGTATATATTCCCTTATTATGTTTATATCCATTATTTGGTCCTCAACATCTTGGCTGTGTGATTAAGTTTGGTACAATAAAAATAATAGCTTCTGCTATTTGTCGTGAAACTGAATGACTGGCACTTGGCACTAACCCAGGAACTTCACCTATATTGCCTCTAATCCTTATGGAGACCCTTCTAAGGCATTTATTATATTCCCATTTTATAGATGAGCAAACTGAGGCTCAGACAGGCAGAATGACCATCTCAAGGTAGTGAGTGGCAGATGTAGATTAGAACCTAAATTTCTCAGATTCCAAAAGCTGAGATCTGACTCTATATCCTCATCATTCAACATCATATTGACAAAACCTTAGAGCGATGAGTGATCTTAAGTCATGCAGTGCTCTCCTCCCCTGGCCACTGCATTAGTTTCACCTTCAGTCCCTGTTACCAGGGATAGTGTGATGGTTATTTACCAATTTCCCTATCAACAGGTGCTTTGTCCTCTATTCCCCCTTCTTCTGAGATGGGATTAAAGCCCAGGTGATCTCACTCTGGTGCTCACATCTTAGTCACTGTTTTCCTGTCCCCAGTCCAGAAAAGGGCAATCCTTTATTCAAGGTCACACCTGCAACTAGTTCAATATAGACCTTAAACTAATCACCTCATTCCTCTTACTCTATGACTTTTTCCAGCTCGTTCTATTCGCTTGATTTGTGAACACATTCCCTAAGTTGGCCCTTAGTTTTCTCCTGGCTAATGAGCATAGTTCAAAATCCTTTGATCTTCTATCCTAGGACCTGTTTTCCTTACCTCTAATAATTTGTCCTGGTCTTCCTCATCACTTGAATGGCAGTGACTGAGAGTGGACTAAACCCAATACCTCTGTACTGTTTCAACCTCTGGAGAGACGCTTGCTACAGCAGCAGGTGTCCTTACACTAGTTGGTTCCTTCTGCCCCCCCATCATCATGGATTCCTCTATTTGAAAGGTACTAATTTGCAGTGCTTCCTAGCCTCCAGGCACAGATTAAATGCAGTTACACAATTTATTACTGGATAATCATTATTTACCTGGGGCTTTCCAAACAATAAACCCTAAATTGCATTCCCCAAAGGTCAAAAGCACTTTTTCTTATCCTTGCCGAGTATTTAATGACTCTGTACAGAACAAAATATGTGCACATGGGGAGTGAGTGAATATGGAAAAGAACTGGTAATTTTGAAACGTGAGTTGATAAAATTCCCAATTTAAAAAAAATTCCATCTGGTCCCTGGATCTGTACAAAGTCTGCTCTAAGGAAACATCACCATGGACAACAGTAGTTTTATTTGTTTTATTATCACATTTAGATCATGTAGTTTAACGTGCCCATGTGTCTTAATTTAATTTTTTAAATTGAAGCGTAATTGATTTGCAATGCTGTGCCCATCTTTGCTGTACCGCAAAGTGACTCAGTTATACACATGTCATTCTTTTTTTAATATTCTTTTCCATTATGGTTTATCACAGGATATTGAATATAGGACCTTGTTGTTTACCCATCCTATACATAATAGTTTGCATCTGCTAATCCCAAACTCCCAGTCCTTCCCTCCCCCACCCCCCTCCCCCTTGACAACCACAAGTCTGATTTTTATGTCTGAATCTATTTCTGTTTCATAGATAGGTTCATTTGTGCCATATTTTATTTTTATTTATTTTATTATTTATTTATTTTTTTTTTTTGCGGTATGTGGGCCTCTCACTGTTGTGGCCTCTCCTGTTGCGGAGCACAGGCTCTGGACCCACAGGCTCAGTGGCCATGGCTCACGGGTCCAGCTGCTCCGCGGCATGTGGGATCTTCCCTGACCGGGGCACGAACCCGTGTCCCCTGCATTGGCAGGTGGACTCTCAACCACTGCACCACCAGGGAAGCCCCGTGCCATATTTTAGATTCTACATACAAGTGATATCATATGGCATTTGTCTTTCTCTTTCTGACTTACTTCACTTAGTATGATAATCTCTAGTTGCATCCATGTTGCTGCAAATGCCATTATTTCATTCTTTTTTATGGCTGAGTAATATTCCATTGTATATATGTACCACATCCTCTTTATCCATTCATCTGTCTGTGGACATTTAGGTTGTTTCCATGTTTTGGCTACTGTGAATAGTGCTGCTATAAATATAGCGGTGCATGTCTCTTTTTGAATTATAGTTTTGTCCGGATATATGCCCAGGAGTGGGATTGCTGGATCATATGGTAATTCTATTTTTAGTTTTCTGAGGAGCCTCCATACTGTTTTCCATAGTGGCTGCACCAACTTACATTCCCACCAACAGTGTAGGAGGGTTCCCTTTTCTCCACACCCTCTCTAGCATTTGTTATTTGTAGACTTTTTAATGATGGCCATTCTGACCGATGTGAGGTGGTACCTCATTGTAGTTTTGATTTGTATCTCTCCAATAGTTAGTGATGCTGAGCATCTTTTAGCATGCCTGTGTGTCTTAGGTCGAGCTGCTATAACAAAATACCAGACTGGATGGCTTAAGCAATAACAATTAGTTCTCACAGTTCTGGAGTTTGGAAAGTCCAGGATCAAGCTGCCGGCCGATATGGTTCTGAGTGATTGATACTCTTTTCCTGGTTGCAGATGGTTACCTTCTTGCTGTTTCTTCTCTGTTTATCAGAGAGCTCTTATCTCTCTTCCTCCTTTTATAAGGGCACTAATTCCATTATGATCTCCCAAGGGCTCTACCGGCAAAGACCATCATGCTGGGTTGTCAATACCATCACAGTAGGGCTTCAACAGATGCATTTTGGGAGGACACAAACGTTCGGTCCATTACACTATGGAATAGATGAGACTGAGGCCCAGCTAGGTGAAATGCCATGAAGGAAGGAAGCATCAAGTAGAGAATGAACCTCCACACCCAGTTGCCTGACTCCTAGTTAGAGCAAGCTCTTTTTCTCCTAGAATTGGTAGAAGGATTGAGGAGAAGTGTTTCAAAGAGAGGTGCTGTCCTGAAAAGGAAATAATGAATTCAGAATGAGAAGGACTTACACTTAGGTTTCCTCAGACCTCCAACTGGAGGACACCTTAGAGCTGGAATAGCAGATGTGGAACAGGTGTGCCAGCCATTCTCCTGTCTCATGCCTCTGACAGCCGCTGCTAAAACACCCTTTGTTCTCCATCTCTATGTAACCTCAGAATCCTTTTCAACCCAATTCTCTAGTTATTGTTAGGAAACAATCAGTAAATCAGGGTTTGAGGAAGAAGACGCTGTGTTTCTGAATCAACCTCTACACACAATTCTTTATAAACACTTGCTCCCCATTCTTCCCTCTTGGTTCCTTGGAAGCCGCCTCTGATCTCTTACATTTGCTTCTGGGTGGCCACAGCTGGCCTTGAGCCTTTCACCTCATGGCCTCCTGACCTCCCAATCATCATACAGTCTCACTTCCAGTTTTGAGGATGTAAAATATTCATTCCCTTTGGACGAGTCACCGCCCTCTTTACACATTCACGTGCTCTGACAGCACACCTGCCCAAGAGATGGAGGGACTCTGCCTCTCTCTCAACTTTTGCTCTCTAGTGGAGTATCAGTGAACATTAAAAGGAAGGCAACAACATAGCTGAATCTCGAAATCACTACACTGAGTGAAAGAAGCAGATGAAGAAAAAAATGAGTGTATACCATTTGATTCCGTGTCTACAAAGTCCTGAGAAATGCAGACCGATCTATGGTGAGGAGATACCAGATCATTGTTTGCCTGGGGATTGTAGAGGGGAACAGGCGGGACAGAGAGGGGAGGTAGGGAGGAAGGGATTGTAAAAGGGGAACAAGGAAACTTTTGGAGATGATGATCATGACCTGTCTTGCCTGCAGCAACCCTTCCACAGGTGTATACGTTTGTCAAAATTTAGCAAATTGATTTTTTTGAGTTTTGCTTTTAAGCTCTGTTAAGCAAGACAGAGCAACATTTCTTCTAAGGCTAATTTCCCCCATTACTGAGGCAAAACTATTCCAAATATTTTACCAATACTCCATGAAATATGAGATTTTGCCCTCTGGCTGTTGGGAAAAAGAATTATTTTTGGCCCTTGTCAGCTGCGGGACTGATTCCTCTACTCCTACCCCGCCCCCCGCCCCGCCCCGCTGGCCTCAGGGCTTCTCCTCACGTCCGTGTGCTGATAAATACTCAGCTGAAGACCTAGACAGAAGCTTTGTAAATCTCCAGAGCTCTGCCTGCGCTCCAGTTCTCTGTCCTCTAAACTCCGGCCATTTTGGTTTCCCCACATTCTCTGCCCCATCACTTCAGCTCAGTGTGACCACCGGGCTCCTCGAGGTTTCTCCTTTCTGTGCCGAGGCTTGGAAATGCTCTCCAGTGGGCTGGGGCCATGGTAGGGCTGGCTTCAGTTGCCTCCCTTCTCTCATGGTGCCTTACATTCACTTGTCTTGAAAAATGCTGTCTCATATATATGTTGGTTTCAGGTGTTTCAGGTGGGAGGGTAAATCTGGTCCCTGTTACTCCAACTTGACCAGAAACATACACCTCTTTTCTCTTTGGACTGATGAAATGGTTTGGATCCTTTGAAGAGGCATTCTTTCTGAATTCTGCTCCCAGAAATTGCCTTTAAATGGCAGTCTCTGGGGTACTTCCTTGCTGGACTGATAGAACATCTTTCTTCTTTCCTGTCCTCATTGGTTAGAGAAGAACACTTGGGCATTGCACTAAAAGTCTCCCTTCTCTTATAACTGATGGTATAAGGCAGTGTTTTCAAACTGGAGGCCTGTAGACTAAATCTAACCCAAAGACGTGTGTGTGTATGCGCACATGTCTGTGAGTGTCTGTGTCTGTGTGTCTATATGTATTTTTGCGTACACAGTGCTTAAAGAAAACTGAATTAGTTTTTAGTGTTGAAGCACTGGAGTTTTCCTGTGGATGTCTGGATGTCTGGCTTCTCTTGAAAAGTCAGAAGACCTGACATCGTTGACTCGTGTTCCCACATAGTACCATTTGTCTAAAATGCATTAGCAACTGTCCCTTTTTGAAGGGCTACACACTCTCCACCTTGACACAGGCCTCCTCAGGCACCCACCCTTCATTTCTGTTACTCAACTGGTCCCAAGAGGCATGAGGCTTTGTAGCCAGCACCGCCCCCCCGCCCCCGCACCCGTGGAGGCCAAGAGCAGAAACTCTGGAGTTCAAGGGCTACTGGTCCAAGTCCCTCCTCTGGCACTTAGGTGACTCAACTGCAGTGCTTTCCCTGCATGCATTCTCCTGATGCTACGGAAGCGCTTCTCGATGCTTCTACACCCTGATACTACCCTCTACTCCCTTCCAGATTCTGGCTTTGCTGCCTTACATGTTTTGCTCTGTTTCTAGTCTGTACTTTGCTTCCTGGTCCCAGGACCAGCTGCCCTTTCTTTTCTGTTTCACATCCAAACTTCCTTTAGAAAAGCTTTCTGATGGATTCAGTAAATCGTTAGTATCCCTTTTCAGCAAGAGCTTTGTACCAAGAGAACTCAGAAGCCAGAAGCCACTGAGGATGACTATTCATGGTCAAGTGTCTATTTTTGGGTCAATCAGCCTTGTTCATAGTATCGAGGCTCATATGATCAACTTTCTTCAGAAAAGACTGTGGCTTGCCAGGTATTTAGAGTGGGATGGATTGCTCTGTGCTACTGCATCTAATTTACTTTGAATGTTACCTAGGACATAGAAAATGCTCACACAGTAACTTTACAGTAATAGTGATAACAAAAGTAATCATAATTACAATAGTAAGAGCTACCCTTTGTCGAGAACTTACTGTTTCTCAGGTGTCATGTTAAGTGCTTTACACAAATTAGCTCATTTTATTCCAATAGTAAGTGTAAGAATTATGGACTTTTTTCATTTAAAATGAAAACACTCTCAGAGAGGTTAAGTGGCTTTCCCAAGCTCTTTTTAGGGTCAGGAATGAAATTCAATGCCAGATAGGTCAGTTTCCAAAACTTTTTGCAGTGAGGCACAGAGAGAAAACCAAGGACCATCAACGGGGGGTGTGTTACTGGGAACAAAACTGTGGGGTAGGACTTATCATCCTCATGCTGTAGAGTCCTCTCGGGGAAACTGGGGAGGGCTTCCAAAAGTGGAAAGGGCAGGAAGGGCATTCAGTGGAATCAAAGTGGCTCCCAAGGAAGCAGCGGTTTTGCATCATGGAAAAGAATGCAGCTTTTGGTACCAACAGACAAGGGTCCCAGCCCTGCCATTTACCTGTTGCACAACCTTATGAGAGTTATTTAACCGCCACGAACCTCAGCCTCCTTTCCTTAAAATAGAGCACTACTGTGCTGCCGTGTTACAAGGTTCCCTTAAGGTGGCCTACGCGAACCTTTATCAGATAGGGTGCTCAGTAACAACGAAACAACAGTTTCCTTTGATGGACTGTTCGGAGAGTTAAAGAGGGTAAGACATGTCCATTTCCTGGGACATAGTAGACACTCAGTAAACGATAACTGTCGGAGTTCCACAATCCTGTAGCTGTAATTCCGAAACCCAAAAGGCTCTGAAATGGAAAATTTGGTGCCAAAATGAATATGGGGGCAAACTCTGACCTGAACTGAAGCTACTTGGAAGTCTTCTTATACCAGTTAGATTTGGTATCGGGGTCCCGTGAAATACACAATATACAACATGTCATGTCTCTAAGTTCTGAACATTTCTGAATTCTGAAACTCCACTGGCCTCAAGGATTTTGGATAAGGGTCTGTGGTAAGAGCACTATCACTGCTCTTATTGTTGTTATTATCTCATATCTGTTTCCCTTGTTTTGTCCCTGCAGAAATAGCAGCCCGTCTTGTTTTGCTTGTTTTCTCCAACCCCTAGCCTGAGCCATGGTTGGTAATTTATAATGTGTATTGATTAAATGAATGAAAGAATGATAGGGTCTTGGTAATGAAGAAAATAAAAAAGGAGCTCCAGAAACTGAGAGAGGAAGGATATGCATTATTTTCCTCCCTTCTTTTCTTAAGTCTTTTAATGGGTTCGGAGCCTTTTGAAGGGCCCACATCATTAACCAGTGGAGGAAGGACTGGACGCAGCCCCAGAATCCTGAAAAGGCCGTTGGAGGAGTGGAGCTGGCAGCAGTGCCGTGCTTCGCGATTCTGTCAAGGAGCACAATTGCCTTTTTTGGAGGGCTGGCTCAGACACAGCTAGCGTTACAAGCTTTGCAACCGTAATGCAAGGAAAAGCTGGGAAAATCCCACAAAGTGAAATTGTATCTGCTTGTGGTCAGGTTGGGACTCCAAATTTGGACAGTGGAATTTGGTGGGAAAAATGGGAAATGCATCAGGGGTTACATACTAAGATTTATCACTACGGCAAGCAGCTATTTCCAGAGAAACCAGCAAGTTGTGGTAATATTTCTGTGAAGGAGGAGAAGTGGGGAGGGACCCGCAGCTCACTGCCGATGTGATCAACCTGTTAAAACCTTTGAACGAATGGAAAAGTCAAAGTTGTTCCATGATACCTTTCAGATCGCTGCACACCAGGATATATGTGAACATTTAAAAAGCATGAAACCAATTGATTAGAACATAAAAGACCAGAGGCAGTCAAAGCAGTTGCACTAGATGCCAAAATCATATGTTGCCAAGCTTCTGTTTAAAACTATTTAAATGTATCCCAAGGAGAAAGTTGGAAGCCAGAGACGGCCAGCTCAAGCTAGGGCCGGCTCTTAATTGACCTCCGGGGGTATTTCAGGTAGTGAGGCCATCTGAAACCTGAAACGTAGACCAGCTCAGTCCCCTCCTGTTGTGATGTTGGATTTATCAGGTAACCTCTCTGAGCCTCAGTTTTTAACCTGTGGAATGGGTTTAATCTGTAGAATGAACACTTACCCCAGTTCTTTAAGGGCAAATATGATCACGCATAGGAAAGACCACTGTCAAAGGCTGTTCGGATGTTGTGGCCAAGAGAAAGCTGGGGAAAGCCAACATCAAAATAATCTGTCTTCTGTGTTAGGAATGTCCTCATTTTCCGTGCGTTGTTAAGCCAGAGGTTGGCAGCTCAGATGCTGGCTGAACATGGGACACAGCATTTAAGAATAAGGATTTATCACACAAAATTCTGGAACTCAGGGCTCTGTTGGAAGACTGGAAGCTCTGGAAACACTGTTCCTCATTCCAACATAGCAACACACAGACTCAGTGTCCAGAAAAAAATGGGGGCTGGGGAATGGAACAAAGACTTTGGAAAACCCCAGAGAGCATGGCTATGCTTCAGAAAAATCCTGAGCTAACCGGATTCATCGTTACTCACTCACATCATCTGCTTAGCCCTGGAGAGCATTTGAGACTTTGACCCTTGCCTTAAGGTACTTGAAGAGCTCCTTTAAGATGCTAATGATTTTGGAGAGCATTAAAACATCAAGCAATTATGAAGCCCAAACACCCTAACTGAAATCAATTGAGTAAAAACATCTGGTAATTTAACAAGGCTAGTCACAGACAAAGGAGGGAACAGAAAACCCAAATTCTACCTGGGGACTAAAATGGGCTGAAGGTCAAGAATTTTTGTCAGTGGCCTATTTAGGATTCTAAACAGTAGCTGCAAATTGTTGTTTGGGCAGCAAACAGTCCACACCATCTAAACTTGGGCCCAACAAGAAAACATTTTATATTATCTTTATACCAGGATCTTATTCAAGAATTTGAGGACAGTTAGTAATACTAACTTACAGAAGCCTGTTGTTCACTGCTGCTATGTATACAAACACACACACTTCTGCCCTCACATCACCCCACTTCTCTCTGTGTTTTCCCCCGACCAGTGTGTCTTTTCCTAGCTGTCCTTCCTGCAAAAACTTCTTCCTTCAGAGGGTCTAAACGATTTTTGTCCCATGCATCTTTTTTGTTAGTCAGGTGAAGCCTGTGAGCCTCTTTTTGGAATGATATTTTTAATTTATTTTTTTACGGAAGTATAGTTGATTTAAAATGTTGTATTAGTTTCTGGTATACAGCAAAGTGATTCAGTTTATACACATATACATATATATGATATGTATATTTCATATTCTTTTCCAGTGTGGTTTATTAAAAGATATTGAATTTAGTTCCCTGTGCTATACAGTAGGTTCTTGCTGTTTAACTTGCTGTTTTATATATAGTAGTTTATATCTGCTAATCCCAAACTCCTACTTTATCCCTCCCCTACTCCCTTTGGTAACCATAAATTTGTTTTCTATGTCCTGTTTCTGTTTTGTAAATAAGTTCATTTGTATCATTTTTTAGCTTCCACGTATAAGTGATATCATATGATATTTGTCCTTGTCTTTCTCTATCTGACTCACATCACATACTATGATAATCTTTGGGTCCATCCACGCTGCTGCAAATGGCATTATTTCATTCTTTTTTATGGCTGAGTAGTATTCCACTGTGTGTATATGTATATATATATGTGTGTGTGTGTGTGTGTGTGTGTGTGTGTGTGTGTGTGTGTGTATGTATATTACGTCTTCTTTATCCATTCTTCTGTTGATGGACACTTAGTTTGCTTCCATGTCTTGGGTATTGTTAAGTAGTGCTGCTGTGACCGTTGGGGTGCATGTATCTTTTCAAATTATAGTTTCTCAGGGTATATGTCCAGGAGTGGGATTGCAGGATCATATGGTAGCTCTAGTTTTAGTTTTTAAGGAACTTCAGTGCTGTTCTGCATAGTGGCTGTACCAATTTACATTCCCATCAACAGTGTAGGAGGATTCGCTTTTCTCCACACCCTCTCAGCATTTTATTGTTTGTGGATTTTTTGGTGATGGCCATTCTGACCGGTGTGAGGTGATGCCTCGTTGTAGTTTTGATTTGAATTTCTCTAATAATTAGTGATGTTGAACATTTTTGCATGTGCTTTTTGGCCATCTGTGTGTCTTCTTTGGAGAAATGTCTGTTTAGGTCTTCTGCCCATTTTCGATTGGGTCGTTTGTTTTTTTGTTATGAGTTGTATGAGCTGTTTGTATATTTTAGAAATTAAGCCCTTGTCGGTCGCATAGAATGATATTTTTAAATGAATCAAATGATATTTATTACATTATAATAAACATGAAATAATACGTATTATGATATATATTAAAATACGCATTATAAAGTTCAAAATAAACCAATTATATTTAAATACAGTCATCAAAATATTTTAAAAAGCATTTGCGTTATAATGATACGGGGGCTTCTTTGTTAACACATCAAATAACAAGATCTAGCAGCAGATTTAATAACTACTCTAATTTTGAAGTGATAATGAGTATAAGTGGCATTTTGTGATGTTTACAACAATTGCAACGTGATATAAAAATATCTGATTTTCACTGATAACAGTTACTGTTAATAACACTGTGATTCGTTACTTACATTCAAACTTGATGGAAATGCTAAATTTCAGTTAGAGATGAATGCAAATTAAATGTAATTATTTTCCCAGCCAAATACACAGATCCCCTAAATTCTCTCTCCAGACTCCTCCCTTATCCCTAAGAGGTAAGCCATGGGCTTTAGGGTCAGTGTTTGGGCCTAGCTCTGCTACTTCTACTAGTATGACCTTGCCCATATAACTTGACTGTGCTTCAGTTTTCTCACCTCTAAGTGGTAACGCTAATGTCACGATTGGTGCTGTCATTATGATCTGTTTGCTTCATCACCCCCCTGACCTCTCAGTGATATCTGGGCTGGTGTTCCACCTACCCTGTGCGGTTGACCAGCTGCCTTGTTTGTTTCAGTATGACTTAGCACTAGGTTTACATGCCTCAAATGTGCAGCATGGGTGTTCAAAGACCTGCAGAACTTAAAATTGGATGAGGGGCTGAATATTGAAGTCATCTGACTGAGTGTGTGGTGGGGATTCAGCTTCACTTTACGGTATAACTACTTCAGAGATCTGCTAATGAGCAGCCTGGCTCTGGCTTGATGATGAGTAGGAAGGAGGTTCATTTTGCAAGAGGCATCCTTGAGCCTGAACTGAGAATCAGAAATTCTGAGCATGCCTAGTGTGCAGATGGAATGAAACAATTAGCATGATGTTTGCTTTGTTTTGTTTATTTTAGGCTCTCTTTTCTCTTTCTTCTGTTCTTTTTGTGGACTGAAAAAGGAAGATGGGGTGTGTGTGTGTGTGTGTGTGTGTGTGTGTGTGTGTGTGTGTGTGTGTTAATTGTCCCTATTTGTGGGAGACCTGGACATCACGGTGTCCTTTGCAGAAGTCAGTTCCTGTCCCAACCTCAAGTCCTATGCAAAAGCCCTGTCCTATTCAGTTTGGGTTCTATAATAGAATACCATAGATTGGGTAGCTTAAACAACAAACATTTATTTCTTACAGTCTGGAGGCTGGGAAGTCCAACATCCCGGTGCCAGGATGGTTGAGTTGTGGTGAGAGCTCTCTTCCTGGCTTACAGATGGCTGCCTTCTTGCTGTGTCCTCACATGGCCGAGAGAGAATGAGAGAGAGAGAGAGAGCATTCTTTTGTCTTTTTACAAGGACATTAATCCTACTCATGAGAGTTCCACCTCCCAAAGCCCCTTACCTCTATATACCATCATACTGGGGCTTCAACATAGGAATTTTGGGAGGCCACAAACTTTCTGTCCATAGCAAGCACCCGGGAAGAAGCAAAAGGGACTCTTTCCTTAAAACTCTCTGTGAGACAATGGGATACAAGTGTCTTTGCTCAATGTCCTGTTTTCTCATTCCTGGAAAAGAAGGTGAGGAAGGTAAGGTCTGGCTGCCAGTAGAGATTGGGTACCATCTGTATCTGATGCATTTGCATGCACATATGTTCCCCATTTATTCCTCATTCCAGCTCAGTGGGGTAAGTATTTTTCAAGCCTGTTTAACAGCTAGAGAAATGAGGAGACACGAAGTAAACTGTCTGAAGGCTCCCAGCTAGGAAGTGGTAGGAAATATGAATGGAGTGGGATAGGGCCATTTTTGGCCTGGTGATCCACTTGTGCAGGGAATGCAGCTTTCCTCCAGAACCTTGAATGCTGGCAGCTTCAGGAGTATTCACAAGCAGCACCTCGTCGTGGACATCACCCCTCTCTCCCAGGGCACTGGAAGCAGGGGCAGTGGTGAGGTGTCCTCAGCTGGCTTCACATCCAGCAGCGAGATAAGGGAACCTGCAAGTGGTGGAAGGACACAGAGATGTTGAGTGCAGTGGAGACAGACAGGCATGTTCAAGAGCAGTGGCAGGTACCTGCTGGGGTCTCTTAATCATAAATGGTGACATTGTAAATGGGGCTGAAGTATGGTGCAAGCGAGGAAGGCGGTAGAGTGAGCTACGAGCTGTTACTTCTCCCACAGTCCTATCTGTGCCCAGGGACGGGAAAGGCCTGGAAAAATCGGGGCTGTGTTCCTTTAGAGCCCCTACTATGTGCAAGACCCTACATTAAGCACTCTCACATACGATATTTGATTCCACCTTAGGCCATCGTTGCAGAGGAGGAATTATAGCTCCCAATTTACAGATGCGGAAACTGGCTCAGAGGAATCAGGTACATAATCCAAGGTTAAGAAGCTATCAGGAGGCAGGGAGAGGAGGAAATGTTTATAGGTGCAGAGGACGGAGGTAGGGAGACAAGCTCTAGAGTCTTCTGCTCAGCAACACACACTCAAAGCCCTGGTTTAATGATGGTTTTCCTGAGTTAGGTGTGCTGTAGAAGTTCACACTCTATCTGTTTCGCTGGGGCAGTTGTGTGTGTGTGTGTGTGTGTGTGGGCACACGCGTGCGCACATGTGTGTATACTTGGAGGGGGTAGGGATGGCTCTTGTATTCCTTTTTATGCTTGCTCTCAGTTGCATTTGTCAACATTACACGGCTTGCACAGCATATGGCGGCTCCCCCATGGAGCAGCGCCCTTGAGCTGTCAGGGAATCTGCTCAGAGTTGCCTTGGTCGGTGGCGGGATTTTAAGCACAGTCCATAGGGACTTGCCCTGCATTTTGCATGAGCCGTGCTTCCTCTTTCAGAAGCAGCCAGCTCTTCTTCCCCCTCCTCCACTTACATTTCCAACCCTCTGGTGTTGCATTCACCCCTTCAGGGCTTAGCTCTTCTGTTTCTTCAACCGTCGGGGGGATCTATTTTTGCCCACCTACTGCCTCCCAGATTCCTGAGACTGTGGCCATCACCATGGCTTTGGGGAGCACTGAAGTGGTGAAGGTGGCATTTAAGTTTGTGCCTCACAGATTGTAAAGTCTGAGTTGGCTCCCGTATACCAGGGTAGTTTAAACACTGACTTACTTGATTCAACGATACAACCAGTTAATTCAATCAGGAAAGCTGACTTTTTGAGGTCAAACAGTTTATCACGATATGTTCGACCCATGTATTGAGTACTCGCCTTGTGCAGGCACTGTTCTAGGCGATGGGGAAATAACAGTTAATAAGGTAGATAAGCTCCTGTTCTTACGGAGCTAACCTTCTGTTGCAGCTGAAAAGTAAATAAAGTACATGGGATGGTTAATTTTATGTGTCGACGTAGCTAGGTCATGATACCCAGTTTTTGGTCAAATACTAGTCTGGATGTTGCTGTGAAACTGTCTTTTAGATTTGCTTAACATTTAAGTAGTAGACGTTTAGTAAAGCAGTTTACCCTCTATTATGTGAGTGAGCCTCATCCAATCAGTTGAAGGCTTTAAGAGAAAAGAATGAGGTCTCACAAAGACGAAGGGATTCTGCCAGATCACCTTCAGACTCCAGACTGCAACATCAGCTCTTTCCTGGGTCTCCAGCCTGTCTGCCTGCTCTGCAGATTTCAGACTTGCCAACCCCCATAATTGCTTGAGCCAATTTCATAAGATACCTCTCTCTTCTTTCTATCTATCTATCTATCTATCTATCTATCTATCTATCTATCTATCTGTGATATACATCCTATTGGTTCTGTTTACCTGGAACAGTATGTGTGGGAGCTACTAACATGATATGAAAACAAATAAGGCAGAATTATGGGATGGAGAGTGAGTGATACTTTAGATACAGTGATAGAAAAAGGCCTTTTATTTTTTATTTTATATATATATTTAACATCGTTATTAGAGTACAATTGCTTTACAATGGTGTGTCAGTTTCTGCTTTATAACAAAGTGAATCAGTTATACATATACATATGTCCTGATATCTCTTCCCTCTTGCATCTCCCTCCCTCCCACCCTCCCTATCCCACCCCTCTACATGGTCACAAAGCACCGAGCTGATCTCCCTGTGCTATGCGGCTGCTTCCCACTAGCTATCTATTTTACGTTTGGTGGTGTATATATGTCCATACCACTCTCTCACTTTGTCCCAGCTTACCCTTTCCCCTCCCCGTGTCCTCAAGTCCATGTTCTAGTAGGTCTGCATCTTTATTCCCATCTTGCCCCTAGGTTCTTCTGACCAATTTCCTTTTTCTTTTTGTTTTGGATTCCATATATATATGTTAGCATACGGTGTTTGTTTTTCTCTTTCTGACTTACTTCACTCTGTATGACAGTCACTAGGTCCATCCACCTCACTGCAAATAACTCAGTTTCATTCCTTTTTATGGCTGAGTAATATTCCATTGTATATATGTGCCACATCTTCTTTATCCATTCATCTATTGATAGACATTTCTCCAAAGAAGATATACAGATTGCCAACAAACACATGAAAGAATGCTTAACATCATTAATCATTAGAGAAATGCAAATCAAAACTACAATGAGATATCATCTCACACGGGTCAGAATGGTCATCATCAAAAAATCTACAAACAATAAATGCTGGAGAGGGTGTGGAGAAAAGGGAATCCTCTTGCACTGCTGGTGGGAATGTAAATTGATACAGTCACTATGGAGAACAGTATGGAGGTTCCTTAAAAAACTAAAAATAGAACTACCATAGGACCCAGCAATCCCACTACTGGGCATATACCCTGAGAAAACCATAATTCAAAAAGAATCATGTACCAAAATGTTCATCGCAGCTCTGTGTACAATAGACATGGAAGCAACCTAAGTGTCCATCAACAGGTGAAAAGGCCTTTTAGATGCAGTGGCATTTGAGCAGAGATCTGAAAGCAATAAGAATAAGCCCGTGAATATCTAGGAGACAGGATAGCAAGCCCAAATGCCTGAGTGGGTGTGTGTGCTTGGCGTGTCCAGGAAACAGCAAGTTGACCAGTGTGGCTGCAGGCAGCGTGAGCAAGGGGCCAGTGATTGGTGACAGGTGGTATGGTCACGGAAGCAGATTGTGTTAAAGGGCTTTGCTTCTTATTCTAAGTGTGATGGGAAACCCTGGGAGAGGTCTGAACAAAGTGGTGACCTAATCTGACCTCCTTCTGGCTGCTTTGTGAAGAGTAGACTACAGGGAAGAAAGATGGAAGCAGAGAATCAGAGAGGAGGCTGCTGAGTACCAGGTGAGAGATTACGGTCTCTTGGACTAGAGCAGGGCTTCTCAGCCTCGGCACGATTGACATTTTGGGCTGAATAATTCTTTTACTGGGGCTGTCCTGTGCCTTGTAGGGTGTTTCCCAGCATCCCTGGCCTCTGCTCACCGATGCCAGTAGTACCCCTTCCTCCCAGTTGGGACAACCGAAAATGTCTCCGGACATTGCCAAATGTCACCTGGGTGCAAAATCTCCTCCAGTTGAGAACTACTGGACCAAGATGTTGGATTTAAGTAAACTAAACTAAACTAAACTAAACAATTCTTGTACTGATTGCTAGTTTTACTTGAATTTTTAAAAATCTCAATTTAGAAAATTTTGAAATTATAATAAAGAAAATCACCCATAAGTCGTTACTTTGAGGCAGCATTGTGCAGTGAATTAGGTGAATGATTTTTAAAATTTTCTCCACTTCTAGTACTGTTTTACTTCAAGTTATAATTTAAATGAATCTATTTTCAGACGGTAATAACAATCTTATAAAAATATTTAACTTATCTTTCCTAGTTCTCTCTCTCATTTCATATTCATTTCCTCTCTCTGGTCTTTCTTTTTTCTCTGTACATTTTCCTTTTTCCTACTCAAGCCCCCTCTCTTCACCCTGTCCGCTCAGAAGATTCTATTTGGGCCCCTCAGTGATGCCACACACCTTCAGTTTGGTTCTGATTCAGGGCAATGAAGATAAAATGTGAATGGGCTTAGGAAATGGTCTTCCACTTTCATAAAAGAAAAAAAATGTAACACTGCGGCCAGGTCACCCAGAACAAGTTCCAGGTCCCAAGAGCCAGGGAAGAATTTTCAAAGTAAAAAAATCAATGGGCATGAAATTACACATTAGTCCAGGGGAGAGTTCTCTGTCCGTTTTTGCAGCGCACATCCATCTTGCTATAGTAATAGTGGCATAGACAATTTGCTGCAGTGAAGTTGATCTATAAGTGTTTTAATTAAAGTTCTGACAGCCGATTGAAGCCTTTTTTATTTTTTGGATGTATGGTATCAATCTTTTTCTGTCCCTGAATGACTGTGCCTGGGGAGTTTAATCTTTTAGGGAGGTGTAAGTTAATGTCCTGGATGCATTAACTGATCAGAAAGAAAGGGACATCCATGGTTTTCTTTTTATTTTAAGCTCCTCAAGCTCTAAGTTCCATAAAGGTACTTCTTAATAAATTTTTGTTGAACACAAGAGTTGATGAGGATTGCTCAGGGACAGTGATAGAGATGGGGGTAAGATTTGAATTTAGTCGTCCTAGGTCTATTTGCTGGCTTTGTCTCTTATAAGCTATATGCTCTTGGGCAAGATACCAACACCTTCAAGTCTCACTCTTCTCATTTGTGAATGGGGACAATCAGTATCTAGCTTATAGGATTGCTTTGCATTTGGCACCCCTATCTCTGCCGTTGCTCACTGGTATTCTCAGGGTACACAATTCATGAACTTGGGGACATAATAGCCCTTCATCAACCCTGCTGGAATGATTTGACATGAAGGATAAAAACATATACCTTAGTGACCTAATCAAGAGTTTATCAAGAATTCTACATAAGCCATAGATTGTATATTATGAGGGCCAATTTTGACTTGGAAAATTCTTGGAATACCCATCTGTCCACTTGGCCTTCTCAGCCTCAATCATTGACAGTTTTCCTTGTTCCGAGTGGGACCATGAGACTGACGTGGATATTGCATGCAGGTTTAGCCTCCCATCTTTCTCTTCTGCTAAGTCTTGGACGTGGCCGATTGTCACCTTTGCCTCCACCAAGAGTCACCTCCATTCCCCACTGGCCTCTGTGTGTAGCAGCCACGAGGATTCCAATTTCCACCTTCTGGGAACGCGTGGACCACGTGATGCCCTTGTGCTCCGAGCAAACAAGTTACCGAAAGAATCAACTAGAGGGAGGAGAAGTGACTCGTTACTGGTCTGTAACCATCCACTCTGTCTCTCTTCTTTTACCTGGCTATGGCCTTGACTGAAGCATAACTTCCCATCCCCACTGAACTTTATACGTTTCTCTGTATACAACTGTCCTTTCTATGCTCCGAGAGGATGGCACAAAATCATACATGTGAATTGGCCAGGTAAACTGTAAAGCATCGCATGCTTCTAAGGCTACAATATTATTATTAACCTGTTGTCTGCTTCACGGCACTGTTCTCGGTGGGTGAGGGCACGTGGGATGATGGGAAGGGTTTAGGCCAATCTAATCACAACAGGGAGAGTTGAAATCAAGATAAATTAATTAGATGCTTAAGGGAAAGATTGAGTTCTTATTATATGACAGATTTTATGTTAGGTACAAGGGATACAGAGAAACTAATCTCGGTACCTGTCCTTGAGGTGATCCAAGTGTAGAAGGGGAGATGCACATAACACGCTTAATGAAAATACAACATGAACGAGGCTGTCCAAAGTGAGTAGCATAGTACCACAGAAGACCCAAGGGCAGAAGAATGGACTTTGCTCTAATGAGAGGCAGTGCATCTTAAGGCTTCCCAGAGGTGAGGTAAGAACACAAACATCCGCTGAGGTGGGTGCTATCCTCTTTGGCTCACCAGAGTGTTCTCAGGACTGGAATAGCGCTTGGCACATACTAGGTACTCAAAAAACTTTTGTTGAATGAATAAATGACTGATTTTGAACTGTGAATTGGAAAAAAACAACACAGAAGTAACTGACTTGGGGTAAGGGGGGTATATTAGAACACGGCATTTCTGCCTTCTGTGTAGGACCTTAGACCTTTCTAGCACCTGCTAAGTGAGGACTCTTCCCCTCCCTGAGCAGGTGCACCTCTAGGCGGCTCTGTCCTCACTGCAAGGGGTAGGGTTTGATCCAAAGATTGTGCCAAATCTGGTTATATCAATCAGTTCCAAACTCTTGATATCATTCCGTAGTTTGGGTTTCTGGAAGATTTTTGGAATTGAATTCTGACAAGGATTAAAGGAAGTAGGAAGGAGTTAGCTACCTTTCCAGTATCACCAAGGACATAAGCTTGGCACCAGCAAAAATCCCACATTCCTGATGTTTGCTATAATTCGGACTCTGGCAAGCAAGTGGTTATACAATCCAAGAGAGCCAAGCCGATGGTCAGTGCCCCGCTGAGCACTGGCTACATTTTTGGCTGTTAATATTAGAAGCAAAATTCAAATTGGTACTAAATAAATCTTTGTTGAATCAGTGAATATTGCTTATCTGCTGCTCTACAGTTTCAGATAATTTTGGTGAGAATGGAATAGTGAATGATAGTGCATTATTGCTGGGCTCTGACGTGTGTGCCGAGAAGCGTGACTCTGGAATAAACTATTCAGTGTGGGCAGTCTGGAGAGCTGACTTGAAGTCCAGAGTCTCCCAGGGTATGAATTTGGGCTGAACACTTCTGCTCGAGGAACCTAGATTGTCACTCTCTAAATAGGGATTCCTTCAGCCTCTGAGCTTCCGTGATTCCACCATCATCAGTTCCATGTGCACGACTCTTGTCAAAGGCAAATGAGATTTTATGTTTTTAAGGGATGGAGGCATTCACATTCGTCTTTGCATCCCCAAATAATAGAAACCCAAATAATTAGAACTGGTCTAAGTATTTCATTTTTATGCGTGGGAAAGTTCCAATATGGGAAGTGACTTGCCCAGGGTTATGGTGCAGGTTTGGATATGCCTAGAAGCCTGGGTTTCTGACCCTCAGTCCAAATTCTCTAGGTTTTCACAGTGACAAGAATCAATACTAGTGGCTTTGTGTTGGAGGAGGTCAGACTGAGGTGCATGGAGGTCAGTGACTTGTCTAAATGATGTATTGGTCTCTGTGACCTTGGATGAATTGATTGTGGGTCGTGGAGACCTATTGGCCTGGTTTTCCTATGGTCATTTTACCACAGGCTTTTCAGGCTGAACTGGGTCTCCAGCAGCACGTATGTTGTAGCCAATGCCCACACCACTGCCAGATCTGACCCTGGCCAATCACACCCCAAATTCCCTTAGTTCTAATCTGGGGGAAAGCTGTGATTTAGGACAAGTGAAAGAAAGAAACAGCAGAGAAAATCAAAGAATTTCTTCCTGCTGGGGTTTGGGGAGAGTTGACATAAGATCCTTTGCTTGTCTTACGGTTGAGATAACTGGGCACATCACCCAGTCTATCTGAGAGCGACTGAAGTTAGAGTAACTTAGAGAACCCAAGGTAATTTTGGGCTTTGTCGATGTCCAATGTGGGACCTGGGTGGTTCTAGAGCATTTTCAAGGCTAATTGTGTATGTGCGTTGGCTGTAATCCATTACAAAGTTCAGATCACCTAATACAGTGAATAGAGATGGAAACAAAGAAAGGGGTTTCATGATATAAAGGAAATATTACTCCAGGCGTCTGTGCACGCACATGTACAGTCTGTCAGTTAGCAGAGGGCCTGAAGGACCTGGGTTTTCAGTCAATGGCTATGCTCACTTTAACTCAGTTCAACAAGTGACAGTCACAATAACGTATAATGAGACTGTGGAGGAGGGAGAAATTCAATCTAGTTGGAAATAGCATTTCGGAAAGTCTTCTTAGAAGAGGAGAATTAGACTAGTTACTTGTAATGGTTAGGTATATAGGCTATGGGTTAAAATACTTGACTTCTGAGTGACCTTGAAAACATAACCGACCTCAGTTTTTTTCTTGTCCATAAAATAAAAATCATGACAGTATCTACACCTAGGGTTGTGAGGATTAATAAATGAATCTATGTTATATGCATAGTATAGTACTTTATATAGATCACGTGCTCAATAAACGTTAGCGATGTTCAGTGTTATTATTTTATCTGATACAATGGCTTTCAGAACAATTCTGCAACCTTGCTTGGCAGACTTCTTTCGGATGGGTAGGTGTATGCTGATTTTTAAGCTATTGTCTCTTAGCTCCAAGTCGACAATTCCATATTCTGCTGTGAGATGCTAGGGTTTGAAATCTGCAAATTCTATTTCTTCTTTGCTGTTGGCTCCCTGTTAGTTCCTCCCAATAGGGGCACTCGAGGTAAACCAGAAGGCAGGAGGAGAGAGTGGGGACTCGCTCCTTTCTGTTTGTCGCTGTTCCTCTCCATGCTATCCCAGCAATAGCCCTCCATCCCAGTAGTGCAGTTAATTCCAGTTTCCAGCCTCTTTCCACACTTTATAGTTTCACTGCATTCCTCAGAGAGTGCCTGGCAGCATTTCTTCCTTACGGGACTGAAATTGAGTTCTACAGGGCTCTTCCTCCAAGCTCCTGAAGGGAAGAAGCAGCCAGGTAGTACCCCCTTTCTGGAGGGTCTCAGTTCTAGCTCCCTGCAGCCACTTCTCTGAGTTTCTGGCTTCCGATAACCCCAACGTCTTCCCATGAATCAGCTCTATTGTAGCTGCTTGCTGCCATATTTTCATTGTATTATCATTCCCATATTTTATCTGTCAGTCCTCCAATAACTTTGTAACCAACTGCCCATATTAATTTTCTCAGTTAAAATCTGTTTTCCCAACTGGGGCCCGACTGATGCAGGGTGACAGCACACCTAGAAAGAACTGTGAATTCTCCCATTAAACAGGCCATGGTATCTTGCTGCTTTCTGGTCCTAGTCTATGAGCTCAATCTCTGCCATTCTTTCTTCCTTTTCCCCATAAAAAATTTCTGCCATTTTTTTCAGCTGAAGCTTTTTCAAAGTTGATGAGCTAAGGCTCTTTAACATTTCAGATGTTATGAAGGGTATTTCTTGTGCTAGATGGGCCTGATAGATCGGCCAGATAAAGCCACTATCCTTTGGATGTTCTCATGATTGGTGTTGCTCAATAAGTTGTTTTGAGCTTGGCCCCATATCTCAGCAAACTGGTCTTAGCTGTTCTTAATTTTCCCCTCTGTGAATTATATACTTATGTAAATATAACATAGGACTCTTTCTGTTTTAAGTGACAAAAATCCAACTTGTTCTCCCTTAGTGGAAAGAGAGACTTTCTGACTTGAAAAGTTTAGGGCATCTGGTTCAGGCATAGCTGGATCCAGGTGCTCCAAATGATATCTCCAGCAATCTGCATCTCATAAACACACAGTAAACGGTGCAGGGAGAAGAATCTCTGATTGGCTGGACCTTGGCCTTGTTACTGAGAGTATAGCAAGGATGGCACATCAAATGGAAATCAAGGTGGTATCTCTAGGATAAAAAGGAAAAGATTTTGAGCAGCAAATACAGCAAATGTCAACTACCACAGTATTGGTACAACTGGGTGTCAACACTGAGCCTTGGGGGATTTTTGCCTGTCGAGATGGAATGCTTTACTCTCCCCATGGTGGTCACTGCTCCACACACCCCTGTGTCTCTAGGGCAAGCAGCCCTGATGCTGGATACAGGAACAAGTCCCTGAGATGACACACTTGCCTGTTCTTTCACTCTGCGAGGGGCTTTCTTGCCCTTTTTATTTCTCCTTCTGGGAAATAATATGGTGAACTGGCTGATAGCCTGAGCTCTGCAGCTACATAGCCTGGGTTTGAATCATGGCACCATTCTTATTAGTTCTTTGACTTTGGGCAAGTTACTCAACCTTTTTGCACATCCGGATAAGCAGGTGCATTTTCTTCAGCTGCATTTATTTCTTTATCTACTTTTCTTCATCACATACTACAATAGTGTCTTTCCCAAGAAGATCAAATGAAATAATAATTGTAAGGGCTCAAACAGTGCCAGACATATGGTAAAGGATTAATAGGTATTAGTTATTATGATTCTCACCCTACTGCAGAAATTCCTCCCAGAGAGCTTAAACCACTGGTGGGCCAGATTAATCTACTGGATGCTTTACTAGATCCATCCTCCTTTCTTCCTTAGCATCCTCCACACTTTGTCCCATTGGTCCTCTTGGGAACAAGGGCATTCTGGTTAAGCATGTGAGTTTGGAAGTCAGGCAACACTGGGAATAAAGCCTGGAATTACCAGAAGTAATCAAAATACTAACCACGTCATGGATGTTGGCCCTAACCACAGGGACAGCATCTTGGAGACCCTCTGATGGGTGTTAAGACTGGGTATTAATCACTGAGTTACTATGTCATTACCGGTTCAGGGCCAGGTGTCCTGGCTTAGGGAACTAGGTGTGTGTGTATGCTGGGTTTACATGCAGGAAACGCTTAAGGGCTTGGGGCAGCTGCTATTTACCAGCTAGTATGGAAGAACCCCAACATTCTAACAATTGGCAGGGCTTTCTGTCCATGCCCCCTGGTAATAAATCCTGACTGTACCACCTACTCATTCTTGCCCTATCCAAGCGTCAGTTTTCACAGCATTTAGCATTACACGGGTTGGCATATAGTAAGAGCCCAATAATACTATTAGTATTAATAATACCTACTACTGTTAATGTATATTCCTCCATTCCCTACCTCCGGTTTGTTCCAGCTTAGAGTTAAATCCTGTGTTTCCACTGAGATTTTGGTACAAGGTATCCTGATTTTTGCCTTAGGCGGAGACAATAATATTATCAGAAAATAATGATGGTAATTAATTCTTCAGAAATAGAAGGTTATGCTTAGCTTATCAAATTTGGGCTTCATTCCACCTCCAAGATTATTAACAGGCACTGGTATTCAGATTCTTTTTTTCCCTCCACAGTGCTCTGGCAGAGACTTTTTGCAAGGTTCAATCCAGGTCTGCATAACACTCTCAGATAAATCTCTGGCTTTGTCACACTGTCGAGCTGCTAATAAAGAGAGCAGGCAAGCATTGTAGCAGGGCTTTCTTTGTTCAGAGAGCCCTGATGGTGTGTCAGCATTATATAATTCACCCTCCTAGGGAATCCAAAAGAAAGATAAATTGTTTGGTTGGGAGAAATTAACCGCGGATTGATCCTATCTGTTTTAATTTAGCGCAGGATGGCTTAGACTACTCCAAAAGAGCAGATGGGCTATTGATCTGACAATAGGATAATCAGAGCATCAAAGCTGGGTCGGGGGAGACTTTGGAGCACTTGGGGCTTTGCCAGCATGGCCTTCTTGGAAGGAAAGCTATCCCTTAATTGAGCAAACGCCTTTGCCTGCTAACAGGTCTTATTAGGGCAAGTACTCCCAAGGCTCAGACCTGGCACTGGCACGGAGCTCTCGTGTAAAGAGGCCACATCTTATGCCGGGTTTGCTGGCAGAGAGATCCAACTTGGCGGTGGAAGGGGGATGAACTGTCGGGGAGCGGATGTGAGGGAGGGATACCTCTGGGAGGGCACTGTAGAAAGATGGAGATCGAGACAGAGGAGAGCTGGAATTAGAATCAGCTGGTAGAACCCAGACTCCAGGGTCCCTCTTTTTCTACCTTCCTTTTCTTTGCAGATGCTTCTGTGCCCCTTCCCCGGGTCTGTTTCATTTCTGCCTTGTCTCTGGGTTCACCCCTGCTCCCCTGCAGCTGCAATAATGCTGTGATTGGCCTGTGGGGACTGCAGATACCCTGAGGAGCCAGGCCAGAGGTGTGTGCTGGGTCAGGGGCCCCAGGATGAGCAGGGTCACACTGTCCTGTGGTCCTGAAGCTCTGTTTGTGGCTTTCTCCTGCTGCATCGGGAAGCTCCCAGATGGGTCAGGCAGAGTTCTTGGGCTGCCACAGTGACTGCTATGTCAGGACAACCTGACACATGAGCCAGCTGAAGACCCAGCCAAGGCCTGAGTATCAAAGGGCAAATGGAGACATAGGGGCCCAGAGAAAGGGCAAATGATTCAACAAGTGACACTTGGAGTAGAGTTTTGCAAGCTTCCTGTGCCCGACTGAGGAGACCCTGGATTTCCTTACTCTAGGGACCTCTTTAGGGTGTGGGGAAGATAGCAGGTCCTGGAGAGCTGTGATGATCAGCTCTGGGTGTCTGTCCATCTAGATTCTGGGGAAGCAGCAGTGACCTCACTGGACTCATGAAACTTGCATCCTAGCAGGGAGAGGAGGCAATAGAAAAACACATATCAGGTATTGAGTGCTAGGAAGTTTTTTTTTTTTTAGATCCTAATATATATATATATGAATATATATATTAGGATCTGAATGTCGAAATGAAACTTTAAAATTAAGCATTGATCACTGACTTTAGGTACCTTATATCATTCTTATTCAAGGCCATTTGTATGGGTGATTTGGTGAATTTGTCTTTTCTGTTTTTTAATTCAACTTTATAGATGGGAAAAAAAAGAGACAAGAACAAGCCTATATACTCAGTTTGGATTTTTCATGTAGCAAAGCCCACTTTCCTTCTGTTTTCTGTGCATTTGAGGGAAAATAGGATTTTCTGATGCCTGAAATGATAATGATTTCTTTTTTCCATCTAAGAGGTATATCAACTAAAGGAACAGCAAGATTCTTGCCATAGTGGAAAAATAATAAAGTATATTAATAGCTGAACAAATGGATCTTGCTGGGAAATATTTTAGGCTTTCAGTGGTCTCATGGAGACAGAATATTCCTTAAACCTAAAAACTTTTTTTTTTCCTTCTTTTGGATTTTTTAACAAAAAGACTAACACACCTTTCAATTAAAACTGCTGAACCATTCGAAGCTCAGCTGTTCAAACCCCAGTGTAACCAGAGGCCCTGAATGCACAGAACACCGAAGCCCACACGTTGGTGTCCTTTTGCTAAGAACCCTGGATTGACCTTCCGTCCTCTGCTTTCCCTCCTTTTCAAAACTGCTGTGCTCACTGGGCCTTGGCTCTCAATATGTGGCTGTAAAAACAGTGATTCTTATGCAAACATAGAGAGTGAAAGAATGAAGACAGACAGTGTTTCTTCTAAGACGACTTAATAGTGAAGGGGATCGTCTACCTGATGCTACCAAGCTATTTAGTCTGAGGGAAAATATGGATCAAGCCCATTAGCAGCCACAGAACTTTGCGTAAGAGTTCCATGCGAGATGGGGTGATCTAGGGACAGCTTGGTCCAGGGGAAATACAGCTTTTGGACTCAACAAGCCTGGTTTGAGCTCTGGCCCCAAACTGGCTACCTGTGTGACTTTGAGCTGTCTGACCTTGGACAGGCTATTAGTCAAGGTCTCCTGAGGAAGAGAACCAATAAGATATATATCCTATCAAGAAAAGTTCTACGACTGGCTGTCTGCAAGCTGGAGGTCCAGGAAGGTGGGTGGTGTAATTCAGTCCAAGTCTGAAGGTCTGAGAATCATGGGAGCCTATGGTGTAAGTCTCTGTCTGAGGGCAGGAGAAGATCGATGTTCCAGCTCAGGTAGTCAGACAGAAAAGGTCAAATTCTCCATTCCTCTGCCTTTTTGTTCGATTCAGGCCCTCAAAGGATTGGAGGATGCCCACCCATACTGGGGAGGGCAGTCTGCTTCACTCTACCTATTCAAATGCTGATCTCATCCAGAAACACCTTCATGGACACACCCAGGGATCGTGCTCAGCCAGATACTGAGGTACCCTGTGAACCAGTCTGGCTGACACGTAAAAAGAACCATCACAGACCTTTGCCTAACCTTTCTTATCTGCAGTTCCCCTACCTTCAGCAAGGAAAGTAATATTATCTCTTGTGATGGTTAAGAAGATTAATGGGTTCACATATTTAAAACATGTAACAGCGCCTAGCACACGGTAAGAATGACATAACATGATTAAAAAGTTGGTGATTTTACCTCTTCCCTTCCAGTTTTTATAATGTAATATTAAAACGTCTTTCAGGGCTTCCCTGGTGGCGTAGTGGTTGAGAGTCCGCCTGCCGATGCAGGGGACGCGGGTTCGTGCCCCGGTCCGGGAAGATCCCACATGCCGTGGAGCGGCTGGGCCCGTGAGCCATGGCCGCTGAGCCTGCGCGTCCGGAGCCTGTGCTCCGCAACGGGAGAGGCCACGACGGTGAGAGGTCCACGTACCGCAAAAAAAAAAAAAAGTCTTTCAGAAAAAAAAGTTAGTTATGACTCATTCTGGATCTCAGTTTTCTGACTCATGGAATGAAGTTATTATTATGCAGTTCAGGTTGTTTTAATGTCATGAAATAGTGCAGTGTTTTGTAAACAGTAATGTACTAAGCAAATGGAACCTAATTTAGCCCATGTCATTCTTTTGAGCTTAAACTTTCCCGTTTAGAAAGTCTGATTTTTTTCACTAATTTAATCCCTATTCAGTGAATTAAAAGAAAAATAACCTTTAAATAGGCCCTGATCTATTTTAACATTTGTTACTGGTGGTCGGCGTTGAGAGACTTCAGGATTTTCATTAAAAATATTATGCAAAAATCAATACAATGCATTAAAGCAATTATGAAAAATATGACAGACGAGCAAAACAGCCCATTATATATTAGTAGGCCTGATGGCTATGGGAGCCTCACTTGGAACACTTAGAGATAGACTTCAGGAATAATTCAGTGCGATCTAATCTAATTCATTGGAATTATTCACTGAGTGTCTTCTACTAAATATCAGGTACTGCTCTGGAAGAGGAAGGTTAACATTTAGATTTCTCTGCCTTCGAGGAATTCTGAGTCTAAGAGGGAGATGTGAAGCTGTAATACAAGACAGAATATGAGGTGGCCTAAATTTTCTGTGACTTCGGAGAAGAAAGCTATTCCATTAAGTGAGTGGGAAGAGAATCGCAGGTTTCTAAAAGTCAGAGGAGAACTCAAAAGGTGAACTAATCTAATCTTTTGTGCAATTAAAAGTTCTTTCCAGGGGCTTCCCTTGTGGCGCAGTGGTTGAGAGTCCGCCTGCCGATGCAGGGGACACGGGTTCGTGCCCCGGTCCGGGAGGATCCCACATGCCGCGGAGCGGCTGGGCCCGTGAGCCATGGTCGCTGAGGCTGTGCGTCCGGAGCCTGTGCTCCGCAACGGGAGAGGCCACAGCAGTGAGAGGCCCGCGTACCGCAAAAAAAAAAAAAAAAATAGAAAAAAGTTCTTTCCATAATATCATTCATTCATGTGTCAATTTATTTGCTTACTTATTCCACAACTCCTGAATGCCTGCTGTATGTCACAGGTATAGGAGAGGAAGAGGTTAATAGGACATTGCATTAGTCAGCGTTCTCCAGAGAAACAATCAACAGGATGTATATTTATTCAATATATCTGTATCTATATCTTTATCTACCTATATCTACCTACCTACCTACCTATCTATCTACCTATCTATATCTATCTATCTACCTATCTCTATCTATCTATCTATCTATCTATCATCCATCTATTTAGAGAGAGATTTATTTTAAGCAATTGACCCTCAAGATTGTGGAGGCTGGCAAGTCCCAAACTGGCAGAGTAAGCCTGCAGGCTGGAGACCCAGGGAAGTGTTTGCAGTTCAAGTCCAAAGGCAAAATTCCTTCTTGCCCAGGGAGGTCACTCTTTCCTCCAAGACCTAGATGAGGCCCTCCCACATGTGGAGGGTACTCTGCTTTACTCAGAGTCTATTGATTTAAATGTTATGTCATCAAAAACACGCCTTCACAGAATCATCTAGAATAATGTTTGACCATAAATGGGTACCATGGTCTAGTCAATTTGACACATAGAATTAGCCATTACAAACATCATTCTTGCCCCTGAGGGCCTCACAATATTGAGTGAGAAACATAAGCGAAAAAGTTTCCTGCTCTGTGGAATTATTGTTAGTGATAGAGGAAAATTTCAGGCACCATTGGAGGCACATAGGAGGGGACAGCTAATCTAACCTGAGGATATCAGGGAGAACGTCTCAGAAAATGGACAGGCAAGCTGGATCCTGAAAGTTGAACTGCATAAAGCCTTGGCCAAATAGAGAAGAGAATAACATATAATAAAATAAAGGAATTGGAAAGGAAAAATACACACACACACACACACACACACACACACACACACACACACACACACACGGGTACCTATAACCACAGATTGAAAATTGAAGGCTGTCAAAGACAGCCTGGTTATTGTGACGGACCATTATTTATTTGCTTTAATGACTGAAGTTGTAGTAGCAGCTAGGTGGTCTCCCATGAAGTTCAGGTAATATGTACTGAAATTGCTCTATTTAAAGTGTCTTTTCTCCAAATGCCTACATTTTTACCATTAGCAATACTTTCCTCTTGCTGCAGTTTTCTTCCGGTATGAATTCCATTTCAAATAATGTGACATCTCTTAATGAACATGTGTCTGACACTGTAAAAACAATATATCTAAACCCCATGAAAGTCTACATAGTAGATAATTTTATATCCATATGGAAAGTGAGAAGACGGATGATTACAGATGGGTTAATTACTTGTCTATGGTTACACAGTTATTAAATGGAAAAGCCGAAATTTGAATTTAGGATTTTCTTGCTCTAGCTATTTCAGCTACTCCAGGGGGGTCTTGAGAAAAATGGCTACTGGATCCAGGCCAATAGCCGAAATGAGTGAAACAGGTGTGTGTAAATGCACATAACACCTGTGTGACAGGTGGGGACTGCAGTGAATTGGAGAGCTCAGGACTTATCCAAAAGGGCAGGTGCTATTCAGTCCCAGCCAAATGTTCCCCTTGGGAAAGCAGGCCCTGTGTTGCTAGAACCCCAGTTTTCAAGAAAAACTGGAATTCTGTTTGTTTTTTTTGAAATATCAAATCTTTTTATTTTTAAGTACTGGCCCCAATACATAAAAACACCATGGGAGCCAAATAAAACACATCTAATGGCTGGGAGGTTCCCATGAGTCACTGATCTATACTATTATTCCTCCCAAGATGTAAATATTTCTAACACACTAGCATGATAGCACCTCAGAGTGTTTATTTTAATTTTTTTTAAGATTTATTATTTATTTATTTAATTTATTTTTGGCTGTGTCGGGTCTTATTTGCTGCACGTGGGCTCTGTTGAGGTGTGCGAGCTCAGTAGTTGTGGCACGTGGGCTTAGTTTGCCCCACGGCATGTGGGATCTTAGTTCCCTGACCAGGGATCGAACCCACGTCCCCTCCATTGTAAGGCGGATTCTCTACCCCTGGACCACCAGGGAAGTCCCACCTCAGAGTGTTTAAATATGTAGTAATAATATTTGTGAAGCCAAACGCGGTTTCATGACTTTCACTATAATCTCGTGCAGCAGATGGGGAAATGATTGTTACATTCCTATTGACCTTGAAGCAGCTGAGGATAAAGAGAATTAGCAAACCTGTCCTAGGACACTCGTGATGGAAGAAGGACTCATATCCTCCAGCCTAATGCAGTCTCCGTTATATTATGTAACTTTCTTCAACAACTGGTAAAATTTTCAACTATGCAAGAAGCTTAAATTCTAGAGATCTGCTATTCAACGTTGTGCCTGCATTTAACAATACTGTCTTGTGCACTTGAAATTATGTTGGGCGGGTAGATCTCATGTTAAGGTTCTTAACACAAACACACACACACACAAAGAAAGAATTAAACTAACCAGGTATCTAGAGCAAAAGAGAAAAAAGTCAGTGGTGTATCATAGGCTGGCATTCGAGGAAATTAGAGAAATAGAAATGCAGACAGAAATGGTTAAGGATCAGAGCTAAGCTGGGAGGTCAAGTCTTGGCTAATCTTTTTTTTTTTTTTTCGGTACGCGGGCCTCTCACTGTTGTGGCCTCTCCCGTTGTGGAGCACAGGCTCCGGACGTGCAGGCTCAGCGGCCATGGCTCACGGGCCCAGCCGCTCCGCGGCATGTGGGATCTTCCCGGACCGGGGCATGAGCCCGCGTCCCCTGCATCGGCAGGCGGACCCTCAACCACTGCGCCACCAGGGAAGCCGTTGGCTAATCTTAGACCTCCTAGAAAGGTAGAAAGGTGTGGGATGTGGAACACCCACACACTAGCCCAGAGCCCTTCCAAAGTGGGCATCAGTTCAGGGGTCTGATGGAATCTCCTTGCTTACAAAGACACTGGCGTTCAAAGAAGCCTTAAAATTTTCTAATGATGCATTCGTTCAATACACAGTTACCAAGGACCTACTGTGTTCCAAGTGGCCTGTGACTTTTCTTCTTTCTCTACTCCTCCCCTCCCACACTGAAGTGAGATCTAGAAGCTGTAGCCCTGGGACTTGGTAAGCTGATGAATGATTGGCTTTATTTGAAAATAGAAACCACTTTTTGTTCTGTTTGTTCTAATCATGGAGATGGTTGTCCCTGGGAGGGAGTGAGGAGATAGGAACTGGGTTCTGAAAACAACTTGCTCTTCTGCTTTGAGAGACTATGGTACCACCGGCAGCTCTCCACTGACTCCTTTAGGCCAAAATGAAATAGATGAGTATCTAAAAATCTGAATAATGTGTGAAGGACAGATAACTCCATTTGTAGTGTTAGTTGGCATACACTCACTTCTCTGCTTTCTGTAAAATATAATCCTGTATGATACTATATGAAGCATTATGATACGATACAATACAGGCTCTGCTGTTTGAAGAGAGTCTGGAGCTCTATAGAAGTGAGGGGTTTAATCAACAAAGTTGTATTAGGTGTCTCCTATTTGCCAGCTACTATAGTAAGCCTTGGGGATACAGAGGAGACAAGACTCCTCTCTGCCCTCGAGTATCCTCGTAGGGATGAGAAACCTGTAAAGCCGACTTTTCAACACCATAGTGTAAGTGATGAGCAGGACCCCTAGGGGCTCTTGGGAGTGATGGGAGCCTGGTGGAGTCTGGAAGATCAGGGGAGACCCTTGGAAGAGGTAACTCTGGATTTTGGAAATGGTAGTTATCATCATTTGAAGCCTTGCGGGGAAAATGCAACCTGTGGACTGCTTTAAGGTAATGTCAGGCCTGTGGACAGTGACACATGGTGGAAATAGGGCAGGATGCTGGGCTAAGGCAAGGCAAGATGGTGGAAATAAACATGAAGTAGACACAGGCAGAGGAAAGGACCTGGAGCCTGGATGAACAGGGAGCTATGCGGGAGGGTGGCATTCGGGTGTACTCAGGCAATACAGCTAAAGAACAGAAAATAAGAAAAGGACCTGAGGGCAAGGTAAAGGGCTGCCAAGAAACTAGTCAGGGACTAGAGACCACAAAGATACAACAGAATCCCGAACAGCCATCTAAAAATTAGACATTCGACTCCAGTGTCAGCATCTCCAGGACTTGATTCTGAGGAAGCGGTCCCTCCTTGTGTCCTTCCCGGGAGGATAGGACAGGAGCTAATCCTTTGGCTAAGATCACAGGAGACTGGTGGGAACACCTCGCTGGCATAGGCTATCAAGGGCAGGAATTAGAGGAAATTTCCTATTGACAAGTTATCTAACATTTTGTTGAGTGATTCTAGGCTGTGTCATCTCAAATGATCTCAAGTGACATCAAATGGCTTAACCAATGAAACTTTTTTTTTCTAATTTTTTGCCACGTGCCGTGAACTATTCATGAGCCGCGATATCCAAGTTCAGTTTTACCTAAACATTTTTATGCATAAATTAATGTCATCACGACAACCCATGTCATTATGAAAGGTGGTCTCCTGGGCTGAAGGTGGCTTGGCTTTTTTCCAGTTATGACATATACTTTCAAACGCAAAGCAAGCTAGTATTTCCTCTCCATTCTCACTGCAGAGGAAAGTCATAGGAAATATACAGAGCAGATATTAAGTGCTGCGCTCTGTTCTCCACACAAATTGTAATTTTTTCCCGATATTCTTGGACATCTTTCTCTGTGTTGGTTGTTGGAAGTCGTTACATTGGGAAGTTATCAGAGCAGCTCCCGGTAGGTGGAAAGCCCCTCTTAGAAAACAATAATTTAAATAAATAACTTTAATAACCACCTGCAAGGCTGGTGTAATTTTATCTATGTTACAAATGAGGAAAGAGAAGCTCAGACAGGTTAGGAGAAACAGTACATCATGGTAAAGCCACTATCTGATTAAATCTCAGCTCTGCTCTCACCAACAGTACAACTGTGGGTACTCTTAGCTTTTGTTTTCTTTCCTCATGTGCACAATCCCCCTTCCTCTCTCCATAAACACGCTGTTGTTTCTCTAGTATACTGCACTTTAATAAATGGAGCCACCAATCACCCAATTGATCAAGTCTGATTCTTGGGCATTATTTTTGCCTCTTCTCTGCAGCTTCCTCATTCCTCATACCTAATCCATCAAGTCCTGCTGCTTATGCGCTGGATACTTTCCAAACCTGTCTGCTTCTCTCTACCCCCAGTACTTCCATCCGTGGTTCATCTTCTCACTTCTGGTCTCCCTTCATCTTCCTCTGCCCACCCCGATTCAAAAGCATTCTCTACTTGCCGCCAGAGAGTACTTTCTTTTATTTATTTATTTTCCAGACTTCTATTTTTTATTTTATGTTTTCGCGGTAAGGCATTTTATTTTATTATTTTATTTTATTTTATTTTTTGCGGTACGCGGGCCTCTCACTGTCGTGGCCTCTCCCGTTGCGGAGCACAGGCTCCGGACGCGCAGGCTCAGCGGCCATGGCTCACGGGCCCAGCCGCTCCGCGGCATGTGGGATCTTCCCGGACCGGGGCACGAACCCGCGTCCCCTGCATCGGCAGGCGGACTCTCAACCACTGTGCCACCAGGGAAGCCCAGGCATTTTATTTTAAATATAGCAGTGTGTACATGTCAATCCCCAACTCCCAATCTATCCAGAGGGTACTTTTAAAGCCCCAAATCTAATTCTATAACTACTCACTTTACAATCTTTTTATGGTTCTCTGCAGCCCTGAAGATAAAATCCCAAATTCTTCATGTGCTTAACAAAACCTTGTATCTACCTCTCCAGGCCTATCTCCTGCCACGTCCCCTCTTTTCCATGCTTCGGTCATTCAGGACTTTTCTTCAGTACCTCCAGGTGTGTGGGTCACACACTCTTTCTTATCACATAACCTGCACACTTTCCTTTTTCTTCCCTCTCCCTGGAAGGCTCTGCTCCTCCCCTTTCCCCTTTTCCTTGGCCTGGCTAACTTCTACTCATCCCTTGGGTTCTTCCTGACTGTTGACCTGGCTCAGGGACCTTTATTATATGATCCCACGAAACTCTGAACTTCTCCTTCCTGATACTCACCACACTTGTCATTTCTTCTTCAGTGTGTGTCTTCTCAAATGGATTACAAGTTCCAGGCTCAGTGCTATAGGTTTAGTGCTTACCACATAATAGTTGCTCAGTAAACATTTACTGAATGAATGCATATGTAAATGGGGACCTCGCAAAATTAGGTAGGTAAAAGAGTTATATAGATCCTAGAACATAGTAAACATTTCATCAAAAGTAGCTCTTATACAGTATACTTTGATCTCAAAGTTAATAAAGCAGAATGGAGAATGGAACCTTGGTCTCCCTGGTTAAGAAAAACACGTCCTTTCCACTGTATCACTTTATTTGCAGTTCTAACTTAAAGGTCAATTCTTGTTTTAGTTTTTCAAACTGAGTAGAGTGTAATCCTCTTCTTGTTGAAGGCTTTCCATGAATTAGACTTGCTTATTGAGGGAAAGAAATGATCTACCTTTAAATAAAATTCAGTAAATTTTTTGGCCCAGGTCAAGTTGACCAGACTCCTTAGCAGGCACGAGAAATTGCCATATTGGCCAAAACTGTGGAAGATACAAGTGAGGACTATTGGCCCTAAGAGGAGTTGAATCCGTGGGGTTAGGGTCAAGTTGAACAGACAACGAGGGGGTGATACAATCTCTGAAGCAGACACAAGTGTAATTTACACATAGCTGGATGTGTCTGGCTCCCATCCCTTCTTCTCTGACCTGGCTTACTATTGCTTAATCGTTCCACAAAGTCTGGTTTCCCTCACACTTGACAAATGTGAAACCTGCAGGCAAACAATGGATCAGTTAACCCAAACTCCACCAGTACTGTAAGGCTTGTGTTGTGTATTAAGAATGTAAGACATCTGAAAGAAGAACAACAGGAAAACAATGGCTTACATTTATGCAGCACTTTATAAATATCCTTTATATTTATAAACATATAAATATCCTGCAATCCTTACAAAAGCCCAGCAAATTACGACTGTATAGTCTAAGAGCACTTAGTGGGTATTCCTGTATGCCACACAGAGCGGTGGGGTTTGTTTAGTCCAGGAGGAGATAATGGAATAAATTTGTCATTGGAGAAAAAACATCTAAAAAGGAGTCTGAAGGTCTGGCTTCTAGGGCTGCTTTAAATTTCTTTCAGCTGGGCAGTTCTCAAAGATCATTTCACTTTTCTGAACTTGATTTCCTTATCTAAAGTAAGGATTGTAATAACTTCCCTGACTGCCTAATAGGGTTATTTTGAAATTTAGTAAGTTAATAAATAGAAAACATTTTATAACTGTAAGGTAATATTCAAAAATAAAGTATTATTTCTGCTATTATGAATGTTATAGAGGATATATAATATAATGACAATTGTTATTTAATATCAATGACAAGAAATGATAATAAAATAATCATTGGTGTTGACTAATATTAATCATTAATTATTATACATGAGAGAGAGAGAAAGCAGAGGCTAGGTTACTCCTCCTTCCTTTCCTCCCTCCCTCCCGCCCGCCCGCCCTTCTTTCCTTCCTTCCTTCCTTCCTTCCCTCCCTCCCTCCCTCCGTCCCTCCCTTCCTTCCTTCCTTCCCTCCCTCCCTCCCTCCCTCCCTCCCTCCGAATTTCCTTCTTTCATTTTCAAACCACATTCACATTAATTTGATCCTGGCAATGGCCTCGGGAGAGAGAAATAGTAGTTGCTCTTATCCTCACTTTTTTGGAGACACAGATTTGAGTGATTTGCCCCAGATCACAGAAAGTGGCCATGGCTGAATTGGAACAAGCATATAAATCTCTGACTCCTGGTCCAGGGCCCTTCCCAGTAATCACACTACTTCTTAAAGTTACAGGTCACTGGCAGTAAGGTTCTAAAAGGAGTGCTCACTGGGGAAACTGAGGATACCAAAAAAGATCTGGATCCCTGTGCGTTTGCATTTAAGGGCGTGATGTCTCCCTGGAACACGGGATCACCCGGAAAAGTTTGACATCCTCACACCTTGAGACATGCTGGAGCTGAGAAAGGCTTAGGGAACTCCAGATTCCCCCAGACCACCTCAGCATTACCTGAGGAATGTGTTCTTAGGGTGTGATGGAGGGCAGAAAGATCAGGGCCTGCTCCAGACACTTCACATGCATGATATCATTTAATCGTCCTAGCAATTATGCAATACTGGTGCTTAACTATCCCCGCTTTTTAGATTTGAGAATTATGGCAAAAGAGATGAAATGATTTGTCACAAGGCATTCAATTAGCTCTTGATGGGGCTGGGATGTGCCTGCAGAAAGTCTGGGGTCAGGGTTAATAAGAGTAACCAGTGAGCTCGTCTACCTCATATGTACGTACACACGTATGCATGTATGTTTGAGTTCTCTGGTATGTTTGAAGTAAGTGAATTTACTGTATTTATAATGTCACTTTAAAGTCAGTCCTGTTATTTTCTGTTTTAAAGCCCTAGCTTGGGGAATTTTTAATCTCTCACGTTAATTTCTCAGTAATGATTCCCATTTCACAGCAGAGGTAACTTCTTATTTATCTTCATAACCCTTTCAGATTCCCCAGCACCGTGCCTGCTCCATAGTATATGTGCATGAAATATTTGCTGAATGAATTCATGACACTTTTTTCCTGCTGTCATTTTTGCAGTCTTTTGAAAATGTGGATGGATATATCTCTTAGAAACCTTCTTTGCTTGTTGAAAGGTTGATGAGAAGGAAACTCGTCTCCCTTGGAAGAGTTATTTTACTGATCTCTGAAATGATGGTTGTATTAGTATTACTCCCTGCACCTGGGTATTTGGGAACATGGCAGAGGAATTATTAATGTCTTCTGAAGAGTCAATAATGTTTGATCGGCTCAGATTTCTGGGTCTCAATTTATTTTCCCATCTGTAAAATAAGAAAGATTAGATAGCATTTAACTTATCAGCATTAAGATTTCATGATCTTATTCAGATCATTTAGATATTTCCAAACACCCTGATATTTGGCATTACAATCTCAGCTATCTGGATATCAAATTGGCTTTTCTAACTTTTATATACATTCCTAATGAAGTTGCCAAGTGTGGCTTCTGCCTGGATGCTCTTCCTTAGGAAACTGTCATCCTTCAAGAGCTAGATTTGACATCACCTGCCTTGAAAGGAGATGCCTCTCCCAATCCTCTCTCATCATCCCTCCCAATATCTCCCTGAATTTTCCAGGGTGAGTAGCTTCCTTATCACCTCAGGTTCCATTGCACCCTGAATGTGTCTCTGTTATTGGACATATATTTTTGGTTTGTAATTTTTTATTTAAACTTTCTTTCATTCAGTCTGTGGTTACCTGGAAAAGGGTATATTTCCTCCTCTTGAGGTTGCTGAACTTACCCCATTTGTTTCCTAATAAAGAAGCCTGGCTTTGGAATCAGGGTGACGGTGGCCTCGTAGAATGAGTTTGGGAGTGTTCCTCCCTCTGCTGTATTTTGGAAGAGTTTGAGAAGGATGGGTGTTAGCTGTTCTGTAAATGTTTGATAGAATTCACCTGTGAAGCCATCCGGTCCTGGGCTTTTGTTTGTTGGAAAATTTTTAATCACAGTTTCAATTCCAATGCTTGTGATTGGTCTGTTCATATTTTCTATTTCTTCCTGGTTCAGTCTCAGAAGGTTGTACTTTTCTAAGAATTTGTCCATTTCCTCCAGGTTGTCCATTTTATTGGCATAGAGTTGCTTGTAGTAATCTCTCATGATCCTTTGTATTTCTGCAGTGTCAGTTGTTACTTCTCCTTTTCCATTTCTAATTCTGTTGATTTGAGTCTTCTTTTTTTTCTTGATTTGTGACCACCGAGAGGGGTGGGATAGGGAGGGTGGGAGGGAGGTGCAAGAGGGAGGGGATATGGGGATATATGTATGCATGTAGCTGATTCACTTTGTTATACAGCAGAAACTAACGCAACCGTGTAAAGCGATTATACTCCAATAAAGATGTTTAAAAATTTTTTTCAAAATAGAATACAGAAAAAAAAAAAAGAAGAAGCCTGCATGGAATAAAGCAGAGTCGAGAGAGGGAAAGAAGTGTGTATTGACATCATCATTTTGAGTGCCTGAATCCAGCAGTCTCTGAAGCTAGGTATTTCTGGACTTTTTGTTCGGTTGATTGGGTGAAAACATGCCTCTCCCTTTTCTTCATTCTAGACTCAGTTGGATTCTTGTCACTTGCAACTGAAAGATTCATAGTTTTGGACCTCGGGGGTCTTGTTTACTGGTAGAGAAAAAAATGTAATTGAACCATTACATGAGTTCTAGGAAGGAGTTCATTCAGCGCACAGGGTGCTGCTACAAGAGCTCAGCAGAGGTGCTCCTAAGCTACCCAGCCTTGGTACCCAAGATCAGCAGCATCAACAAGCGTCACCTGGGAGTTTGCTAGAACTGCAGCCCCCACCTCAGCCCTACTGATGGGAACCTGCATATTAACAAGTTCCCCAGGTGATTTATGTTTACATTGAAGTTTGAGAAGAGCTGCTATAAAGGACAAGGGGCCGTATGTACTAGGGATATTAGCCCATAAAGGGTGACACCTGAGTTGAATTTTGAGTGATGATTATTAGTACCCACTCCAGGAAGAACTGTGGGAAACAGGAGGCGGGGATATGAGCTTCCAGGCAGACAGAGCAGTCGTAAGAGAAACCAGAGTGGTGACAACTGGGAACATAAGGTAAGCAGGGAATGGTGGGAAAGGAGGCTGAAGAAGCGGATCAGATATGGTTTGTAGTGAGTCACAGGAGACCCTTTACAATAGCAGCGCATTATTTTGAGGGGTCTTCGGGGCAAGCTGGTGACTTTAGTGACTGGAAATCCATGGTGAAGGGAGGAGTTTACTATATGGCTCTCTTAACAGCCATTACTCTGAGGAATGATTCACTTCCTGGATTTACCATCACTATAGTTAGAAAGCCTTACAAATTACCATTGATCTTCCAAACACATGCTGCCCATATTACATCCTCAATAGTCAAAGTTCTTCTTTTCCACATTGCTGGGCTTTGCCTTTTAATGGCTAGTCTTGAATTGATTCAAGACAGGGGATTAATGGCAAACCTTACACCTTCCCCGGAAGACTACTTCTGATTGTGTTCTGCTATTCACCAGTCAGTTACTGCGATCCCTGAGTCATTCCTACCAGCTCCCAAAGATATGGTTTGGCAGAAATGTCTCTTCTTATGTTCCTTTGTGCACATCTCTTGAAGTCTGTGGCAAGATGGGAGAAGATGGAAATTAGAATAAAACTGTGGATAAAAAAGTGAAGCAAGATGAGATTACATTAAATTTATGACATGACAGGGCAGGCTCATTTTGCTTCGTGAATAATGGTTAATCACTGTTTGAATCAGAAACTATTTACTAGCTGGTTCTCATAAATCAGGGTTGGGGAGTAGAAATATTTATCATGTGACTTTAATATAGCCAAATATTTTAATAAGATGGAAGAGTCTTAGACACAAATGTTTTAAATGACAGCAGATCTCAAGGCACTAAGAGAGGAACCTAAAGATTTTTGAAGCCAAGCACTGCCCTTTAAAAACGGAACTTTAACAATGTCTGTGCTCTCTCCCCAACCTGGTTCCTCCTGCCTCCTCTGCCCTCGGCGGTTGAGATGTGGCCAGATTTATGGTACCTGGGTCATTTTCTTGACTACTTTTTCCATTTTGTACAAGCTATTAAATGTAATTTATGAGAGTGAGGAATACAGTCTAAATGTGAACACTTTTACAACTATTGGGGTGGGTCAAATGAAGGAGGCTGCTTGATGTAGAGGAATAAGCACTGGCTGGTGAACCTAGAGTAATCAGATTTAATTTCAGTCCCTAAATTTGCTGTGTGACCTTGACCAAGTCACTGCTCATCTCTGGTCTTCATCCATAAAATAAAGGGCTTGGGCTATCTTGCTCACACTCTTCCCCTGCCCAGATTAGTTCATCTCAAGGACATGACTTGGTGCCCATCACCCGTGTACGTAAAAAATATGTACAACTTTTTTGAGAGGAAAAGATTGGCAGTAAAAGAGAAGAGTGATCCTGGGTTCTTACTGGAAGGGCAAGGCGGAGTTGGGATCAATTTCTTAAAAGGTGGGCTATATCAAATATATTCAAATGCTAATGGGAGGGACTTCCCTTGTGGCGCAGTGGTTAAGAATCTGCCTGCCAATGCAGGGGACACGGGTTGATCCCTGGTCCAGGAAGATCCCACATGCCGTGGAGCAACAAAGCCCGTGCACCACAACTCCTGAGCCTGCATTCTAGGGCCTGCGAGCCACAACTACTGAGCCCGCGAGCCACAACTACTGAAGCCCGCGTGCCTAGAGCCTGTGCTCCACAACCAGAGAGGCCACCGCAATGAGAAGCCCGCACACCGCAACAAAGAGTAGCCCCCGCCCACTGCAACTAGAGAAAGCCCGTGCGCAGCAACAGACCCAGCACAGTCAAAAATAAATAAGATAAAATAAAAAAAATTATTTAAAAAATGCTAATGGGAAAGGATCTGGCAGAAGGAGATTTTATGTAGGGAGAAAATAGATTGTTGTTAGCTTAAGAGCTTCTGAGCAGGAGGGAGGAGATGGGATCCAAAGTGTAAGAGGAGGGAGTGATGTTGTATGAAAGAGTTGTCTATCACGGTGGGAGGAGGCTTGGAGAGGACGACTTAGATGGCTTTCATGAATTTGTAGCAGAGAAACTGAGCGTGTTCTGATGGCTTTTGTTTTCTCTGAGAAACCAGATGCCAGGTTATCTGCCAATAGTGCACTGGGACCGAGGGTGGAGTATGACGTTCTGAAGAAATGAGAAGTTTTGAAATTAATTGTGGAAAGGTGGAGAAAGTGTTAGCAAGAGAAACATATAAATATTTTCAAGGTCCAGTTGGGGTGATGATCATTAATGTAGAGTTGTGGCTTGTTCCAGGATACTTACTGTTCTTGATAATTTTAGTTTGCTCCTTAAAAATCACCCCTACCCCTCCAGAGGCTGACCTCTGGGGCTACATTTACCATCTCTTTTGCCCTTTGGGAAGTTTCATTGATGGAAAACCCCAGCAGAAAGTCAGCAAGGAGGAGAAGAAGGTTGTGGTGTTTATTCCATGGACTCCTTCATTGTAGAGGTTGCCAGAGTTTCAACCGCATCTCTCAACTGAAGGTCATGGATCCTGCCCGGTAGCCTTGTCTCTGGGATTGGGTAGGGACTCCTCCTTTATCCCCTCTCAGGCCTTGGAGAGATCAGTTCACCTTGGCTGTCCCTGGTTATCCTGGTATTACAAGATCCTTTGTGGGTTTCCCAATACACTGCTCGCAGCTTTGTGAGCAGAACCTGTATTAGCTTTTTTCTGGAACACCAATTTGAGTTTGCTATATGTTTCTTGCTGGGATCTTGATTGAAATATCCTATTAAATCTTTCTCTCCAGCAATGCTCAACTGCCCATATATAGAGAAAAACGTTCAAGGATAGGGTTTTTGTAGTTAAGTATAGAAAAGGGACAGATGAGGAGGGAGGGACAGAAGAAAATGGAATATTTTTGTCCAAGAGTCATTGAAACGATAGGTCATGTGAACTGCTTAGGGCAGGAAGTGAACTGCTCCTGGTTTAGGGCACTGAGATCAATTTACAGTAAGTTTCAATGTTGAAAAATAGGAGGAATATGAAGAGGTGACTAAGAAGATGGAGGAGAAGTTGTGATCAGAGAGCGGAGAGGCCGAACCAGAAACTTCAGAGGCAGAACAATGTCAGGTGATGATAACCTGAGAGTCGGATGATGGTTACTAACGTGGGAGTTAGTAGAAGTGGGTAAAGCAGAATTTGAGAAGGAAGTTCATGTTGTTGAGAAGCCAAGTTACAGGATAACTCCTCTGTGTAATCACTGAAGTCACAAATGACAATGTAGGTATTGAGTTTGAGGGAAACACTCTGAGTCAGAAGCCAGATTCTGTTTTACTTTTTTTTTTTTTTTTTTTTGCGGTACACGGGCCTCTCACTGTTGTGGCCTCTCCCGTTGCAGAGCACAGGCTCCGGACGTGCAGGCTCAGTGGCCATGGCTCACGGGCCCAGCCGCTCCGCGGCATGTGCGATCTTCCCGGACCGGGGCACAAACCCGTGTCCCCTGCATCAGCAGGCAGACTTTCAACCACTGCGCCACCAGGGAAGCCCCTATCAGAAGGTTTTTGCTCAGCTTATATTAGAGAGTGACACATGTTAAAAATACTTTGTAAACTGTGCCCTGCAGCCCAGTAGACTGGGTCAGCTGGCTCACCACAGGCTTGACTCTTCTTCTATCGTTATCAACTGTCCACGCCTTAGATTTGCCAAATGAAGACAATTCTGTACTTACTTTGCATGGTGGTTGGTTGAGCAGATGAGATAAAGGATGTAAAGGGATTATAACGCTGCCTGGCATGAGATGCTCACTCAGCATGTGTTGCCCATTGTTCTGATCCTTCTCTTTCTCCTCCACTTCCTGCGCCCCAGTAAATATGATCACTGTCCGTATTGGAATGAGTTGTGTATTGATGCACATATATATCCATGGAATGTTTAAGCTTCATGGGACTTTAGAAATACTGTAATAATTTCTCTCATTTTACAGCGAGAGGAACTAAAAATTAACTTGCCTAAGGCCACAGAGCTGGTCTATGGCTAAGCCTAGCCTAGACACTGAGGTTATGAATTATTACATGTATTTTCAACCATATATATAGATGAAAATTCAATGGGAAAGTTAGATTTTGGAATATACACAGCAAACGAGGCTTCTGTTCATGACTGATTGCCAATGCAAATGACATGTACTGTAATGGTTACATGTCCCTATTGAAACTGGAACATAGGCCACCAGGCTTAGAAAAGGCCATGTGTCAACAATTTCCTATTTTTCTCCATTCTAAGATAAAGTCTTTCAAATTATATATCACCCTGGAAAGGCCATCTATCTAAACTTGCTTTGGTTTGGGAAAGAGATTTTCAGGTCACATGTATTACTCCTATTCCACTTGGACTTTATTTTTTCCTCTCCTCTTGAGATCTGAAACTCAATGATCTTTGTCACAATTCGTGATCTCAAGAAAGTTTAAAAAATACAATATAACTAAGGAGCAAAACCTCTGAATGAAGGATTTCTATATCCGTAGCTCTGAGAAGCACACACAAGAGAAAGCTGGGTAATCTTCAGTAGATGTGGGGACAGAGAGGATTTCTATTTGTGCCCTTCTAGGGGGGATTTCTTTAGGAACTGCAGCTGTCATGCCCTGAGAAGTGCTCATTCCCTGGCCCACCATAAAAAGGTGGTCCATGATAGCCCGTTATGAACTGCAGGCCCACTCTTGCAGCCCTAGATAATTGGATCAGTGATAGACGCTTGCTCTGGGATGGACTTCCATGTTTTCTCCCTTGGGAATTACAGTCCCTTAAGAGTCAAAATGTCAGTCAGTCCCTGCTGGTCACTTGACATAAAGTGCTGAGGGACAGCCATCTTCTTCTTTGACCAAGATGCAGAAAAAGATGCTCAGCAAAAGGAGGAGAAGCATGTTATGTGTTAAATCACTGCAATTCTGAGGTCATTACTGCAATTCATATTTTCTCACTAATGCAGATAGAAGGAAAATGTACCGTTAAGTAAACTGAGGATATTTATATCTTATAACCCAATAATTCCATTTCTAGATATATACTCAAGGGAAAACCTTATATATTTGTAAAAAGAATAGGAATGTGATAAAAAAGAAAAAATTCAATGTTCATCAATGGAAGAATGAATACATAAATTGTGATACAAATGGATCACAATGCAGCAGATAAAATAAATGAAATAGAGGTATATCTGTCACCATGGATAAATATCAGAAATATTTATATTGAGTAAAACAAGTTATAGAGAGGTACACCTAAAATTTAACTTTATTTTAAAATACAAGGAACAAATATAGCATAATGATAAACTTGATAAAAATTGAGTGATGAGTCCCTGGTGTCATCTGAAATATTTTATACCTTATAAAATAAACAAGATTCTTTTTCGATTCCACATATAAGTGATATCAGGTAGTATTTGTCTTTCTCTAACTGACTTATTTCACTTAGCATAACGCCCTCCAAGTCCATCCATGTTGCTGCAAATGGCATACGTTCATTCTTTTTATGGCTGAGTAGTATTCCATTGTGTGTGTGCGTGTGTGTGTGTGTGTGTGTATATATGCCACATCTTCTTTATCCATTTATCTGTTGATGGACGTTTAGGTTGCTTCCATATCTTGGCAATTGTAAATAATGTTGCTCTGAACATTGAGGCGTGTGTAAATACAACGAACTGATGAATACAGAAAAAGAAGCAGACTCACAGATATAGAGAACAAACTAGTGGTTACCAGTTGGGGGGGAGGGGCAAAATAAGAGTGGGAGAGTAGGAGGTACAAACTATTGGGCGTAAGATATGTTACAGAGATGCATTGTACAACATGGGGAATATAGCCAATATTTTGTAATAACTGTAAATGGAGTGTAACCGTTAAAAATCGTATAAAAAATGGTTAAAAAATTGATAATACCACCTTTTCTATCCTGAAATAGAATTCATAGGAGATATATCTGTAATATTTACTTAATTATTTAAGTATATTAAATATATATTAAAATGCTTAAATAAGTGTAAAATATAGTTATATAAATCAGTGTAATGCCCTATCGATAGCATAAAGAAGTAAAAACAACTTTAGTTAAAAAAAAATAAGGAAGATAAAGCCATCTTGCCCATACATTCAGTACTTTAGGACACCATGTTGAGTTTGGGTCAATTCTTATCCAGTCTGTTTCTTTTTATTTAATTTAATTTTTTTTTCACTCTCTTTAGTCATAGTTCTAAACAGTTTTCAGTAGCAGAGAGATTGGCTACTGAAAGTCCTGACTTTGAGTCAGAGAGGCTCAGGTTCAACTAATAGTTTTTCACTGAAAATTTCCTTACCCTCTCAGAGTTTTTTTTTTTTTAATTTTAATTAATTAATTAATTTTATTTTTGGCTGTGTTGGGTCTTCATTTCTGTGCGAGGGCTTTTTCTAGCTGCGGCGAGCGGGGGCCACTCTTCATCGTGGTGCGCAGGCCTCTCACTGTCGCAGCCTCTCTTGTTGCGGAGCACAGGCTGCAGACACGCGGGCTCAGTAGTCGTGGCGCACGGGCTTGGTTGCTCTGCGGCATGTGGGATCTTCCCAGACCAGGGCCCGAACCCGTGTCCCTGCATTAGCAGGCAGACTCCCAACCACTGTGTCACCAGGGAAGCCCCTTGATATGCATATTTTGTGCAAGTAGTCTTTTCCACAGTTAATGTCTGTACAAAATAATTACTAAAATTAGAATTAATGGGTCAAATGACAATCTTCTGATACATATTTTTCAAATTGCTCTATGATAGTGGTGAGTATCTTACAGGCTGTGTGACACTAAGTAAATTATAAGTAAATATCTCCAGCCCTCAGGCATTATTTTTCTTCATCTTAAAGTGAGGTTTAAAATAGTAGCTATATCAGAGGGTTAATGATACAGTATATGCAAAGTACTTATGACAGCTCCTTAGATATTGTTAGTACTCAATAAATATTATTTGTTTTACTACTACGTTACTCTGAATAGCAGTATGCATCTGTTACCCCACCTCTTAGCTAATTTAATAGAAAAAAATTAATCTCCTGTTTTAACTTGTATTACTTGTACTTACCTGATTACAACATAATTAAAATTTTTTTTCATTATATTGGTTAATTGAAATTATTTTATATAAATTATTGTGAACTTTTTATGGCTAGTCCACTAATGAGGCCTTATTGTTTCTTATTGATTTCTATCTGCTTTTTCTATAGTGAACCTATTAACACTTTGTTAGTAATATTCATATAAATACTTTTCCTTAGCATATAGTTTAGAATTTTTTTTCCTAAAATAGCTTTAAAAATACGTACGGGAAATAGAATTATTAAAAAACCCATTTTGGGGCTTCCCTGGTGGCACAGTGGTTGAGAGTCCGCCTGCCGATGCAGGGGACGCGGGTTCATGTCCCGGTCCGGGAAGATCCCACATGCCGCTGAGCGGCTGGGCCCGTGAGCCATGGCCGCTGAGCCTGCGCGTCCGGAGCCTGTGCTCCTCAACGGGAGAGGCCACAACAGCGAGAGGCCTGCGTACCGCAAAACAAACAAACAAAACACATTTCATTTCTCAAGTGCAATTACATTCTACTTTCCAAAGGCTGGGCCAAAGTTTCCAGGACCTTGCTAGACTTCTTCCTTCCCATTCCCTTGTTTCTCAGTAAGTTTCTCCCTTCTGTGATCTTGTCTCTCTCATTCATCAGTACTTCCTTAATGGGCCATGCTGTCATTTTTCTGAAGGAGAATGGAAGACCTTTTATTATTACACCGTGGTTTGAACCTAAGAAGCTCTTCTTGGTTTCTTCTGCTCAGATTTGTTTCACTTCCTACCCTCGTCCATAAGGATGTGTCTCATTTACAAATGGCTTATAGCACAAAGGTGGCTGACACCCTGGACAGTTGGTATAGGCTCAGTAAGGCTGCTCCAAAGTCCTGTAGAGGTGAGTACCTGAAGTTCAGTGCACACACCTGAGATTTAATTCATGAGGCTTAGTGTAAGATGAGACCAAGTATTGGGATCCTGGTAAGAATATGCCTAGAGATGGAAGTGTGGGAGTGTAGAGGTGGGGCTCTGGAACTGTGTTAGTTTCCTGTTGCTGCTGTAACAAATAGCCACAAAATTAGTATCTTGAAACAGCACAAATGTATTGTCTTATGGTTCTACTGTAAGGTACACTACAGCAGGGCAAAAGTCTATAATAGGTTTCACATGACTAAAATCGAAGTGTTGACAGGACTGTGTTCTGTTTGGAGGCTCTAGGGAAGAATCTATTTCCTTGCCCTTTCCAGCTTCCAGATGCTGCATGCATTCTTTGCTTTGTGGTCCTTTCCACCATCCTCAAATCCAGCAGCCAATCATCTTCAAGTGATTTGCTTCCATCTTCTCATCCCTTCTCTGACACGTCCTCTTCTGCCTCCGTCTTCTACCTTTTAAGGACCTTTGTGATTACGCTGGGTTCACCTGGGTAATCCAGGCTAATCTCCCCATCACAAGTTCTTTAACTTAATTAATCTTCAAAGTTTCCTTTTTCCATATAAGGTAACATATCCACAGGTTCTGGGGATTAAAATGTGGCCATACATGGAGGATCATATCCTGCCTATCACAATCTGCTTTCTGGTGCCCAAAGATGCATGCTATCCTGTATGCAAAATATATTCAACCCATCCCAACATCTTCACAGTATCAACCCGTTCCAGTATCAATTCAAAATCCATATTCCTACCCAAATCTCATTAGTTCAAAAGTCTCAAGTCTTATCATCTGAGAAATCTAAATCTCCTATGAGTGAGAGTCTGGATTTGATCCATTCTGGGGAAAATTTTCTCTTCATCTGTGTACTTGTGAAACTAGAGAACAAGTTATCGGCTCTCAAAAGACTGTGAGAGGTCAGGATAGGATAACAGTCATAGACATTCCTGTTCAAAAGGGGACAAAAGAAAGGAGTCACCAGTGCTAAGCAGTCTCAAGATCCCCCCTCCATGGCTTCAAGGCTTAGGAATAATATTCTGTGGCTTATGGCTCTGCCCTCTGGGCTCACAGCTCCACCCTTGGAGTCATTCTTCCTTTTCCGGGAAAGTATCATGTGTTTGTTGCTGAGTAAAGCCTGTTTCCTTCCTGTAGCACTTTGGGAGTCTGATAGCCTTCTTTTATTTTCCAATTTTTCACACCTTTCTGCCACCTGTGCTAAGAGTGTTTCCTAATAGAGTAGGTGGAATATACATTCCCATCCCATTGACTGGTCTAAGCCATGTAGCTTGCTTTGACCAATGGAGTATGGGTAAATAGGATGTAAGTAGGGGCTTTAAATATATTTGTGTGGTTTGGCTTGAACTCTTGTATGTCTATTGCCTACTGTGAGAAGAACAAGCTCCAGGTAACGTATAGTTCAAGGAGAATGAGGAGATGCATGAAAGAGATTGAACCAAACTCGGAGCCTGGATTGGCTCAGCCACTTGCAGCTGAACCTAGAAGAGCCGACTTACATATCCACGAGTGAGAAATCAAGCCTGCCAAGAAATGTGAAAAATCTGAGATTTAACCAAATGCAAACTAACAAGGTAACCAGCCACAGTTTCATGAATGCTGACAGAAGAGAAGAGATTCCTGGGTCAGAGACAAAAGACTTTATTATTCACAGTAATGGCAATAATTAGAGTATCAGCATTTTCCCATGTCAGTTCCATACATCCCAATTCCCATAGGGTGACACATAAAGGGCCAGGTGACACCTACATATGCAGTGGGTGGTGTTACATGAGAAAATCCCTGAGCTTGAGGAACTTGAACTTTATATTAGGCAGTAAGTGTGTCTTTTTGCTCTGAGAACAGATATTATCTTTCTTATTCTGGACAGTAAGCATGCTTAATCTTTGGTCCTGAGGAATATATTTTCTCCGTATCCAAGTCTGTTCACTATAGAAACAGCCTTGGAAAGAAAGTCTGGAAAAAAAACAGTCACTACGTTTGCTTGCAAGATAAGCAGAAACACAAAAGAAAAGATCCTTGGTGAATTGTCTCTCAACGAGTCTGGATGTTGTCTATCACTCTGTTCTAGATCTATTTATTATTCAGCATTATTGTATGAGTGGCTGACATATACCATGACACCATGGTTTTTTACTTGAAGCGCTGACTCTGAGGTGGGGAAAATCCATGTGCTTTGAACAAAATTCTGATGTTCACTGAACATGGACTGTATTACACAAGAAGTCAGTTCAATAAATTTCCAACATACATGGTTGTACCTCAGTACTACTCAACACCACGGTATTTTATCCATAGTTTTCAGCTTATGTAGATATGCTAAAGTAGTGTTAGCTCATTGAAAGGAATGATGAGAGGATTTAATTCTCTAACAAAATTAGTCACTCTGTTAATACTTGGTTCCAGACACTTTTTGTGCCTTATTTTTAACCCTCCCCATAACACTCTGGTAGATATCATTCTCTTCATGCCATAGATGGGAAAATGGAGACTCAGAGGGAATTGCCCAAGATCTTTGTATAAGGAGCCAGATTAGGGTAGAAATCATTCCTGATTCTAAAGCTGTGTTCTTTCCACTAGAGCACATTTCTATTCTCAACACAGACCAGGAAGATTTTATTTCTCTCTAAGCTACCCAAGCTCAATTTAAGAATCCTATCTAGCACAGGGCATAATCAAATCCAAAGCTAAAATCTTCTGATTCTTAAATCTGACAGTTTTATTGTATTACCGTGGATATAACATGTGCACGAGGATGAAGTTTAACTTGTATAATTTACTTCATAATAAGCATTAAAGAGTTAAAAAATAGAAATTATATCTTCTGCAACCAAAACTAGTGCTAATCCTTCCAGCTGGAAATGGGAAAAATCATGCTGTTCCTTTTCATTATTGCTCATCCCAGTGCAAAAGAGGAAAGAAAGAAGGAAGTAAGATATAGTATGTTCCTGCAAAACAGAAAGAGGAATTTGGGAAGGCAATTTATTTATCAATTTCCCCAAGCATGTGGGAGAAATAAAGCTTCCTAAGGGTCAGTTGGTGAGGGCTACGATTAGGTGATTTTGGGTAGGAATTAAGGATAATGATCTTGATACAAGTCAGTGATAATCCTCCCTAAACTCCTCTGAGATAAATCAGGTCTATGATGCAGAGACCGATCAGCAGAAACTAACGGGAAGAAAATGTATCTGGTAGAACTTGTACTCCTACCTAATTAATATTCACATGAGCTCTCTGTTAGTGATACAATATAAGGATGTCTCATATATAGCCTGTAGTATAAACGGGTATGTTTAGGTTAAATACAGTAAATGACACATTTCTCATTTTAGAGTGAAGACTTATTCATGCATAATACAATCTTTTGTTGGCTTTGCAAATCACAGCTTAAAGATTTCCTCTGGGTATTGAAACAATATCATCCTCACCCCTATCACCATCACTTTTATCATCCTTTTATGTAATCAAAGTTTGCCAGGAACTGTGAAAAATGCTTTTCTTATATTGTTTCACTCTCTCTGTATCAGGAGGGCTATGATTGTCCTTATTTATCAACTGGGATGGATAAACTAAGTACATTTCTAAGGTCACACAGGTAGCAAATGCTAGAATCAGGATTCCAAACTTCATTGGGCCTAACTCTAGGGCCACTGTTTGTCTACAGAGCAGACATATGGCAACTTACTTATCTAGCCTTGATACTACCAGTGACTGAATATTTTGGTGAAATGGGCCATAGCCTCTGCTTTTATCACCACTCCAGTTCCACACTGTCATCTCCTTGTTCTTTAAACACATCAGACTTGACTCGTGCCATAGGGGCTTTGCACTTATCCTCCCTTATTCGGGAACTGTCTGCCCTCACTATACGGAGGCATAGTCCGGTCCTTCCTTGCATTCATTTCTTTGTTAATCACTTCCTTTGAGATGTCTGCCCTGGCCTCTCCCTTCGTTGTCTATCTCTTTTCTCTGGCTCATTTTCCTTCTAGCACTTATGAGTAGTTGGTTGGTATTCTTATATATTTAAGTAAGAATTTATTTTTCTCACTAAAAATCGATTTCCACGAGGACAGGGTTCTGGCCTCCCTTGCTCAGCTTTGCTTCCCTAGTGTTCTAGAATACATCTGCCTCAGTAAAAGATGCTAACTGATATTTGTCTAGAAAATGGATAATGGAAGCCTTTTCCATATTTTAAAGTGTTTGCTATGGTGATTAGAATCGCTATGTTGTTAGGTATGGACAGTATAAAGTTCTTAACACATTCTGTGCAATTGCGATCCAAAAGAGTTTGTGCTGGATTACATTTCCACTGGCAATATAGGAAACTGCCCTATTCGCTACTCCCTAGACTGAATGGATCTGACCCAACCATAACAATCAAGATTGTGATATCTTAAGAAACTAAAATCAGACATGCCCCCCATCTGCCCAGGAGTCTGTCCTAAGGTAGCTATTGGTTTTTCTGTGTCAGAGGATGTTACATGTTATAGCCCCTGCTTCTTATTTATACTTTTTCTTCTCATTTCCTACCCTCTCCGGGAAGGAAATGCTGGGTATTATAATCAGTGCTGCGGAAGGGTTTGGAGTGAAACTGAGATGATAGAATAAGCTCTGTGCTGGTTTAAAGCCTGATCTTTGGAGTCAGGGAGGCTAGGATTCAAGTCCTGCCCTGCCCTGCCTTGGAACTCTCAGGACCTCGAGTTCTGAATCTGGAAATGAGAGATAGTCACCCAGTGTCCACTTCACAGGTAGTTTTGAGGAATAAGTACAGTAATGTGTGATGTTCATCGTACTATGGCAGGTTCATGGTAAGCCTACAATTTACCTTAAAATAAAGAAACAAACACCCACTGCAAAGAAACACCAGAGCAATTTCTTTGGGCCCAGCCAGTTCTCTGACAGCGTCTGGGATGGGAAGATACCATAAACTTGCTCTGCTGCAAAGTTGGCAGGAAGGGCAGGAGGCCAGTGGTGTGACTGTCCTGGTCCCTCCTTGTAAGGGGAGAAGCACATCGAAAGAGTGACAGGTCGATGGGAAACGAGAAGTCAGTGAGGCCTGACATCTAAAAAAGGCCTCAAGAATGGACAGAGAGGAAATGGGGTGTCAGCTGTGGTGCTGACTAGGTTGTCTTTTAATAGAGCTATATTCCAGGAAAGGGCTTCTTGAGTAAGGAAGTTCCCTGAACCCATGCCCTGAAACATTTCAGCAGCAGGATTTGAAAGCAACTCTCTCTGGCTGGTTGTGCCAGCTCATGTAGTAATATCTCTTTTGTCAGTTTTATATGGCTAACTTTCTTTGGAAAAACAGCAATACTGACTAATATTTATTAGGAACTTACTATATGCCAACCGATTATTAAACATTTGCAATGAATTCATTCACTGAAGATATACTTTCTACACATCAACAATGTCTCAGGCATTGTCCTGAAGGCTGGGGGATGTAGCAGTGAAACAAAGAGACAACGTCTGTATCATCATAGAGCCCCCTTCCCAGAGCACCAACCTGCAACAGGTACAAATTTGAAAATAAAATAAAAAATCCTACTTATATAATCATAGGGATCTTTCCAAATTAGGACAGATCAAAAAGATTATTGTATAAAGCCACATAGGATTTCCACTGTATCTATATATTGCAATTTATTTAATCATTGCCTTATTAATGAAAAAGTGGGCTGTTTTTAGTCTCTTATTGTCACTAACAATATTACAGTTAACATCCTTAAAGAATATTTCTCTGCACACCATTTTGGATGTTCATTGTTGCATAACAAATCATCGTCCCTTTTCCATAAGAAAGGTGCTGTGTTTTCTTAGCCTGCTTTGCTCCCATAGAAGGTTCCAGAAGCCTTTTTCATTTTGAACTGTCTCTGTCATGTTTAGTCCTAGCTGGAACAATTCCATTATGTTATTTTATTTTTTTAGACAAAGACAACACCCACACATCTCTTTGAGACAGGTCCTTTCGTCCTTGGGTTCTATGGGACAATGTCCTTATAATTCTTAGAAGCTTGTTTCTCTCCTCAAGAGTGTCTGGCAGGCACCACTTTAAATCTTTGGTCCCATCAAAAGTTTTGTAATATAAATCTTGACATTTATTGTTAATTTATTATTACTGTGTTATAAATGAGATTCTCTTACATTACGCTTTCTAATTGGTTGTTTGTACTGAATATATAGGAAGCGTTTCAGTGATATTACTGTATTCTCCTACTAACTCTAATAGTTATTCAATTGATTCTTTTGGGTTTTCTGGATACATAGTCATAACACATATAAATAATGTAAACCTCACCTCTTCCTTTAATTTGAGCCTTTAATTTAGTCTTTCCCAAGTCAATCTTGTCCAATGATATTGGGGCAGAGCGAGCTAGCAGCGGTGGGGTAAGTAGCATCAAACTGACTTCACTGTGGGGAGATGTGATGTAGAAACTGGAATCCACGTAAAACCGGAGGACATGGGATTTCTACTCAGATCCCAGAGTCTGGAAATAAATTTTTACGTGGTTTGGAGCAACTTGGATTCCTTGAAAAACGTCCTGCACGTGGAAGGTGACTTTGACAAGTCGTAGCGCTGGGGGTTCTTTCAGTTGTGGCCCCTGCTGTGCATTTTGCATAATTCTATCACCAGGCTTTTCACAGCATATCGCAGTTGTCTGTTCAGTTGTCACTCATTCTTTCGGTCATCATCCGCCCAACTGCACAGTGAGCTCCTCGAAGGTAGGGATTTGTTTCCTCTCTCTCCATGTCCCCAGTTACTAGCAGAATGTCTGGAAAGGTGTAGGCCCCTGGTACATGCTTACTAATGAATTACTAAATTGCCAAATGTGCAAATGAATATGCGTAGATAAAGTCATGCATCTTTGCTGGATATTGCATGAATGAGCAAATGGCGGCATGACTCTACTGGGTTTCTCATGCCCCCAAACAGAAGGACTAAATGAGGCCGAGACCTTACTTCTTCCTCTCTGGATTCAGAGTTGAGGAAGTCACTGGGTCAAATGAGCTGGCTTAGTTCCTCTGTCGGACTTCCTTTCTTCTTTCGGGATGGATGGTTTGGTAGAGACGTGATTTAGCAAGAATGTCTCCTTTAAATTTTGCTCAGGAACTACTTGTTCTTCTGGAGGCTGAATCAGGCATAAACCTTTTTTTAAAGAACCCCAAGTAGGGTTTTGGCAGATCTGATTCCTAACAGTACTGTTGATCCAAAACTGTTGGTCCTCTTGAGGGAATAATATCAGCTTCATTCAGCCGTGGAGCATCAGCTGTAGAAGTGGTGAGTCTGAAATTATCCCCTCTCCTGCCGTTCAAAGATCATCACATGATGTGGGACTTCCCTGGTGGTCCAGTGGTTAAGACTCCATGCTTCCAATGGAGGGGGTGCATGTTCGATCCCTGGTCGGGGAATTAAGATCCCACATGCCGTGTGGCGCAGCCAAAAAATAAAATATTAAAAAAAAATAAAAGATCATTACATAATGATTTTGTGATTACTTGACTACCTCTGGATAGTCCACACACACACACACACACACACACACACACACACAGTTTAATGCCTAAATTGAGTTCTTATGAATTTCATCAAATAGATTTACCTGATTTCATTTAACTTGTCACTTTTTTCCATCGGAGGGACTAAATCATTGCACCCCTTTAATGCCTTGTAGATTCAGTTGATGAATATAGATTCTATCTTTTAAGCCAAATGTGACTTACTGCTAATGGCTGTGTTATGCCGTGATTGCAGTATTTTGAAAGATCCTGAGGTTATATCTGGGACTCCTGCAAAACAGTTCTGTTATGGTTGTGGGAAGAGGGGAGTGTGGCTTGTATACCCTGTGTTTATTTACCTTTTATGTTCGAGCACTTGAAGACAAGAAATGATTCCCAACTCAAAACCACCTCTCTCCCAATCTTCTGGCCACTTTGGCCCGTAACGACGTCATCCTCCTCAGAACTCTTGCAGCATGTGCGGTCTGACCCATTCAGTCAGAGCTTTCTGAGGGTTTTCAGTGTTCTGGTTAAGCATGCGTGTTAAGCATCCCCAAGTGGATGGTGTTAGAAGTGAACTTCCAATGGAAGTCTTAAATGGACTTCAAATGACCCAGAGAGAATCCTCACTTTGTATAGTCACTGGAGGAAGTTATTTAAGCTCTCTTAAGACCTAATTTACTCCTAGTTTTTCTCTTTTCACATAATTGTGAAGATTAAATGAGATAATGTAGGTGTTTAGTCCACAGTAGGCTATCAAAGAATGCTGTCATGGTCACCTTGAAGGAATATAATGACCTCCAGCCTTGCAAGTGTTGATTGGAACTTGTATGGATGGCAGTTGGAAACAAAGAGAATTACTGTCCAGGAGAGGGTGCTTTAGCTCATGATCTTTGATTATTCTGGTTTATTATATGAGGCCATTGGTAAAGTGACAGATAATGTTGTGTAGCCTGGTTCCACTGTGTACCTGTCCCAGTGGAGAGGGGAATGTATCAGGCTATCTGAGTTCTGTTAATCACTCCATACCCCAGCTCTTTTACATTTGATTCCGTACTTACTAAGCTATCTGCTGCTGATGCTTTCTGCTGCTATACAGGAAGAAAATAGTCTTATGATGGGGGCGTGAGTGTTTTGGCCATCATGACAATTATTTGTAATGTAATTTACTAAATTTGAAAGTTAGGACAGGCTGATCATGAAAAGGTGAATATTATAGTTCCCATAATGGTAATTTCTCATGACAAACTAATCAGTTATCATTCTAGCAGTCTCACAAACTAGGCTAATGCAGGGCCCTGAGTGATGGAGCCTGTTTGAAAAAAATAAACCTACAAAGTTGACCAGACTCCGAGCTATGGTGAATTTACTAAGGTACTAAATGCAGCGCTGTGAGGTATTATGTAGGGCAGACTGTTGCCTTTTCCTCCTAATGTATCCAACATAGCCATTGGCAGAGTTTACAGAGACTCTTTTCTTGGAATAGGTTAGTCTATAGGTTAGAACTCCGTGAGGTCATGGACTGTGAATTTGCTGTCTCTGTGCATTTATCTTCTCCCTCGGGAATATGTCCCTTTTACGTTCTCCCAAAAGCATGGGAGGATAAGAGAATCAAAATTAATAATGGATTCAGTGTTCTCAGGATAAATACAGTGGTGAATAAGATGGACAAATCCTTGCTTTTATGAAGCTTATATTCTATGAGGATGGATCTGGAAGTACTTTGCATTTTCTAGAATGTTCCACAAATGTAGCTCTTATTAGAACTCACCTTTCATGACTCAGTTCAAGTGTTGGATCTCTGATACCATCTCTGACTCTCCCAGGAAAACTGAAATCACTGAAATCCTTTCTGCACTTTCATAAAACCTCAAACTTCTTTTGAACAGAACAAGCACACTCTGTATTTTGATTATCTATTTACATGTCTGTCTTCGCCGTTACTTTCTAATTTCATTAAAGGCAGGAACTCTGCCTGGTTCTTATTAAATTATTGGCATTCAGCGCAGTTCTTGGAAACATAGTAGATGCTATCACATGTTTGCAGTACAGTTTAAGGGTGAGATTTCAGTCCTATTATGGTCAATGACCAAACTATTTCCAAATCATGCCAACCAATCATCATTTTACCCACAGGATTTTACATAAAGAACACATATAAGTTGAAATATTATTGAATGTAGCTGAATAAGCGCTCAGTTGCCCAGTAGAGGTTCCTCTGGCCAAAACTGGAATGAAGTAGATGACTTAGAATTGAAGCCAAAGTGGAATTTCTTCTGCTGTCACCTGTGTACCATCACTCAAACACTAAATTCAAATGTGAGGACTAGTATATTCATTTGTGTCTGGAGAGAGGCCAAAAGGTCAGGCTCCAAGAAAATCCCTGGGTTCAAATACTCACCTTGCCAGACAGAATAAGTAGAAGAGAGAAAAGAGAATAACTAACCAGCCATGAGTGGCCAGCACTGTCTTAGGTCCGAGACAGGAAGCCCAAAAGAATAGCAGCCCCTGAGTGCTGTGATTTTTACAGTCATCCCACATGACTACAATTGCTCACCTAGGGATGGCTCTGGCATTCACTGGTTAGATTAGCCAGATCCCTCTAAATGAACCCCTTGAGATCCTCTCAACATTGCCTGTTTCAGGATGTTTGGGCACTGATTTTAACCAAGACACAGTTGTGGCAACCAGTTCTGTGTGGACTCCTACGAGCTCCACATGGCATAACTTAACAGCACCCCACCCGATTCCCCACCAGTACTCATCTTGTCTCCCGCCTCTGAGTTCCTTTTGGAACTGGAGGTTCTGTGGATCACAAGGCTGGAGGATAAATTCTTTCTCTAACTGGTCGCTCTTCTAGGGTGCAATTGTCCATATAGCCTCTCCCAGTGCAGTCCCCAAAGATCGATCCATCAGCTGCGCTTGATACCAAAGAGTGGCCGGCTCAGTAATGGTTTATTACTCCTTCCTTTCCTGCCTTCAGCTTTGGGGAGCTAGGAAAGAACTAAGTCTAGCTTGGGAAGAGAAAGCTAAATTACCCTCCCCCTAGAGTTGCTTAATTAATTAATGATGAGACCAATATTTAATGGAGTTCCTGAACTTTTCTGCACATTAGAATCACCTGGGGATCTGTAAAACTTTCTAAAGCCCAGGCTGCTCCCAGACTGTTTCAATCACAGTCTGTGGGGGTGAGACCCAGGCAGTGATACTTTCTGAAGCTCTCTGGTATTTCCAATGTGCAGACAAGCTAGGGAACCACTGAGCAGAAATAAACCAACATAGATAGTCCACTGCAAATTTTAATCAAAATATTATTGTTCAAAAATTATGAAGAGAATATAAATTTGTCATCTTTGTATATGATGTAAGGGGAAATATACTGAGCACTGACTTAGGAAAACACGTTAGAAAGGGGGAAAGGAACATGTGTCTGCAGAGAGGTTTGAGCCACTGCAAAGTAATGTCTGTCATTGGGTGTCTGCTCAGGGTGACCTTTGGCACGGACAAAGGAAGCCTGATTGAGAAATCTAAGTGCCTTAGGCTATCTGTGGCTTTCTTTAACATGTGGGAATGCCCATTTTGACTCACCTCCTGTACTTGGCATTCAGGAAAGAAATCTTCATTAAAAATCACTTGATAAGATCTCTTGGCCAGGTCATCTGCTTTCAAATCTCCCTGGCAGCTGGCTGTGCTAAAGAAGACATTTTAAGGCTGCATGTTTAAGAAAAAAAAAAAAAAAGGAGAAGTAAAATGGAGAGTTTGAAGATGACTTTTTATACTTGTGGACAGGTAGGGCTGGGAGGAAGAAAGGTCATTTTATCCACCCTACTGCCTTTATGGAACTCTGAACCTAACCGTAATTTATCTAATGATTAATGCTTCAGAAGCAGAGAGTTCACACTATCCAGAGACTTCTCTAATTATTGAGCTTGGAAATCAGCATGGATGTGAAAAGAATTTGGACCTTAAAGTCAGTAAAAGCAGGGCTCAAATCTAGATTTTTTCTAGTTATTAGACTTGTAAATTTGTGCAAAGTTATTTAAAATTTTTTGAGCCTGTGTCATCATTTAAAAAAATGCCCAAGGATTATATTCAGTAGGATTATTTGGAAGACTGCTTGAAATAGTGGGGGTAAATCAGCCCAGTACATAGTAAAAGTAAGCAAGAGTTCATTCTCTCCTCCTTTTTTGTCACTCTTTTCCCCACTCCCATGACTCATAAGAGTGACTTGATGAATTTGCAAAGTCGTCTTTGGACGATATGATCCTTGCACAGCTAAATATGGCATGATGTCTGTTTTCTACGTTTCTTAAAATAATTTCTCAGCATTATAATTGGTATGTGCAGTAGGGTGTAGCAAAAAGAGCACAGTGCCTGGCACAAATGTTTCTGAATCATTGAATGAAAGTGTATTGTGTGGGGACTTAAGAGATGTGGGATTAAGTTCAATGATGACTAAGCTGTGAGGCACCGAGCAAGTCGTTGCCTCTCTCCAGGTAGCATTTTCCTCGTCTGAAAGACAAGAGAGTTGGAGAAAATTATCTCTGCTGTTTTCAGCTCTAAAATTCTGAGATCTAGTTAATATGTGAGCACTGTGTTCCCTCTAGCTGCACCTTGTTCATCCCTCAGTAGGACACTCATCATTGTTGTATGGTAATTAAGTGTTTGCTCCCTGGCTGGAACATGTCCTGACTTCCATGTGGGAAGCAGTAAGAGTACAGGTTCACAACACAGGCTTTGGAGTCAACCTGCCTCTGTGTAATGTCAGGTCTTTCACTTCTGGTGGTGTGAAAGTAAGTAAGTCACTCGACCTTTCTGTGCCTATTTTCTCATCTGTCAGATGGAGGTGATGATGATATTTGTCTTTGCCTTAGATGGTTGTTAGGATAATTAACCAGGTCCAGCCCTTAGGAAGCACATGGCAGGCTCCGTAAGTGTTAACTCATTCCTAGGTTTTATCTTTTGGTCTCTAGCACTGAGCCTGATGTCTGGTGAATACTAAAGAGCAAATATTTGTTGGACATATGAATGAATCATTTAAAAATATGCCTGCAGTGTGTGTGTGTCTTATGCAAAGGATGTGATTTCTGATGTGAAAGAGTTGATCAGATAATCAGGACTCAGGAGTTCCTGGCAATACGGAAAACTCATGAGTTTGGAAGCTATGTTGGAGCTCAAGAGTTTTTCATCGGACAGCTTGTCATGGTACAGTTTGGAATGAGTCAATCTGTAAGGAAAAGGCGTGGATTTGGACTCCTGGCTCTTCCACTTATATTCGTTATCTTTATCAGGCTTGTCCTGAGAAGAGTCTATGTACAGGGAGGGAAAGAGCGTGTCTTCATTAGGTTGGAACTGGGGGGTATCTCTTTCCTGAATGGATCGTGCATTCCTTCTCCTCGTTCCTGGCTTTTTTCTTCCAGTTCATTTGGGTACCAGCTGCTCCACAGGTTATTCAGATCAATGGTGTCAATTTCCAGTCTAAATATGGCAGTTCATGACCATGTACAGTTTGGAGGAGTTAAAAAAGTCTCTTAAAATTGTCTTATAGTGATATAATTCACACACCATGTAATCCACATATTTAATGTGTACAGCTCAATGATTTTTAGTACATGCACAGAGATGGTGCCACCGTCACTGCAATCAGTTTTAGAACATTTTTGACCCCCGAAAGAATCCCTATACTCATTAGCGGTGGCTCGCCGTCTTATGCAACAGCTCTGTAACCAACTTCTCTAATCCTTCTATAAAGTGCTCCAGGAATGTAAACCCTCAGTAAGTCATCTGATATTTATTGAAACTGCCATGAGTATTGGCGCTACTCTTCCAGGCTCCAGTGACAGGGAGACAACCAAGAGAGAGAAGCAAACAATCCCAGTTGTCAGCAACCTTATGTTCTGGATTGGGGTCCACAGATGGGCCCCAAGTTGAAAACAAAGCAGAACAAACCCTATGTTAGTAACAGAAAGGAGCAGGAAGGCGTGTTTGTTATATTCCTACTATGTACAAGACTCTCTGCCAGCTCACTCTGCCTGTAAGTTGTGGACTGGCATCTGTCCGACTTCAAAGCCTGTATTCTTAAAAGGAGAGCATGACAGATAAAAACACAGTTGAATAAGACTACTAGAAGTCTTGCTTTAGCCAGCTGTGCAAATCCCCGGATTTGCTGGATCCCAAGCCAGCTGCCTACTTCCTGTTGTTTCGAACAAAAATATAAAGTAAACAACCCCAAGACCTTTGGTCATCAGTCGCCAGTGTAAAGGGTTTTCTGCCTTGGATACAGTCAGCTTAGCCAATGGCATCTTTGTTAGTGGAATTATGGGGGTAGGAGTGGGGAGAGGAGAGTCAAAGGATAATTAAAGTGACTTAAATGTCTCTCTTTTCCTGCCATAATCCTGAGGATTTGAGTTCTCCAACAAATCAAATTCAGTTTGAGTTTTAACCTTCTTACATGAAAAGCCAGGTTTAAAAATAGCTGTTCATGCTCCGATGATTGTAAACAAACATTGGAGTATGGAGTCGACTGAAGGGCAACAGACATTACATATCCCTGCAGGAATGTGGAATTTAATATAAACGGAGTAACTTTCGTACATATGTGCTACGTATTTGCTCTGGATTGCCAGCAGAGTTCTTTGGGGGAAAGAATCATCATAAAATGTTAGAGCTGAAAAGGGCTTTAGAAATTGTGTAGACTCACTGCTTTGTTTTAGAAATGGGAGAACTGGTACCCAGAAAAGGGCAGTGGTTGCATATCTAGTTAGTAGCAAAGACAAGGGGAAAATCTAGTTCTCCAGTCTCTCTAGTGATATTAAAAAATATGGAAAAATGCATTGAAACACCTGTGAACTTATTTCCTGATTAATTGAGATGCCACATAGGATGGTTCAGGGCAATGGATTTGGGGTCGAGGGACTTGAACTTAAATCTCAGTTCTGGCATTTTCCATATGGTGAATTGGAACAAACTGATTAACTTTTCTAAGCTTTAATTTACTGTTCTGGCAAAAAAAAAAAAAAAAAGCATAGAATCTTCTATATCAAGTTCTTGGAATGGTTAAAGGGGACCAATAAGTACATCTTATAGCTCGTATCTGATATTTAATGAATGTTCTCTTCCTTTTCACGCTTCCTTTTCTCTTCATTCAGGATGTGTTTCTTACCTTTTCATACGTCTTGGAGTTCTTCAGTGGGTGCATTGCTGCTTGCTGACAACAGTAATGCCACCTTCTACCATGTAAATCGGGAGTGATCTTAAATCCTAACTGCGGTTGTTCCCATCTGTTGAATACCTACCATATTCCAGGAACTCTATACATGATTTATGACCTTCATAACAACACTGAAAACTAGTTATTATTTTTGTCACCCTATGGATGAAGGAAATGATGTTCAGAGAGGGTCATTAACAAACTCAAGGTCCCACAACTTGAATTCAGGTCCTCCAAACCCACGCTCGTTTCTGCACTTAGGCTGTCTCTCACTAAGGCTATGATTATAGACCTGTTCCATAATATCCCGGAAAAGGTTTTAAGGTTAGAAAAAAGTATCAATCCTGGGATCTGAGTGCAGGATTCAAACCACAGCTGTGCCATCTATGGGCTCTATGGCATTGGGAATGTTACTTAAATTCCCTCTGCTCCCTATTTCTTCCTTGTTATGGATTGATCATAATAATTATATCAACGACAAAGATAAAACCATGTAGTGATGATTGAATGAAAGGTGATGTGTACAGTATCTTTATCTTAGCACAGTGCTGGAGATAAATGTCACTCATTTATACCATCACCTTGCCCTCTGCACACTTGACCTGTGGAGATTAGATTATTGTTCTTACAGCGACCACATGGAAGAGAAGGCCTTTATATTCTCCCCTGCAATATCAGTCTTGCTATGCCCACCACCTGCTTCTGTTATAAACACAGATAAGATGTTGACACTGGAGACGGAAATTTTGAGGGACCAATTCATCTTCTTTCCTTGAGACTTTATAGGCAATTTTCTTTTTTAAAATCCAGGTCACCTGGTTCATGTCCCCTCTGACTCCTAGTCAGTTGATTTGACAGAGCAATAGGGGAGATAGAAAGTGGACACTTGGAAATGACCCTTTATGGGCTCGAGTGGGGCTTGCCGTGGAGGACATCATTTGCTGTGTCACTCCCAACCTCTTCTGAAGACCACCCCTCAATGATAAATTCATCTCAGACTTTAGGGCCATAAAATAGACAACAATAACAAAAGAGACTATTTGGCCCAACAAATCACATGGATATCCATGTGGACCGTGACTCATATGATTCATAATTTTTTCTGTTTTCCCTGGTTTCTAGGAACATCAGAACTAAGTATTGTATACAGCTACTGCGTCCTCCTTAACAAAACTGTCTGGATACAAAATTTTCTCTGCTCTTATACAACATCTATGTCTATCTATCTATCTGTGTCATTTGAAAGTTTTCAATCCGACTGCTTTTATTGTAAGCTGTCTCAAACAACTCCTTGCCAGATATACGGAAGTAAATGTGGAATACATAGATAAATAGCCATTTCATGATTCTGGAACGTGGGATACCTAATATGAGGAGAAAAAGTTAAAAATATGAAGATAGAAAAAAATAACTATCATGAAAAAGCACTGATATAATTAAAGCAAAAAATTAAGAAAATGTCACAGACTTTTCTGTAAGTGCTCACTAAGAGGAAAGTATTGTAATTATTATGACTACAATTAATAATAGCAACACGCACATATACTCCACCCTGTTAGTTTACTTGATGTGAAACTCTCCTGTAAAATAATAGCCCCTTGCTTTTTTGTTCTCTAACATCTCTGAGAGGCAGGAATAGGAAAAGAGAGCTGGGATCCAGGTAAGTCCTCCAAGGTCAGAGATGGGGCCTTTCCTAGTCATTCTTAGGACTCTGCATCTAGGGCTGTGCTTGACATATGGTAGATGCTCAAAAAATATTTGTTGAATGGATGAATAATAATGATGGCTTACGTTGTGTGGTCATTATGTAGCAGACATTGTACTCATGGATTTATATAGATTATTATCTTTAACCTTTACAATAATCCTATGAGTAAAGAATTTATAAGATTAGTACTACCTTTTACAGATGTAGAAATTGAAACACAAAGAGATTAAGTAACTGGATGGTAGTGGTAGTATGTGGCAGAGTCTATACTGTCTGCACAGGGTAGAATAAAAGAATAAAGAAATAAATGAATGAAGAAATAAGGAATTTATTTCCCCTGTGGCACCAGGTATAAATTGATTGAGAATATGAAGGAGGCTTGATCAGTTGGACCCATACCAGTTACAAAGAGTTACTGAATATATGTGAATAGCAAGGGACCCAGTGATGGGAATTCTTATAGGGAGAGGTGTTCCTAGGGGTGTCAGAAATAGAAACTGAATTGTCAAAAAAACCCGATGTGTCAAATTTCGCTCAACATCTTCTTTATCAGCCTAGATTTTTATGAATCTTCTATACATGTAACAATTTTTACCTATTGGTTTCTTCAGTGCAATACCTAGAGATATGCTTTTCAAGTCCATTCTTTTATTCTGTTGTCACCATCTCTGTGAAACTAGGGAATTTTGGAGAAAGCTGAAATTCATCTAGAAAGTTATGAATCTTGTATAATTCATTTATTCAGGGGCCCATACGAAGCATTAAAATTTAAGAGACTGGTATAAAAATGAGTGTAATTGCACCTGGTTTGAGATTCCTTTCCATTCTGTGGCTCTGTTTTAATTTCACTGCCACTTAACTTTGCCGTGTTTAACTGGAGTGCTGAATACTGCTCACTGCAGCACGTGGGTTTACCATAGAACACCTCCCTTTGTAAATATCATACAGCCTCAAAGGCATCCTCCTATGTTATACAGGGAGCAAAGTGTCATTTAGAGAAGGAAGGGTAATGCAGGTTCTCACGGTCCTCACGGTGGTTTGGGGGCCATAGTTTGCATTGGACAAATGGGATTCATAGCAACCCTGCAAGTACTCCCATCTCGTCACCTTGCTTTAGTGCCTGTGTCATCAGTAACCCAACAGAGCATATTGTGTAAAAGCATTTCCTACTTTCTCAGATCCCCAAGCCATCTGGCAAATCTCTGTCTATTGCTTTTACAAATGGCAAGCTGGCTCATGAGTAAATTGCTATGGGGGAAAGAAACCAACAACACTGAATACTCCTAGATCATTTGCTATTAAATGAGATAATACGTGTGAGCCTGGTGTAGAGCGGGGAGTGGAATTCACAGTGGCATGGATGGTGAGGCATCTTTAAATCTTCATAATGTCAAGCACAAGGATGAACTGTTCCTCACTGAACTGTGCAGACCTTCCCTCTAACAATGTGTGTTCAAAGTTCTGTGACAATTTTGATTTGTAGCAAGGTGATTGGTTTAAAACCTCAGCTCTACTGACTTTTAATTTATAAGGAGTGCAGGTGCTATTTCTCCCCAGCCATGTCTTCCTGACACTAGAAAAAGTCACATATGAAATCGGAGGGTTTCCCTAATATCAAGACATGAAACCGATTTATTTCTTTACCATATACTTCCTTAAAGGGAGCCTGGATTCCTTCAGGTACCTAACCTGATTGCAGGGAGGTGAGGTCTTTTGCCGTTTTCCAGGGAAAGGCACTGTATGTGGTGCAAATGGGGTGCTTAAAAAAGGTGAACCTGGGACTTCCCTGGTGGTGCGGTGGTTAAGAATATGACTGCCAGTGCAGGGGACATGGGTTTGAACCCTGGTCTGGGAAGATCCCACATGCCGTGGAGCAACTAAACCCATGCGCCACAACTACTGAGCCTGCGCTCTAGAGCCCACAAGCCACAACTACTGAGCCCGCACACCACAACTACTGAAGCCCGTGTGCCTGGAGCCCATGCTCTGCAACAAGAGAAGCCACAGCAGTGAGAAGCCCGCACACTGCAACGAAGAGCAGCCTCCACTCGTCACAAGTAGAGAAAGCCTGCGCATGATAACAAAGACCCAATGCAGCCAAAAATAAATGAATAAAGTTAAAAAAAAAAAAAAAAAAAAGGTGAACCTGGTGGAGCATTTCCCATCCACCTGACTCAGGCAAGCTGCAGGTCTTCTCCGGGTGACAAATGAAGGTAACCGGAACACCCAATGGGGATTGTCGCTAAGCATCCCTGACTTAGTGCATTATTAACTAGGGAAGATGCTGAACAGAAACCTTCATAGAGGAGCTGCCATGGCAAATTATATAGGACACACGTTCTGGAGTCAGAAAAAACTAGGTTTGAATTTGGGGTTTCTCAGATTATTAGTGTGGTGGTCCTTGAGCAATTCGGTCAGCCCGTCTCAGCCTCCCTTCACTTTGATCTAAATGGCAGATGATATTACCTGTATCATGCGGTCATAGTAAGATGAAATGATAACTCACGTGTAGTAGATGGTATTTGGTGCCCTGTGAAGCTCTACTTTATGGGGTGGGCAGGTTCCCATCCTTCAGCTCTTGTGACATTTGGGTGCTAACAATTCATAACTACTGTGCATCCCTTTGCACTCTGCTGTTGGGAACTGTCTTGTCTGGAAATTTCTGGGATGCTGTTCTCTCTTCCTAGGTTTGGAGAAGGTTTTCAGTAGCCTGCAGTTAATGACTAACTGATTTGGGAGTTCAAAATGCCTCCTGCTTTAAGGTAGGAGAACTCTAGGATGTCATTTATACTTCAAAGCACCCTATGGAGTCAGAGAGAGACTGTTCCTCCACCAAACTCACATCTTTGCCTGACTTTCCCCCTGCCTATCCTGAGAGCACTTAATCAATTATTTCCTTAATAATATTTATCTCAGACTCCCTTCTAGGGAAACTGACTGAGATGGCTTGTGAATATCTGTCATAAAGCAGGTGCTTGAAGAGGGTTAGTTTCTCTCTCCTTTTATCCCTTTTTCCCAGCAACTGTTTCTGAGTACTAGATTTGTTTTGCCTGGGGAAAATTACTGTAAAATAATAGAAAGTTAAAAAAATTCTTAAGTAAATAAAAGATACTAAAAAAATGAAAAGTCAGGCAACACATTCTATCAAGTTATTTACTATACAAATAATAAAAGATTTATATCCAATACAAAAAACTACAAGAAAAAGAACAAACAAACAAACAAAAAAAACAGTGGAGAATTTGGTCCACTGATTTGCAGAAGAGGAAACTAGAGTGGACAATACATACGTGAAAAAAATTTAGGGCTTCCCTGTGGCGCAGTGGTTGAGAGTCCGCCTGCCGATGCAGGGGACACGGGTTCGTGCCCCCGTCCGGGAAGATCCCACATGCCGCGGAACGGCTGGGCCCGTGAGCCATGGCCGCTGAGCCTGCGCATCCGGAGCCTGTGCTCCGCAACGGGAGGGGCCACAGCAGTGAGAGGCCCGCGTACCGCAAAAAAAAAAAAAAAAAAAAAATTTAATCTCAGTAGGGAAAGATGAGATTTTGAATCCACTCCATAGGCAAGATTAAAATGTCTGATAATATTAGTGTTGGCAAAAATGTGAAGCAAACGTAGACTTATCTTCCCTGGTGGGAGTGTTCATTAGCATCACTGTTTTGGATTGAAATTTCTCAATATCTAGTAAGTTTGAGGATATGCATATTTTATAATTCATCAGTGATACTTACAGGAATTTACCAGGCATAACTGTCACACATATATAAGAATGTTCCTGGCCAACATTATTTGTTAAAGCAAAAGCAAACAAACTAACAAAACTTGAAAACAACCCTAATATTCATTATCAGGAATAATGAATGAATTCATTATCAGGAATGAATAAAGCATTTTTAGCATATTTATAAAATGAATGCCAGACAGCTCTAAAAATGGATGAACTAGAATGACAGATATTCGTATGAAAAATCTGGGAAACATAATGTTGGGCAAAGAGCACAAGTCGCAGTAGGTTATGATCAGGATGATGCCAGTAATTATTGTTATTATTTATTTATTTAGCGGTACGTGGGCCTCTCACTGTTGTGGCCTCTCCCGTTACAGAGCGCAGGCTCAGCGGCCATGGCTCACGGGCCCAGCCGCTCCGCGGCACGTGGGATCTTCCCAGACCGGGGCACAAACCCGTGTCCCCTGCATCGGCAGGCAGACTCTCAACCACTGCGCCACCAGGGAAGCCCCAGTAATTATTTTTTTAACTTGAAAAATTTGTATACTATTTTTCTGAATAATTAAAACTGTTGTAAAATTATACAAACATAGACTTGAGATAGATGTGAACCTTACGAGATATTAACCTGGAAAAAGAAGGATCATCAGACCGATGCTGGGAGAGACACGGGTTTCAACTATATTTGTAATGCTTTAGTTCTTTACATTACAATTCTGAAGCAAAAATAGGAAAATGTTAAAATACTATATCTGGGCTGCAAGAATATAAGTGGTTGTTATTTTTCTTTAAGCTTTTTCTCTATGTTTGAAATATTCAAAAAAAATAGAATGCCATTTCCTAGGTCTGTTTGAGAATTGTAGACTTACAATAATGTGATGATATTTTAATATGCTTTCTCACACCATACACTTGATTTCAAGCTTGGCTGTGCTAAGTCCTCCAGCTATTCATGGTCCCTTCAAGTCTTATAAGACCTAGCTTAAGTCCTGCCTCTTCCAGGCAACTTTCTGGGTGACCACAGACAGCTTTGGACAGACCCCTTTATGAATTTGACCAATGACATGACTGTGATGAATTTTATATTTGCTTGTATGTTGTTGTTTTCAGTGCTTCAAATGTTTAAATATTGTCCAACATACTTTTAATTCAGAGAAGTCTAGACCTTCTCCTAGGTTCCTCATGAAATTATCTCATAAATACCTGCCTATATTTATCATAAATTATGTCTAGAACACATTTAACCGAAGAAATTGATTTTCAGTAATTATAATTAGTTAATTCATCATTTTGGACTGTTTATGTACGAGTAGTTGTGAATCCAAAGAAAAAGATGTAAGGGTCTTCTCAGAGATCTCGCAGCTGAATTAAATGGTAGCATAGATATCTGTTTCTTTCTATGTCATTCAGCTATGCAACCAACAAATAATTATTAAACGTAACTCTGGACCAGTTACTGTATTTGAAAATAGCGCTAGAATAAAAAACAAGGCAGGAATATTTTTCTTGTATGTATGATTGAGCCTGTCTTGAACTAAAAGTAGAGTCTCAGTTCTGACAAAATACTTCTAGGCTGTGTCTGGTACAAAAGGCCATTTGGAGATTTAGCTTGTAAACTGAATGTAATTTTCAGAAGATGTGAATGATGCAAAGGATTGCCATGCGTCACGAGACTGCCCTAGAAAATCCGGGAACTATGGTTGTAGTAATCATATATATTAGGGGGATCTGATTTCCTCTCCTGTTTACTTACTGTCGAGCATTTGTTTTCAGTGAATCGATTATTTAGTAATACCAGTGAACAATCATTTTTGATAACCTTTCATCAAACACATATTTTTCTTTTAAAGTATGACCCTTGAAACGACTGCATGAATGAAGTCTTGCCTTTTTTTTAATGGCCTCCCGACATCTACAGCTGATCCTTACAAGAAGCACGAGGACAGCCTGATAAGTTTTACTATCCCTATATTATCAAGGAGGGAAGTGAGTGTCCGAAAGTATGGATGACTTGGACAAGGCCACACATAGGAGCTGAGATGAGAACCAGAAACTTCTGACTCTTAGACAAAAACATCTTTGCATTCTGTGATACTGATCTCTACATATCAGAAATCCCCAAGATGGGAAGTTTACAGCAGGATTTCTCAACCTCAGTACTTACATTCTGGGAATGATTCTTTGTTGCAGAGGAGGGGGCTGTCTTGTACATTGTGGGATGTTTAGCAGCAGCCCTGCCCTTTACCCACTAGATGCCATTAGTACACCCCTGCCCCCCACAAGTCATGACGATCAAAAATGTCTCCAGATGTGACCAAATGTCCCCTTGAGGGTAAAATCACCTCCTGGTTGAGAACCACTGCCTTAGAGCCTTAGAACATTTCTCAGTAGCATGCTAGAGTACTTTTTTTTAAATGCCCATGCAAAGATAGAGCTAAGTGCTGGCCGTCCTGTGCATGGAGAAAGATTGCAGATCTCAGCCCCATTGAAGTGGATTAAGATAATGTAATGGGTTCTGACCAAAGGCGTTTGAGTAGAAGTGATGTCTACCGCTTCCAGCCTTGTCACTAACCCCTGAGGGGATCCTCTTTTGCTCTCTTTCCATTTTGCAGCAAACCTGGAGGCATGTTTTAAAGATCAAAGAGCCAAGAGATGAGAGAATCTTGGGCTCCTGGGTGACTGAGGGTTGCAGAGCACTGGCCCCTGATTATCACTGAATGAGACAGACTTGAATGAGAAATAAACCTTCACTGTGTTAAAGCAACCAAAATTTGGAGGGTGTTTATCATAGAAGTTAGAACACCCCGAGTACTAGAATGACATTTATTTATATTTTAACGTCTCAATTTTAATTTTCATCGAAGTAATGCATATACATAATAAAGGACAAATAATAATAAAGCTCTTTAGCAACAATCTCCTGTTCCACAAATGCTTCCTGGTAGTTGAGGACTGAACCCTTTGACTCCTTTCCACCATCTCTCTTTTCCCACATCCTGCTTGCATGTGTTTTCTCTGATTATCACTATGCAAATATTGTTCCCTGCTAAGCCAGGTAGTGTAAACTTACCTCTGTCTTTATATGACCTTCTTTGTTTCCCTGGTCAATAACTCTCTCTGGTTCTATAAAATTTCTCCACATCGCCTTGGTTTTCCTATGATCTTACTATGATATATATATATATATATATATATATTTTTTTTTTTTTTTTTTTTGATATATGTGTGTATGTATGTGTGCATATATATTTACTTTTTACTGAAGGCCAGAATATCTCTGCTACAGGCCTACTAATAAGCTCAAAAAATCAGTTTTAAAAAAATTTTTTTAAGACCTCTTTCCCAAAACCTTCTGTTTTTGCAGTAGAATTTGAGATATTTCTTTTTAGGGTAGTTACACAGCTACCTTCCTTATATTTCTTTTCATTTTCCTACACGGGACCTCCTGTTTCATGGATCCCACATCTTTCTTTCCCTGTAGTCATGTAAACTTCAATTAGAGTGTATCCTCAAGTAGCTTTTTCTAGAAATAGATGTACGAAGAGTAAAATTTTTGAGATTTTGCATACGTGAGATATCTTGCATATCTTTACTTTTCTCCCATTGAGGGATTTATTCAATCCCTCTATTGAGTTTGAATGTCTCCATTATAGATTTTTTTAAAACTTAGAATTTTGATTATTTCTCTGCCATCTTCTATTTTATAGTATACCTATTGAGAAATTCAATGCCATTCTAACTCTTGATGTTCTTATCTGACCTGCCTTTTTTTCTCTGGATTTTCATATTCTTCAGTTTCGGGAATTTTCTTGCATTTTAAAGAATTTCCTATGTACCATTTTTTTTTCTTCTTTCTTTTCAGAACTCATTTTCATGGAGTGTTGCCTTTGTCACCTCTATTTAAAAAAATTTTTTTTCCCCATTCTTTGCCCTTTTGTTCTACAGTCATGTAAATTCATTTGAATTTTATTTTACAACTCTTCTACTCAATTATTTATTTTGATGATGATGCTGTTAACTTCTATGACTACTTCATGTTTCTGTGAGTGTTCTGTTTCTGAGGCGGGTTGTTCTTGTTTCAAGGAGCCGGTATATTCTACACTGTTTTCTCCAGATGTTCCACTAAAATCTCACAAGTCAGTATTTAGACTTTCATTTAACACTCTGTTTAAATCATCAGATCAAACTGGCTGTGTCTGATGGTCTTGAATCCAGAGTGATCCTTCTTGGGTTCAGTTCTAAACCTCTGGCACAGAGAGGGGTCCTGTAGACCAGGACCAGCCTCTATTCTGTCTTTCCACCAGCATTGCTGTCTTTAGACCAGCACCCAACTCCTCAGGGCTTCCATCATTCCTGGTGCTTCTAAATGCTGACACTCAGGGATTCTGCAGGCCAGTTTGGCTCACTTCTTAGTAGTATTTTCATCTATAGACAGTTAGGTCAGAACTTTCTCAAATCTGCTGAGTCAGATACCAACTTTCTATCTGCTTTTACTTTTCCAGAATGTAACTGAAATCACTGATACGCTGATGTTTCCTCTCTTGATCAATTTGTCTTGTATTTCTTGTCATGCCTTTGCTTTCATTCTGGTTGGATTTTGTGTAGAGTAAGTGATAAATGTCTGTGGTCTACTCACCATTTTTCACCTGAAGCCTCCCTGAGGAAAGTAACTTCTTTGGTTTACTTTGTAAGGTAAAGGAGATCATAAAAAACAATTTTTGATGGTTAGGATATGCTTTAGATTCTTTAAGTCCTCATGAATTGCTGAATTTTCCCTCTTAATCAACCTTTAGGAGACAACCGGCTTGTCCAAATCATCTTGAGTTAACAAGATATTCACACTGTGGACTCGGAAGCGAGGCCAACTTCATGGGCATGTGACCAGTGTGGTCACACAGGGCCCTGTTCTCAGACGGGTCCCATGTTTGTTTTAATGCTCTGCTGTCCCTGTCTTGAAAATCCTAATATATATATTTGTATATATATATTTTGCGGTACGAGGGCCTCTCACTGTTGTGGCCTCTCCCGTTGCGGAGCACAGGCTCTGGACGCACAGGCTCAGCGGCCGTGGCTCACGGGCCCAGCCACTCCGCAGCGTGTGAGATCTTCCCAGACTGGGGCATGAACCTGTGTCCCCTGCATTGGCAGGCGGACTCTCAACGACTGTGCCACCAGGGAAGCCCCAAAATCCTAATATTTTAAGGGGACCCACATTTTTATTTTGCACTGGGCCCTGCAAATTATGAAACTGATCCTTCTCTGAAGTGTAAATACCGTGATGGCTAAATATAATTTGTAAGTTCGCATAGTCTTGGGGCTGTCAGCTCAACCTTTCCTTTTATAAATTCTCTACCAGTCTAGCCATGCAGCTGCTTTTGGCTTCTTACCAAGATGGGTCGCTCACTGGCTTCTTAACAATTTCCTTTCCCTCTGAACCTCTCTAACAGAACATTCTTTCTTACTCTGAAATGAAATACATATCCTTCATCTTATCTGGGCTCATTCCATGTTTTATATGAATAATTTGGTCATTTATATATGTTACAAAACAAATACATATTTATGTTATTATAAAAGAAATACGCATCTGGAAAATACTGGAAAATGATGAAGAGCATAAAAGATAATAACCAGTAATCCCTCTATTGGGAAATAACCATTTAATAACCTGTTACCATGGATATTTCTTTTCTATCTTTTTCTTTGCATATATAGTAATAACAACAATGATAAAGATGATAGCTGGTTTATTTAGTGCTCATAACGTTCTGGGAACTGTGCCAAGTGATTTTTAAAAAAAAAATAAATTTAGTTACTTATTTGTTTTCATTTTTGGCTGTGTTGGGTCTTCGTTGCTTTGTGTGGGCTTTCCCTAGTTGTGGCGAGTGGGGGCTACTCTTCGTTGTGGTGCGCGGGCTTCTCATTGCAGCGGCTTCTCTTGTTGCAGAGCACGGGCTCTAGGCGTGCAGGCTTCAGTAGTTGTGGCAGGCGGGCTCAGTAGCTGTGGCTCACGGGCTTTAGAGCACAAGCTCAGTAGTTGTGGCACACGGGTTTAGTTGCTCCGTGACATGTGGGATCCTCCCGGGCCAGGGATCGAACCCATGTCCCCTGCATTGGCACGTGGATTCTTAACCACTGCGCCACCAGGGAAGCCCCTGTGCTAAGTGTTTTAAATGAATTATTGCACTCAGGAGATAGACAGATATAATTAGAGAGATATGGATATATACCACATGCATAAGTGTTAAGATTGTAATGTATATCCAGTTTGTTTTCTTTGTGTCACTTAATATTATATCATGAGCACTTGTAAAAACGAGAGGATTTAAAACAAAATGTAGTTACCACATGGACAGATAATGAAGAAGGGTCACTTCATTCCTTCTGCAGAGAGTGTCAAGATGTGTGACCTTGGGTAGGTCATTTTTCCTCTTAAGTCTTCAGTTTCTGCATTTGTAAAATGTATATAATATAATATCTACCCTGCCTACTTTACAGGATTATAGGGTCAACGATAACATCAGCAATAATAAATTGCTGTCCCTGAAACTCTGCTGTGTTTCTGACTCACACACTTTTTGTCATGATTATGATTTTACCAATCCCATAAAGTGGGTGAAGCCTTGTTTTCCAGAAGGGGGACTAGAACCTTAAAGATATTATATGGCTTTTCCAAGGTTACATGCATGGTCAGCTGGGTGATAATCATGGAGCCCATGTCCTTCCACTGCACTGTGCTGTACCAAGCCTGTGGGATTCCGAACATGAGAGAGCTGCTCCCCCTTCACAGGGCCATAATGTCTTAGCAGCAGACATTTGCTCCTGTCATTCTCCAGGATTAACTTTCCACAATTTTAGTTCTTCAGAAGACCCCTTCTTGTTCATGTTGTTTGGTTCTGTAATATATGTCACCCACGGCAAGAACTCTGGAGCTCCATTGAAGCAGCATCCAGAGAGAGATGAACTCATTAAAATGGACCTGCAACCATTTAGGATTTCCAACTTTTGAAAGGCTGAGGAAGGGAAAGAATACATTTTAACATTTGCCTGAGCTTCACTTATTTAATCTGTGCCACAACCTCAATTTCCTTGATATGTCTCGCAAAATCCATGACAAAATATGACTTGAGCAACTAATTTTGTGAGGCCATAATGGATGCAGAGAAGTTCATTCCTCAATTTTCCCTTCTGCTTTTGCCTCCAGAAAGTGTAGAGATCCATTTTCTCTTGAAAAACCGAAACTTCATTCAATCCTTTTACTTTGTCAAGTCACTATTATGGCTTTGCTGTCTGAAGTTTTCCTGTGAGAGTGTTGCACTTTCTCACTCCCTAGGCTGGACCTAGCCTTATTTTGGGGCCAATGAAAGTGAGAAGACCAGCCCTGAGCAGAATCTTTAAAAACCAATGTAAGTTTTTCACAGAACTAGAACAAAAAATTTCACAATTTGTATGGAAACACAAAAGACCCTGAATAGCCAAAGCAATCTTGAGAAAGAAAAACGGAGCTGGAGGAATCAGGCTTCCTGACTTCAGACTATACTACAAAGCTACAGTAATCAAGACAGTATGGTACTGGCACAAAAACAGAAATATAGATCAATGGAACAGGATAGAAAGCCCAGTGATAAACCCACGCACATATGGTCACCTTACTTTTGATAAAGGAGGCAAGAATAAACAACGGAGAAAAGACAACCTCTTCAATAAGGGGTGCTGGGAAAACTGGAAAGCTACATGTAAAAGAATGAAATTAGAATACTCCCTAACACCATACACAAAAATAAACTCAAAATGGATTAAAGGCCTAAATGTAAGGCCAGACACTATAAAATGCTTAGAGGAAAACATAAGCAGAACACTCTATGACATAAATCACAGCAAGATCCTTTTTGACCTACCTCCTAGAGAAATGGAAATAAAAACAAAAATAAACAAATGGGACCTAATGAAACTTAAAAGCTTTTGCACAGCAAAGGAAACCATAAGCAAGACGAAAAGACAACCCTCAGAATGGGAGAAAATATTTGCAAATGAAGCAACTGGCAAAGGATTAATCTCCAAACTTTACAAACAGCTCATGCAGCTCAATATCAAAAAAACAAACAACCCAATCCCAAAATGGGCAGAAGACCTAAACAGACATTTCTCCAAAGAAGATATACAGATTGCCAACAAACACATGAAAGGATGTTCAACATCACTAATCATTAGAGAAATGCAAATCAAAACTACAATGAGGTATCACTTCACACCAGTCAGAATGGCCGTCATCAAAAAGTCTACAAACAATAAATGCTGGAGAGGGTGTGGAGAAAAGGGAACCCTCTTGCACTGTTGGTGGGAATGTAAATTGATACAGACACTATGGAGAACAGCATGGAGGTTCCTTAAAAAACTAAAAATAGAACTACCATCTGACCCCACAATCCCACTACTGGGCATATACCCTGAGAAAACCATAATTCAAAAAGAGTCATGTACCACAATGTTCATTGCAGCTCTGTTTACAATAGCCAGGACATGGAAGCAACCTAAGTGTCCAGTGACAGATGAATGGATAAAGAAGATGTGGCACATATATACAATGGAATATTACTCAGCCATAAAAAGAAACGAAATTGAGTTATTTGTAGAGAGGTGGATGGACCTAGAGTCTGTCATACAGAGTGAAGTAAGTCAGAAAGAGGAAAACAAATACTGTATGCTAACACATATATGTGGAATCTAAAACAACCTAGGTGCAGGACAGGAATAAAGACACAGACGTAGAGAATGGACTTGAGGACATGGGGAGGGGGAAGGGTAAGCTGTGACAAAGTGAGAGAGTGGCATGGACATGTATACACTACCAAATGTAAAATTGATAGCTAGTGGGAAGCAGCCGCATAGCACAGGGAGATCAGCTCGGTGCTTTGTGACCACCTAGAGGGCTGGGAGGGAGATGCAAGAGGGAGGAGATATAGGGATATATGTATAGCTGATTCACTTTGTTATAAAGCAGAAACTAACGCACCATTGTAAAGCAATTGTACTCTAATAAAGATGTTAAAAAAGAAATTAAAAACTTAAAATAAATAAATAAAATCAAGGGGAAACAGATGCCAAGATGACCCGGATGTTGAAATCAGCAAATAAGGACTTTATAACAGTTATTAGAAATGTGTTTAAGGACTTAAAATTTAAAACAATGATAAAGATTAGAATCTTAGGAGAGATATAGACACTAACACAAAAAACAAATACAAATCCTAGAATTGAAAATTACAGCATATAAATTAAAAAATTTTCTGTATCCTTAACAGCATATTGAATGGTGTAAAAGAAAAAATAAAAGCAGTGAATTTGAACACTGGTAAATAGAAATGATCAATCTCAAGAACAGAAAGACAAAGAATTGGGAGGAAAAAACAAGAAACAGACCTTCTGTGACCTGTGAGATAATATCAAGTAAACTATCATATTTGTAAGAAGAGTCCCAAAAGGAGAGGAGAGAGGGAGGGAGCAATATACATTTTCTAAAGAAATGACAAGTGAAAGTTTCTCACATTAGGTAAAAAATCTACAAAATCAGTAAGTGTAACAACACCAGCGAGATGAATACACACACACCCACGCTCATTCTTAGGCATATCAAAGTAAAATATATGAAAAGCAAAAGTAAAGATAAAAATATTAAAAGCACTGAGAGAAGAATACAAATGACAAATTACACGCAAAGGAACAGAAGAGACAGGCTGCCTTCCTTTCAGAAACAGCGGATTCCAGAAGACAAAGGAACAACAATCCAGATTACAGTATTTTGAGAAATATTCATCAAAAATATTGGTGAAATAAAGACATTTTCAAATATTTAAAAGCTGAGATATTTTGCACTCCATTTTTATTAGATTTTATGTATTACTGACATACAGCAAAATGCACATATTTCAACAGGTAAAAAAAAGAAAAAGAACCAATGCAAGTCTCTGCCATATTCCATTTTCTCTGCCCCTAGACCATCAGGTCTCTGGTAGGAGATATTCCTTCAGCCTTTGTTCTGGAATGAAGAAGACAGGATCAGAACCATAGTTCTTGAGTTTCAACATGGGTGAGGAACAAACCTTTATTGTTGCAAGCCACTGAGATGATATTGGGCTTATTTGTTACTGTTGCGTGTCTTATACATTGTTGACTGATACAGTGGGTTATGTCTTTTCTTTCACTCAATCATTTGCTATTATTGAAGTCCTTAGAATACTTGTGACTGTGCACTGTGTGGTGCTCTATGCTATAGCAATGGTTTGTAACCTTGGCTACCCATTAGAATAATCCGAGGAAGTTCTGTTGGTTTGGTTTATTACAAATCCCTGGGCTACATTCTGGATTAATTGAATTAGAATCCCTGGGTGTAGGTCGAAGCATTGGTATTTTAAGAAGCTCTTTAGGAGTTTGTAAAGTGCAACCAGGGGTGACAACCACTGCTTTAGAGGGAAAGAATTTTGAATTCTTCAGGAATGAGGGTGGTCACTGAGATAGACGATCTTTTGCAGAAAAAGGGTAAAGGAAGAAATTTCCAGGGAAAAGAAAAAAGAAAAATACTGAATCACTGTGCTGTACACCTGAAACGAATATAATATTGTAAATCAACTATACTTAAATTAAAAAAATAAAAGAAAAAGACTGCCCTCACAGCTGAAGAAAGAAGAGAGTCCCTGTCTTTAAGTCAGTTTCACAGCAAAGAGACAGTCTGAATTTAGCTGAGGCAGTTGGCATGTAGCAAGGAAGGTGATGAATTTCAGGTAAATGGGAAGTAGAGTCCCTCAGAAAACCATCCTAATCTGATTATTAAGGATCCCCATGAGATCAAGAAAGACCAAAAGAAAAGATTTTCTATTATGCTTAACCATTATAGTACAGCTAGGATATATCCACAGGAAACTGGTAACAGAGGAGAAAAGTAGGTTTTCAGCTTCATATACCAGCCATTATGTCAGTATTATTTTATGTTAAAGATTAATTATATAATTTTGGATAAAACTATATGGTGTATATTTCCAGTGTTTCCAACAGTGTTGAGGAAGAGGTGAGTGGAGTATTCCAACTTATAATTTTCTATAAATATTTTTATTTTGGGAAATGAGTATAGAAATACACTAACATTAGTATATTAGTATTGTCAGGTTTTTGAGACCAAGGAATTGTAACATATATCGTGGCTATAAAATTCGATCTGTCCTTACAAAGAGGATAGTAATAAAGTTGGGAAGAAAAGATGGCCCTAGCAGATAATGCCATTTCACCTTTTTCTCTTGAGTAAATTATATTCATCCATGCATCCATTCATCCATCCATCCATCCATCCACAATCATTCCAACGTTTATTGAGCACTTAATATCCATTCATTTCATTCATTCAGTCAACATTTATTGAGGGTGTACCACACTCCAGGCACTAATGCCAGGTTAAAAAAGTCCCAATATGCTTGTCCCTGGAGACGTTGTGAAATCAAATAAGCTAATGTAGATAGAAAGGATATATGTATACTTTGACATGCTATCAAAACATGAAGGCTTATTATTATCCAATCTTTAATATCACTGCTGTGTAATCCAATGTGCTAATATTTTTCAGTCCATTGACAGGCACAAATATTTCCCAGGGCTCCACAAACTTGCAATTAAGAAACTGGAAACATTCATAAATATACAAGTTGACTAATTAGTCACTAATTAGTTAGAAGACTGGGTATTGTAATCACCCTAATATATATTGGTTAATGTCATGGAATGGAAAGAAGAATTTTGCTACATTATATTATGTCAAAATTTGCATAAAGATTTCACTAAAATACTTAATGGGACCTGCCAGTCCTGAGCCATGGCCAGCCAGCCAGTCATTTATGATATCTTATTGGTCTCTGGCAATTTGAGCATCATATTAACAAGTGATCTTTCAATTCTGTCAAAGAAAACTGGAACATTTTCAACACCTATAATATTTCAAGATTTTTATTGACCGCTCAATGGCAATATATAAACATTATTAGTTTGTCTTGCATTTGAAGAGACTAAAGCACAGAGAGGCCAAGAAACGAGCCCAGGATCATTCAGATGGACCTTAGGTTGACTGGATTGTGCTTGGCTTTCAAACTTCATTTCTAACCTCTGCTTCACCCCAGCCGCCTGACAAATCCCAAGAATTAGATAGTAGTTCTACTGTCATTTTCACTTTTACTGTATTATGATAGATTTAGGTGCTCTTACATTTGTTTGTTTTAATGCAAAGTCTCTGTGGCTTCCCAACCAGTATCAGAGAAAGTCTAAAAGAGAAGTTAATGGTTTCCACATAGATACTTCTCAATTTCTTGAGAGAGACTTAGTTGTTCTTCCCTTTGAACCCACATATTTATTGGTTCATTCCTCTCTGGTAGTATCTCAAGATATTGGAATGAAACGTTGATATCCTAAGTAAGTTAAAGCCCAATGATGCTTTGTTTTTAGCTTCTATTGCTCCATGAAGCTTGAATCATCACTGGCTCAGCATAACTCCTCCCAAAGAAAAACCTTGTCCTTGTAATTTATTATGAAATGTCGATAGAGCTGCTGCCTGAGGACCCTGGCTTCCAAGGTGGCAGCACCACTGTGTTGTTTATTTCCTTGTTCAAGATGCTGGTTCCTGGGTTTTCAAATTTGGCATTTGGTTTGTTTATGATATGCACCCACGCTACCCATATTAGAAGAGAGTACTGCAAACACTGGGATACCTATTTATTAATTGAAACAATTGTCATGATGGTATAAGACTCTTGAGTCTTCTGGTGAACATGTTTCTTGCTGAAACAGCAAGCCACAACAAATCTGGGGTTCCCTTAACACACTTAGGCATCTTAATGGCTCTTAGCATCAAGGTACATACGTTGTATATAACCCTATTTAAAATATTAGAAAGATACCTATCAAAGAGGCTGAATATTTAACCTTCTGATCAAAAGTCCCTTCATTTGGACAGTGCTGGAAACTCTCAGTTGTTGCTATCGGCCTTTTGTGACCCTGTATTGACCCTGTTCTGGTGATGGTAAGGAAATTCAAACGAGGACAATCTTGAATTATTTGAATTACTTCTGCATCTCACTCCTTATCAGGTCTGCTTTCCTTTAGACCCTTGCTTTTTCACTTCCGCTTTAGTTCATTAATACTTTACTTGCTATTGGACTTTGACCTTGGATTTCTCAGATCTACTCTTGGTCCTCTCTAGGACTGTGTCTTGGACATACAATTTCAGTCTATCTTTCTGGCCTTGAGGACCCAACTTCCCCCCAGTGGCCCAGTTAACTGGTGCTACCCCTGATTTGTACCAGTTAAGCACCCAGAGAGGAGGCAGACATTCATTGACTTTCCTCTCCCAAGATTCCTCTCACTCTCATACCAGACCCATTTTATTTAAGCAGTCTTCTTCATATACATTCAGAACTTTGACTTTCACTAGATTTTCTTACAATTAAGAGGACAGTAGATTAGATTACCAAGATCTTCTTCCTTCTGTCTTTTCCCTGAGAGATGAGTCAGTTGCATATAGTCTTCTGAAAATGTCTTTTTCATTATATGCTGATTTTACTTAACTATATCTCAGAGTTTAGGAATGTCTTATTTTTGCCCTTATGCCATTGAATAACTAGAACATTACCTTTGGGGACATTCCTTTGCACTTTAAAGTGTTTTCATGCCCTTTTTCTCATCTCCTTCCAACAGTCCTATGAGGTGGAGGTTACCATGGAGGAAATACCTCGTTTTGGCAAATTTTTGGATTTCCCCTTACATCTGTGCTTTTCCGCTTACATCTGGCTGGAAAAATCAGAGCGACTGACAGAGGCCAGCTAATGTCTCTAGACAAGGAGATTGGGGAAAGCAAAAGAAACATAAAAACAAAGTTGACAACAACAAAAGCCTAATTTACAGAAGGATGAAAAATGGGCGGGTAGCAGGGCCCTGCACATGTTGCATCAGCCTTAGAAAGAGAGCCTCTTGGCCAAAGCACTTGGAGTCAGAACCTTTGCCAAGGGGCCACTCAAATGAGGCTTTGGATACACAAACAGCATTGCTGGTGAGCTATTGGCACATCGCCGTGTTTCCTGGGCCCGTGGAAATTCTTTCTCAGACCTGTTCCTCGAAAGAAAGTTGAATTATTCTTCAACAGCCAAGGCCTGACTTTGATGTAACTGCTGTGAGCAGGCCTTGGCCTCAGGGGCTGTGCAGAAACACTCCCACCTGCCCCTACCACTCAGGCATCACACCTCGGCCCCCATCGGGCGACTGCTGTATCTTCCTCCTCTCACTGCTTCTTTCACTCCAGGTGGCATTTACTCCAATTTGTGCCCCCGGCTGAGCTGGAGCAGTTGACAGTGACTTCTGGGGATATGTGTTTAGAGAATCTTGCTGCCTCTCAAAGAGAGCCAGTACTCCATCCTTCTCTAAAGCTCTGTATGGCTGGCTGGTCTCTCTGCCTTTAGTTTTCTTTCTCCCTTATTCACAAACACACTGCTTAAAAAATTTAACAACCAACATCCTTGTTCATACCATGTCCCTGTTCATAAATCTCCCGTGGCTTTCCATTATATGTAGGTGCCAGACTGAGAGCCCTGGGCATGGCATTCTCATGATCTAGCAATGAGCTCCCATAGCATGTGGCCTGAGGGTCTCTTTTGGGAAATATTATTCCTTGTTATGTGTGGTGCTACTTGTGTGTGAGCATCTTCTCTCTTGCCCAACTTTAAGCCTCTTGATGATTAGGTCCACATCTGCTTGTCTAACTGAATCTGATGCCTCTCAGAGTACCAACCAGAGCACCTGACTCAGATGCTCAGAGAATATTTGCTGCACGTGATAAAGAATGAATGAGTTTCATGAGTAACATTTTCCGTCCGAGCAAAGCAGCCAATCTGGTGTTGAATGAATGGCCTGGATGGCTGCTTTTTTCTTGTACGTGCTTTTATTTGGAGAATTTTTTAAAAAGAAGAAAAGTATGAAGAATAATAAAAAACAGAGTATCATGCACCCATTATCACAGTGAACCATTGGTAACATTTTTTTTTCATATTTGCTTCAGAGTTTTAATGAAAGAAATAAAACACACTAGATTAATGTGACCCTTTGTCTTATATCTCATTCCCATTCTGCTTTATCTCTTCTCAGAGATGAGTACTATTATGAATCTTTTGTGAATGCCTTTTATGTTTTCTTATACTTTTACATACAAATATATGCATCAACCGATACAGAGCAGGAGTTAACTAACCGTGGTCCATGGGACAAATCCAACCCATGGCCTGTTTCTCTAAAGACTGCAAACTAAGAATGGATTTTCCATTTTAAAGAGTTGTTTAAAAAAGACAACAACAGAAAAGAATAATATGTGACAGATGGCATATATGACATGCAAACCCTAAAATATTTACTATTTGTCTTTTGCAGAAAAAGTTTGCCAACCCCTGATATATAATATTGACTTCGTTTTAAAAGGATCTTGTATCCTACAATCATTCTGAAACTTGCTTGAATATTCAGCCCTATTCTTGAATTCTATGTTTGTTGACATATGTATATACTTTAGTCCTTTTAATGGCTGCATGGTATTCCATCATATTAATATAGTACACTTTTCCTGTTCATCCCCGTGCTAGATGGACAGTGACATTGTTTACACCCTTTCACTATTAAAAAAAAGTCAAGAAACATTATGTACTTTGTGTAAATGAGAGTTGCTCAAGGGTTACATTCCTGGAAATGTAATCACTGGTTTATAGGGAATGTGCATTCTTAAGAGTTGGAATAGAACCAAACTATTCTTGGCAGTAGTTGTAAATATTTTAACACTTACCTTTACTTTGAGATATATTCCTAATTGCTGCAAGCTTCAGCTCTCCCACTGTCCCAGCAAATGGAAAAGACAGCCCCTGCCGTAACAGCCTTCAGTGTTCTATTGCCTTCATGTAACAGACAAAACAGTGGAAGTAAAAGCCCTTTCAAAAGCTGTAAGGTGCTGTGACTTTAAAGAGGTTACCTACAAGGACATCAAGAAAGACTCTTGGCCGACTGAATGGAAATGACACAGGCAGAAGGCACTCTCTGGGGAGACTTTGTCAAAAGGATGCTGAATAGCATTCCACTTCAGACAATGTCTGGTGACAGGTGTTCTGCTCTGTGGCAACTTAGTCCACCGCACACCCCCAGGTGCTGTCAGTGAACACTGTGGTCGGGACCACTTCCCTCTAGGTCTACAACTCCAGGAACAAAGACTGACAGACAGAACCCCATGAGGCCAGTTGTGATTGCCCTGAAGAAGCATGTATCGAGCACTCACTGTGCGACTCACCCTGAGCCAGAGGCTGAGACCAAGGCAAGGGAAAGGAACACACAAGAAAGATAAACAAATGAGGGAGGGTCCTTGTTTCCAGTTGCTAGTGGCCTAATGACTCCCTGGCTTGAGAACCAATAGGTGCTCAGTTCTTTCAGGATCGTCTTGATCCATTAAAGAGATAATTATGTATGATCTAAACACAGAGGGGACTGAACCCACACGACTCAGTCCAAGCTGTAGGACCGTTGCATATATTCCTTAGGTACTCTAGACATTATTCCTCACTTGCAAAATGAAGGGATTGCACAACACGGTTTTCCCTAGTATATAAATATATCCCTAATTTTGTACCCTCCACCCCTGCCACTGCTGCCAATTAGGATCCATCACCACTCACCTAGACTAATACAATAGGCAGCTAGATGTCTCTCTGGCTCCAGTCTCTCCCTGGTCTACACTGCTGTCTGAGAGAAATATCTTGTGTGTGAAGTTAACCCTTTAAGAAGCCCATTATCTCCAGCTGAAGTCCAACAACATAATACAGAGAACAGGGCTTTGATCCTGATCCTCTCCTTCCTGACCGTCTAGACTCAACTCCAACACTTCTCAAACTCCTGGATTGTTTGTAGTTCCTGGAAGGGACCACACTGTTTCATATGTTCCTGAGTCTTGTCACACTCCCTCTGAAAGAAACTTGAGATCCTATCAGGGACTATCTCATATGCATTCTTATAATCCATGTATCGAGGACAACAGTTGACGCCTAGTGGATCCACAAAACGTGTTTTTAAAATTAATGAATGCATGAATGACGTAGTGTAACTACTCATCTTCATAGTTGGTTGCTTCTTCTTGGAGGAAAGGCTTACTGTTTCCTCAAATGAACATGGAAATGAACTTGCAAAGTGCATAGCAACAGAGTGACAAGTTCAAAGCTCAATTTCCAGTTCTAACTTCTACTAAACAGCTGTGTGGCTTGGAGCACACCACTTAACCTCTTTGAGTCTCAGTCTCTCCTCTGTAACATGGAGTTAAACACTACCTACTTCACAAGTTTATTTGGACAATCAATTCACTGTATGGGAAACATCTGGTGAGTGGCTGGCAGATAATAGATTCTCAAGTGTGCCTGAGTCTGCTAAAGTCTTGGTTGGGGGAAATCTTCTATGTCAGGGGAATTCTCTTGTGGTCCAGTGGTTAGGAGTCGGTGCTTTCACTGCCGGGGCCCGGGTGTGATCCCTTGGTCCAGCAACTAAGATCCCCTACGCTGCATGGTGTGGCCAAAAAAAAAAAAGAAAAACGTTTTCTATGTCAGGTCAGGGTGTTAGGGTCTGCTCTTGTTTCCCGGACTTCTCCTTTACGAAACCTTGTTTCTTCCCAGCGTGTGTGTGTGCACGCATGCGCCCTAGGCTCACAAACACTAGTGACTGTTCATGTGAACATGAACTAATCAGCTTTCTCTCTGGACCTAAGCTCAGTCATCTGTTAGTTAAAGGAGCGGGATCAGATCAGGATGGACAAGTCTATGGCACACATGTCCTCGCTCCCTTCTCCCTTGTCCTTGACAGACATTATTAATTGATGTTGGTCCTGTTTCACTGAGAATCCTTCCAGGAAGCCACTACCAGTTGATCAGAGATGGCTCCTGAGTTGATCTTATCCAAGATTTCTTATAGCTCTGCCACCCTGTACATCTCAAGAAAAATAAGGGAAGTATGTGTGATGGAGAAGTTGCCCTGATTCTCTTACCTTTCTTTGCTAGCATGGTGAGTTTTCTACGACATGTTACTGGAGCCCCAGACCAGAGTGACAGAGGAGAGGCAGCCAGCAACACCACCAGGGACTTGTGGGTGTCTTTGCCATTAGTTGAGATTCTTGATCTGGCTTCAGTTGGCACGCAACACTGATAGCTTATTCAGTAATCACCCCAATAGCCAGCAGTTGTTAAAAAAAACCAAATAACACAACACAAACCAGCAAAACAAAAATAAAGTCAAAACAATAAAAAATGCAGAATTAATTCCCTTTAAAGAGGTAATCAGCTAAAAATTTGACATTTTAACTAGAGCTAATACATGAGGGGAAAAGACACCTTGTAGATTTTATCAGCATTAATATGAAGTAATAGGGTTGCTCACCATAATTTTATTTCTCTTTGGGGCTTCTGCATCTAGTATATAGCCCATCATCTGCTCTGAGAAATGTTAATTCATCATGAAGCTGCAAAGAGTAGAGGTCACAGAGACCAGGCCAGTGTTCTAACCCAGATTCAACTTTCGCATGGCAACAGTGCCTCCCAGGAAAGCACTAGAGTCTTTCCAGCACTTTCGCAAGTAATTGACCCCCATAATTATTGAAGAATTCAGAGTGAAGAGATGGTGTCCATGTTAGAAAAAACCAGTTCTCTATTCATTCAGGAAAATTGTTGAGGACTTAACTATGTGTTGGGCTTGGGGAACACACCTATGAACCAGGCAAAAGCCCAATGACCACAGTCCCATAGGGAGAAGAAGAGTTGAAGATCAGTTGGCATGCACTGGTATGATTGTGTTGGTTGCTTCCAGCCAGCATCAGTTAGGACCAGTTAGAATTTCTGCCACACCAGTTAGTTAAGTCTTTTCAATATTCCGCCTGCCTATTTGCCAGCCATAGTTGCTTAACCAAATAACAAGAACTATCAAAGAGGTAAGAACGATGTATTCTGAGAACAGGGTGCTCAATTCTGGCAATTTCTAGAGGAAATGAGGCAGAGTGGGATTGTGGAGGGTGGGAAGGGATTCATCAGCTTGTAGTGATGGAAGGGTATTCTGAAAAAAGAAAATAGGATGTTTAAAGGCTGTGTGTAGGATCTCATAGCACTTTTGGTGACCTGTGTGGAATTTATCATGGCTATATTACATGGATTTTTTGTGTGTCAGCAAATAATTGTCATGAGGGAGGGACCATGCCTCTTTTGTTGCACAAGCACTTCATACTATGCCTGGAATATAGATGCCACCGACTAAATCTTTGTTGAGTGGATGATTGAATGAATGAGGGTGTGGTGGGGAGATGCAGCCAGGGAAGCTTGGGCACCAGCTAATGAAGGACTCCATTCGCCATTTTAAAGAACTTTTAAAATACTTCATCCTGCAGGTAACAGAGAGCATTTGAAAGTTATTTGTGTGTTTGTGAAACTGGAGGTAGTGAACGATGAGGGCGTGGATACAGGGATTCATCAGCTTGTCAATTACGAGAAAAGACAATAGGATGCACAGCTGGTAGTGACAGTGACATAACCTCCAGCACCAGCTACCTCTTCATGTCCTTGGCTTCTGCCTTAGCTTAGTTTGAATTCCAAGGCATTCCCAGCTGGTCCTTGTCCCCATTCTATAACCGTTTACTTTCTTCTCACTGGCACGTTCTCCCCATCCTCCTGTTCTCATCAATGTGAACTTCTTACTTGTCTCTCACAACTGACTTCACATCTCTTGTCTCCTTGTAAGGCATTTATGAACTGTTGTCTCTCTTCTCTGCCCAACATTCCTGGTAGAATTGGAATTTTCTTGAGTCCTCGTGATGCCCAATACAGCTTTCTTCCCTGGCATCGACTCAAGGCCATTATTCATTTTTCTGGATTCTTTATTTCATTACAAGCCTTAGAAGCCAGGCACGATGTCATACCCAAATTTGTAACCAATCTCAGTACAAAGCACAGGGCTTGGCTTTAGCAAGTATTCAGAAATAAGCAATACATTAAAAAAATTAGTTGAATTGTAAAGAAAGAACTAACAACTTGGCAAATGGGACATTTTCATGGGAGGTTGCCTGTGAAAGGGCTTACTAGCTGCTAATGGTGGAGCCAGAAAGCAGTGGATGGCTGCAATCTGTCTTAGTTAAAATTTGTAATAAACTGAGTAGACTTAGGAAAGGGCACCTCTTTCTTAATCTGGAATCTAAACTATTAGCCCGCATTATATGTGCCATCAAAAGACGCTTCTTTTGGACTGAGAGCGCCTTTTGAAAAGAAGCTGCGAGCCCAGAGATCTTGCAGAGTGTTAGAAGAGCCCAGCATGGATTTTTGTTGCTCAGTTCAAAAGACATTAGACTGGACTGTCTGTGTCAATTCAGAATTCCTTCTCCTTGCCATATAGGAAGCAGTGACTCACAAGGACCAAGAAGAGAGATTGTACACACCTTGATTCTTTTTTATCTCATGGTCCTTCTCACACGTCCATTCTCCTTTGTATTTCTCTTGTACCCCAAAGATTGGAGGACATTTTCTAATATTCTTCTCTTACAAAAAGGGATGGGAGGGCAAGGCATGAGGTGTGCCTTTCCCTTGACATTGTGTAGACAGCACTAACTGATGATAGAAATCTTTCCTTTTGAATCTGAATGGAATCTAAAAATCTTTCCTGGCAACCATTATCCATCAGAGGTTGCATAAAAACTATTTTCATTCTGTGTTCTATAGCCTATAGGCTATAAGAGATCCCTGCTAAATATTAGATTGAATCCTGGGAAATTGCCATTTTTTGTAATGACTAAAAATGGTCAAATATTGGGGATTTCATACATTTCAACCTGGAGAAATTTGATAGCTTTGACGTCACGTCCCAGAGTTCTCTGAGTAGATGTGCAGATCACATCTCTTGCAATGATTCTTTGATATACGTGAGTGTAACACTTGACTTATAGCTTCAAAAGCTGATCTGAATAACCCTCTTTCTTTATGGTGCATGTAACTTCATAAGCCAATGTTTCTCAAAGCCTGGTCTGCCACAACTTTGCAAAAGGTACCAAGTCGGGTTTATTTTCCGGGGGTCAGGCAGATAACTCTGTGGTATCATTGGAAGAGTTCCAAGGAATCCCACCCTTAGAAATGCATTCCTTCATGCTAAGACATTGTGTCTCCAAGAGTCCTCTCTGCCAAGCAAATACCTCTGAAGAATTGACATGTCAACATTAACTATTGACACTTAACACACGTTTATGTTACATAAGATGGATCATTGTTTCTCAATGAGGGTAGTATTTCCCCCCAAGGGATATTTAACAATGACTGGAGACATTTTTGACGGGGTTGCTACTGGTATTTAGTGCTTCTATACATCTTGCGGGGCATAGGGCAGCCCTCTATAACAAAGAATTATCCAGTCCAAAATACCAGTAGTATGAAGATGGAGAAACTCTGAGATGGTTAGTTTTTAGAGTGAGCAGTATGGAATTTAGCATGAGACAGACAGTTGGCATTTGTTATCAGAATGAGGCAGAGACGTAAATCTGGAGATTGGGACATTGTACAAGGTACGCATATCTGGGTGTATCTGGGTACCCTGGGTTAAGGGCCTGTCATAGGTTTAGCTCTCCTGCAAGCAAACTGCTTGATGTCAATCAGTGGGCAGGAGGTTAATTAGTGAGTTCCCCTGGAATCATCAGCTTACCTGGGTGGAGAGAGAAGCAGAGCTTCGTTGCAGTCTCAGTAGAGGTCTAAGGCAACTGCCCAGAGAGCCCTGAAGATGGAATGACCACCTCGTCCTCCACAAGCCCTGATTAAAGGCAGAGCTGACTTCTTCATCATGTGACCCAGGGACTTTCCTGTATCTTTTGCCTTATATTTCCACAAACATTTTCAACTAGCAAATTACACTGTTACTCTTACTGACACCACTGTTTTATGTATGAGGAAACAGCAGCGTAGGAAGTTGATTTGTCCAAAGGTCACACAGAAAGTGCAGAGCAGAACTGTTCATGGAACCCAGACCTCTGACTCTGCGTCGCTTCCATTCCACCACGCTTGTCCTTAATATCTTTCTTAAAACTTTTAATTTGATATCGGCGTGTAGTTGATTAACGATGTGATAGTTTCAGGTGCACAGCAAAGTCTTGTCCTTACTGTCTTAAGAAAGGTTCTTGTACTGAGGTCCACCCCTGCCCTGATTTGTATTTCATTCTTGTTTTCTTCACGTGTTCCTTTTCTCCTTTTAGAGGGCTGGGGGTCAGGAGCTGTATTATACTGGACCTTTGCCCCATGACTTGGAGCAGAGCCCCTCGCATTTCCTGTTTATGTTCTGGGTAATAGCAGTAATTCCACTCAGTTGTCCAACCCAGAGAAACTTCTGAGTCATCCTGAACCCCTTTTTCTACCTCACTCCACACACAGTCAAGGCCTCTTTCCTACTCATCTCTTGTCCTCACTGTTACCACAACTTCTCATATTCGGCATTTGTAGAACCTTGTAACTGCCTTGAATGTCTCTAGATGCACCTCCCTTTGGTTCATTTTTTGTTTGTTTTGTTTTGTATTTTTGCGGTACGCAGGCCTCTCACTATTGTGGCCTCTCCCATTGCGGAGCACAGGCTCCGGACGCGCAGGCTCAGCAGCCATGGCTTACGGGCCCAGCCGCTCCGCGGCATGTGGGATCTTCCTGGACCGGGGCACGAACCCGTGTCCCCTGCATCGGCAGGCGGACTCTCAACCACTGTGCCACCAGGGAAGCCCCCTTTGGTTCATTTTTGCACAGTCACCAGAACATCTTCCAAAAAAGACAGAGCTGGGTTGCATCTCTGTTTCTTAAAGTTCTTCAGGCTTTCTATCAGCTATGGGATAAAGTCCAAATGCCTTATCATGGCCCCCCGAACACTTCTTCATCCTGGATTGCTTGCTTGGTCTGCCTGGTACCCCTCACTCCCCCCAGTGGTAGGCTAAGCTCCAGTCTCTCCATTCATTAAGCGCAAGAAACATATTTGGGGCTCTGATCTTTTGCTCTACCTATTCCTAGATTTAGAATATCCTCTCCCTTAGCTTGAAATTCTTTTCAACCTTTAAGACCCAAATGTGAATTTTTATGTGAAAGTTTCCCCATTTCCTCAGCTTCCAATATACTTGTCATTAAACTCCTGTGTACTTTATAGTTAGTCGGAGCTGTCCCTCTCTCTCTCTCTCCCTCTCTGGACTTGAATAGCCCTCACTGGTAGAGGCCAGGTCTCATTTAGCTTGGTAGGTCCAGAGACCAGGACTGGAATGTGTAAGTACTTACTAAATGCTTGTTAGGAGAATGGCTTAGTGGCAAATATGACCACGTATGAGCAGCCCTTCCATTTTCCTCTAGAAAGGCATCAGTGATCTGTTCTCATTCTTTTGCTGTAATGGCAAATATGAACATGCATTGAGAGGGATACCCCAGAAAACATCAAGAGACATTCCTCAGGCCTGTCACAGCTGTCTTTTCTGAATGAGGTGGCTCCACATATAATTAAAATGCCTTTTGTTGTTTCTTTGCATACATGAGAAATACAGGTAATTTCATTACATTAAGGCAGAAGAGACCATTCAGCTTATAAAAGCTGGGCAGTCATCTAAACATCTACTACTGTATCTTCCATTTTCCATCCAGCCAGGGAAAAACTTCATAATCCTTTGAGTTGGGTTCATGTTAGAATTCCATAAGTTTTTGTGCATTTGTGTGTGTGCGTATGCATGCCATATCTCAGTAAATTTCTGCTTTGGAAAATTCCAGGAGATTTCATTTAAAAATTATAATATTCAGGCGCTATCTGGGTGTTGTGGAGGTCCAGTGAAGGTGAAGACATAGACCTTGCCTCCCAAGAGGCCTCAACACCAAGACAAAGCCAGAAATGATAATAGGAACTCATAAATTGTGTTTCCTATGGAGTTTGGTCCTCCTATCCTAGCTTACAAAAGATGGCTCTCCTAAGACCGTCAAGGAAGTCGATCCATTTCCTCTGCCAAATAGAGTCCAGAGTTTGAAATGACAAGTCTTGAGTTCAAGTTTTGGACCAACTACTTAATATCTGTATAATCTAGAGCAACACGTATAACTCGGCTCTGCCTTACTTTACTCACTGTCAGTCTGTAATAATAAAAACTTCCTTCATAAGGCTGATGTAAGGTTTCAATGAGAAACTATGTAAAATTCGCCTAGAATGGTGATCGGCTTATGGTAAGTGTGCCACAAGTTGTGTCCTTTACAGATACAGAGTTTTTGATAAGTTTGCAATATTTTGTGAAACTTAAAGTACTCTGCAAACACTGGTTATTATTGATACCTATTTGATGTAAAGGGACAAGGTTGACTCCTAAGGTATGCTTTAAATAAAACCAAGCGCATGAATAGGTCTTTATAGAGTTGGTACGCAGTTTAATAGTTTAACAAGAGGGGGTGCAGAATAGATCCCTGGAAATCTTTTCCTTGCTTTTGCCCAGTTATAATGTTATGTCTGATAGCTCTGTTCATTTTAGAGCTATCGAGGATGCCTGCCAATACTGAAGCATAAAGAGGGAGAAACTGCAAAATGTTACCTTAAAGCGTTAGGAATTTAATTAGGTGTGATTTGGTGCTTTAAAATGGCACTCATTAGTTAGGGTCAATAAATACATTAATAAGGAACTGAATCAAAGCAGGTAACTGTTTTATAGGGTAAGAAATGAAATGCAGAATTCTAACCCTAAAATATGAGAGTAAAACAGGTCAGCTGATGTATTATAATAAGCAGGCATGTGGTTTTCGATTCTGTCATGTGTTATGGAGATGCTTTCATTTTACCACACTTAATCTTTCACAGCAGTCCTATGAGGTAGGTGTTAGTATCTCAATTTTGGAAGAGCATTAGGGAGATGAATTGCTTTTTTAAAATTCATGTAATTAGTGAGAGAGAAACTACAATGTAACCTCAGTTCCTCTGAATTTGGAGGGACTTAAATCAAGATTTCAGTTAGTGATGCTCTATGTAGGAGAGGAAGTCCCTGCCTCATGCCTGTCCAGATTAATTCAGAACACAGCGAATCCTAGAGTCAAATCTAGGACCGTCAAGGAAATCGATCCATTTCTTCTGCCAAATAGAGTCCAGAGTTTGAAATGACAAGTCTTGAGTCACTTAACACAAAAGTGCTTTCACATCTAAACATTTCCCGGTAATTTCTTTTATGATGAATAATCAGATTTGGACTATGAAGCCCCATTTACATTTCTTCTCCTCACTTGATTCTCATCTGAAACTCTGAAGCAGCAGAGTATGTGTTGAGGGGGGAGAAGAGGGAAGTGGTGTGTACCTGTGTGTACACGTGTGTTCATGCTTGCACATATGTGTGTTTTGAGGGTGATGTTAGAGTTGTGTGTGTGTGTTTCATGGCATGAGGTTGAGATGGGGGGACAAGGAGTGGGCGAGAGAGGTTTGTGTTCGCATGAGTGGCAGAAATTTTGTTCCTGATGTGGGAACTCCAAGACATTGTCTGTGCCTCACCCACCCCCACTCTACCACCTGTTCAAAAAATCTTAATGACCCCCTCATCTAAGGAGTTGTAACTGAGAACCTTTAAGTCTGAGAAATTCTAGTGAACTTATAGGACTTCTGAGAGGTAAAATGAGTAAACATGATGTCACTTTTTGATCCCTGCGACTGAGATGTAAGACTTGGGAAACTTAGCCATAGAAAATCTGAAAGGAGGGGAACATTCCATTTAATATTCAACAAAAGAATGCAGGACTGGCATCTCCCAACCCAAGAAGCCTTTCTTCGCTGAAAATTGTGATCTTTCAGAGTCAACAGATTTGCTAAGACCAGTTGTATTAGTTTTCTCTGCTGTGTAACAAATCACTGCAAATCTGTAGGCGTAAAACAACACCCATTTATTATCCATGGTTTCTGTGGGTCAGGGGTCCAGGCATCACTTAACCTGGTCCTCTGTGCAGCATCTCACAAGGCTTCAATGAAGGTGTTGTCTGGGCTATGTTCTCATCTGGATCTTGGGGTCCTCTTCTAAGCTCATACAGGTTACTGACAGATTTCCATTCCTTGTGGTAGTAGGAGTGATGTTCTCAGCTCCTATCCTAGACACCATCCATTTTCACAGGTAACTCACAACCTGGCTGTTTGCTTCTTCAAAGTCAGTAGGAGATGGTCTCTCCTGCTTTGAGTTTGTTCTTCTGGGAAGACCTGGTCCTTCTTTTAAAAAGCTCATGTGATATCCTGGTAGGGCTACCCAAGATAGTCTCCTCTTCGATTAACTCAAAGTCAGCTGATTAGAGACCTTAATTACATCTGCAAAATTCCATCTGCTTTACCACAGTCTATTACTGTGAAGCGAACCATAGACTCTGCCCACATTTGAAGGGAGGAAATTGCATATGAGTATAGATATCAGGGGATGGAGATCTTAGAATTCTGCCAGTGGACTCCAAAACAAGGTGTAAGTGTTCAAGCTGCGCATGACCCATCAGGTGTAGGGGACAAATGTTAGGACCCCAATTTATAATTACTTTTTAGTTCATCCATTTTAATTTAAATTTTTGTGTGATTTATGATGAATACAACCTATTAGAAAAGTAGTAGGTGTATATAATTTATATCTATATCTTTTGCAAGGTGTTTTTTTTCTGATGGAGAAAACAATGAAAAATTTTAGAGACTGCTGACTTAAATAGCTGGCCTGACAAGCCCAGTGTGACATTGTTTTTGAGTTTTGAAAACTGACAGGTCGAACCAGATATGTCTATGTTAAAGGCATCACAAATCATTAGTTGTTTCTTTTCTTGACTTTTAGTATGCCTTGTAAATTTGTGTTACAAACCAGACATGATGTATTGGGCAACAGGTCTTCAGTGTGAAGTTCTGTGTTAATCTGGTGAGAAGCTGAGCTGTGTGTGATATTTGGTGCAGCCGCAAGTGTTAGAGACTTCCAGTTCCTAAAAAAAGTCCTTGTTTTGTCACCTTTGTTGTCTTTGGGCTTCCCTAAGAACCCCTCGTCTGATGGAATCTGATTCTTGCAGCTCTTTCAGCTGTAATTTGCAGTTCTTTTGCTGGAGCCCTGTTGTTATGGGGGTGAGGTGTGTGAAGTAGAGTGCTGTGTAATCTTATGATTAAAGATCAGTCTTGTGGACAGCCTGTTCCTCCAGGCTGTGACCTTAGCTTCCTTCTCCCCACACTTAGATGACACAGGGAGTCTAGAGGAGGCTGAAGGCAGAGAAATGACTTCCTCCAGGAGGGTTAAGGCTCTGGTAAAGTCTTTTTTTTTTTTAACATCTTTATTGGAGTATAATTGCTTTACAATGGTGTGTTAGTTTCTGCTTTATAACAAAGTGAATCAGTTACACATATACATATGTTCCCATATCTCTTCCCTCTTGCGTCTCCCTCCCTCCCACCCTCCCTATCCCACCCCTCTAGGTGGTGGTAAAGCCTTTTCCCTAGGACAGTAGGCTTTTGTTGTGGAGAAGTTTCTGAGCATACGTCACAATGTTTATTCTTCACTCTGCCAGAGATTCTTCACCATGAGAATGAACTTGGGGTGTTTCCTAGAGATAAAGCTCATAAAAATATGGGTCTCTCTAAGACTGTGGTCCCCAGGAATTTCTCACTATTGAGATAGTCCACACTGAGACTCCAGTGATTCATCAGAACTACCACTTAGATGTTCCTACCAGTTTATTGTCCTATGAGCTTCTGCTTCAGGTAAGGAGATCTTGTCTGTGACTCTAGATCCGCCTGTATCTCCAGATTTTGGGGGTGGCAGTTTGCCCTATGATCTCAATCCCCTGATGGGTCCAAGAGAAGTCATAGATTTTCAGTTTGTTCAGCTTTTTCTTGCTGTAAAGGATGGGAGTGATGGAGTGGAAACCATTAATTTTGTTTCTTTTCTTTTATGTTTTTCTTATTGAATATGGAAACAAATCTGGAATCATAGAGATCTAGGTTTGACTTCCATCCCCACCACTTACTTACTCTGTGAGGTTGAAAAGTAATGCCATTCTTAGGACTGTGTGAGGATTACATACAGATACATAGGTGAGCACGTGACCTAGGATCTGGAACCGAATGCTTGCTCAGTGACTGCTGCAAGGGACCTCAAGGCTCATCAGCTCCAAATCTCTACCTCATGTATTTTCCCAACTAAGAGGCTGTCTAGCCTCCGCTTGAAAAATCTTCCATGACATGGAATTCTCTAGCTTTCAGAGAACCTCTGGATAGTGCGTGAGATAGTGCACAAGGACTAGGGTGCATCATAGTGCCGTGTGGGATCTGCAGACAGTGTTCCCAGGGCTGGAAGGGCGCATGCTGGGGAATAAGATGCTTTTCACTAGGCAGGTTGGGGGAGGTTTCATGATGAATTTAAGCTGCATTTTGGGAGAGGGAGAGATAATCTTCTAACCTTTCCTCATGAGGCTAAAGGCATTTTGGGAGAAGTACCAGAATGATAGAAAAGGACCTAGAAGTGAAACCAGAGTTGAGGAAGAGGGAGGAAGAGTCCTAACTGCTGAGGGAGGAATGACTATAGGATTATGTAAATTCTTGGTTCCCAATGAGAAGACCTAAGGAGACGTTGTTCTGACATTCTTTCCCACCCGTTAGTGTGAAATTAGGAATATTTATTCTTGGTGTGGTCTCAAAATATTCTGTGTTGCTACCACACCCTTGTGGCAGATACGCTGTTAGTTGATTACTCAGTACCTGATCTCTTTTTTTTTTTTTTTTACCAGAAAGATGATTTTATTTATTTACAGAATTATTGAATAACTTTTCAGATTCTTTTTTCAAAGAAAATCAAAGGAAAAAAGTATTGAGGAAATATAAATGTGAATTGCACTATAACCAAGGAGGTAAGCTGATGAACCGACTGTGATCTTCCTTCTTGCTAACAAAACTGTGGTTTTATATGGAATAGCGATCGTTCCAAGCCATCAGTGAATCATAACTGGTCTAAGGCTAAGCCAATCATGAAGATCCTGAATTCCCAGTGTTCCCAGTGACCCTTGCAGTTAGAGATTCCACGGGAAGCAGTCTGGCAGGAGGTGGAAGGGGAAGCTGACTTCAAGAAAGCTTCCGATTTCCAGATAAATAGTATACATGCTCCTGTCATCGTTCTTCTGCCACTTCTCTCTGCCTAGGAGGATCTGATGCTTGGACCAGAAGTAATCACCTTACAACTGTCTGCTTCCCAAATGCTTATTAAGTGAGAAAATAAGACTCTAATTAAAGTCACTCTTACTAAGGTATTTTGCTTGTATCTAAGAGCATTTCTAACTAATATCTCATAATTCGTACTTACAATTTTCCTCCTTGCCTCATCCTATACCATCTTCAAGTTTTTTCCTGAAACGTTGCCCATTTAGACATTTGCCATGGGCCACTCTGACATGGAGAGCAACAGCAGGAGAGAGCGTATCTGAAGACTCTCATTTCCGCATGTTGGTAGGGATACACATGGTACCTTAGAGTAAAAACAGTAAGTTTCCTTCTGTGATGTGCTAAATGGTGTTTAATATGAGGGGGGAGGAGGGCAAGCTACTGACACTCATTGGGAAGCAGGACTTCAAAGACAACAACAGCTAAGGATTCCAGCGCAGAGTTCGCAGCTAGGGTGGTACCGATTTCTAAGCCTTTCTAAAAAATCATGATATGAGACTTTTGAAAGAATCACGATAAGGCTCTGCAACTCAGAAATTCGCTGGAGCCACCCGATTTCTTGCACTGTATAGATAAGATTGCACAATGCTGGCTACATCACCCCTTGGATTCCTGAGGGGCAGAAGTTCTCCAGAAAGTCATTTCTGGCTCGGAATTCTTGCTGCTTCTGAAGCTGTTTACTTTAGAAATTCTGCTGCCTTCACGAAGGTGTTGCCTCTCTTTCCATTGACAAATAACTGTAGAAAGAAGCCTCTGTCCATGATTTTCAGAAATAAAACAGGAAGAAAAAAATAACAGAGTTTATCCAAAGCACTGGCATCTGTGCTTTAAAGCATCTGGCTTTAGTGGCAGATTGGGGAGCCTGAGGTGTTTACCTCTGCAACATATATGACATCAGATTAAGAGAAATATTTAATTGGGGGATAAGTATTAGGTGATGAGGGAAGCCTGGGATTTTGGAGGTCTTGTGGGAGCTGAGAACAATGGGATATAAAAAAGGAAGAGTTAATCTTGAGGATCTCTTAGGGGTGGTAGAAAAAAGAGTGCAGAATGCTATGGTAGCGTTAAATTAATCTCTGAAATTCTGCTGTGAACAGTATGGGCTGCAGTTATGGGGGATTGTTCAGTCAGTTGGGGAGCCCTGTGGTCCTCCCATAAATGACGGTGAAGGGATAGTCAAGGTTGAGGATATGGAATTTCCTTAAATTTGGGAGTGGGAAAATCCTTAAATTATTGTTACCACCCATCAAATTGCTCTGTTCTCCTTTACCTCTCCTCTCTCCTCATTTCCCCCCCTTAGGTTCCTTCTAGTTCCCTTCTCTTTGGGAGAAAAAAAAAAAAATCCTCCCATTTTCTCTGGAACTCCTCAGCTTTGGTGTCCTTTCATGTCTATGTTGACATAGGTAAGGGGCTACCAAATCAAGGTTTTGGGTTTTTTTTCCGGTAATGCCTTTATTGAGATTCCACATACCATACAATTCTCCTATTGAAAGTACACGATTCATTACGTATTTTAGTGTATTTACAGAGTTGTACACCATCATTACAGTCTAATTTTTAGAACACCTATATAATGTGTCATCTTCATTTCCATTTTCTATTTGCTGTTGGGAAAAGGGATGTAGGATGTTAGGGACAATTACATATGATAAGAGTTATTGCACTATATATATGTATATGTACATATAATATATATATATTTTATATATATAGTTGTTCTTAGAACACTATTTTCTGTTAGCAAATTGGTCTTGAAGGAAGGAAGAAAAGAAGGAAGGAAAAAAGAAAAGAAAGGAAGAAAATAAACGAATCGATTGAGGTAGAATTTTTTACGTTGAAGGTTTATAATTTCTAAAAGTCTTAGAAAACATCTTGGCATTTTCTGAGGAAGGCAACGGTGTGATTTGACCTTGGACAGATTGCACAATATGTTTTTGTTTGATGACAATTTACATAAAAATATTGAATGGCGATTAGGTTGGTAGTCGGTTTTCCATAAATCATAATTTTCCTTTCCCATGTCATCCTGGTAAAATATTTTTCAGTGGTGACTGGAGCGCATTCTTTAGCTCCCATGAGCTAAATTTCACAAGTGAAATGAATAGGTTAGTGAATTGTGCCTGGTATTTAGCTGTTTGAGGCCTACAGCGCCCCAGTGCAGAAAGTACTGCTCAGGTTTTGCATGCAGCAGATGCAGAAGACAAGGCTGCTTTTGACTTCATTTTGAGCAAATGTACAAGTACTCAGGATGCCATGAAGCTGAATAGGCTTTTTGTCACCTTTCAGAAACAGGGGAGGATGAAAGGAAAATAGAACTCATATCAAGTGTCCCGAGGACAAGAGTTTCAGAGCCACTGCCAAGTTCAGATCTTCAAACGTATTATACAAGTCCTGGACCTCAGCAACAGTTGCCCAGAGAGCAGCCCGCCAGAACCTCTGATCCTGCTTCCTCTCACCTCTTTCTCTTTCCTAATATTCTGATAGAAAGAACCAATCTTGTTAGCCAGATTCTGGCTCCATCACCAACAAGCTTTGCAATCCTGCACAACCTATGAGCTTGAGAGCTTGTTTATGCAACAGAAAATGGGAATAATAATTAGATATCTAAGAGCATTACTGCAAAGATTGTAGGTACTATACCTGGAGTATCTGTATATCACACACAATACACAATAGCCTTAGATCTTGTTTCATTTCGACCGTAGGCCAATACGTAATAACCAGTTTGTTCACTAGTCAAAACTAGCTGGTGTTCAGACAGGTTAAATTGTGGCTTCTTGTACAGCAAAAAGGGACATTTTATGTGTTTTTTAAGAATTATGTCCATTAAGGTATAAAAGAAATCTATAACTTGGTGCCCTGGACTGGTTCATTTGCCCAAAGTTCGGAATAATAAAACTTTTTTGGGGGGGGCGGGGGGAGGAGGCAGAAGGATGGGGACCAAAGATTAAAAACTGAGGGAAAAACCCAGCATGTTTAACAACCTAATTAATGGCCAGTTTCCAGTTCAGTGAATTCCATCATTTAAGTAAAGCACTCTAATTACTTCATGTTGAAAGTCATATTTTCTCACATGGGTTGAGGTTTTGAAAGTGTTTATTTACAATTGGTCATGAATTTTTATTTTTTCCAGTTATTCTGTGCAGCTCTTTAGTGAGCACCTGCCTCGTACCTCTACCTCTACCTAGAGTTTATGATTCTTTTGGGAAAAAAAAAATCTACTGAGTAAGAGACGTGCCTAAAACAAAGACATCAGAAAACTTGACTTGATGCTATCTCATTCAATAATCCAAGCCTCAGTGCACCCTCTGATATGGTGACAAGACAGTATCCTTTGATGGTAACATCAGCGAGTTCTCCTGCATGTGTGGAATGAAAAGCTCTTGAAAACAAAGAACTGAGCCTGATGTGTTGCTTGGTCCCTGTCATGTAACTTCTCAGAGTATAATCAAAGGGGGTATCTGATCGTTACAGAAATAGCAAGAATGGGGGAACCTAAGCCAGATGGAATATGCAGAGCTTCTGTGGGTGTGTGTATATGTCTGTGATCTCGCACCTGTTAGGTAAGCCACCACCTACCCCAGGCAGATGGAACCTCCTGTTAACAGACTTCATTAGCCACAGAGAGATGCCAGGGTCTCCCTTGGGTTGTTTCTCATTCTGTGTCTCCATTCTTGAACACTTAAAAAATATTAGGGTATTTTTGGCCTGCAAGACACCTGCTACAATTGCATAAATGAGTAGTTATGGGACTTTTACTGGAAGGTGGAGGAGGAAAGTGAGTGTACTTAATTTTGGAGCACAGAACACAATGTTATTTTTTGTTCTATTTTGTTTAAGCAAGGCCTGAGGAGAAAAGACATAGTCATGCCGATGGAACCAGACCATCCAGAAATTCCAGATAGAAAGGTAAAGCCAATCACCCACCAAAGCTGTAAAAATATTTATTCACTTCTCAATTTCTCCTCCAACTTTCTGAATCAGGACTCACCATTCTGTAACTCACGCCCAACCTAAATTAAATTTAAATGAATCTCTTGAAAAGAAGAGGAGGGGAGGGGGAGGGGAAGGAGGAAAAGGAGTAGAATCCAGTTTCTTATTTGAGGACGCTAGTGATTGTTGCCAGTTGTCATGGTAACTTTCCTCGCCATGATCAGTCAGCCAGCATCACTTAGTTATTTATTTTTTAATTTTATTCCAACAAAAACAGGTCTCCTTCAGTCAAGCACAAGCCGGATACATGCTTTTTTTCTCAGTGTAAATGGATGGCCAGTTGTTTCCATCATTCAGAGGCTTCCTCTGTTTAAACATTGTCCTCTGCATGTGTTTGTTCACTGTAAGAACCATGGCGACCACATCTAGAATTTATTTTCCTATTTTCAGAGTGATATTGAACTGTTAAAAGACCAGGAATCACTAGAAATGAAGGATCAGTTTAGAGCCAAGTCTTAACTCCATGTCAAGAAGATGAAGTCCGACCGCGCAGTTGAATAGTACGTTGCACAGAACACGGCAGAGCAGGAGCGTTCCTCTCTTCCTAGCACTGTTCCCGGTTGTGTGTTATTGGGCCAGGCCACGTCCCTTCCTGGGGCTCAGTTTGCTAATCAGTAAAACAGGAAGGCTGGACTAGATGGGTTCAAGGGCCTTCTGGTGTTTCAGAAGAAGGAGGCAGTGATGAAGGTGTATACACAGGTTCTGGAAGGCAGCTGAGAAAAACAGGGTTGGGTAGCAGACCTCTGAACATCATCTTGGGAGAACATAAGACAGTGAGCATAGGTTTTGTTTTAAGTGTTATCTTCTTGCAAATTATGGTACTCATGGTAATACAAAGAGATGGTGGATTTTAACATCTATTATGTTTTAGAGAGTTTGTCTCCTACCTATTCACTGAAGAGTGAGATATTAATTTAGACTATCAAGATGTTTAGGAGACACAGCAATGCTCCCTCCATGTTAACTTTTTCCTTCTCTTTTTTTAAATCCCTCCTTCTCGGTATTATGGGAGCACAGAGGGCACATAAATAATGGCCCTGGCCTCCCTGGAGGAACCCGCTAAACAGAACGCTGCTCTTGGAGAATTTGGATTGGGCCATCTTGTAGGAATTTAATTAGAATCAAGGCCTATTCATTCAAACTGTATTTTATTTCATCATGGCTTCAGCCTCCTCTTGGTCCTATTCTGTTTTTTTTTTAAACATCTTTATTGGAGTATAATTGCTTTACAATGGTGTGTTAGTTTCTGCTTTATAACAAAGTGAATCAATTATACCTATGCATATGTTCCCATATCTCTTCCCTCTTGTGTCTCCCTCCCTCCCACCCTCCCTATCCCACCCACCCCTCTAGGTGGTCACAAAGCACCGAGCTGATCTCCCTGTGCTATGCGGCTGCTTCCCACTAGCTATCTATTTTACGTTTGGTAGTGTATATATGTCCATGCCACTCTCTCACTCTGTCACAGCTTACCCTTCCCCCTCCCCGTGTCCTCAAGTCCATTCTCTAGTAGGTCTGTGTCTTTGTTCCTGTCTTACCCCTAGGTTCTTCATGACCTTTTTTTTTTTCTTAGATTCCATATATATGTGTTAGCATACGGTATTTGTTTTTCTCTTTCTGACTTAACTTCACTCTGTATGACAGATTCTAGGTCCACCCACCTCATTACAAATAGCTCAATTTCATTTCTTTTTATGGCTGAGTGATATTCCATTGTATATATGTGCCACATCTTCTTTATCCATTCATCTGTTTATGGACACTTAGGTTACTTCCATGTCCTGGCTATTGTAAATAGAGCTGCAATGAACATTGTGGTACATGACTCTTTTTGAATTATGGTTTTCTCAGGGTATATGCCCAGTAGTGGGATTGCTGGGTCATATGGTAGTTGTATTCGTAGTGTTTTAAGGAACCTCCATACTGTTCTCCATAGTGGCTGTACCAATTCACATTCCCACCAGCAGTGCAGGAGTGTTCCCTTTTCTCCACACCCTCTCCAGCATTTATTGTTTCTAGACTTTTTGATGATGGCCATTCTGACTGGTGTGAGATGATATCTCATTGTAGTTTTGATTTGCATTTCTCTAATGATTAATGATGTTGAGCATTCTTTCATGTGTTTGTTGGCAGTCTGTATATCTTCTTTGGAGAAATGTCTATTTAGGTCTTCTGCCCATTTTTGGATTGGGTGGTTTGTTTTTTTGTTATTGAGCTGCATGAGCTGTTTGTAAATTTTGGAGATTAATCCTTTGTCAGTTGCTTCATTTGCAAATATTTTCTCCCATTCTGAGGGTTGTCCTTTGGTCTTGTTTATGTTTTCCTTTGCTGTGCAAGAGTTTTGAAGTTTCATTAGGTCCCTTTTTTTTATTTTTGTTTTTATTTCCATTTCTCTAGGAGGTGGATCAAAAAGGATCTTGCTGTGGTTTATGTCATAGAGTGTTTTGCCTATGTTTTCCTCTAACCTATTCTGTTCTTGCTTGGGGCTTCCTTTCAAAATGAACTAAGGATATACAAACTCTTTAAGAAAAAAAGTTGTTTTTTTAGGTAATACACTTAGGACATTTTACTATCCTCAGTCTTTAGGGAGTCTTTGAGTGATGTAACTTGCTGTGTTAAAGGTTCACATTTATTCTTGTTTTACCCAACCACTTACCCTGTTTCTATGAGGCAGAAGCTGGACTTTGCAAGAAGTGAATTGTATTCAAACTAGTCTAGAGCAAAGCCAGATACCATAGTGATGAACTCAGAGAGACCCAAGAACTGAAATGTTAAAGCCTGGTGACATTTTTCCAGTCATACTTCAGTTGAGCTGCAATTTCTCCATCTGTAACATAAGCAGACTGTGCTATATGCTCTGTCAGCTCCCACCTGGCTCTGACCTTCTGTGGATTTTTTTTTTAAGTAAGATACATTAAGAAAACCAACATAATTTAAGATTATATTTAGTTTTGTTGTCTTTTAAATGATCAGTCTAGTTATTTCTAGCATGTTTTGAATCTCCAAATACATTGTCTCAGTGTTATCTTTTTCTTAGTTCACCAAGACTGGGGAGTGTTCTGAACATTGACAGGTTATAAAATTACAGGGTGATCATCGAAGGTGTTTGTTGGATATTTGCGGTATCCTTACTTACTACTGTATTCCTGGATTCTGGTAGAGAATACATAGTCCCACAAAGGCAAAAGGGAATGAAACAATCTGCTTAGTGAAGGTAGCAACAATCACTCTGAATGTTCAAGCCTTTTCAGTAAAGCTTGTGACTGATGACCAAACCCAAAGCTGGCTTTCCTATTTTGTTGTCTAAATATAAACTTTAGAATCTGACTTCAGAACACATGGATCTGAAAAATAGAGTCTGTGTGTTACTCAGTCAGCCCTCATGGAGGAACTGTGGCATGGCTTGTACTCACAGTCTTTGACAGAATGAAGTATATAAGAGCAAGGGCTACATGATCTTTTCAGTAAAGTTACCCTACCTTCCTTTAAAGAATGGTTCAGTGGATTTTAGACTTTCCCCGTGTAAATTAGCTGCTCCTTTTCCTGTAATGAATAATGAATGTGGGGCAGGGGGAAAGACTAGGGTGAAACAGGAATAATGCACCCTTCTCCATGGCAATGGGCCAAGGAGGGATAGGAGTCCCCCCACCCCCAAATTATAGGCTTGGAATTTGACAAACCTGGGCTTGAGTCCCTGTTCCATCATGTATTAATTGTGCACATGGAAAAATGTCCTCTTTTTGTGTTATTTTAATTCCCAAGGTCTAATTTTTCCACATCTGTAATTTGAAGAAAATATTGCCTATCTTGTAAAGTTCTAGTGAAAATTAACTAAGATCATGTGTATGAACTGCTCAGTTAAGCAACAGGCATAAGGTATTTTCTCAACACACAATAACACAATAGTGTTTTTATGACTATTTAGCAAGGCACGTCACTGCTCAGGGTCTCGATAATCTCACCTAAAAATGAGATGATTCCGTGTTCACTCAGGTCCTTCGTAAATCTGTGGTAGAATTTCCCACGTTTATTTGGCCACAAAAACTTTAAAAAAGATAAAGTACTAATAGAACCAACAGTCATCCTTGAGGACATAAATGGTGAATAAGCAGCACTGAATCGTGTTCAAGCGCGTTCATACCTGTGATCGTCACACATATGGTGCAGATTCATTCACTCATCATCGCCTCTGGTGCTTTCCCATGTCACCCAGCCAAGGATCTCTGGCAGCTTCTTTTTATTCCCCGAGAGAGCAAACCATTTCTTATAGTATATTGTCAGTTTTAATTACATACATGTATTTAGGTGTTTGCATTCTTGAAAATACAGTTAAGTTATATTTTAGAAGGTAAACTTAACTTCAGTTGTTTTTGGTGTGAAACATCTGTTAAGTGTTCATCAGTAACTAACTGGCCAAGCTCCACGTCCTGTTTCAGCTAAAGCAGTGGTTTTCAAACTTTTGTGGCAGAGACTCACAGCAAGAAATACATTGTACCTTTCCAGTGCACACACGCATACAAATGTGTATAACTGGAATAAAGTATTTGATGATATAATGACCTCTTCTACAGCTAAACACTCTATTTTTGCATTCTATTCTATTCTATTTTTTCTATATCATATTTAAAGCACTGCTGGTCAAAGCCCACTGCTTTGATTTCCAGACCCACTAATGGGCAGCGCTCTCCATTTGAAAAAGACCTAGGGATTAATCTAGGAAATGCATGGTGTATGTGGCTCTCCTTTACCCAGGCGGGGGTACTTCTTATGTTACACTTCAAGTGTATTTGAAATGGAACCTTCTCTAACCTCCAAAAAGCCTGCGGAGGGGGCATTACCTAGGACGGGTCATATTGCCCAGCTGATGAGAGGCAGCTGCAGACTCCCAGGCTTAGAGAAGAGGGGACTATAAGGGAGCCCACAGTTGCCTTGGAGAAAAGCCCAAGGGTAATACTGGGAAGAGGGTGTGGAGGTTCTGCCCACGCCCTTGGGGCTCAGGAGGACCGCTGGGGGATGCCCCCTTCCTCACGACTCATAAGACTGCCACAGTCTGCATCCCTGCCACCCAGGCTCGTCCCACCTGCTCTGCTCCCGGCAGTCAGCCTGCAGCTTTCCTTTGCCCCAGATTTCCACATGCTCACGCCTGAGCTTGAAAACCTTCCTGTCTGTTCCTTCCCCTTCTAATGTCAAAGGCCTGCTTCCTATTGATCTGTCATATCTGCCCTTGAAACTTTCCTTACCGGTCCCCAATACCAACCTCACCCCCCATCCCCAGGACTGAAATAGAGACTTCATTTTTACCCAAGGCATCCTTTTTTTAAACTCTCCCCATTATAACTCATGTTGCATTGTATATAATTATTTTTCTTTTCCACTAAACTGTAGACTCCTCCCAGAGGGCAGGGACCTATCTCTTTGTTTATTGTTTTATCACCACGTCCTAGTACACGTCCTTTGCCTATTATCATGTCCAAAATATTTGCTGAAGAAGTGAAGTCATGAGTAAAACATACTCATTTTATAAACTGCTTACCATGGGCCATGTTGCTTACTAGGGGCCATCTGCGTTCAAGTACATCACCTCATTCAATCATTGTAACAAAACCGTGAGGTGCGGAGGGAAGACAGAACGATTCGCTGCTTGTAGGTTAAAAAGCTGAGGTTCAGAGAGGTGAGGAGGTTTTCTGAGGTTGCACAGCTGGCTAGTGGAGAAGGGCAAGCATTGAGGCTTTGGATTCTGTGCACAGCACGGTTCACACACACAGATCCATTCTCACACATGACCTTCAAAGTTGCAAGCAAAAGTCTCACTGACCTGTCCTCATTGTCGGAGTTTTCTGTGAGATGAATGAGCAAAAGGGTGGATACGGACACAAAAGCTTGGGTTCAAGATTGGGCCCATTTTACTGATAATGGAAATTACATCCCCTGAGGATTCTAGAAGACGTTGACCATAGCAGAGAATAGAATTTCTCCTTCCAATTTGGTTAACCCTGACACCCGATTGCATAGAATTTGGAGCAAGAGTTACCTGCAAACATTAAGGAGACGAAGTGTGTCTGTGTTGACACGCATCCTGCATCTGAAAAGTTCAGATATATAAAGAGATGCTTTTGTATAATTCGTGTTATTTACTAGAACAATTTTACTGGCCCACTGAATATCACTGTGTTCTCTGCTATAAATATGCATTTAGACCCTTTCCAAACCACTAGTCATTTGCTCAGCGGGCCATAAAAGCAATGTATCATGTAACCATGTATTGGGATGAAATTTCAAAAGCCCTCCATTTAGGCAGCAGGCCTTAGTGGGTTTGGGGAGCTGTAACATTATCCATTTAATTATACATTTGAACTCACTGAAAAAAAAAAAAAAAAAAAAAAACCTGTATTATTTACACAATTGCCTCAATATTCTCTCCCAGCTGTTAGACCTGAGTCAGAAACCATTAGAATGCTAATCGAGAGAAGAGACGATGAAATATATTTCCTTGGTGCGACTGCAGCAAATTTTGTAGACCCTTTTATTTGAGCCACAAGGTTTTTTTTTTTTCCCCTCAGACCTCTGTCTGAAGGGGGCTCCCATAGCCATGGTTGGGGTACTACCTACACAGCTAATTTGGGAACATAACGTAATCTGCCAATATTGACTGTATTTCTCAATGTCTTGCAATGTCTTGCACAAGGCATGGTGCCTTATACTTGAGAAGAAGCAAATTGTTGGAATGGGCAAGTTGCTTTCTTTGGGGGGAAAAAGTTGCTCAAGGAGATGGTCCTGCCAGGGATAGGCATTGCATTCACTATTCTCATGTAGATGAACTACTTGAGAGACACAGAGAATGTCTCTTCCTGGATCCCAGGCATTCTAGATTGTGGTGGAGCAGACACAGGTGTGTGGAAGGAAGCCCAAAGGTCTGTATTTCTTTCCCAATATTTTCGAGCAGCTACACAGTTCCCTGTCCTCTATGCATGCTGGCAACACAGAGGCAAACAGAAATAGTTCTTGTCTTAGGGGACTACAGCCTTCAGACAGGAGGCAGATAGCAAAGCAGAAAATTATGCTCGTTGATGAAGGCTCTGACAGAAGAACCAAGACACTTTTGGCATTGCGCAAGCCCAGAGGTTTTCAGATGCCCCAGGTTCTGGTTTTCTTTTTGCCCCAGGATGTGCTCAGGGCCTCGCAAGTAAGCTTCCTGTCTCTCTTGTCTTCATCCTGCCCACCCCAGCTGGTCATTATCTTGCATTCATCCCTCAGACCTTGGTCACGGGCCTCCCCTTTGCTCAGGTATGTATTGTTACACGGATGTGCACATAGCTTCAGTTTTTCCCTGACTCTTCCTTCACTATGAGTACTCAACTTTGACTTTTCTATACTCCCCCTGTAAAAGATTCTTAAGCTTGTAGGGGCTTGATGCTTCCAGACACATATATGGTTTAATATCATGTGAGACCAGAGAACTCAGAAACTCCACGTCTAGCATCTGATATATCTCCTCTAAGCAATGATAACTTCGAATGACTTTGTATCCATTTGCATCATGGATAGACTATCCTCTTCTTTATTTTGTTGTCCCTGCTCACTGCTTTATGTTGTTATACAATATAGCTGATGGTTCCCATATTCTCCTGATACAAAACCGTTCCACTGATGTGTAACATTTAGGTAGCTTGCTTCATCAAAGTACAATGACCTTCTGTGGAAATCCTTGGAAAACAAAAGGAGACCTGGGCCGTCACCATGATGATATCAGAAACCCTTCTTCCCACCTCTACTCATACTTGAATTGTCATGGGGCTGAGAGACACAGCAATGGTCCTTTCAGCAAAAATGCACTGAACTTACCAAAATGGCAAACGTTGGCTCACGATGGGTTAGAAAGAGGTCATAGGATTTGGTGCGGGGTGCGGGGGGATATGCTATACATTTTATTCAGTTTAACATAGGTAAAGAGATTTGCTGTATTACGTCAACTGTAGGAGAGATCCGGATAGATCATGGATCTGTCCTTCCTGGAAACTGCTTTGAACTTAAGTAGTTTCTTGCCAACGCTGAAATTTACATTTGTGGGTATTTTAGGGCTCTGAAAATCAATCCACGGACCATTAAATGAATCCTTCATTTCTACTACAAAATAGATCCCACCATTCGATAACCATATGATATAACGGAAATAATTTAAGAACTTCTTGAAGATTCAGTTTACTCCTTTGCATCATAGGAATAGTAATAACCACCTTGTGAGGTAGAATTAATTGAGATGACTTCTGTGAAGTGCCAAGTCCAGTTCTTGTATAAAGTAGGCATTATATATATGTCATTTATTTATTTATTTAAATTGATTTATTTTTGGCTGGGTTGGATCTTCATTGCTGTGCGTGGGCTTTCTCTAGTTGCAGTGAGTGGGGGCTACTCTTCGTTGCGGCAAGTGGGCTTCTCGTTGCGGTGGCTTCTCATTGCAAAGCACGGGCTCTAGGCGTGTGGGCTTCAGTAGTTGTGGTGCGCGGGTTCAGTAGTTGTGGCTCATGGACTCTAGAGCGCAGGCTCAGTAGTTGTGGCACACGGGCTTAGTTGCTCAGCGGCATGTGGGATCTTCCGGGACCAGAGCTCAAACCCGTGTCCCCTGCGTTGGCAGGTGGATTCTTAACCACTGCGCCACCAGGGAAGCCCCTATGGCTTTGTTATAATATGCTTAGCTCATCAGGTAGAGTGCTAGGCTCACGAAATTTCATTGCCAACTGTAGAAGTTGATTTTGCTTTCCAGTATTTTTCTTTTAACTCTGCTCCAAAGAAAAGAAGGAAGGAAGGGAGGAGGGGAAAAAAAGATGTTAGACAACAATAATAACAGAGAGAGTATTTCAAAGTGTGTGAAAGGTCACATTTCTTTGGGCAGAAATCTGTTCCTTCTATCTCTTGGGCTTGCAGGCCGGGCTGGCTATGCTGCAGAGATCAGAACCCCAGTGTTTATTTGTGCAATCCTCACTTTCGCTGGCAGCTGCTCCAGTCCAGGAATTTTATGGCAGGAAATATAAAGTGCTGTTGGATTCGGGTGCTCTAGAGTCCTGGGTAGCACTGTCCTTTCTTAAGAAAAAAAAAAAAAAGAGAAAGAAAAAAGTAAGAGGGTGACAATCAGCTAAGGTCTATTAAGCTTCACGGCCTTGATCTTATCGTATTGCATCTACTCTTACCAGTTCTTAATGACTACAATGTAATAACATCTTTAAAATTTATTGAGACAATTAGAAGCAAACAGTTCTTTTGACCCCCAGCTCTTTCGAAGTCACACGATGCTACAAGAGAAAGTGGAGCCATGAGACAAAAGTCCTTTTCAAGGTGTTCGTAGTTTAATGTGCATTTTAGATTCCAAAGTGCCATGAGGAAAAGGGAGCTGGACCGTACGACGAAGACACCAGAATTCTGGTCTCAGCTTCTCCTTTAATTTGTGAGCTGATCTTGGGTTGAGGCCGCAGATTGTCTTCCCTGACCTTAACATACTCATATGTAAAATGGGAATGGATCCAAGGTCACTTCCATCTCTAAAATCCTTTTTTGTGAAAAAAAAAAAAAGAAGGAACTCTATCGGGTGATTGAAAACCAGTGCTGTACTTCAGGTCACCGCCTACACTGTCAACCTCATCATTTACAGGACACTGCTGTGTCCACAGCACTGGTTAGATTGGCAGTGGAACATGTGACTTCTCTCTTACGTCCAAGCCACAGCCTACCGGACAAGGCTGAGCATCCCGTTGGAAAGTAGATCAGGAGGCCAGTGACCTTGAGCCTTCGTGAGGGAGCCCATGATCAGGAAAATGATAGGCAGGACTGACTCACTTGGAAGCTGAACCCAAAAGGCATGAGGTCAATTCAGGATTGAGGCATAGAGTGCGGTTCCCAAATACACAGCAGTTATGGCAGAGCTGGCTGTAGTGAGGGTCTAACAGAGCAGACAGGAAAAAGCCAGGAGAGATGTTACGATTGGGACTTTGTGAGAACCTTGAGACACATGCATGTGCGAGTATATGAGTGCACGCACACACATGTGCACACACACACACACACACACACACAGAATAATTATTTTAGGGCCCAGTTCCAGGCCATTTAGTGCACAGAGTTTAGGCATGAGGGCTCTGAAGTCATGCTAACTGAATTTAAATTCTAGCTGTGTGACCTTGGGTAAGTCATTTAATCTCTCTGGGTCTCAGTTTTCCCACAAGTGATATGTAGTGGGAGCTAATAGTACCACTGATTTTGTGGGATTGTCGATAAAGTTCTTAGCATAATTCATGAATCGTAATAATAGCTTGATAATTTTGTGCCTATTATTATTATTGTTTTATTCATTACATTTATATATACCCCTACAATAAACACCTTTTCCTTGAGGTAATACAAGTAGGTCTTTCCTTCCTTGCAACTAGCAAGTCTTAACTAAGGTAAACTCCCATTCTGCCAGTGTAAAGAATTTTATGGCAGGAAATACAATCTTCGTCTCTGTCTGTCTGTCTGTCTCTGTCTCTCTAACTTCGAAACTGTTTAGTCTCCAGTCAAAAGAAATGATCCTTATACTTCAAGGCTGATCTCTATCTCTCGTTCTCCATGAGACTTTCATTGATTATCATAATCTGATTTTCATCTCTGTTGAATTTTGTCGGCATCCACATAACACTTTGTAGAACTGTATCTGAGAACTTTTCCCACCACCATAGCACATAATTGTATGCTGTTTTGATTGTGGTGTTCATGATATTTCATGCTTAAATCCTCTCTCTCCCAACACAGTATAAGCTTTTTGAGGGTAAGGGCTATGCTTGGCATTTATTTATTTCCCAAAGTGTCTAATATAATGCTGGAATTACCAAAGGAATTTAAGACATTTACATTATTGGATAAATGTGGGTAAACCATGAAGACTTCCTCCACAGAGCTGTCCTTCCATTCCTGATTTCACCTTTGGCTAGCCCATTTGGCAATTTTGCAATATTTATTTAATAGTGGAAGACTTGAAAGTAAACAAGTTTAAAGAGGTCCAGTGCATCCGGTTCTCCTGTTATATGTGCAGCTAATAAACTGGGCAATCATATCTACTTTCTGAATCTCAATTTCAACATGGACTAATTGAAGCTGATAAATGTTTTGACCTCTAATTTTTCCGCCATATTGTTCTAGTATCCATGAAAGATTATGACTGATTTCCTTGTATTTATTCTTTTGTAAACCTCTTTAACGGGGTTTATTTGTGCTCGGAACCTTAGAGTGGTCCCAGAGGCAATGTAGCATGGTGGTTAAGATGAGGGCTTTAGAGTCTCAGACCTGAGTTTGAATTCCAGCTCTGCTTCCCTACGAGGTGATTTTCAGCAAGTCACTGAACCTCTGATCCTCAGGAATAAGACCTATCTCTGATTGCTGGTATGAGGACCTGGGATGAAGATGTATATTAAGCAAAATTATTTAGAATATGATGGTAAAGGACAGAGCTTGGACTCTAACTATTTATCTCTAAAACCCACACGGCTGAGCATCAGCTGTCCCTCACTGGGCACTGTGTATTAGGGAAGATTTTTCTTTTCGTCTGGTTGCACCGGTGGAGGAGAGATATAGCTGATCCTTAGAATGGTTTTGCTTGTTGACTCTGAGGAATAGGAGATGCAGTGGATGCAGTAGTCGGGGGAGGGGGAAGCTCTGGCTGAGACTTACATACAGACAAATGGTAAGACATCACCAACAGCCTTGATCTTTGTATTCAGCCTTTACTGCATGTACTGCCTCCATTGTATTACCATCTAAGACCTTGGAAATGACTCTCAAAGGATCTTTCCTCTTTCGGAACTTAGCTTATGCAAACGAATGGGCTATAGACCAACTCTGCGACCTTAGTAGATTTTTCCCCACATCTACAATCCTCTGTTTCCTTTCATATAGAATGAGGATGATAATAATTACCTGCCTCTTAGGAGCTGAAGTAATACAATGCATGTGGCTCCTAGTAAGAGCTCAGAAAATATTATCTTTTCGTCTTATCATTATCCATGTAGGATGACAGCTGTGAATGAAGAGGGCTGACTAACACCAGTGGAGTCACAGGGAGGAGCTGGCTAGATGGGCTGGAGGCCAGATGCCTGTGAAAAGCCTTCCTGGGTAGGGATAACAGCACGTGCAGAGTTTGGAGCGATGGAAGAGCAGAGTATGTCAAGGGATCTCTAAGTATGTCAAATGCTGGAGCTTAGGCTGGGCATGTGCTGACGACATGGGGGGAAAAAGAGACAGAAAACGTAGGGCAGGATCACACCAGGCTTTGGTTGACACATTTTCAGGACACATCTGTTCCTTCTGTTTATTGGCTAAACCAGGAGGCGTTTCCAGCCTTCAAGTTCTCAAGCCTCCCCTGACCTGTGCTCCAGTGTTCCATGGGTCACTTAATCTCTCTGAGGCTCAGTCCACTCTATGGTAACACATTCTGCTTCTTTTTTTTTTTTCTCTTTAAAAAATTTTAATTTTATTATTACACATTTAACTTTACAGAAAAACAATATCACATACTTTAATTTACAGAAGGATAGAGTGGCATAGAGGAAAGAGCCTTAGAGCGTTAATCTCGGCTCTTCCACTGTAGTGGTTCTATCATTTAACCCACTCTGCTTCCCCTTAATGTGGAGGATTATAATTCTCCATGCTGTTCAGTCTGGGTTTACGTTCTGCTTCTTTATGGGGTTGTTGGCCCCAAACTGCATGGTAAGAGTATACATGTGGATTGTAGATGCTATGCAAGTACAAATTTTTTTTGGCCGCACCGTGTGGCACGTGGGATCTTAATTCCCCAACCAGGGATGGAACCTGCGCCCCTGCAGTAGAAGCACGGAGTCTTAACCATTGGACTGCCAGCGAATTCCCTAAATATTTTAAATTAAATGTTGCTTCATGACATCACATATTATATTAAAAACAAAATGCATCCTATCGGGCTTCCCTGGTGGCGCAGTGGTTGAGAGTCCGCCTGCCGATGCAGGGGACGCGGGTTCGTGCCCCGGTCCGGGAAGATCCCACATGCCGCGGAGCGGCTGGGCCCGTGAGCCATGGCCGCTGGGCCTGCACGTCTGGAGCCTGTGCTCTGCAACGGGAGAGGCCACAACAGTGAGAGGCCCGCGTACCGCAAAAAAAAAAAAAAAAATGCATCCTACCATCTAGATATTTGATCAGTATAATAGATACAGATATTTGAAATGTAGCAGTAATAATAATGCTACTCTAATAGCAATCATCTTTTTTAGCATTTGCCACTGAAATAAGCCCTCTATAAATATGGCCCCATTTAATTTTCACAATCACTCTATTAGATAAATAATAGTATTCCCACTTTACAGATGAGATAATTGAGCCTCAGAATAGTTAAGAAAACTGCCTACAGTCCCGCAATTCACAACTTCACAAATAATGCAGTTGGGATTTGCATCTGGGTCAACCCGAGTCTCTTGGTTGAGTCATGCAAAGGAAGCAACAAGATTGGGAACCTGGATGTGCTGAAAAAAAGATGTGGAAAATATCTATGTAAATATAAGGAGAGGCATAATGCCAGAGGGGCAGGTACATTCAGTCCAACAACCAGATACTTGTAAAATGAGTGATTAATAACTGCTAGCTTGCTTAAATTCCACCTTGTTTATTTTTCTCCTATCCTTCACCCCTTCATAGCTTCATATTGGTTTTAATATATAACCATAGAAATAAGAAAAGACAGAGATACTGTTGTATTCCCAGTAACCGTTTAAGTAGATGCACATGTTACCAAGGAGAAAATGGAATTTAGAATAGGAACTTCTCAAGGTCACCTGGTTGGCCAGTGACTGACCTAGGATTTGAACCCTGATTCCGAGCCTCTTTCCACTACAGCAATTCCTCAAGTCAACTTTATCACAAACAGCCCCATTCTCGTGGTAAGCACCTCTGTTTCTCCAATTCCCAAAGTTTCATTTGAAAACAATACTGTCTCCACTAAACTGAAAGCTGAAACCACCATTTCCCAAATGGGAGAGTTAAATTCATTACTAATGCTTAAAACTCAATTCAGGTATGCTCAGCTACCAACCCAGGTGCTGGCGTGAGACACCTCTAATCATGTCTTTATTGTTTGCTCATTTTATGGGGCCCTAGCCCCCCCTCCCCCTCCCTGCCTACCATCAGGAATTCACATCCCGGAGGCTCCTTTGTGGCAGCCTGGGCAAGCATCTCAATTTCCAAACATCTGGCTGGCTTCAATCAATGAGGCTCTAAGCTCACCACTCCTGGGGCTGCAGGGGTACTGGTGGGGATAGCTGGATTCAGGATGCACAGCCAGCAATAAGCAACCAGAGGGCCTCTGCATTCTTCTGTTCATGAAAACCTTGGTTTACGCTACCAAAGCTGGGCTGGACAGAGGGAAACATGAAAACAAAGCCTTACTCAGCAACAGGGCCAACAAGCAAGCTTAGTATAGGGCAGGAAAGTCTGCTACTTCCCTCAAAACCAAAATTCTAGTTAGCCACTGCAAGAGAACAGAATCCAAACAGATTTGCAGACCAATCAGGGCAAGAATTGGATGTCCAAAGCAGGGGAGGAAATATCTTTTCGAAAAGAGAGGATAACAATAAGAAGTTTTTTGCTTTGAATAGTGCTTCATCATCAACAAAATGTAATCTCACGGACTCTCTGGCCAAACTGCTGTGTTCCAATCCAGCTCTTCCCAGTTATAAGATGAGTGAGCCTGGGCAAGACCAACTTTTGGTGTCTTACTTTCCTGGGGTTCCTAAACCCTACTACTACCTTCCTATTAGGACTTTTGTGAGGATTAAATAAGATCATGCATATGAAGTATTGAGAGCATGCCTGCTACACGGAAATGCTACATACATGTGTTTGCTATTATTTCATTTGTTCTTTACAAACGGCCTGCAAAGAAAATAGAATAGATATTACTGAAACTGTGGGTAATTAGCCAAATCCATTTCACCTGCCTTCACTCATCAAGGTCGTCTACAAAAGACTTACATACCTTTCAAGCAGCACGTAGCCTAAACAATAAGATGTTTGCCCCAGTTTTCCAGGAACTTGGAGTCAGCTGTGTCTAGTTTGAGCTGAGCTCGTTAAGACCGGGCATGCGCAATTGTCAGCTGCTGACCTTTTGACGTCAGAGGGCGTCAGGTCACGCTAAGGGCCTCCATTCCTTAAAGGTGCAGACGCCGGTAGCTTAGTTAGAGAACAACAATTACCGCACCTTTTCCCAACTGCATTTCCCGGCGCTCCCCACGCCTTGGGCCGTCCTGCTTCATGATTCCTTATCCCATAAATACCCCAAGCCGCTTGCCTTCAGGTAAGTGGATCTGAGACTAGTTCTCCCATCTTCCTGATTGGCTGCCTCGCGAATAAAACCTCTCTCTGCTGCAAACCTCGGCATCTCAGCATTTTGGCTTGCTGTGGTTCGGGCGAAAGGAACCTGGTTCAGTGATACTATCTCCGTCGGAAGAATGGAAGCTACGAGTGGTTAAGAAGTTTAAAAGTGTACCAGTAGTAAGTTGTAGAGGTAAGGTTAAAACCTAGCTCCAGTGCTTTTCTTTTTTCTTTCCTATTTTCTTTCGGTCCGCCATGCGGCTTGCGGTATTTTAGTTCCCCAACCAGCGATTGAACCTGGGCCACAGCAGTGAAAGCACCGAGTCCTAGCCACTGGACTGCCAGGGAATTCCCCAGTGCTTTTCTTTTTTTTTTTTTTTTCTTTTTGCGGTACGCGGGCCTCTCACTGTTGCGGCCTCTCCCGTTGCGGAGCACAGGCTCCGGACGCGCAGGCCCAGCGGCCATGGCTCACGGGCCCAGCCGCTCCGCGGCTTGTGGGGTCTTACCGGACCGGGGCACGAACCCGCGTCCCCTGCATCGGCAGGCGGACTCTCAACCACTGCGCCACCAGGGAAGCCCCCCAGTGCTTTTCTTTAGTAATTCATTAATCCATTTTTTAAAAAAATTTAATTTATTTTTGGCTGTGTTGGGTCTTCGTTTCTGTGCGAGGGCTTTCTTTAGTTGCGGTGAGCGGGGGCCACTGTTCATTGCAGTCCGCGGGCCTTTCACTGCCGCGGCCTCGCTTGTTGCGGGGCACAGGCTCCAGACGTGCAGGCTTAGTAGTCGTGGCTCACGGGCCCAGTTGCCCCGCGGCATAGGAGATCCTCCCAGACGGGGTCTCGAACCCGTGTACCCTGCATTGGCAGGCAGATTCTCAACCACTGCGCCACCAGGGAAGCCCAAATCCATTTTTTAAAATTCCTTCATTCGATGTGAATTGAGCCCTTGCTATGTACGAGCCACACTGTTAGGGACACAGAGATATATCTTGACATAGGTGTTTCCTGAAAGATATCAGAAGGTCATGGTTAGTGCCTGATAAAAGCATTGGTTTGAGGAAAGCTGAAAGTGATTTGGTGGTGTGGATGAGGTAAGTTTTCCGCTAATACCAGGCTTTCATTACTAAGACAAGGTTTCTCAAGGTTTAAGTGGTGGAACGAGTAGAAGTCATGAAGTTTTGCTGTTCTTTGGGAAACATCATGAACTACTGATCTGCTCCGTTAACGAAAGAGACACTATCCAATTCGTATTATACTTGGAAAGTTTAGCGGTAAAATTTCAGGCTCAGGAGGAGTTGAACTCTCCTGATTCAAAGCCCATTTCATCTCTTACTGGCTGTGTGACTTGGAGTCGATTAATGAACCTCTCTTGAGTCTCTATTTGCTGCTCTTTGAAATGGGGATATCAGTCAGACCTCCCACTGAAGGATAACAAGGTGATGCAGCACTTCCCAGTCTTCTTTGAACATTGTATACTTTTTCCTTGGAATCCTGACTGACATCCTGCAGGTAGCCTGCAAGACACCAACACAGAAAATGACCCTGTTTTATTGATTTCTTTTTTTAATTGCATTAGTTCTTTTCTTCATGGCTGTGCCTGAGGAAGGAGGGTAGACAATGATGTAGTGCATGATTGGGGCTGCAACTCTACCCTGCTCAGTCATGGGTAAAAACAATCTGGTGTTTATCAATCTTTGAGGCCTTTTACTGTGAGTGTATTCTAAAATCAGCTATCTGATGAAATATTTTTTTATTTTGCGGTACGCGGGCCTCTCAGTGTTGTGGCCTCTCCCATTGCGGAGCACAGGCTCCGGATGCGCAGGCTCAGCGGCCATGGCTCACGGGCCCAGCTTCTCCGCGGCACGTGGGATCTTCCCGGACCGGGGCACGAACCCATGTCCCCTGCTTCGGCAGGCGGACTCTCAACCACTGCGCCACCAGGGAAGCCCTATCTGATGAAATTTTAAAAAGTGTTTATCTAATGCTTACTGTGTGTTAAATACTGTTCTAGTCATTGAGGAAACGAGATTAAGCCACATAAGGCTCACCCACCCATAGAACTTATATTTTAGTGCAGTGACAGATAACAAACCCCAAAACAAACAATAATTTAAAGCAGTAATATATACTAGGAAGGTTGGCAAATAATGGCACTGCTACAGTTCCTACTACTAAAATGGTAATAATAGTGATAATTATAGCCAGCAGGAGAGAGCTAAGTATATCATAGGCAGCAGTCTGATCTCTGTTCATTCACTTATCACCAGTCTTTTTTTTTTTTAATGGAGCAACTTTTAGCATCTCTTAGACTAGTTTTATGGGGTTATGGTTTGGAAAACATAGCTATTCATTTCAAGCAAACAATCTTCAAGTACAGCTTTCAGCATGCCCGCCCCGAACATTTGCAGGACAAGAGTACAAATAGCGGCCCACATACCATGTGTCTAAATATTTAAGGGTTACAAATCAAGCGAATAAACTTTCAAATCTATCCTCCTGGCTTGACAAATATAATGTCATAACAACGGGGAAGGCCAGGTTTGGATTTAGAGCTCTCAGAGCCTTGGATTTTTGTGCTGGAAGGTGGTGGCCTGGGAAGAACTGGCTCCTGGGAACCGCATTCCTTCTTGACCCACCATCAGTAAGAGGCTTTGCTCGAAACATGTGGAGCCCAGTCCAGTCCCACAAACAGCCATCACTTGGGTACCTCTTGGAATGGATCTTAGAAAGTATGGACCAGAGATTCCAGAGTGCTGGGTATCCAGCAAACAAAGAAACATAAAGTACAGATAGAATGACTAAGTTACTTCCAACCCTGACATTTCATGATTCGGGTTTTAGTGCTGGAATTTGCATGATCTTAAACCTGCAAAATATTGATGCTGTGCTCTGTGTGTACAAGATGTTTTGTCTGGCAAGAAGTGTGCCTTGTGGAAAATTCTAGACAATGGCCTAGGAAACACAAAATTGGGAATTATTGTATAGACGTGTCTTGACAATAATATTATTAATTGATCACACAAGGCCCTAGAATCCAAAGAAATGTCAAATCTCAGAGCAGGTAAGAGTAACTTAAGTTCAGAATTATGGGCAAAACATTTCCTTTTCTTGGACTTCAGCTTCCCATGTGAAAACACTAAGTTTTGGATTCTGAGTTCCTTCTAGCACATTTTTATGATTTTTATGATGTGATCTGCAAGAGCTTTTCCCTTGAATAGAAAGCAAGGGTATTTAGTAAGGGGAAGGGTCTAAAGAGTGAGATGTTTAACAAGAGCAATAATTACATATTATGTTCCAGTCTTTTATAGCTTATGTGAAAGGTTTTTGAATGCATTATCTCACTGGATTTTCATCCCCTGCCTGTGATGCTGGTATCTTTTCCTCCATTTGCCACTAAAGAAAATGAAGCCTAGAAGAGATGAGTGAATCACCCACAATCTCTCAACCTCTGAGTGACAATAGAGCCAGCTCTCAAATCCATATATACAGCCTTTAAAGTGGGTGAGCAGGTTTCCAAACCTTTGCATTCGGGAAAGATGGTCTTGCAGGTGTGAAATCCATTCTTTCTGAAGGAAGAGGGGGGTAAACAGCAGCAAGCATAAGCATGTCTCTTATGACTCATTAGTCAACTTAAGGCAGACCTTTATTTCAGACGGGAAGTCATTATTGCAGCTGCTACTAGGCCGACACATACGGACGTACACACCCTCCTCGCAGCAGCATTGTCTCACTTTGCCCTGGACACCCAGGCTCCGGAATAATGCAGCCAGCGGGACACTTTCCTGGCACATATGTTGTAAAATGCATAATGGCTGAGGGCATGTTTCGGAGCACTGCATCTCTTTCCATCCCCTCAACAGATTGTGTGTGCAGCCTGGCCGGTTGCCCGCAGCATTCTACCTGCCGCATCGGGAAAGGCTGAACCTCGATGGAGAAGAAAAGGAGGCTCCACTGTACGGAACGCTCTCCCGTGCGCATGTTCCGAGAGATTTCATGCCAGGCAGAGGGCACAAGATACTCCGATAATTAAGTATCAAAGGTGAGTGGTAAAAATGAAAGAGGGGAGGCGGTGTATGAAAAAGTAAACATGCAAAGCCTTACAAAAAAGCACACACCTAAATGTAGTCACTGGAACGAATCAAATGGAAGTAAGTCAAAACAAGAGATGAGCGCTAAAGTCACCAAATGGAAACACATTTTAGGGACGAAATCTTGCTTGTGTTAACACACAAACCGTGGTGGGCAATGATGTATCTGGCCCCCAACACTCTGTTCCTGGGTGGTCAACTCACGTGGACTCGGATTTCAATCTCTGCTCCTTTCCTTAATATCTGTATGACTGTGGGTCGGTTATTTAAATTTTTGAGTCTTAGTTTCTTTGTTTGGAAAGTGGGGATGAGTTATACCTACCACTCAGTTTTTGTGTGTGTGTGTGTGTGTGTGTGTGTGTGTGTGTGTGTGACAAATGTGTTATATATTCTATCCAAACTGGCTTAGGTCAGCATTTGGAAAACAGATGTTCATCTGGCCTGTGGTAGCTGCCGGATAACCAGGATCGCCATCTTCATTAATTTATATTTCCATCTTCCATGCTTAACACTGGATCTTCATTAAATGTTGAATGCACTTGTTAAAAAATTTTAAATCAAATTTAATGGGGCAGAATTTACATACAATAAAACACTCAGTTCAAGTGTAAAGTTCAATGACTTCTGATAATTCTATACCTTCATGTAATCACCACTACCATCAAAATAGGGAGGAATTCTCGTAGCCTAAACTGGTCTCTGCTGTCCCTTTGTGATCAATGACCCTCAACTTGCAGCCCAAGCAACTACTGATCTGCTTTTTGTCACTACGCGTATTGCACGCTATTTATTTCCTTCCTTTTCACGTACTTTGGGTTTAATTTGCTCTCCTATATCCAGCTTTTCAATGTGTGAATTTAGATAATTGACTTTAGTGCTTTCTTTTCCTGCTTTAGCCACATCTCAAAAATTGATACGTTTTAATTTTCTTCCAGTTTAAAATATCTTATAATTTCCCATCTTATTTCCTCTTCAATCCATGGTTTATTTAGTAATGCACTGTTGATTTCATAAACATGTAGGGAATTTTGAGTTATCTTTCAATCTGCTGGTGATTTCAATTTTAATTCTGTTATGGTCAGAGACCATGCTCAGCTTTATTTCAGTTGTTTAAAATTTGAGACTTCTTTTGTGGCTAAGAACATCATGGTGAAAGTGTATATTCTTTTAAAAAATTTTGTTGAGATGGTAGATTTCATGTTAATTATTCTCACCACAATAAACTTAAAAAATTTAGAAAATTGTCATTTATATTTACCCATATATTTACCACATTTAGCACTCTACATTCTTATGTGTTGATTCAGCTTTCCTTTTGGTATCATTTCCATTCTTCCTTTAATTCCTTTAGTTTTTATTTTTTGTAGGCCATATCTGTTAGCAATAAACTCTTGCAGGCTTTGTTTGTCTAAAAATGTCTTTATTTTTACCTAAGTTTTCAAAAGTGTTTTTTCTGGTTATAGAACTACTGGTTGCCTGTGTTTTTCTTTCAGCACTTTAAAGGCTGTAAACCATTTTCTGTGGTTTACATAGTGTTAACCATTCTCATCTCTTATTCTTATCTCTGTTCCTCTGTAAATAATAGCTTTTTTCTATAGAAGATTTTGAGATTATATTACTGGTTTTTACAATTTGATTATGGTTTGTCATGGTGTCATTTTCCTTTTATTGTCTGTCTTGGCAATTGCAGACCTCCTTTATATTTATTTATTTTTGGCTGCGTTGGGTCTTCATTGCTGCATGCAGGCTTCCTCTAGTTGTGTTGAGCGGGGACTACTCTTCGTTGCGGTGCGCAGGCTTCTCATCGCCGTGGCTTCTCTTGTTGTGGAGCACGGGCTCTAGGTGCGCGGGCTTCAGTAGTTGCAGCACGCAGGCTCAGTAGTTGTGGCACGTGGGCCCTAGAGCGTGCAGGCTTCAGTAGTCGTGGCTCACGGGCTCTAGAGTGCATGCTCGGTAGTTGTGGCGCATGGGCTTAGTTGCTCCACGGCATGTGGGATCTTCCCGGGCCAGGGCTTGAACGCATGTCCCCTGCATTAGCAGGCAGATTCTTAACCGCTGCAACACCAGGGAAGTCCCATTGCAGACCTTCTTAAATCTGGTTTTAGATTTTTCAACAAATTTGAAAAAAGTTCAGCCATTTTTTCCTCGAGTGCTTTATCTGTTCCATACCCTCATGCTCTTGTGTATTATGCTATGGTGTTTTATATTCTCCCACAAATCGCTGAAGCCCTGTTGATTTCTTTTCAATAGTTTTTCTCTGTATTACATTATGAATAGTGTGGCTGTATCGTCAGTTTCACTGACGTTTGGTTCTTCAGTGTCTAATCTGCCATCTCGTTCAGTGAAATTTGCTTTCCAAATGTTACCTTTTTCATTTTCCAAAGTTTCACTTTCTTTTTTTATATCTTCCATTTTTTCTTCATTGTGTTTATATTTTTCAAGTCCTTGTGCATATTGAGTGTATCTGTAGTGGTTACTTAAGGTTCTTTGTTGTTCATTCCATCATCTGTCTTTTCTGAGTCTGTCTCTACTGATTTTTTTTTTTTAATATGGGTCTGTTTTCTTCTTGGCATGTCTGACAGTTTTTGTATACTGAATATCATATTTTTTGTGGTCTTGAGCACTGAATTTTTTGTTGTCTTCTCTTAAAGAGTGTTTAATTTTGTTCTGCCAGGTGTGGCTAAGTTACTTGGGGATCAGCTTGATCCTTTTATACCTTGTTTTTAAGTTTCATTATAAACTGCCCTTTATTCAGTGCTACTAAATAGATCCTTCTGTGATACTTCCTAATGCCCCTGGTTTTCCTGGAGAACTCTCCATTATGACTGGTTAGAACCTGAGCATATCCTATCCTCGTGTGATATTATTCAGCTCACAGTTTCTTAGTCATTCTTTGTCTGGCTTCTTGGAACCTTACTGGACGCACACGTGCTTTTGTGCTTACTAATAGACTTGAAAGAGCCTTTACAGACATGTCTGATGCAAGAAATTCTTTTCCACCTCTCTAGTTACCTGTTTTACTAATTTCAGCCATGCTACCCTCTTTGAACTCCAATATCAGTCTCTTCAATTCAGTGGGAATGCCATATTCTCTTTGGGTACCCTTCCTTACACTGCAGTCTGGAAAGTACATCCAAGTAGAAATTTAGGGCAATTGTAGGGCTCATATATTTTGTTTCCCTCCTCATAGGGATCACAGTCCAGTGTAAAATGTTGGAAGATATTGCTTCACATATTTTTATGGGTTTTGTTTGTTATTTAGGGTAAGAGGGTAAGTTTGGTCCCAGTTATCCATCATGGTTGGGTGAGAAAGTTGATGTATTTCTTTTTCACAAAGGTTGATAGCATTATTAAAACCAAATGATTCAATTAGGGGCTAAAATGACAGCATCAGCTAATGGTCAAGGGCTTTCTATTTCTGCCTCCGTCACAAGTCAAAGTTTCATGCCACACCAGGGCTTTATAGTGGTGTTCTCCTTTAGTTCCTGTAATGAGGTCAAGCCTGTGGACAGTTGTCAGTTGAATTGATACTACTTTTCTTTCAAGATTGGTCAATTTTAAGTTTTTCGTCCTTTGGACTCATGCCTACTTCCTCCATCAGCAAGTGAATTTAAGGAAAGTTTCTTCCCCAAACATTCTGTTATCACTAGCTCAATATTAGAGTTTTCTGCCTGTTTTGTTATTTCTGCGGCTAAGCTGTGATTTCATTGAGAACAGTCCAAAAGTTTGTATTTATAGCATTTGGCATAGTACCTGACTCATAATATGTCTTCTAATATCAGTTGGATAAAAAAGAGTAATTCAAGTTATGTCAAATCATCTCCCTTAAACTTTGCTTTAATTCTTCCAACTAACTGTGAAAAGTGCAGATCTTTTTAGCTATCGCCGTATATTAATCTGCATATGTTACCAACTCTGTTTGCTCCAAAATTATAGAATTACAATATAAGTTTTAGGTATTTAAAATTCAAATTTCATTCTGTACACTATCTTTGGGAAATCTTTTCCAAGCCTACACTGTACAATGATGAATTCTAAATATCCTATCCATCTTTCCTCTCTCTCTTGAACTCCAAACTGGGTGTTTGCACTTGAATATCCCACAGGGCTCTTAATCCTAATTATGTCCAAAATAGAACTCATCATTTTTCCTTAATTCTGTCCTCTTTTTCTGTGTTTCCTCTCATGGCTTTTGGATAAACAAAGTCCAAAATCCTTCGCATAGCATACAAAATCTTTCCACATCGAGTCCCTGGTGACTTCAACTGTTTTGCTCGCAGCTCCTCTGCCCTGAATGTGCTCTTGTACCTCCCAACTCTCCATAACACTTTACAATGTTATTTATTCTATTAATTCACTTTTTTCACTTACTTATCCTTTCAACCTACTGCAGTGGAAGTTTTCTGGCTTCTCCAGATATATTCTCCACCCTTTTCACCTGCTCTGGGTCTGAGCATTCTTCTGTATGGGCTATGTGAATGGGGTTCTTTGCCTCTGATATCTGGTGGGGTTTGGTCTAAGAAAATCCAGGGAAGAGATCAAGAATAGGAGATCTATGGACTAAATGTGTCTCCCCAAATTTATACTTTGAAGCCCAAACTCTTAACGTGATTGTATTTGAGGATAGGACTTTTAGAGAGTAATTAAGGCGAAATGATGTCCTAAGGGTGGGGTCCTAATTAGACGGAAATAGTGGGCATAGAAGAAGAAGAGAGTTTGCTCTCTCCATGAGCGTGCACAAAGAAAAGCCTTTGCGGGGACACAGTAAGAAGAAGGTGGCCATCTGCAAACTAGGGAGAGAGCTCTCACCAGACAGTAACGCTGCTGACACCTTGATCTTGGACTTGCAGTATCCAGAACTTTGAGAAAATAGATTGTTACGGGTCTACCCCCTAAGCAACCACCATTCTACCCTCTGTTTAAATTCAGCTTTTTTATGATTCCACATGTAAATGAGATCATGCATTATATGTCCTTCTCTCTCTGGCTTATTTCACTTAGCATAATGCCCTCAAGGTCCATCCATGTTGCTGCAAATGACATGATGTCTTTCTGTCTCATGTCTGAATAATATTCCATTGTATATAAAATATACTACATTTTCTTTTTCCATTCAGCTATTGATGGACACTTAGGTTGTTTCCATGTCTTGTCTGTTGGGAAGAATACTGCTATGAACATGGGAGTGCAGCCAGCAATTCCACTCCTGAGTATATATCCAAAGGAAATGAAATCACTATTTTGAGGAACTGTCTGCACCTGCGTGTTTATTTCAGCATTATTCACATCTATTGCATCTTGAATTTCACTAGAAAAGTGGTGCTTTATCCGAGTGAATAGATAAAAGCAGTGGGTTCTAATGAACATGAATTTGAGGCCAGAAGATCCTGTTAACATCATCAGTGCCTACTTCATCCAGAGCAGACTCCCAAAGCTTGCTTGAAACTGTACAGCAAGGATTTGTCTGTCCTTCTCTCTAAGCATTTAATGTTTGTTTGCGGTCTTATTCCTATGTGTGGCTGTGTCTACCCTCATTTTGTCCCATCTCCCTATTATATCCTTGTTAGTTTCTCCCTCTTCCATTCCCAGTCAGTATCTCAATTTGCCCTGATGTGCTTTGCATTTGGCATGAGTCTAGGTCCTGAACCCTGCTTGGAGTAACACTGATTCGACATGCCCTTCAAATATGTAGGCAAAGGCATATCATAAAACTCTCAGGAAATCAAAAACTTTCTGAAGTCAGTGGGATTTTGTTCAGCTTTGTTCAGGTTTGAGGGTTGAAACGTGTGTGTAACCAAAAGAAGGTATATTAGCAGGGAGGCATTAAAAAAAATCCCTTAGTGGAGAAATCTGGTAAAAATTAAGTGATGGTATCGTACCCTTTCAGGCATTTAAGGAACTTGTCTTATAAAAAATGATGCTTTTTGGAGATGACATTAAACACACTTTGTTCCCTGGTTAATGCTGCTCTGTTTTGAAATTTTCTTCTCAGAGTTTGACACCAAGACAACTACTTAGGTAAGGGTGAGGTATGACAAATCACCCCTAGCTTGTGATTCCATTGTTCACACCAATGGCTGTTAGAGCCCAGGGGCAATGCACCCTATTGGGAAGCAGTTCAAAGGCAAGATACTCATGACCAATATGAAGAAGATGATGATATGATGAAAGGAAAGGAGCAGAAGGGAGAGGAGCGGAAGGCAGGGCAGAGGAGAGGGGAGGAGGTGAAAGAATGGGAGGCGAGGGAGGGAGAAGAGAGGGGAATGGAAATGCCCTAGTTAGGTTGCTGCAGGGAATTTCGATGGAAGATATTAAAACATTATAAGCTTGAATACTTCATGTTATAGAAAGTGTTCCTCCTTTCTTTCTCTAAAAAGAAAATGGCTTCGTTTTTGATATGGAAGTGTTCAAAAGAAAAGAGAAAGAATTTTCAAAAATTGAAAAGTTGTTTTTAAAATAAAAAACAGAAGAAAAAGAATGAACTAGGCCTCCTAGTTCTGCTGACCTGAGACAGCCATTGCTCGGTCTTCTGGTGCCCTGTGCATCTCTTCAGATTGTGTTCACCGAGCTGTAGGCACCATGGGTCCGGGACCATGTTTTAGCGTCAGTGGTTAGAATAGTGTCTTGCACAAAATAGATGATACAATTTTTGCTGTTGAATGAGAGAATGAAAATATGCATATGTAAATTGTATTTTAAAAAATGAGATCATGTTATACCTAGAATATTGCAACCTAACATTTTTCGCTTATAATCTATTGTATACGTTTTTGCCATATCAACATATGCATATTTACCTCATTTTATAGGTACTCCAGAGTAGTCTACATTTTGCCTCCATGGATAACACTGCATTAAAACAATTTTCATAGATATACAATAAAGTTTCCACTTTTCATTATTATAAACAATATTGCAAGAAATATTAAAAAATTTTTTTGCTACTATCTGATTATTTTTCTTGGGGTAAATTCCTAGAAGTGGAATTGCAGGATATAAATCACATATTCTTACGGTGTTTAATTCATATTGCCAAATAGCCTTTCAAAAAGATTTGACCAATTTACCTTTCTACCAGCTGTATATGAAAATACATTTCAACAGTTTTGATAAAAAATTAGGCATTGCCAATCTTTTAAAATATGCATTTCTATGACTACTGTTAATACTGAACTTTCTAATCTGTTGTCCTTTAGTCTTTTCTTCCTTCTTGCTATTTGCATTTCTTCCTTTTGTGATTATTTTTGTATCCTTTGACCTTTTAAAATCTACCCCTATGTCTTTCCTTACTGATTTTTAAGAGCTCTCTGTATACTGGGAACATTAATCTTCATGGTATCTTATACATTGCAAATATTTCCCCTTCTTTCTGCCATTTGCTTTTTAGTTCTGTTTATAACGGTGGTAACGGTGATAGTGATGCTGTTAGTGGTGTTAGTTTTGTTGTTTGATGGTGGTGGTGGTTTTGCGTAGTGATGATGGTGTTGTGTCATTTTACCTTACAGAAGTTTACATTCTACCTGTATTTACTGTTATAGTTTCTGCCTTTGGTGCCATTCCAGAAAAAAGTAATAATAAAAGACCATTGCTATGGCAAAACTATATATTTTTTAAAGTGTATATTTTGTCCTAAGGCTCTTATGATCATATACATACAATGCACTCACATGCATTTTAATCTTAATCTGGAATTAACTTGAGGTAAAGTGCGTAGCAGAGTCAAAGGATGAGGGGCCCGTCACTCATTATCTCAGATTAAAAGACAAAACTGATGGTACTCTTCCCAATGAGGGAGAGCTATGCTGCTGAGACATGGTGCCCTGCAGTGACATCAGAGCAGGTGGCAGATCTCACAGGGGGCTGGGGAAGCGTGGAAGTCGGAGATGGGGGGTTTTAGGGGTATAAGTGATCTGGCATCTGCATAAGGGAGGTTCTTTGGGGGAAACTGCTGTTGATTGACTCTCAGAGGTGTGTTTCCTAGAGTGAATCAGTTCCTGGTCAGCTGTCTTTCCAGAGCCAGGGACTGTCACTGTTTGAATGGCTTGAATAAGGAAGTTCACTGAGGGGAGTTGTTGATCAATTCAACAGGTTTAAAGGCAGTGCTGGTGCTTACCTGTTACCATGGCTACAGACAAATCAGCCTTTTCCTACAATTGCAGGAACTTTTACAATTCTCAGTGGGGAATCTATTTTTTTTTTCCCTAAGTGATGTGAAGGGAAGGGGAGATTTTGATTTTTGTTTTCATGCGTATTTCTTTGTACAATGTGCTTTCCTTGAGGTTAGGAAGTGTGCTTCCTTTTCCCTTTACCCCCTAGTCCCAAACAGAGGGCTACAACGTGAAAACGTTCAGTACGTTGAATTCTGGGAGCCAGGCTGTCAAGCACCAGCCCAGGCTATGGCCATAAACAACCATTTAAATGATCATGAATTCATGGATTTGAATTTTGGCACTGGGAAGGTCCTTCAAAAAGCAACCACTGCTTCATATTCCCAGTAACGCTCATATTTATATTTGAGAAGGCAGGCATAAGTGATAAGAATGAGAAACATTCATAATAATACTTTCCATCATGATAACACCCAATATTATTTAGTACTTAGCACATGAGTCAGTGTTAAGTCCTTTATACGGACTGCTTCATGAGAGCTTCACAGTAATCCTGTGAAGTACTTCCTATTGCCTCCATTTTATAGACAAGGGAGTCGAGGTTCAGAGAAGTTAATCAATGAATTACATGGGGGCTGGGGTGAGGGATGGGTGGAACTAGTATTCATTTACTGAACATTATATTACACAGTTTTTCAAAATATGCAGACTGATTTTTCAACCTGGATTATCTCCTATTGACCGGTAAGTGAGAAGGGTTTAATTTTAGAGAAGGCCAGGGAACTAACGCTAACTGGCACTATGTTCCATTCATAACATAATTTAGTCTTCACCATAGCCCTATGAAGTGGCTGTTATCACCTTCTACCTTCGATAAATATGGAACTTGAGACCCAGAGAAGTCAGGTACATTGCCAAAGTCACACAGTTGGTAAGTGGCTGCACCAGGATTTTAAACACAAAAATGCTGTTTATTTATTTCCAGTGACTAGAATACGTTGTCCATCCCTCCTATTCCCGTGTCTGAAACAAAGTGATTCAGCATGCTCTGATTTTTGATGAGCTGACTTAATTATGAGCTTAGTTAAGGGAATTACAGGAATGGGTCCTAAAATCTTATTCTCTTTCTTTTCAGAAATTTAACCTGTATTCTGAATTTGGCTATTTCAGCAAGTTTTGTGACTAATCTGAAATCCATTTCTGTGCAACCCGATCCCTCATGTTGTTGCTTTGATTCCTAAAAGGAGAGACATGGCTTTCCCAATTCAATGTTATATTATTTTCTGATTCATTCACAGTCTTGGGGGTAATTAATCACTGAATGTTAAAGTAGAAAGAAGGTGTGATGAGTCTTCATGATTAAGCTAAGGAGGATGGGACCAATGCCATTAACAGAGTTCTTTCCATGAGAAGAAGCGGAGAGCCTTGTGGCTCTGGGAGTTGTCCATGTTCTCGTCTCAGTCCTCTAAGTAATCTCCAATTGACTCTTGATGACCATAGAGCTTATTCCAATAAATGCAGTATTTGCCAGATGGCATATTGCAATCAAGAAAGTGACACTAAAAAGTAGTTCAATAATATCGTGGTGGTCACTAATTTCAGCTAGAAAGTTTTTACTAAGGAGCACCTATGCTTTGTGGGATTTCAGTCACTCTTTTGGCAAAATTAAGTCTTATTCTCTTGACGTCTTTTAGAAGAAGGGTGATAGTTAAGTTCAAGGGGACAAAAAGTGAAAATATCATTAGTGGTAAGTATAGTCTCTCTATCTCAAAGTGATTACAGATGGCTTTGATTCTCCACTGAGACTACATCACCTAGAATGAGGAAACTCAAATACTTGTTGAATGAAAGAATTAGGGTAAAGTGGTCTGAGTCCTGTGTAGTGAGGTCTCTTCATCTGTGTAGGTACTTGGCATTTTCATCTGGAAAAAGAAGAGGTTGGTTAACACTTATTAAGTGCTACCATCTTTTTTTCTTCCAGATATTGCAAGGTGAAGGGAAACAAAGATGAAAAGAACAGATTTCTTTTCTCTTTTTTTTAACATCTGTATTGGAGTATAATTGCTTTACAATGGTGTGTTAGTTTCTGCTGTATAACAAAGTGAATCAGCGATACGTGTACATACATCCCCATATGTCTTCCCTCTTGCATCTCCCTCCCACCCTCCCTATCCCACCCCTCTAGGTGGTCACAAAGCACCGAGCTGATCTCCCTGTGCTATGTGGCTGCTTCCCACTAGCTATCTATTTTACATTTGGTAGTGTATATATGTCCGTGCCACTCTCTCACTTCGTCTCAGCTTACCCTTCCCACACCCCATGTCCTCAAGTCCATTCTCTATGTCTGCGTCTTTATTCCAGTCCTGCACCTAGGTTCTTCAGAACCCTTTTTTTTTTTTTTAGATTCCATATATATGTGTTAGCATACGGTATTTGTTTTTCTCTTTCTGACTTACTTCACTCTGTATGACAGACTCTAGGTCCATCCACCTCACTACAAATAACTCAATTTTGTTTCTTTTTATGGCTGAGTAATATTCCATTTTACATATGTGCCACATCTTCTTTTCCATTCATCTGTCGATGGACATTTAGATTGCTTCCATGTCCTGGCTATTATAAATAGAGCTGCAATGAACATTGTGGTACATGACTCTTTTTGAATTATGGTTTTCTCAGGGTATATGCCCAGTAGTGGGATTGCTGGGTCAGATGGTAGTTCTATTTTTAGTTTTTTAAGGAACCTCCATACTGTTCTCCATAGTGTCTGTATCAATTTACATTCCCACCAACAGTGCAAGAGGGTTCCCTTTTCTCCACACCCTCTCCAGCATTTGTTGTTTGTAGATTTTTTGATGATGGCCATTCTGACCAGTGAAAAGAACAGGTTTCTGTACTCGCAGGCCTCAGCGTTTAGTTGAGACAGACATGTAGACAAGCAAATAAAGCAGTATAGTAATTCCTTTGGTAGACATATAAACAAGTTGTAGGGTGCAGGAAGTACCTCACTGTCTGAGAACTAGGTCAGAGAACCTTCTTGCAGGAGGTGATGTTTAACTATTATAAGAAGAACTAAAAGGCGATGGTTCTTTAAGCCAAGGATGGGTACTGGAAATAAGGATAAGAATTAGGAGAACGTATAAAGAAGCAAAAAGGAAAGAGAATACAAATATGGTTTTGGTGGAGGGAGAAAGGCTTTATAGAAAGGCAATAAACGGTGTCATATATCTTTAACATGCAAGTCATTCATATTTATTGAATGCCAGTATATGTGAGTCATTCTGCTAAGCACCAAGGATGTTGAAAATTAAAGAGATATATCTGGTCTCTACAATTACAAAGATTCCTAATAGTCCAGGGTGAATAGACAACAAATTAAATAATTAATTCCAATTGACTGTGGTGTGGATCATCGTGGAGAAGTACAGGGGGCTTTGTGAACACATAGCCTAGGAAACCTAACCAGTTTGTAGGGGAAAAAGGGTTAAAAAGGTAAAAAGCTGGGACTTGAAGGGCGATTAGGAACCAGCTGAGCAGGAGGGACAGCATAGAGTGAGAGAAAATGCTTAGGAATGTTCAAGATACTGGAAGATAGGTCAACTAGATCTTAGAATTTAAAGCAGGGTGTGTGAGAGAGCAAGCAGAGGAGGTGAGATGGTCGGATAATAAAAGGTATTACTAGCCACATACTGACTAACCGTGAGCATTACCACAAAGAGCTCTAGATATCCAGGAAGCTATTTGAGGGCATTGATCGGGAAAAGGCAAAAAATTGCACCCTCGTATTTTAGAGTGGCTGAAGATTTATATCTAGCTTCAAGACCTAAAATAGAACAGGTTACGGGACACAAATTCTGGCCTTGGAGGGTCAGGAGCCCTACTGTCACTAACCACATTGCAACAGATGTCATCTTACCTGCTTTCATAATGCTGTCACATTCGTGATCTTTTGCAGTTCTTTGAGGAAGTGAAGGGAGAGCATTATTATCCCATTGAGCTGACAAAGAGGCTGCATCTCTGGCTGGTTCAGACATTTGGCCAAGGTTAATTAAGTGCTGTGTTGCTTTTATAGCCGAGGCGGCCCCAGACCTCTGGCCTTCTGTTGTGGTACATTGCCTTTTCCACTACATTTACTGTGTGGGTTTTCAAAGGCCCATGCAAAGCCAAGTATTTCCATGAAAAATTGATTCCTTTCTCTATTGCAGTCCTCAAAATGACACAATCCCTCATCCCCAACTGCCCAGGCTGTTCTTAATAATACTTCCACCATGTTACCAATTACAGCAACTTGTGGATGAGAAGCCTTGCCTACATGGTGTGATGTAAAGGGACTCTGAAAAGACACTACTGTCTTTCGAAGTCTTCCCAAATTTGCCTCCCATAATTACAAAGCGTTTTGCCTTAACATTTTTATTTGTTTGAATGAAAAAGCAGTATCTACAAGATGAGTCAGATCTCAGCTTTCATCACCTACCATCCAAACTGGGGATGCTTGTTCTACCCATGGCAGGAGCTCAATGATCCAAGACTTGCAGACAATCACAGTTTGCAGGAGGTGATGTTTAACTATTATAAGACGAACTGAAATGCAGTGGTTCTTCAAGCCAAGGATGGGTACTGGAAATAAGGATAAGAATTAGGAGAACGGATAAAGAAGCAAAAAGGAAAGAGAATACAAATATGGTTTTGCTGGAGGGAGAAAGGCTTTATAGAAAGTCAATAAACGGTGTCATATATCTTTAACGTGCAAGTCATTCATATTTATTCAGTGGCAGTATATGTGAGTCATTCTGCTAAGTCATTCTGGGAGGGCTGGAAAGAACCCTAGGTATCTTGTTAGATTTCCCCATTTTATGGGTAGAGAAATTGAAAGTCTGAAAGAGATTGTGACAGGTCTAAGGTGACATTGGTTGCTGGAGCCTCTGGGTAATGACTACACTCCTGGTGTCCTGTCCCCCAATCCTGATTATCCCGAACACCATGCTAAGCTTATAGCACAGCTAGCACCCAATATGTGCCAGGCACTGTCCTGAGTGTTTAGAAACAGTAAATACTCATAAGAAAACAATGAGGGAGGTACTATTATTATTTTATGGATGAGGCACAAAAATATTGAATTTCAGAAACCTACAGAGCTGGCAAATGTCAGAGCTTGGATATGACCCTGGGCAGGCCAAGCTCTCACCTACCGTAGCATACTGTCTTTGAGGAGAAGCTCGGCAGCTATGTTAAGGTAGAAGAGATGCAGAAGGTCCAAAAGCAGCAAAAGGGAAAGGAGTGTCCGAAATACAATCTAGGATGATTTTCTGATTTTGTAAAAAGGCTCTATTCTTTCCAAACGCTTGAGTGACCACGAGCCCTTTGGTTCTCAGTATAGCCCAGCTTATGCCTTGGAGAAAGAGCAAAGCTCACAGATTGACCACAGGACTAAACACAAGCCAAATGAGTACCACAGGTGCTGAAAAAACAATTAAAGCATACGCTTAGGCAAGATTAATAGAGATGAAGCGTACAGGTCAAGGGAGGTGATAACTCCAGGCATTTTCTCTGACACAGTCCACGTTAGAGGTGCTGTTTCAAGTGTAGGTGGCTTATTTTAAAGTGTGCATTGGTCAAGTGGTACCACTTTGGGATGCAGAAGCAAGATGGGGGAATGATCTGAGATTTATGTCCAGCCAGGAATGGGGGAGGAATTATCTGTGCTTAACATGGGGAAAAGAAGGCTAAGAGGATGTGTGAGGCTCCTTAAAGAACAGCTGTACAAAGAACGAATCCTTCTTGCCTTGCTCCAGCTGGGCTAAGGCAGCATGTTTCATGCCAGTAACTGCAACTGTTACACAAAATAGAACGGGACGAATCAGAGAACAATCAAGTAGTAAAGTTCCGTGTGTATTGGTGTATTCAGCAGAAGTTAGGTAAAAATGTAGCAAGAATTATTTTAAGGGTGGGGGCTGGTGAGATGGGGGAGATAAAAAAGTAACTTTGGCTAACATGATCACCTCGTTTCCTTGAAATTTTAAGCATTTGGGAAATCTTTTGCAAATGTGATATATTCAAAATGGCTTCCCAGTTATTGAATATATATTACTGTGAACCAAAGATACCTAAGAAAGAGGAGCTTTGCTTTCCAGGATGGACAGCGTGATGCCTAGCTTCATATGATTCAGTTAATTAACCACCACTAATTCCTAGACATAGGACAGCTTCTGCAGATGACTGGGTTTCACTTTTGTGGGTGGCAAAAAAAGAAAAAGAAAAAGAAAAACTAGCATAAAGCAAAATACATGTGGTGGCAACTAATGGAATTACTCTTTTTTGCTGCACTGGCGTCTTGGGAGTGGAAGTATCTCTTGTCTACGCTGGTGAATAGAAGCAGACATGAGTTATTATTATGGTCTCTGCCTCAAAATTTCTGTGTCACCAAGATGTGCTCTGTTTATTACTGCACTTAGAAAGCTTTGGAATAGTAGCCACATAAAGTCTCTCTCCACGGATTCTGTTACCACACCCTTCAGTTGTTCCAGGAAACTGAAGCTGTAGAATCACACTTCTGGGGAGACCTAGCTCTCAGCCTTGTTTCTTCCTGGTTGTGCAGTCCATGGGGAAAATTTTGTGATCGATCATTAAAGCGGCAATAATCCCCAGAATCTTCTGGTTTCTTTCTCCCTGTGCCTCCTTGCACATTTGAGGAATTGAGACCCAGGGAGCTGAGAGGACTAGTATAAAATCATAGAAGATATTAAAGATTTGGACTTCTAATCTCATTTATTCCCAGATGAGTGGATATACTCTTCTGGAATCCAACTGACCTCCTTTAGAAGTTCTAAACACGTATAAGATGGGTGAAGGAAATAGGTGGTGACCAGTTTACCTGCTGTGCCAATCTCTTGACGCATGGAATGCCCCAGTTTCCACAGGGTGGAGATAGTGAAGGTTCCTTGGGGATTTAAAAATGAAAGACAGGGTAAGAATAGTTCTAATTCTATCAAAGCTCCTTGAGGATGCTCTGGCTTCTAAACTGTCCCTTAGTAAGGAAGACAAACAGGTCTTCAAGCACATCAAACCTTACAGTTTCCTCACTGTAAGAATGGGACTGGCCTTAGAAACTGTTGTTAAGGGTAAAATGAGACCAGATATGTCGAGCACCCAGCACTGCTCCCAGTACAGGGGGGCCCTTTGTACCCTCCCTTCTTCCTGTCTTACTTAAAGATGGGAAGATGTATCTCCAAGCATTGGTTGTGGTACTCTGGTCTCTGCACAGTGGTGGGGCTGGAGTTAGGGACAGGTTTTTGGAATATGGGGAACATACCCTGATTCTAATCTCTTCATTAAGATTTTTAAAAAGCTCCCGAAGGGATCTTTTTTGATCCCGAAGGGATCAAATGAAATCCCTTATTTCCCTTACAGTGGATTTGCACAGCACTGAAATTAAAGTCAAAATCCTATCTAGGGCCCAGAGGCCTTATGTGTCCAGAGCCCTGGTTCCCCCTCTCATCATGCTTCTCTTTCTCTACTTCTTTTGCTGCATGGAGTGAGAACAAAAAGTTATCTCCACACTCCCTATGTGGGCTTAATTAGTACTAGTGGAGTAATTCATTAAAGTTAAAATTCTCCTGATTATTTGTGTACCTGCTAAATAATTCAATAGTTAAAAAAATGGTAGCATCCAATGCTGGCAAGTCTCTGTGAAATTAATACACTGATATAATACTGGTTGGTGTACGACTGGTAATTGTTTTGTGATTGCAATTGCCAGTATGCGTCAAGAACCACAGTAAAGGGGCTTCCCTGGTGGTGCAGTGGTTAAGAATCCGCCTGCCAATGTAGGGGACATGGGTTCGAGCCCTGGTCTGGGAAGATCCCACATGCCACGGAGCAACTAAGCTGGTGCACCACAACTACTGAGCCTTCACTCTAGAGCCTGCGAGCCACAAATACTGAGCCCACGTGCCACAACTACTGAAGCCTGTGCGCCTAGAGCCCGTGCTCTGCAACAAGAGAAGCTACCACAATGAGAAGCCCGCGTGCCGCAACAAAGAGTAGCTTCCACTAGCCGCAACTTGAGAAAGCCTGTGCGCAGCAACAAAGACCCAATGCAGCCAAAAATAAGTAAATAAATTAATTAATTTAAAAAAAACACAGTAAAGATCATGTCCTTTGATCTAGTTATGTCACTCATGAGAATTTATCCTGAAGAAAGAAGCTAATTGAAATAAAAAGGCCATGTTAATAGAGATTACCTTTGTAAATTTATGTATCTTTGTAAATTTACGTCTTCAAAAACATTGAAACACTTGAGTGGCCCTACTCAGTAAGTTATGATTTCTCCATTCAATAAAGTGTTATGGATAATTAAATATCATAATTACAAAGATAATGTAAAACATTTGCAAAATAATGTTAAAATATCAAATAGTACATACACTATGACAATAATTGTATAAATGTGAATTTGTGTGGACAGGAATAGTAGGGGCATATGGAAAACAAAAACTCTTGTATTAGGTTATGGAATTTTCCTAGTTTAAAATCAAGTGTATGCTCATAACTTTTATCCAAGGTAAATATATTTTTTAAAAAGAAATGAGCCATAAATTAATAAGAAAATGTTATTAATTAGAAACACATTTTTAAAGTATTTTAAAAAATTTTCTGATTTCTATTTGGAAAAAATCTTGCTTTTTCCTATTGACATGTGAAAGTGAGAGACACTTTTACTGTTCTTTATATGGGAGATAAAGTTTCATTTATTTTAGTTTTCTTTGTACCTTTCTCTATACTTTCCTTTCAATCAAAAATATCCTCTCCCCAAACTTCACTTCTAATTACTCATCCTTTATTGTTTTCTTCAAATGCCTGTCCTCCAAGAAGCATCCTGAAGGCCTTCTCAGTTACTATTCCATTGATTTATTCACAGGAGATAAATTTTTGAAAAATCTTGAATACTCATCTATCCATCCATCCAGTCAACAAAGAGACTAGGCATCCCTAATCTCTCAATTGTCATTTGGAATTTAAGGTATTAATTTTGAGACCAAGTCTGTTTTTCAGAGACATTGGCAAGAAGGAAAATGACAGAAATCTGTTTTTTCTTTATATATTTTTCTTTTTTGGAAATGATAATTTGTGTTGGCCACAGTTCTGGTGGAGCGTTTGTCTAATTTAACTATATTTCTCATAATACTCTAAGTCAATGGCTAAATGAGTTGCCATTATTGCACTGGAGTTGAGCTTTAGCATTTTTCCAATATCTGGTGAAAATATCCATTCACATAAACAAAAACTCCATAATAGCTACATGTGGAAGTTCTGAGGTAATGTCTCCTTTTCTCAAAAAAACTTCATTTTGGAATTTTCCAGAGTGACCCACGAAGCAGTTTGGGATTCTCCATTCTCATTGGGTCAGATGAACTTAGTGAGAACAGACAGGGGAGATGTTGAATGACTGCCATATTACAATCAGTGCAAGATTTCTAGTCTCCGGTTCACAAAAGGATTCCTAGTCACACATGGAAAATAACAAGTGCCCTAGGATAAGTGGGTAGGGAAGAAAAAAGTGGAATAGCATTTCTTGAGTGTCTACAGTGTGCCAGTTCTATGCACGTGGCTTTTAATATCATATTTCGTTCTCAAAAGAGCTAGGTGATTTCTCATGGGCTATTAGCCCGTTTTATAGGAGAGCCCTGGGACCAGGAAGGGTACTTATCCAGGGAGTGTTAACCTGAAGGGTATAAGCAAGCCATGATGTGTCCTGTCCTGAGAACATGGCCATATCCCATCAGTTGTCCTCTCTTTGGAATTTGAAATAGGCAACAAGGAGGGGATAAGAGAGATAGCAGGAACAGCTAAAGTTTTGAAAATGATGTGTAGAGAGAGGCCATGAAGTAGAATCATGTTGGAGATATATTGGGATGGAGGATAGGGTGTGGGTACAGAATTATGAGAGGATGAGAAGTTATGAGTAAGCTGAAGCCTTGAAACTATGAGTGAGTATAAGCTTTGAGACAGAGAATAGATGTAAAAAAAATTGCGACCCAAAGACCTTACTAAAACAACAAGACTGTCTCCGTGGCACACCGAGACTGCCCCGAGGACACTTGTGTCTTATTCTTTGTTGTAACACTACAGCTAAATGCTGTTCAATGTTATCCAGTAAAACTTGATTAACACTTAATTAAATCAGCGCATTTGCTTTTTCATCCCACTGGAACATCTTTCCACCGACTTTGGTTGCTGTGCAATTCCTATATTGTTATATAGTTCTTCATGAGTTTGTGCCTCAACTCCACAGTTGTACTAGAAGATCTACATGCCAGAAACAGTGATGGAAGTATCTCTGTACGCCTCTTTTCACCAAGTCCAATGTCGTCATTAAGTGCCAAATGAATATTTGCTGATTGACTCATCAGTACATTAAAAAATACTGATTTGCAAGAGGGCCTTCTAATATTTATGTTAGCACAGTATCTTCAGTAGAGTATAGGACCCTTTATCCATCCCTATCTAACTTCTTAACCTCCACTGGACCTTCCCTAAAGATGTTATCCATGTACAGTATTTTGTGACTTTGCTCATCCTTTTTCATCTCCCTGGTGAATTATTTTCATCTTTTAAGTTCCATAAATTGTCCCTGGACACAGTCTTGGACAATTACATTCACTTTGATTCTCAGCACTAGTATTACAAAAAGATCTCTAAAAACATTGCATCATTCCATGAAATAATAGGTCATTTGTCAGGCAGAAGTAAAATGTTTGCTCTTAGGAATCAATACATACAACAATGATTTTCAACATGATGGACACTTTTATTATTTGACATGTACCTTCTAAAAATGATTTACCTTTAGGCAATACCATTCTCGACTGTTTCAGTATTATGGTCCAACAGTATTCTTAGGGCAAAATGGTGTGATCGAAGATCTGTGAGATGCTCTCGGATGGCAGAGTCAATCCACGAGAAGACTCACATTTATATCTTTGAGTTTGGGAGTGTGAGGACTTTTCTGGTAGCCATCTCTTTTGTAAGTTCCTGCAGAACTTGGTTTTGCAAGTGCCAGGGAATGCCACTGCTGCCTTCTGCTTGATCTCATTGTTTCCAGCTAACACAGTCAGATGGCGTTTGGGCACATCCAGTAAAAAGCCAACCACAAAAATGAACAGTTGCTGCTTATAAAACCCCCACGTTGTTATATAATCCAGATGACAGCACAAGTGTGAAATGCTGTTAATATTCAGCTTCAACCACAGTTTTAACACTTGTAGACAGCAAATGTGTTGCCGAGGTATCCAGTTTTACATTAGGAAAAGTCCTGGTAGAAATGGAAACTTTATGAGCTGGGTCTATTGCACTGAAATTTTACTGTGCCTGTTACATGCTGAGGTACCAAGGGGCAGTGAATTAGATACACATAAAGAACCAGAGGGAATTTCCCACAAAGCCTCTGGTTGGTTCTGCCATCCTTCAGTGCTCTGAGGTATGTAGCTGTGTGCTTATTATGGTGCAGTTTTAGCCTGAAAATATGAAGCTGAATAGATGTGTTATTGGGTCGTTTATAGAACTGACTTTGTCTCGCAAGGAACGTATCACTATACTTAGAAATGCCATTTAAATATGGCAGGAAAAACAAATAATAACATGCATTAAACAGCAAAATAACCATAAATCCTTTGCTTTTGTTTACTTATGAAGTCTCGTAATACTAATACCTCTACCTCTGTGTTTATCCATAGCTTATATAGTTTTATCAGGTAGCAATGTCTTTGGATCCAAGTAGCAGGAAATTTAACTAAGAGTGGGTGTCTCCTGTAACAAGAAACTTAGAGGTAGTGCTGGTTCAATGGCTCAGTTATGTTGAGGTTCAACTATGATTTACTTGGCTTTTCTCTAATGGGCTCAGGTGGTTACTGTGCCTCCAGACATCGTTCCCATGTTCAAGTTAAGATGGTGGGAAGGAGCAGTCATGACTTTCTTTTTTTAAATCAGGAAAACACAGTCTTCTTTTGGAAGCCCCAGAAAGCTTCTTAAATTTCACAGGCTAAAATTTGAACCACAGCTACCCTGATGTCAAGAAAAATAGAGCATAAGATGATAATGATTGGCTTTAACCAATGACGGTTAATCACCCAGGAATGAGTACATCATGATTCAGAACAAAATCTAGGTCCTTTTGGCAAAGAAGGAAGGTGTTCTGGGCATAGGGTAGACATGCGACAGTGTTTGCCAAAGTACCCTGCAGGTCCCGCTCAAGTCTCTCTTCCTCTATCCCGTTGGTTTTCCCCGTCTTTGCTTCTCCTTCTTGCTCTTTCCTATCTGACCTGGGCCAGTCAGTCTCTCAGTGAATCTGGAAGTGGTGTCCAAGCCATAAAGTTAATACTGAATTATTTATAAAAATTATACACGTTTAAGGATGGGAGAGGAAGGCAGTAAAATGAAGTGAATTTAAAAGCAGGGGCTTTGGAGTTAGGTAGAATAATTTTTAAGTCCTGGTGTGGGAGATTTAGCTTCCTTAAATGTCAATTTTACCATGAAAGCATGAATAATAATGCTCAATTAAGAAAGTGGTATTGAAGATTAAATGCATGTAAAATACTTGTAAAACTGCCCGGCCCGTGGTAAAGCACTCAGTAAATGTTAGCTCTAGTGGAATTGTCATTGTTTAAGACTTGAAGACTATTTTGATGTCATATGATTTTATACAAATTTTAAGAAATATTTAGAGCTGTGGGTGTTAGTTTAGAGTAACTAAACATCTAGTAAATGTGTTGCTGTGCTTCAGATAGATGTATTAGTTTATTGACAACATACATGCTGGGCATCACAGAAGCCCAAGGTCAGGTGTTGGAGGTTCAAAGATGAAATGGTTGATAAGTTTAACAGTTTGAAAAAATACATATAAATAACTCTTACATACATAGAAACATACATATTGATACCTAAGGTGGCTCATTTGGATGTTCATCACATTAGAGTGGTTCAGCGTGATTTGAGGTAGAAAGATTACTTCTGTTTAAAACCCAGTTGTTGTATAGATAAATATGAAAGAACCATTTGGAATATATGCCTGACCAATTAAAAATGTTACCTAATATTATTTGTTTTCTACTTTATTTTCTATTTGTATAGACTGCAAATGTTTAATCTCCATGTATATATGTTTGGTGCGATAGAATCACAGAATATTAACTCCAGAGGATAATAACAGAGGTCAGAAGCCCTTCATATAAGGAACTAATACAAGTAAGATGATAAGAATGATAAGTGGCCAACGTTTATTAAGCGAATATGCTACTTTCAAAAGTTCTTTATTTGTGCAAAGATCTTTACATGCGTTATTTCATTGAATGCTGATGTCAGCTGTATGAGTTCTAGTATTCTCCCATTTCAGATGTGAGAAAAAACAATATTTAGAAAGAATATATAATTTGTTCAAGGTTACACATCTAGTAAATACTGTAACTAAAATGCAAACCCAGGTCTATGTCAAGTGAGCATTCAAGGTCTTATCTCCAATGATATTCTGACTACACTTGTCATTGTTTACTAATTACTTCAAGTATTAATATTTGTTCAGTAAATAAATACATAAAATAAAACCTAGTTAGAGACTTTCTAATGGAAGATGTTCCCTACTGGTCACTATTTTATTAAAGCCACGGTACCATGTTGCTTTTATTTTTATAAGATTCAAGAGGGCTGACGTAAATGAGCACTTCTCTAATGAGATCATTTATTTTCTAGAGTGGACTTGATTCTCCCACTGACCTTTAATCTCCCCCATTTAAATTTCACAATATAAGTAACAGGTGTTCTTATTAATATTATGAAAAAATTAGGTTTAAAAAAAGGAAACTGTGTCCTACACATTGATCAGCTCTCTCTGGGACTTTTTGATTTTTGAATGCTTCCTTGTTCACCTCACTTAAAATGTCCATTCATCCACCTTAAGGGAAGGGAGAGGACTAATCGTGATGGCAAGACAAATGATATTCCAGTTTTTATCAGCTGCGCTTTCTCAGAAGTGTAACCAACTTCAGTTAACTGAAGGAAGAATTAAGAAACAAATGTTAAGAAATTTGTGATGCTGGTAAGGCATCCGTGTTTTGGCATTTATGATCCATAAAAATCAGGTTGTAGAGTCACACCTGGTTCTACCAAATAAAACAGCTCCCTCCTCTGTATATCTATTTCATTTTCCCATGAATACCTAAAACCCAACATGTCCCAAACCAAACCCATCACCTTCTACCTCCTCCCCACACCACCCACAAGCAAATGATCTCCTTCTCCAGGGCACTCTGCTCGTTGATTGGCATTTCTACCCAACCCATTTCCCAAGCCAGATATCTGAAAGTTGCCCTTGACTCCATTTTCCCTTGCTTCCTACATCTAACCAAGTCGTGAAAAGTCTAAAATTAATAATTTGCAAATCTCTGTTCTTGCCATCCACCTGGCACTGCCTTAGTTCAGACCACCATCCTTTGTCAACTTCACTTGAATTATTGCGATGGGGTATTGTCTCCAGTGACGAGTGGCTCCTTTCAAGCCATTCTGTAAACTCTAGCATGGTGATCTTTGGTTTAAGCAAGGCGGATAGTGTTGCTTTTCTGCTTGTCAATCCTCAAGGATTTCCCTTGACTTCAGGAAGAATTCCAAATTCGTTAGGAGGATTTCACTCTACCAGTGGTCTCTCCTTATCTCTTCAGTTCCTCTTCTCACTACCTTCCCCAAGCTGCCCCACCCCCACTCCCCCCTCCCCCGCTGCCCCAGGCATGCGTCCATCAAGATGAATGCCGTTTGGTTTTTCCAGAGGATTCTGGCCTCCATCACTCCCTGTAGTCTGCACAGGTACTCTTGCTTCCTGGAAACATTTGCTTCTCTTTACATCCATTTGAGTGAGTAGTTTTTCAGATTTCAGCTTAAAAACTACTTGCTTTTAGAAGCCTTTTCCTGATTTCTAGGACTGGACTTTCCCTTATCTCAGGGCTTACCCTACTATTCAATGACCTTGTTGAAGAACTGTGGTTTTTTTTTTTGTTTGATTTTTTGCGGTGGCCTCTCCTGTTGCAGAGCACAGGCTCCGAATGCGCAGGCTCAGCGGCCACGGCTCACGGGCCCAGCTGCTCCGCGGCATGTGGGATCTTCCCGGACCGGGGCACGAACCCGCGTTCCCTGCATCGGCAGGCGGACTCTCAACCACTGCGCCACCAGGGAAGCCCGGAACTGTGTTTTTGTTACGAAGATTACATCCTGCAGTCTGTCCTAGAGCCCAGCATACAGTAAATGTTCAATAAATACTTACTGAAGATATGGCATGCTGATTGGAAAAAGGAAATTGGGGGTATTTGCTGAATTACTTCAGCAAAGTACTTTGCCTCAATTATTCGATATTTTGAGATAAAGCCTGGGGGTAGGGAGAGAGAGTGTGTGTGGGCATGTGCATATATGTTTAACTTGAGTGTTAGAGTTATTACTGTCAATCTTTCCTTATCTAAGCTTGGGTGGATAAACAAGTCTTGCTCAGAGGCCAGAGGACTTAGAGCAACTTCTGGCTTTTGAGGTATTCAGTTTTCTATTGCTATGTGACAGATTACCACAAAATCAGCAGCTTAACACGATACCCATTAATTAGCTCACAGTTCTGTAGGTCAGAAGTCCAGCATGACATGACTGGGTTCTCTGCCCAGGGTACTGCAAGTTTGAAATTAAGATGTCAGCTAGATTGAATTTTCATCTTCAGGCTCTAGGAAAAGAAAAAAATCCCTCTTCCAATCTTATTCTTGTTGTTGGCGGAATTCAGTTCTTTATGATTGTAGAACTCATGTTCTTATTTCCTTGATGGCTGTCAGCTCTCAGCTTGGAGAAGCCATTCGCATTCTTTGCTCTGTAGCTCCTTCCATCTTCAAGTCAGTAATGGTGTGTCAAGTTATTTGCATGCTTTGAATCGCTGGCTTTTCTGCTACCAGCTGGAGAAAACTCTCTGCTTTTAAAGGACTCATGTGTTGAGGTCAGGCTCACCCTCATACTCTTTTTTTTTTTTTAATTTTCATTGCAGTATAGTTGATTTACAATGTTGTGTTAGTTTCTGCTGTACAGCAAAGTGAATCAGTTATACACATACATATGTTCACTCTTTTTTAGATTCTTTTCCCATATAGGTCATTACAGAGTATCGAGTAGAGTTCCTTGTGCTCTACAGTAGGTCCTTATTATCTATTTTATATATAGTAGTGTGTATATGTCAATCCCAATCTCCCAATTTATACCCCCCCTTTTCCCTCTTGGCAACCATAAGTTTGTTTTCTATTTGTCTTAAGGTCAGGTGATATGGGATCTTTATTACCTCTGCAAAACCCTTTCACAGCAGTACCTGTGTTAGTGTTTGATTGAATAAATAAGAGGTATGAGTACACCAGGGTCCAGGAGTCTTGTGGGCCATTTCAGAATTCTGTCTGCCACATCAACAAATTGTACAAAAAGCGAAAACACGTGAAAACCAAATAGAAAAACTACAACAAAATTTGGTGCTGAGAATTAGGTTTGGGTGGAGGGAGACATGTCCTAATTTTGAAGGGAAATTTGGTTTCCTGATATCACTCTTCATATTATGTAATGAGAAACTTGTCCAATGCAAACATCAGTTGACGTAAATTAGAGGCTGTGTTTTAGGTTCAGCTCCATGTTTCATGGCTTTCTCACTCTCCCTGATTGACCCTGGACACATGTTTTCCCAAATTCTTCATCTTTTTTCATCCATCATTATTATCATTGTTATCATCATTTTTATTGCTACTATGCATTGAGTATTTATTCTGTACCAATGTGCTATGTATCTTATGTTATTTAATTCCTTCGACAGCTGTTACCTAGTTATTACTGTGCCCATTTCATAAATTCACTTAAGACCATTCAGCATGTAAGTAGCTGAGGCTCTAGCTGCCTGGCTCTAAAGTCCAGTATTCTAAGTATTTGTACCTGTGTCTTTTGAGACTGTGATAAACCAGATTCATTCAGGAGCATGCATTGGAAACATAAGGATCAGAACTCAGCATCTCAGAACTTCTAAACATATCCTCCAGACCCTTCATATGTAGTCAGTAGCTGAAGAGACATCCCACCTGCCTTCTGAGAAAGTCACCCTTGTGGGCATATAACACATTCCACATTTAGTTCCTCTGTCATGATCAGTTAATTGTGAACTAAGTGACCAAATCATCTTAATAAAATTGGCCTCTAAATGCTGAATTGTAAACTTGCATGAATCAGGATCATGTGTCCTGTAAGATTTTTTCTTTCTTTTTAAATTGAGTTTCACTTTAATATTCTCAGTAAAATGCAACAATAGGATGTTCTGTTTCAAGAGTTAGACCCAGCTGCTATGAAAATAATATGTTTGAGAAAATTGACTTGACATTTGATGGCCTTACGATTCTTCTGACAGGATATAATCAACTCATTAGGGAGAAACAGAAGCCTTCCTTGTATTGCTATGTAATTCTGGGCATGACCGCATTCACTCAAAGTTGGGTGGGTGAGCTTTTAGGGCAAACTAGGGCTCCGTTGCCTTGGGGCCAGCAGTCAAAGTGACTGAATTTACTTTCTTTTCCTCTGTCCACTGCCCTTGATCTGATGAATGGGAAACTTTACTCTCTTAAGCCAACAGTTTTCTTTTTCTTCTGCTTCTTTTCCTCCCCTGAAGTCTAAATTTATAACAAGGGCTTGGATTTTAAAAGATTCTCTCAGCCTTCCTTCTACTCGGGAACAGCTGGGACAGCTCTCTTGGGAAAGTGATTAGAAGCAGGAAGTGACAATTGGGATGCTTCATTTCAGTTCCCAGGCCTATCCTGAGTCCTCTGTGGGACTCTGAAGGACTCATCTTAACCTCTTTGCTTAGTTCCCTGCTATAAAATTCCAGCTTCCAACTCCCTGCTGCTTTGCCTGTGCTATTCCCCAAACAGGCAGTATGGAGGAAGGGCAAGACAACCATCTTTAGAGTCTAAATCTCAACTCCCTAAGACCTGGGAAGAGATGAAATGTCTTTAGGCCACATTTTCACATTTGTAAAATGGAACCAATAATAACCACCTTGAAAAGCTACTGTGTCAGATGAGGTCACTTGTAGAAAATACCTAGCAGAGTTCTTGGCATGTGTCTTAAATTCTACACTAGATTTGTTTTCCTGGAACTTTCAGCCATCTAAGTCTTTCTGTTCAATCAGTCAGTAAATATGTGCTTGACATTATGTTAAAAAAATGCCTTATAATAAAATAATCATACTGAATATGAAGTTGAATCATCACAATGATGGTGATTTATATGGATTTCATGATTTTCAGCTTAGAAAGCTTATTATTATGGCTATTCTCAATTATACAGTGTTCTGATTCACTGCATTATAATATCCACCAGAAGAGGAACTATGTCTTTCTTGTCATCGCTGCATCTTGAGTATCTAGAAGAGTTCCCAGCACATAGAAGGCACTCCTTGGAGATGCGCTGAGTGAATTGACAAGTTAATTAAATGTACTTCAAATATTTTCCAATCTCTGTGCCTGACTTCCTCCTGTATACTTTATACCAGGGATCAGCAAACTACAGCCTCTGGGCCAAATACTGCCTGCTCTCTGTTTTTGTAAATAAAGCTTTATTTAAGCACAGCCATGCCCATCCATTACGTATTGTCTGTGGCTGATTTTGCACTACAACAGGGGATTAAATAGCTGTGATAGAGACTGTATGGATTGCAAAATGCAAAATATTTACTATCCAACACTTTGAAAAAATGTTTTCGGAACTCTGCATTTACCAGACAGAGTGATATTTCCAAAGTGCAAATCTAATTATTTCACTATCCTTGCTTAAAACTCTCAGTGACTCCCAGTTGCCCTTATGAAGAAGTCTAAGATTCTTCTGTAATCAGATTCATGACCTGAATCCTGTCAGACTCCACAGACTCATCACTTGCTGCTCTCCTCTCAAACCATGTGTTCCCTCAGTCTGTCAAAGGTACCAGACTTTTGTATAAGCTACTGCCTGTGTTTAGAACATTGTTTCTTTCAATTTTTGCTTGGTAACCTCTACTCATCCTTCTTGAATTTGTTTATATGACATCCTTTCCGGAAGGCCTTCTCTGAAGTTTCCTAGCTAGGAACTCCTTGTCCATGGGTCTAGTTGCTTCTTGTACTTTTCTTGTTATGGCACTGATCAGCACTTTGCAATGATGAAAGCCAAATTCTTAGGGATTATTTGATTTGTCCACAGTCACAGTAGTAAGTAGAGAGATTGGATTTGCACTGAGATAAGTCTGAATCCAATGGTTACTTTCTTTCTATTATACCTTGCTTCTGATTAATTATATACAAAATAATACAGCCCTTGGGGCCTCTGCAGGATGGTGTGTAGAGACTACAATGAAGCATGACCTTGGGACTTTTCTATAAATTCACAGTCCCAGCCACAGACAATAGTGAAATTGGTAGCAGCAAAAGGCATATAACAGTTGATTTAGGTGGAAAGTACTGAGAGTTATAAATGTATAAGTTATCTACACTATAAGTTATGAGTATATAAGTTAAGAACAAACTATCTACTGTGTAAGTTATCTACTGCTTCATAACAAATTACCCCAATTTGTAGTGACTTAAAACAGCAAACATTTGTCATTTCAAAGTTTTGTGGATCAGAAATCTGGACATCATTTATTTGGGCATCTCTGGCTCAGTCTAAGTTAAGTTGCAGTCAAGTTGTTGACCAAAGCTGTGGTCTCATGTAAAAGCCTGACTGGGGAGAGATCTGCTTCCAAGCTCACTCCCATGCTGGCAGACCCCATTCCCTTGGCATGTGGTCCTCTCCTCAAAGCTCCCTCACATCATGGCATCTGGGCTTTCACCAACACAAGTGATCTAAGAGAGGGATAGAGAGTCCCCAACATGGAAGTAACAATCTTTTTATAATCTAATCTCAAAAGTGACATCGCATCATTTTTGCCATCCTCTGTTCATTAGAGGTGAGTCAATAAGCCTGGCCCAAACCCAAGGGGAAGGAATTATGCAAGGGTATAAATACTGGGAAGGGGAGGTCATCGGTGGCCATCTTAGATCCTGCTTACCGTGCTGCCACTGCTCTGCATTCCACAGTTGAACTTTTACATTGTAAATATTCCTTCGAGTTTGATTCAAATTATAGTTTGATTCCTTTCTTTAAAGGAAGCTATAATGTATTTGTATATTGACATTTTAAATTGAATAATTCTCTGTTTTTGTGGGCTATTTTGTGTATTATAGTATATTCAAAAGCGTCCCTGGCCCACTAGATGCCGGTAGCACCCCCTCTCCCCAGTTTTAACAATCAAAAAAGTCTCTAGACGTTAACATTGACTTAACTTAATCAGGCATCACCCTTAGGACTGAGACTGACATAGTGAAGAATGTTGAAAACCACAACAAAATCAGGCTTCTGCTAGGAGTAATAGATATCGGGAGAGTAACTAGTAGTGTCTCTTAAAGCAATCTAAATCCTAACTTATATAGTTCAGGTAACTGGTTAATAGAGTAAGGATGTGAAATAGTACTCTATAATGCTAGAAGGGCTCAGGTGATCTAAAAAGTGATGGAGAAGGCACGAAGTTATGAGATATTTTGAGTCCATATAATAAATATGTCCAAATCTTTCAACAATAGAAAGCAGTTCAGACTTAGGAAAACTAAGGTTATCAGTGTTTAAAACTTAATTTTCTCTATTTATATCCATTACATGTTGATGTTCCTTAAGAATTTTGAATTCGAGTTTTTTTTTTTTCCCAGCATGTAGCCCACCACCTCATTACACATTCTATGAATGAATAAGTGACTCTTTTCCACTCCCTTGGCTTTTACTTTCTATGCAAACAGAAGATAGTGGGACATAAATATCCCACCCAGAGAGCTTTCTCATGCCCCAGACTGATTCATCTTCCAGTTATTTACTCAGTCTACATATGGAGTTTCCATATACCTTTCAAGCTGATTAATTTTTAAAAGTAAGCTGATCATCTCTTCCTTAGAATCTTCTCATATTTCTGAATTTCCTCTCAGTGATTTCCAAAGTAGAAACATCAAAGTCATCTTTGATTCACCTTTTTCCTCACCTCACTTCCCAAAATGTCCTACAAATTCAGTTACCTAAATATTCATGGAATAAGGACATTTATTCACTCTGCAGTTATTCATCGAACCCCTGGTATGTATTAGGTACTGTGGCACTTCTCTCCACTACTTCTGACACTGTCTTCATTTATGCTCTCATTACATTTTACCTGGATTAGTAGTAGTATTTTTGAGTGACTGGAGCTATTTAAAGGTGAGAGAGTGGCATGGACATATATACACTACCAGACATAAAATAGATAGCTAGTGGGAAACAGCCACAAAGCCACGTGCTTTGTGACCACCTAGAGGGGTGGGATAGGGAGGGTGGGAGGGAGGGAGACGCAAGAGGGAAGAGATGGGGACATATTTATATGTATAACTGATTCACTTTGTTATAAAGCAGAAACTAACACACCATTGTAAAGCAATTATACTCCAATAAAGATCTTAAAAAAAGGGCTCAGACTAGATAACTACGGATTATTTGACAAGAAAACCAATCAGAGTAGATCAAACTGTTCATTCTTTTATCATAAGTTGACATCTTTGATTTATAATTAGAACCACATTTGATTCTAGTCTTTTTATATGGAATCCACGGTGAGGAAAAAATATCACACAAACGATGAGCTAAAGAAAAAGTTAGAATACAGCCAGTTGCTTTACAGTAATTGGAATGAGACAGTTACCCCGAGTATTTTCTACTAGTTACAAGCACCAAAACAGCCAGAAGAATCGGTAGGGATTTCCATCTATCCAGTCCTAAAACATCCATTCTGTTGATTGCAGTAGACCAATGCTGGGGTCATTCTTTCCTTTAAGCTGTGAAGGAAACTCATATCTATTCTTTCCAGGCTTATGTTACTGTCTAAAAATAAGGTAGGTGCTCAGGGACCTTATGTCAACAGTAATAGTGACTTGAAATAGCCCACTCTTGTGAATTAGGAGTATGATATAGTAGTAGGTTGCCTCTCTCTGAGTAACAAGACCCATTACCATCTTTTGGTGGTTAGTGCATGACCAGCAGCAAGTCACTTAAGCTCTCTGAGCCTCAGTTCTGCCCTCTGTTAACTGAGAATAACTGCCTGACTTCTTGATATGATTCCTAGGATTATATAAAAATATTCGATGTGAAAACATTTGAAGGTTATAAGCACTTTACATGAAAAGTTATGTCTTTTCTTATTGCTCTAATTAAGTGTAAATTCAAGCCACTGGTTACTCAGCCTCTCAAATGATGTTTCCGCATTCTATTTAACGGTAATAATAATATATCAAAAATCTGCAATGACGATTATATGTGAAGCTCAATAATTGTTAGTCCCTCAATATTCTCTACTTCTCTTATAAGATGTATCCTTATGAATGTGACTGATCAAAATATCAAGTGCAATTTTTAGTATTGCTTCTATTCTGTTAGCCCACATAATCTAAATCTGAATTTAAACAAAGCTAGCATTATTAGAAGGAATTGTAGTCCTGGTTGCTGTATTGGCTCTGCAAGATGTGTATAACTGAAGAGGTCATTAATTAATAACTATTTTCCATTTGATTTTGGAGTCGATTGAGAGGTGGACACAAGAGTTAAGATATAGAAAATGAACTGTCAGCTTTATTATTGATAGATCTATTGACTTAGGTACATGAGCAAGTAACTTTGATATTCCACCCTTGAAATGGGATTACTCAGTCAGATTCTACATCTAAAGACTGTCCCATATGTAGGAACTTCCCAAGTAAACTTAGGGTACAAAGAGTGATGCAAAACATGTTTTTCCTTGTGCACAGATGGCTTCCAATAAAAGAGAGATGAGATCAAGTGTGTGAAATGTATGTAACCAATCATTTATCTCAAAATTTATCTAGATTAAACGTCTTATAGTAAAAATCCCATCACACATTCTTGTAGAAATTGACAAGATGATTCTAAAATGTACAGAGAACTCTAAAGACTTAAAATTGCCAAGAAAACTTTGGAAAAGAATAAAGTTTGAGGACTTACACTACCTGATTTCAAGATTCACTATAAAGCTACAATAATTCTGAGACTGTGGTGCTGGTGACATAAGGATAGACTTTTACATGAATAGTCAATAAACTTATGACAGAGATATGAATGCAATTCCGTTGAGAAAGGAAAGCCGTATGGAACCATGAGAGACCCCGAATTTCCAAAACAATCTTGAGAAAAAAGAACAAAGCTGGCAGTATCATCCTCCCAGACTTCACACTGCACTACAAACCTATAATAGTCAAAACAGCGTGGTACTGGCACAAAAACAGACATATAGATCAATGGAACAGAATAGAGAGTCCAGAAATAAAACCATGCATCTTTGTTCAATTAAGCCATGACAAAGGAGGCAAGAGTATACAATGGAGAAAAGACAGTCTCTTTAATAAGTGGTGCTGGGAAAACTGGACAGCTACAGGTGAAACAACTTAGAACATTTTCTCACATCATATACAAAAATAAACTCAAAATGAATAAAGACCTAAATGTAACTTTTATGTCTTACATAAAACTCCTAGAAGAGAACATAGGTGGAACACTCTTTGACATAAATTGTAGCAATTTTTTTTTGATCTGTCTCCTAAGGCAAAAGAAATAAAAGCAGAAATGAACAAATTGGATCTAACTAAACTCAAAAGATGTTGCACAGCAAAGGAAACCGTGGACAAAAACGAAAAGACAACCCATGAAATGGGAGAAAATATTTGCAAATGATAAAACCAACAAGGGGTTAATATTGAAAAACTATAAACAGCTCATGCAACTCAATATTGGAAAAAAAAAATCAACCCAATCAAAAAATGGGCAGAAGACTGAGTAGACATTTTTCCAAAGAAGACACACAGATGGCTAGCAGGCATATGAAAAGATGGCCAACACTGCTAATCCTCAGAGAAATGCAAATCAAAACCACAATGAGATATCACCTCACACCTGTCAGAATGGCCATCATCATAAAGTCTACAAATAACAAATGTTGGTGAGGAAGTGGAGCAAAGGAAACCCTGGTACAATGTTGATGGGAATGTAAATTGGTACAGCCACTATGGGAAACAGTATGGAGTTTCCTCAGGAAACTAAAAACAAAACCACTGTATGATTCAGCAATTCCACTCCTGGGTATAAATCTGGAAAAAATGAAAACACTGATTTGAAAAGATATATGTACCCCAGTGTTTATTTAACAATAGTAAAGATATGGAAGCAACCCATGGCCATCAACAGATGAATGGATAAAGAATATTTATATATTCTTATATATATATACACATATATAAGAATATGCATGTATATACATAAGAATATATGTATATTCTTATATATATACACACATATATAAGAATATATATATGTATATATAGACACATATACATACAATGGAGTATTAGCCATAAAAAAGGATGAAATTCTGCCATTTGTAGCAGTTTGGATGGATCTAGAGAAGATTATGCTTAGTGAAATAAGACAGACAGAGAAAGACAAATACTGTATGATATCACCTATTTGTGGAATCTAAAAAAAAGATCTTGTTTATTTTTTAAGGTGTGAAATATTTCACATGGCACCATGGGCCCATTACTTGATTTTTATCAAGTTTAACATTGTGCTATATTTGTTCCTCATATTTTAAAATAAATTTAAAATTTAGGTGTATCTTTCTATAATTTGTTTCATTCAGTTTTTTTGATAGTTATCTATGTTGACAGATATTCCTCCATTTCATTGATTTTACCTGCTGTATAGTGATCCATTTGTATCACAATTTATGTATTCATTCTTCCATTGATGAACATTGAGTTTTCTCTTTTTTATCTCATTCCTATTCCTTTTGCAAATATATAAGGTTTTCCCTTGAGTACATATCTAGAAATTGAATTGTTGGGTTATAAGGTATAAATATCCTCAATTTACTTGATGGTACATTTTCCTTCTGTCTGTATCAGTGAGAAAATATGAACTGCAGTAATGACCTCAGAAATGCAGTGATTTAACACATAACGTGCTTCTCCTCCTTTTGCTGAGCATCTTCTTCTGTATCTCGGTTCTCAAAGGAGAAGATAGCTGTCCCTCAGCACTTTATGTCAGATGAAAGAAGCCACCCACAAAGGACCACATATTGCATGTTCTCATTTATGTGAAATAGCAAGAATAAACAAGTCTATGAAGACAGAAAGTAGATTAGTTGTTTCCTAGTGATAGGGACCAGGGTTCTTGGCCTTTCCCAATCAATAGAAATCGGCTAGAGGCCAGACAAAAATTCAGGTAAGGCTTTACTGGGGCCCCTGCTACCCCAGGAGGGAATGAAAAGAAGTAACAAGTTCCCCTCCTCGCTCCCTGAGGTGGAGCGAGCTTGTTCCTTGTGTGAGGTGAGGGTAGGGCTATGTCCAGGGGTTGGGCCAGAGGGGGTGGCTTAGGTGTTTTGCCCACCCCTTTGTGGTATTGAATGCAGGGGGCATGCTCAGTACCCTGCTTTTGCTTCTGACACCAGTTTTTGCTCCTGGCTCTTCAGAAGTGACAGTTGGAGTTTTTGGTCTTTTTGTATCTTTTTTGTTCATAATTTGCCCCAATTGTGTTATTTTGGATCCCATATAGCTTCTTTGTATTTTGTTGCTGGAGGAGACGTGTGTCCAGGTGCCAGCACTGCAGCAAAGGGTCCCAAGTCCCAGCTTGTCTCACTAGGGCTGAGAGGAGGGGTAACGGGGAATGACTACTGATGATCACAGTGTTTCTTACTGGGGTGACAAAATGTTACAAAATTAGTTTGTAGTGATGGCTGTACAACTTGGTGAATATACTGAGAAATCATTGAATTTTACACTTTAAATGAATTTAATGTATGGTGTGTAAATTAAATCTCAACAAAGCTCCTAAAAATCAACACCGAGGAAGAGATTATTCTTCATATCATTTGACAGATGAGGAAAGTAAGTCCACATAAAGTTCAGTTTCTTGAGCCAGAATTCCACTCAGCCCCTAGCTGATTTCAGATCCCATGTTTGCCACCATACGTCCCATCTCAGGGGATGGATCTCATGCATAGCCCATCGCTTAATGTTGACAAAGAAGCACAGCAGAATCCAGAATGGTGAGCGCTGCCCTGCAAGGCAACCACAGTGTATGTCTCGGCTCACTGAATTTTCGGCACTTTCATGAGAAACGACGGAATGGAAGAAGGAAGTTCAGAAAGGGAATAATAACGTTTACAGTCTTCTTCTTAAGGAGGTGTGAGGATAATGAGCCTGCATTATATCCCCAGCTGAGAAATAAGGAACCAGAATCTCAGAGAGGTTTTCTTCCAGTCGCAGAGTTAGCCAGTGGATGGACATCATCCATTGAAAACTATAGTTTGGGGGTTTTCTCATTTTCTCTCTGCAACAAATTGTATGGAAAAGCATGCTTTTTACCGTGGCAAGGTTTACTCATATTTCTTACGATTAACTACTTAACTGAAAAAAATAACTCTCAGCCTTTTTGCATCTAGTTGTTTCTTGGACTAAGACACGATACGTCATGTTTTGTTTTCTTAGAGAAGGTCGGCCTTCAAATGTTGCAAGTGACTATCTAAATACGTGAATATTATAAGGACAGTAAACACAGGTGCAGTGTTTCATGACACAGACCCTGTAACAACTCTCTTCATCAGGAATGTTTTCCACATTCACAGTCTTACTGTCCTTTAGTTTTGAGTACGTGTGTTTAAAAATAGATCCTCGTGAAGTCTGTAAAGACTCGCCCGTCAAGTATTCAGGTCTCAGATGCTCTTGGCACATTCTGTCCTGGTGATGTAGACAAGAGGGTTACGTGTTGCAGGCAGGGCAGCCAGTGGACGGTTCTGGCAGGCTGGTTGCCCCCAGTCAATGAGCTGAGAGAAAGGGATTGGTGTCAGGAGCCTGCAGATAGGATTTATGATTTTAGGGCAATTGCTGTGCCTGCTTAAGCCTTCAGAAGAGGAGCCAGTGCTTAGAGAGGTCATTTTCACTTCTCAGGCTCACTTGAGCCTGGTAAATTTGGAGAGGCATATTGCTATCTTCGCTTTAAAGACAAATAAACTGAAAGCCAGTGAGGTTACAGAGCCCGGGCAATCTCACAGAGATATCAGCGGCAGAACTGGCATTTGAACCCAAGTCTGTCTAAAGCTGAAGACAGTGTCCTTAACGGCTCCAACCCAGGGCCTCCCCACTGCTGTGACCTCAGCTGTGTCCTGGTTACTAACACTCTGAACAGCATCACCAGTTTGAAATGGAAAAAACCGTATCAGTATCTACACATCTTTCATCTTGATGTCTCAGACAACATGTCTTCAAAAGGAAACAGCCTTGAGAAGGAAGGAAACAGATGAGGTCCCGTCACTGCCGCTAACCTTACGTGACCTTATGTGAAAGTCACTCCAGATCTCTGAGCTTTGATCATTTCATCTTCTGACGTGGATCTACTAGTCTTCCCATGCTAATGTCACAGGGTTATTATGAGTATTAAATAGAGTCTCAGATCTGGAAGGATGGTAAAAACACGGGATATCCTTGATTCATTCAGGACCGTGACTCAGCAGTGACTCAGCAAAATCTAGGGGGTGGTGAAGATCATCCCTCTGATCCCCTCTCTGTGCTTTATTTCCACTCTGTGATCACACTTCCTGCCCTATGACCACCACATGGCAAGTGCTTTCAACCGTATCCCCAGTTGCTACATCAGGGTACAGATATCCAACTAGCAGCATCAGAAGCTGACATGTAAATTCTAGGACATTAGTAATTGACAATCCAAACCTTACCGGTGCTTTTGCATTTAAATGTCTTTTATAAAACAGTAGAACTACCATATGACCCAGCAATCCCACTACTGGGCATATACCCTGAGAAAACCATAATTCAAAAAGAGTCATGTACCAAAATGTTCATTGCAGCACTATTTACCGTAGCCTGGAGATGGAAACAACCTAAGTGTCCATCACTGGATGAATGGATAAAGAAGATGTGGCACATATATACAATGGAATATTACTCAGCCATAAAAAGGAATGAAACTGAGTTATTTGTAGTGAGGTGGATGGACCTAGTGACTGTCATACAGAGTGAAGTAAGTCAGAAAGAGAAAGACAAATACCATATGCTAACACATATATATGGCATTTAAGAAAAAAAAAATGTCATGAAGAACCTAGGGGTAAGACAGGAATAAAGACACAGACCTACTAGAGAATGGACTTGAGGATATGGGGAGTGGGAAGGGTAAGCTGTGACAAAGCGAGAGAGAGGCATGGACATATATACACTACCAAACGTAAGGTAGATAGCTAGTGGGAAGCAGCCACATAGCACAGGGAGATCAGCTCGGTGCTTTGTGACCGCCTGGAGGGGCGGGATAGGGAGGGTGGGGAGGCAAGGAGACGCAAGAGGGAAGAGATATGGGAACATATGTATATGTATAACTGATTCACTTTGTTATAAAGCAGAAACTAACACACTATTGTAAAGCAATTATACTCCAATAAAGATGTAAAAAAAAAAAACCCCCCCAAAAACCAGGGGTTCATAATCTGGAGTCCCATTCATTTGTAGGCTTCGGGGAGCTCGTAAAGCATCTGAAATTGTATAAACAATTGTATATGTCCATCTGTGACTTTTTCTGAGTAGAGGCTTAAGTTTCTGACAGATTTTTAAAAGATGCAGTGAATCTCAATAGTTAAGCATTTGTTCTAGGAGATACAGTTTCATGACCACGTGGCAGCCACCTAAATTAGAATCTCCATCACCTTCAGCTGTTGCTGTTCTGTCATAACCAATATCCAATGTATCATTGAGTCCTACCTTCTGATATGTCCTAAAGTCTAATTTTCCTTCAAGCCTGCTTTCATCGTTGAGACTTGCATTGTCTATTGTCAGGAGTATTGAATTCTTTGAAATGGTCTTCTTGTCTCTACTCTTGCTACCTCTGAGCTATCTTCTTCAGTCCTGTCACAGGGACCTTTCCAAAACACCCACATAACCTGTTGCTACCTGCTTCAACTGACTTCCTAGCATCTTCAGTGCAAAGCCCAACCTCCTTACGCTTCATCATGGCCTTCAAGACCCCTGACTCCTCGCTCCATTCCTGCTTTTTAGCCATATCTCTCCCCAACTCCCTTCTGTGAGTCCTATGCACTCTGTGCCAGGTGATCACACACTGTTATACTTTGATTTTGCTCCTTCCTCTGTCTGGAATACCCTTTACCTTATACAGCTAATAAACTCCTTCTCAAGCTTCAGGGCCCAACATCACAATGTCATGTCCATCATGAAGCCTTCTCCTTATCCCCATAACTTCCCCCCTAGAAGAGTGAGTCACTCCTTCCTTTACATTCCAAATCTTACCTCTTACATGATTGTTTCTGCCAAGTTGTGTTTTCTTAATTCTGTACATATCTCCTTCCCCTACAGTACTCTGACCTTCATATTGTCGGAGGTGACCAGTCGTTGGCAATAAAAAGCTCACAGTGTAATAGTTTATAAATAAAAGTTTGTCAACTAAAAAGATCAATAGTTTAATAATTAATGCTGAAGAAGTAGGCAACACTACAGACAACAGGGTGTGGGGCCTGGGGTCAGTGTGAAGTTTTCACCATGCTTGACAAATCACACCTCGTGTTGGTGTCAACTGAAAAACTATTCACAACCTAAAAGTTGAGAGTTACGTTCTACTCGGTGGATATTTTTAGGCCTTCAAGCCCGGGAGGCAGTAACCCTGCGAGAACTCAGAGGAGGCTAGGGAGGGAGCCAGCATATACAGGCGTTTTGCAACAAAGGGCAGGTAGTCTGAACATCAAAAGATTACTGTTAATTAGAGAAAATCAGATATCTCAAGTTAAGAAATGTAGTGCTCTTCTGTGTATGAGAAGATGCAAGAGTCTGGGCTCACTGAAATCATTCCTTTGATATGCACCTTAGCTATCTGGCGCCAGTATCCTGTGTTTTCACATCCTGAGTTTCTTCAGGGCTCACCTAGGGAATGGCTGCAGTCTGATGGCTGCTAGGTGGCAGGTATTCTCTTTCCTTCCTGAGTTCCCTCAGGGTTCACCAGCTCACCAGTGGCTGAAGTAGGCAGGTGGCTGCCATCACTGATGACTGTGACATCTTTTGCTTACTGATATGACAGGCAATATTCCATTTCTCATTGCTTGCTGCTTTGATCTATAAAATGGGAGCAGAAGGTCAATAATTGTATATTGGAAATGATTGGGTCAATGGATACAGGCTAGCATATTGGAAAGAGCATTGAATTAGGAGTTAGGAGCCCTAGATCTTAATATTAGCCCTGCTATCAATTCCTTAGATGGCATTGGCCAAATTGGTTCTTTCTAAGGGTCTGTGTTCTTAGCAAGATAATATTGACCCAGATTATGTCTCAGATCGCTTCTAGCACTAACATTTTATGATCCTAAGAAAACAAACTATAACCCCACATTCTGGGCTGGTTTCCTGACCCTGTTTGTCAAAGAGAAATGGAGATATGAAAACTACCACAACTCAATAAAAAATATATCTTTTAATTCTAGGGCCTTTAGTCAGGAGGCAGTGGGGAAGTAACATTTTGGTGGTATTGATCTGGGATTCTGTAAAGATACCTCAATTGTGTAAAACTCTGGCATTACTGTCTAATTTCCCAGAAGAGCCTTTATGAGGCTGTCCTGAGTCAAAGATCTCCTGGAAGACCATCCAGAATTATGACTCAAGCTTGGTAAGTTAATAGGAGGGTCAGGAAGCTCAAAGGCCATGGCAAGAATCAAGATCTTAAATCTAGACCACACTCCAAATCTGGCTGGGGTCCTTGGAACATATAAGCATGAATCAAATGTCCTCTTAAAAAGAATGGGCAGAGTGAAATATTTACCTATGTGTGCTGGATTATTTCTTTCACGATGATAAAACATTTTAATACTAATGGTTTAGTAAGAGGATACTAGACCTGTTTCAACTAGCTGTGTCAGTTCTCTTTGGATAGTCATGTCATCTCCCTGGGCCTTAGTTTCCCCATCTGTGTAATGGGAACAGCTTTCCTTCTTTATGTTGTTGGGAGAAACAGATGAGGCTTTGTACGTGAAAGCACTTTGTAGATTGTGAGATGAGAGTACCTTTGGAAGGGCTGGTGAGAGTAGGAAAAACATAAAAGAAAATCATATCCTTTCCCTAACTCATGGTTTATTATATTCCGAAACGGGACTGGCTTTTCTCCTGGAGGTGACCAATATAGGACTTACACTTGCGTTGTTTGGTCTCCGAAGAAGGAGGCACAGAGTGCTAGAACCCAGAATTTTTGGACCCGAAGTTATAGTGACTACTAAACGTCAACACGTAACAGGAGAAAGGAGAAGTGGTAAAGTCGATTAGCCAGAACATTTTACTTCCCATCAGACACTGACTCCAGAAGAACGTAAAAATAAATATTTCTCCACCTTTGGTTTGAGTTGTGTTTCAATCCATCTCAAGTCACCGGTCAAAGGGACTTGGGACTGGCCCCTCTAGTCGCTTCAGCTTCCGTCCCAAATCCTCACCTGGCATTACTACTTTTCTTCTAGTATGTGCCTGTATTAGTTTTCTAGGGCTGCTGTAAAAACGTTACACAGTCTAAGGACTTAAACAACAGAACTTTCTTATCTCACAGTTCTGGAGGCCGGAAGTCCAAGATCAGGTGTTGGCAGGGCCAGACTCCCTCTGAAGGTTCTAGGGAATGGTATGCACAGGCCTGTCTCCTGGCTTTTGGTAGTTCCTTGGTTTGGGGCAGCATAACTCGAATCTTCATGTGGTGCTCTTCTCCCAAGATGCGTGTCTACGTTCAGATTTCCCCTTTGGTAAGGACAGTAGTCTTTTTGGGGTAGAGGCCCATCCTACTTCAATATGTCCTCATCTTAACTAATTACATCTGTAATAACCCTATTACCAAGTAAGGTTACATTCTGAAGTGCTGGGGATTAGGACTTTAACATATGAAATATTTTTTGGAGTGGGGGACACAATTCAACCCATAATGCCACCCTTCTCTGTCAAAAGAGAAACATTTTTTCTTTGGACTCTCTCATCTCCACCTCCCACCAACTTGGTTGTGTGGTCCCTTTTACCCATTTGATCTCTCTCCTGCTTTCTCTTCTCCTCTCTGGCTTTGGGCTTGTAGTATTAGTTCATTGGAGTTTATGTTAAATAGGATGGGCAATGTGTCATGGATCCTCTAAATGGAGAGATGAGGAGAATGAAGAGTTATTTGAGGTGGACAGGCATCAGGATGGAGGACATGCAGTTGCAGTATTGACTTTCTACCAGGGCATTTCCAATGATTTAATATGATAAAGTGTCTTTATTCTTTCTCTTTCTTGATTTACATGGCTCCCTTCTATAAATCTCCTTTAGGCAGGGGGAGAGGGGTAGACAACTTTTCTTACAACATTCCCGCTGTACCTTGGTACTTCTCCAACTTCATCGTGGGGCTGACCTGCCTTTGGATGAAGCTGGACCCACAGAGATGAGAGGAGAACAATGCATACGCACATGCATGCACAGACACATAGATAAACGTACAACACAAACAAGTCCTTGGTGATATTGTTAAATCTCTCAATCAAACCCACCCCGAATCTACCTTCTTTCCGGACTTTTAACTATGTAAGTAAAATACAATTTCCTGTATCTTATAAGATTTGGGTTTTCTCTTATTTGAAACAAAATGAGTCCAGCACAATACAATTAGAAAGTTGGAAGCACGAAACACAGGCCAAGAAACAAGCCTCACTTTAGGTGTTTTATAAATGAACCCCACCTCTACAATATTGTTAATGCTATCATTTCCAGAATACCACATTGAGACAGTATCTAAGTTGGTAACCTGGATATTCAGTAAGATGAAATAATAGTCATTTGTGACACAAAGTCCACTTTCAATATCTTGTTTCCATTTTTCTGCCTTCTCTATAATTTGAAATATTTGAGAGATAGACCTAGTTGAGTAAAGGCAGGAGAGAGAATATTTCTTAGGCATCTACATGTCCATAAAAGGTACTTTAATCCCATCTTATTTTATTCTACAATAATCCTCTATAGTGGTGATTAAAACCTGTTTCATAGATATGAAAACAGTGGCTCAAATAAATTATATAATTTGTTCAAAATCCAAGATTGGATTCGAGTTCCTCCTTGTACCATAATCAGCGTTTCCTTGTTTCTCATATTGTTTCAATTAAGAGGGAAACATTTAAAGTATCAGTAGCGTTCCGAGAAAGTAATTATATTCCTTTTGTGTTTGTATATTATCCAGAATATGACTGCAAGAAGGATGCTAGGAATATCAAGTGAATCTACCTGTGTAATTAGCCTGAAGTAATTTCTAATCCCTGTATAATTTGCTCCTCTTTAAATTGTTACTTTTGGTATTTTTAAAAGCAGTTTGGTCTTTTAAACAGAATACAAACACTTAAAATGAACTCATGTAGACCTATAATTCCAGCTCTGACACTTACTAGTTGGTTATTTTAGCCAAGTCACCTACCGTCACTGGGTTTCCAATTTCCCTACATTGTAAAAGTCAGAATAATAATACAAACCTTATTGTGAAAGGTAATAAAAATCATTTGAATGTACCTAGCACAGGGCTTGACATATGGAAAGTTATCAGTGAATATGTAAATGAGCTATAAAAATAGTAGTGGAGAATAAAATAATGAATTTTTATTGTGTAAAAGAGGTGAGCCTCAATCTCCTCATCGTATATTTTAATCAAACTACTTTACATGGTCATTATTGCATGAGGTAATTTGAGATTCTGTAGGAAACAAAGGTTCCATGGAAACTTCCAGTGTCCTAATAACTTCATAATATTGCAACTTAAACTATAAAACCAGTTGGAATGGATGGAATGTTCCTTGGAAATCTAGTATCGTTTTTTCCTTTTTGAGTTCACTTGCTTTAAACAAAGCAGGAACCGTATGCCTGAAATCCTATTTCTGTCTCCCTCTGTTTATCTGAAGCATGATATTCTTTAGAAACTTTTTGAATTTTAGTAGCCTTTTGAATGTATAATTTCTTTCTTTGATCTATTGTTTGTGGTGTCTAAAATGCTCATTTAATCATGCCTGCCATGTATTATTATATGAATGTCTCGTGCTTTTATCCAATCACTTTGCTATCTAAGAGATATTAATTGAATACTCAATTCTGCAGAGTACTCTGAAGGGGAAAAAAAGAAGGTGAACCATGAATGATACCTGCTTGTATCGATATTATTTTTGCTTACTCCATTTGAGATATCTGCAGCCACTCTGTAACCACAACAGATATTAGCCTGAAGCCAGCACGCGGGGGATTCCAAGCCAAGAGAATTGTTGAGAAGTGCAATCAAAGCCATTGTATTACACCAACTCTGAAACCTACCTTATCTCTGGATTTCTATTCCCGAGAGCTTTATGAACTATTTCCGTGTTATGTAGGCTAAGCTCAGTTTGACTTTCTGTTGTTTACAGTCTATGATATTTTAGTTGGTATACCTACTCTTTTATCTCTTGTGTGAGACCCAAAGTTCCTGAAGCGTGGGGAATGGTTTATGAGTTCCTTCATTGATTGACACAGTTTTGAACCTAGGGTGGGTACCCAGAATTTGAATTCAGATATTTATGATTCCATAGACCATGATAACACATATTAAAAATAATGATTCTTAGTGTTTTTAGGGTCATGTTCCTTTCAACAGCTGATAAAAAAGTATTGGCTATATCCACGAGAAATATAAATATATACACTTCTGTGTGCAACAAACAAAATATTTACATGCAATTTCAGGGTTTTATAAGCCTCTAAAGCCATTCATGCACTCAAGGACCACTGCTAAGAATTCCATTCTAGGTGATGACTTTTGTCTAGAAATTTACATTTCCCCATCCTCCACACTCTTCTTCGAAACCCACCTAAAATGAAATGTGACCTTCCAAACCTATGTAAAAAGGGCACTTGTTTTTTTACTTACCAGTTAATGTCAACGTTATCTACACACTTTCCCTGCTATTAATTTGAGAGACATTAATTTAGTGCCCGATACTAATGGAATAATTTCTGTAGTAAAGGAAGGAAATCTTCAAAATTTGAAATGACCATGATTTTAAAGTACTTTAGTTTTTCATAAATCCTGATATTAATAACAGCAGTAATGAGTATTTGTATAGCGGGTTTCAGTCTTCAGAGTTTTTGTCTGTAATTTATTCCACTCTCAACAACCTTGTGAGGTGGTAAGAGTGGACATTTGTTAATTTATGACTGTCCAGCATCCATTAATTTGAGGGACCTAGGTGGCCCCCACTTTGTCCCACAATCTCAGTGGGACTATAAATCAATGTCCACTGCCCTCCTAATAGAGGACTAGAGGCCCCTGGAGGCGGTGCGTACCTTTCCCTCCGGACTTTCACTCACTGCTTCAAAGAAGCCGATGGGTTTGTAATCTACACTTAGTTGATTAGACTCTTTTCCCCACTACTTTGTATGTTGTGTCAAGTGACTCACAGCGGGGGAAAAAATGGCCCAAATCCTTCATTCCAGGTGTGGCACTCTGCTGAGATGGTAGGATGCTCTTGTTACCTTGATCTTATTCTGATTTTTCATTCTGGTTTTTGCCTTATTTCTCAGCCTGGACACTAGCCTATCAATTTACTTTGTGACATCTTTGACAACATTCCAATACATTCCCTTTTCAAGTTAACTAGATTTACACTGAGCTGCTGCCAGGAAAGAACTTTAACGATGAAGAAAACATAGTAGACGTTTAAATCTCGGTATTATGTACAAGAATGTAGAGTTGCAATTAGACTGTAAGAAGTGAAGCCAGACCTTTAATTTAAGACTCAGAGGGTTCTGCTCTTTCTGCTGCTCTTTTAGGTAACTCCTTGTTTGTTTGTTTATATATATACATATATATATATATATATATATATATATATATATATATATATATATAAAATCATTTGGGTGTGTGTATATAAGGTATATATTTAATATATATAGTCATTTCTGTGTTCTTTGTGTGGGAGCAAGGATTGAACAGAATTCCACCTTGAACTTTGTATGAGTTAAAATGAACTTCAGCTGAATTAACAAAAAAAATCCAAAATAAGAATGTTTTAAACAAGACCATTTCCCCCCCACCCCTCTTTCTCAGGTAAACTAAATCTAGAGGAAAGGGCTAGTTTAGCAGTTGTGAAAAGTTGTCAGGCAGAGTCAAAGCTTCTTCTAGCTAACCTCTCAAATATCCCTAGGATGTGGCTCTTGTCCTCATCATCAAAGATAGCCTATACATCATCTGTGTTCCCAGATCTAGGGTTGAAGAGGGGAGGAACATGTCCCTATCCCTTTAAGAGACTTATTGGCAATATCTCTCCACATATGTGTTTATACTTCATTGGCCAGAACTCAGTCATATCACTCCCTAGCTGCACAGGAGTCCTAGAACATACTTTTTAGCTGGACAAAAATAGGCCCAGATAAATTAAAATTTTTGAAGTTTAATTTTCATTGATGATTTTATATATATAATATGTATTTCATATATATATATATTTATGGTAAATATATCATAAACATATCCTGATAAATTTTCTCAAACTAAATATATTTCTGTAAGCAACATCCAGATAATTAAACAGAACATTATCAGCACCTAAAATGAGAATTCTTTTCATAAAGAAAAGGAGGGAATAGGTACTTCGGGGCAACTAGTAGTCTCTGGCATAAACCCCAAACCACACTGAACCACAGTAATTTGCTGGATATTTGATGTAAGCAACCATTTCTTCTTCTAACTGAATCACCATCCAGTCAGTATTTTCATCACAGCATCCCCAGTAGCAAGCTCGGTGACCAGCACAGAAAAGTTGCTCAGTAAGTTAAACGTATGTTGAACCACCGATTGAGCAAATGAACTTCTCAGACTCCCCCCAAAGCTGAATTATTGAATTAACTAATTTGTACCTGAATTTACAGAGAATGCTTCATAAAATGTTTGAACTTGTACAGGAAGGGAAGGTTGAAAGTTACATCAAATTTGCTAATGGCTATTTCCTTGTGGTTACTGCTGAGTAATTAGTTACTAAGTTTCAGGCACTAGGCATCTTATATGAATTGTCTTGTTGAATTTGCACAGCAAGTTAGGTAGTATTATCCATGTTAAAAACTAAGACTCAGAGGGATTAAGTCGTCGGCTCAAAGTTACCTGATTAGTAACATTTTCCTAAAATTCCTGTTCCTGTGTCACTTTTCTATGTAAAAAAATTAAATCATCTCTTTCCTTTGCCTTCTTCCTACAAGGACTCTCTCTCCAGGTCCATTTCATTTTCCGCTGATCCCCCAAATACTCTCTATATATCCTGGGTCTTTTAATCAACTCTTTGTAATCCCATTTTACCTTTCCACACAGGCACACAGTATTTCAATTTGCTAATTTACTTGGCCTTCGGGCCTTAGTTTAGATGTTACTTCCTCTAGGAATTCTGGCCTGACCCTCTGTGTTAATTTTCTCCCTTTTGTAGTCCCACCTGATGTCACCTCTCATCAGAGCACATCTCCGCTTTATTGTGATGCTGGCTTTCTTGTTCCGTGACCCCTGGGTGATAAGCTTGAGAAGAGGACCATATCGCGTCCTCTGCTTTATACTCAAGCACACAGTAGTCACTTAGAAGTAACTGCTGGATGATTGGACGAATCGATGAATGAATGAAGTAGTGGGGCCATGGTTCAAAGCCACTTCTAGGCAATCCCACATCTTGTGTATCTATCTAACCCTATGATGTACAGCATCACTTTAGAGTTCCCTGTCAGCAAGAGAAAGACCTGTCATCGCGTGTAGAATCCAAGATGGGCTTTATCTTCTCCAGAACAGCACTCACCCATAGAACGTGGCTTTCCTCTGTGCTACAGAACACTTTCCTGCATACTGCATCTCTCATCTTGACGCGAACGGCCATAGAACGTTTCTTTGTGTAACTTTTACCATGATGCTTGCTTTCCATTGCATTCCACTTAAAAGTGTTCCTTTTTGAGGCACCAGAACTCTAATTGGTGAGACCCAGTCAGCCCTAGTGGGGTATGTCACCATAGAACACCGATTGCCTCATCACTCCACGTGTTGGAGATCTGGACATTGATGCATGTACTGTGGGGGAAGGTCCAGGACTAGCTCCCGGGAGAGGATCACTCGTCCACTGAAGCATCTCCATCTTTAGCTCTTTGGATTCTGTGAGCTGCATCGGCTGGGGTTTGATTTGCCGTTAAGGGTAGGTGAACTCAACAAATAAGGACGATTTTCCACTCTAACTGTCTCGTTTCCAGCGCAGCCCCGGTCCAGACATGACAGAAGCCATTTATTGTGGACGCAGAGCTGTGGCTAGGGTAGCCTGAATCGCCTGATACACATGCTCTGTCTGGGCTTTTATAGGGCAGCTGTTTCTCTGAGGATCAAGCTCAGGTATCAGGAGTGTGAATTATGAGTCCTAATCAACTTGGTCATGCTTTGTGGCCTGGGAAAAGCCAGAGTATTTCCCTTTTATGATTTGAGGGTGCACTTTTTTGCAGCCTGTGGAGCAATTAGCCAATCTTTGAAATGGATACCCTGTAAATGCGGTGTGTCCTTGGAGAGCCACCACGACAGGTTACTCCGGGAGGGGAAGCCGTATGGTGGTTCCACAACTGCTTTAGTGCTCGGTAAATGGCCTGCAAGTCAGGGGAAACACTGACTGTAAGAGAAAGAAGATAAAACTTCCAGGCAGACAGGAACGTCAACACATCCATGGCTATCCCTCCCCCCCACAGGGTCATCAAAGTGTTGAAGAGTTTCCACTAAAGGTTCAAAAGGATCATTTTACTTTATTGTAAATAAAGCTATTTACTTTATTGTGAAAGTTCACCTATTTCTCTGATTGTAACATTGATTTTGTCAGGGCCCAACATCACGTTTGTGTAAAGGGAAGAGAGGATCTCCTGAAACGGTTGAGAAAGACCAGGAATCAAATATTCCCCAAGTTTAAGTGAGAATCTGAACCAAGGTGAAGTGGGACCTCTGTCCTTGGTGTGATTATTTCTCCCCTGTACATTTTATAAAAAGTTATTGAGATGAAATTCATTTAACATAAAACTAACCATTGTAAAGTGGACAACTCATTGCTCTTCAGTACATTTACACTGTTGTGTAGCCACCACCTCTACCTAGTTGCAAAATGTTTTCATCACTTCCAAGTAAAACTCTAAAGCCATCAAGCAGTTTCCCCCCGTCTTCCCCTCCCCCCAGCTCCTGGCAACCAACAGTCCGCTTTCTGCTTTTTTATGGACTTACCTATTCTGAATATTTCATACATAAATGGAATCACACAATGTGACCTTTTGTGTCTGACTTCCTGCCTTGTACATATTTAAGGAACCAGTATTAAATTAGATGACTTCATGTCAGGCAAAAAGATAACTTAGTTCCAGAGCTCTGGTTCTAGTAAGCTGCAAATGATCATTTATTTGATATGGGTACTAAAAATATGAAAAAACAAAAATCATGAAAAGTGAATTTTTACTGTCCTCAATAAATAGGACCGTTATCTACCCAATTTCCAACTTAAATATCAGCCTTGATTCCCCCCTTTCCTTACGCATCAACCTTCAATCAACTAGCAATTCTTCTTTCCAAGTACTCAGAGATTCTTTAATGTACTAATGTTTCTCTAATACACTGCCATTTTTAAAAAAAATTCAAGCCTCTTATCATTTCCTTTCTGGACTACCAAGAGAGCTTTCTAGTTGGTTTCTAACTTCAGTCTTCACTCCCTCTAACCCATTTTCCAAGCAGTAGCTTTTGGGGTACTCTTTACTTTATTATTATTTTTACCCTATTAAAAACCTTCAAAGTTTTTGCTGCCTTCAAAATAAATCTGAGCTGTGTAACGTAGCCAGCATATAACTAGATTTAGCCCCTCTGTTCTCAATCTTCCGTCTTCCCTGCTATGTTCCATCTATTCTGAACTCCCTTAAGATCCTGACTGCACCCCTTTTTTTGGTCCTCCATAGGCCTTTGTTTTTACTACTTCCTTTCCTGGAATGGCCCCTTCCTTCACCCTTCTTCACCTGCATATCCCCTGCGTTTCATTTCAGGACTTAGCTTAGATGCTTCTTCTAGGAAGTATTCCTTCCACCGCCCACCTCCCCAGCACCTGCAACTTGTCACCCTCCTCAGGTCACATCAGTCCCCTGGAATCAGACTTTAATTGCTTAGTTTGGTACTTTTCTCTTCCCTAAACTGTACAACGTTTGAAGACAAGGATCATGGCTCATTTATTATTGATTCCCCAGTGCCTAATGTAAGACCTGGTACTAATTTATTGATGGATCATGGAATATTGGGAAAGCTTAACTGACTGGTCCCGAGAGACCAGAGACCAAAGGTTTGCTATATAAGGCCATGTCATCTTATTTTTGATGAGTTGGATGAAATGATGCCCATCTAGAGTTAAAAGACTAAATGTCAGAAATCCCTTGCTCAGCTGCAAGGGAAGAAGCAGTCTGAGTAGTGAAGTTTCTGTCATTGTCTCCCTGAACCCTGAAATCTGGCCCTATATACAAACAATGATCTTTCCTCCTTGTGAAGAATCTGTAAGTCTTAAGAGTTGACTTAGTCACATTCTGGACTTGCTTCCTGACCTCAGTTTATGAAATGGAGGAAGAAAACTGAATGCAATAGCCCTGAAGGAAACTTACCCAGTGAAACCAAGCTTGAGCCAGAACGGGCTGGCAGTTAAATGTGTCTGTGTGTCTGTGTGGTCACTGAATCAACCACTGGTCATTGAGTCGGGGTTTGGAAGACCATCTTACAGGACTGAGGCTGATTGATTTTACTGACCATCCAAGCAGCCGCAAACGTTTGCTGGGTTTGTTTTCACAATTTTTGCCCCCCATGCAGAACTGGTCACTCCCACATTTGTTCTAGCATAGCACATAGTGCAGGCAACCGCTATGGCGTTACCAAGGTCTGTAATTATTTAGGGACATATCTGTCTCTGAGGATAGGGATTGCTTCTCAAATTCTTCTTTCTATCTCTTTTTTTTTTTTTTTTTTTGCGGTACGCGGGCCTCTCACTGTTGTGGCCTCTCCTGTTGCGGAGCACAGGCTCCAGACGCGCAGGCTCAGCGGCCACGGCTCATGGGCCCAGCTGCTCCGCGGCATGTGGGATCTTCCCGGACCGGGGCACGAACCCGTGTACCCTGCATCGACAGGCAGACTCTCAACCACTGCACCACCAGGGAAGCCCCTTTCTATCTCTTGTATGTATCACAGAACCTGTACAGATGAAGTACTTAAATTGATAAATTTAATAGCTCTGAATAGTCAGTTACTTCGTAAGAGTGAAATTGTGTCTGATTCTTTTCTCTAGTACTACTATAGTTTCATAATACCCTCTCAATTCTTGGTATTATTGATATTATATAAATTAATAAGTTCACCTTAATCGAGAAGCATAATAGTATTACTGATTATACACTGTCTTCCAGACTCTGAGAGTTTAATGGTGCTCCTGTATCAGAGATGGTCCTGGGACCAACGGGCATGGTTCTACTTGTTAGTATTCTGTGTTCTCAAAACCGCACTAGGGAATATATGTTATTAGGAACAACTCAATATAAAACACAAATTTATTGTGAAATTATATGTGTCTCATGTATCAAATTTTAGTTGAGGCTGATAAAAATGGTTTGAAGTGAAATTAAAGGCTGTCTACCCTAGTAATGACCAGAATGCAATGTGTCTGGTCTACTTGACCACAGCCAGACCTGGAATCTGTGGGCCTCCTTTGCAGGGGACATTGTCTTGACTCAGTCGTGCCTGTCGGTAAAGACCACTTTTTGGTTTTGGTGATTACATTTTCTTGGAAAAGATAAAGATGCCTCCCAGCTCAGGGTTCAATAGTTGAGACACAAGGAGCTTTATTCTCCTTGTGGGAATCTGAGAATGTCAATCAGAGAACCGCCCAGTCAGTTCGGAGGAAGGGGAAGATCTTCCCACATTCTTTTCTCTGACTCAGTTTCCCAGAGGATGTGTCCAGTTATTTTAGTGAGTCACGAAAAATCCCTAGCGGTGTCATACTTTTCTGAGTTTTGTGCTTTTTTGTTCCCCTCCGGAGAAAATTAAGGTGGAGGGTGGAGAAATAGTGATGATGATTTAAAAAGAGGAGAGGGTTCTAAGACAAAAGTGGCAAAAGACTTAGTCATGCAGTCATGAAACTTTGTGTAACTCTGTGGCCTTGGGCAAATCATCTAACCTCTACCCGCCTTAGTTTCTTCAGTAAACTCAGAAAAATAGTGTGCGATTTTTTTCTCCTGAAGGCTCAGAATGAGAAATAGGGATGCTGTTTACTAAAAGATGCATTATTAATAATGTATTTTGTATTTATTTTAAATGATACAATTTTGTAAGATCGCTTGCACAGAAACTAGTTCACCTCTGCAGTGTACTTTTCTTAATGGGACCACTGAACCTGTGCAGACAGGGAGAACTTTTTAGGGGCTATCAGTTTAGCTGAGCTTCTTGGTTCTGATTTTGATGGGTGGTCTTACTGAAGAAGTGCTTGAGGAGGAGTGTGATGGACTGAACGCTTGGGTCTCCCCCAGATTCATGCGTTGAGGTCCTAACTCCCAATGTGATGGTATCAGGGGGTAGATTAGGTCATGAGGGTGGGGCCTCTGTGAATGGATTCGTACCCTTATGAAAGAGACCTCAGAGAGCTCCCAATCTCTTCTGCCATGTGAGGACATAGCAAAAAGAAGGTTATCTGTGAACGAGGAAGCAGGGGCCTTCACCAGACATGAGATCTGCCAGAATCTTCTGGCACATTGATCTTGGATGTTCTCCCCTCCAGAACTATGGGGAAAAATTTCCGATGTTAATAAGCTACTCAGTCTATGATATTTTGTTATAGCAGCCTGAATGGGCGAAAACAAGGAGCTAGTCCTGCTATCTTCTGCCTCCTTCTTGATTCCAGATGGGCAGTTACAAAAAAATACCCATGCCATTTTAATGGGTTTCATCATATATCCTGTCAATTTTATACAGGCCATGACTTCACTTTTATATTAGTGAGAGAACTCTTCAATTTTGGAAGATAGAGACTCTACGTGTGTCTCTGTGCCTTAGTTTCTTTACTTATCAGGTTGGTTCCAAAATTCTCATCCTCCTTACCTTAAAGGGAAGTTGTGATGTCACATAGTAAAGATGCTTTGAGAAATGGGAAGGAGTAATTCAGTGTGAATTGTTTCTCTTTTAACTTCTCTTTTGGCATATAGCACTGTGCTGGGCAACTATGAGACATGCAGTAAGTAATCATAGAATGATTTAAATGATTCAGATTTCCGATGTTAGATTTGAATGGCCATTGTGACTCTCTACAGGTAAACAGTGCTGATTTGTTTATTTATTGCAAAGTTAGAGAAGGAAAGCTGCATAAGTGCATATGTCTCACCCTTGGCTGAGACCAGTGCTTTCTCTTAAATTAGTAACAGTCTTCTGGATAACACAGGCTAATGGCCACCATTTTAGTTTCAATAGATGTATAGCAGGTTTCTCACCCTGGCACTACTGACATTTTGGGCTATATACATGTTTGCTGTGGGGCTGTCTTGTAGATTGCTTAGCAACATCTCTGGCCTGCACCCACTAGATGCCAGTAGCAATTTGCCCAAGTTTTAAAAACCAAAAATGTCTCTGGACATTGGCAAATCTCTGCTAGGGACAAAATTGTTCTTGCTAGCCAAGCTTACATAGTTCTTTAATTGGAAGAGTGAGTAAATGAATGAATGGATAAATGAATGAATGAGTGTAAAGAAAGGAAACAGAAAACAGACTTAGTAGGGTTGTTATACTTCATCAAACTAACAGTCCCTTATTGTCTCTGTTTTTCTCATACTCTGACAATAGAAATAGAAAAAAATACAGATATGTATGGGTACGTCTATGTGCATTCCTCACCCAGACACAACATACTTAGTGGAGCTGTAACTTTTAGTATGCCTAATTTCAGGCCTGGGAATATAGGTTGAGATGCTAAAGTAGTAGAGAAATCAACTGTTGGCTATTTGTTGGTTGATTGAGTCACTCATGTAACAACTATCTACGGATCACGTACTAGGTATCAAGGTCTGTATTAGGCATAGTCTGGTGGATTTAAACACATGAATAGCTATCTATAATATCAGGCAATGCAGTACACACTGCTGTAGTAGAATTAAGAACATATCGCTATGAGAACACAGACTATCTCTGTCTTAGGGTGTGGGTAGTTTCAGAAGGATTCTCTGAGGAACACGGGAAGTATCCTACGATTAATAATTTGCACAAGTTTTCCCAGCTGTGTGTACCCCTAAACAATCAATCAGTTGTTTATGTTATTCTATAAATTTTTAAGTGCTGAGCCTTTTCCATTTAGGTAGCTCTCTTTGTGGATAGGAATGAGCTTGGTGTGTTTGAGAAGTGGCAGGAAGGCTGTTTGAAAGGCGTTGTGCTTGGTGTGCCATATGCTACGACAATGAACAAAACAGACACTTGTGGCCTTCCACAACCTAGTAAAGCAAAATTCCACGCTTTTGTCCTTCACTCACTTCATGTACATCCTTAGGTAAGTAACCTTATCTCTCTAAACCTCTGTTTCCCAAGGTGTGAAATTAGGAGGTAGGATGAGATGATTTCAGCGTTTGACCTTCTAGTATTCCACATTATTATATCTCTCACAGCCATTAAGTACTCAACAAAAGTCAATTGCTGTTTGGTTTAAGGAAATAAAATGGATGGAAAATGCATCTTGTTAGAGGCTCAGGGTTTTTTGGGGTTTTTTTTTCCCACTTTTTTTTTCACGTCTTTATTGGAGTATAATTGCTTTACAAAGGTGTGTTAGTTTCTGCTTAATAACAAAGTGAATCCGTTATACATATACATATATCCCCATATCTCTTCCCTCTTGCATCTCCCTCCCTCCCCACCCTCCCTATCCCACCCCTCTAGGTGGCACAAAGCACCGAGCTGATCTCCCTGTGCTATGCGGCTGTTTCCACTAGCTAGCTACCTTAGTTTGGTAGTGTATATATGTCCGTGCCACTCTCTCACTTTGTCACAGCTTACTTTTCCCCCTCCCCATATCCTCAAGTCCATTCTCTCGTAGGTCTGGCGTCTTATTCCCGTCTTGCCCCTAGGTTCTTCCTGACCATTTTGTTTGTTTGTTTTTTAGATTCCATATATGTGTGTTAGCATACGGTATTTATTTTTCTCTTTCTGACGTACTTCACTCTGTATGACAGATTCTAGGTCCATCCACCTCACTACAAATAAATCAATTTCGTTTCCTTTTATGGCTGAGTAATATTCCTTTGTATATATGTGCCACATCTTCTTTATCCATTCATCTGTCGATGGACACTTAGGTTGCTTCCATGTCCTGGCTATTGTAAATAGAGCTGCAATGAACATCATGGTACATGACCCTGAGGCTCAGGTTTTTGAGAAGTGGCACCACCTTCTTGGGGAAGACATCTTTGCCTCATTGGATATATTCACTAGAAAAGCAAGGGAACTGAGAGGAAATGAGAAATAAGGAATGTCAACGTCAAGTTCTGAAAATACCTGTATGAGTGCAGAGGCTCACATCTGGGAACATTATTTCGGTCTTACAAGACTTCCTTTTTTTGTGTAGGATGTGTAACTAAAAGTTCTTTATCTCACGGATGTGAACTAAAGATATCACGCTCATTCCTAACCTGTTTTTCTACCCAGCATATATTACACTTATATAAGTTATCTATAATAGTTATAAACCATAGTTACAATTCTTGACCTGGATACTGTATGAATTCTCAAGCTTCTGCCTATGTAGTATCTAATTTGTTCCTCCCAACAACACTATGATATAGGTTGGGTGAGGGTCATTATTCCCATTTTATAGATAGGGAATTCAGGTTCAGAGAGCTTATTAACTCACCTGAACTCTCACAGGTAAGAAACTTCAGAGGCATGATTCCACTTCATTTGTTTCCAGGGCAATATTCAGAAATGAATAAGACTCAAACCAATGGCAAGCTGCAGGGCAAGAGAAGATATTTGCACCACATACGCTAACCGAGGGACTCTGCAAAATATATAAAGAACTTTACAAGTCAATAAGTAAAAGATAGACAATTCAACAGTAAACCATGGGCAAAAAACTTGAACAGGAATTTCATTAAAAGAGTATATCGAAGCGACGAATAAACTTGTGAAAGGCTGTTCACCTTTATTAGTCATCAGGGAAGTGAAAATTACAATCACAAAGCGATATCACTGTACATTAACCAGAATGGTTCAAATGTAAAAGATGGAACATATCAAAACATGTTGAACGATAGGTACATTAGTTAATAGGAAGCAACCGATAGGGAACAGTGATAATAATTAATAGCAAGAATAGCTAGTGAATGTATTGATTAACAGGAACTCTATACCTGTGGTGGGAGTATACATTGTCGCAGCCACTTTGGAAAAGTGGCCATATTGACTTGGATAAAGTTGGATATTTTCATACTCTGTGACCCAGTAATTCTAGTCCTAGGTATCCAAAGGAAAAGTGTACCTCTGTTGACAAAAAGTCATGTGCAAGAAGGTTTATAGCAGCACTCTTTGTCAATGTCCAGAACTGAAGTAATCTAAATATTCATCCACAGAGAGATGAATAAACAATTGTGATACATTCACACAATGGAATAGTATACAGCAATGACAATGAGGGGTAACACTGAAGCTAACAACATTAATTTATCTTATAAACATGGAGTTTAATGAAAGAAGTCCTAAGCAAAAGAGTCCCTACAATACTCTTATTGGTATTAGAAATAAGGATAGTAGTTAGCTTTTGGTTCTGGAAGAGGATGCAGGGGATTTTGGGATGTGGAAGGTGTTCAGTTTCACGATATAAATATTGGTTTACACAGGGCTGTCAGTTTGTGAAAATCCATTAAGCTATCCACTTATGATGTTATTCCTCAATAACATTTTATTAAGTCAAACAAGTAAAGAACTGGAGTTATTAGGACACAATGCGTATCTCTGTATGCCAAGAAGAAAGATGACTCCATGGAAAAATTAACAACAAATCTAGAGGTAGGTTATTTAAGAAAGTATAAGCGAGGAAATGAAGAAGAATGAAAATTAGAATATTAGTGTGTGAATAGACCACTGGCCACCTGCTCAGATGAAGAAAAACAGCTTCATGTGCATTAAGTAAATTGCTGAAGGTCCAACAGGTCGTGCGTGGTTCAGCTGGAATTCTAATCAAAGTCTTTTTACTCCATAGCTCATGCTCCTTCAACTGTACCATCTCAGCAGGCAATATTTTACTTCAACCCTGAAACAATAAAGAATAGGAAAAACAGAAGGAGGTAAAAGCGTAGACGTCATCAAGAAACAATTTAAAATATTGCTTTAAAGTCTGCCTTTCACCATAGGCTCTAGATCCTTATCTACCCTGTTAGCTACTCTTTATCCGAAAAAAGTTCTTTAATTGAAAGAATGAGTGAATGAATGAATGGAGAGGAAAAAGAAAACAGCCTTGGGATGGATGCCACACTCCATCAAACTAATACAGTCTCTAATGGCCTTTGGTTTTCGTATTCTAAGTGAAGAAGCAAATAGAAAAAAAATACGCACACACACACACATACACACACACACACACACACACACACACAGACACACACAGACAACACACTTACTTGGCCTACAGCATCAGGGATCTCAATATCCTTAATTACAGCTTATATTGCAGGCTACACAGAAGCACTGCTGATTCCAGTCCTGGCATGACTCCTGTTCAAACATACTTCCCAGAAATCTTAGGCAGCTTGCCATGGTAAGGAAACAATTTACGTCAGATTTTGAGCAGGGGACTCCGTCGAGGGTGGGGAGGAAGGCGGGGGCGAGTCATTAAAGGTGGTAAGAGTAAGGCTTTTCATGGAGGCTACAGCTGATCAGTATTTCCCTGGTCCAGGATGAGGACAAAGCCCTCATTATTCCTCTTTGGCTCACCATTGCCCCAGCAGCTCTGTTCTGAAAGTCAATGGCTGCCTGAAGATTCCTTTGGGGATACAGAATGAGTCTGGCTATGTTGCTAAAGAATTTTCCTTTCTTTTGCTGGCTCTCTTGATGTTTTGCCATAGTTACAAGATTTCTTTTTATTAATTATAGACAGTCTTTAATGTTCCCTTTAGTTCATGGACTGGTATTGAAATGACCTCAGAAATTATTTTGTCAAACTTCTTCCCAGGGGGGGGACCTTGAAGATGGCGGAAGAGTAAGACGCGGAGATCGCCTTCCTCCCCACGGATACACCAGAAATACATCCACACGTGGAACAACTCCTACAGAACTCCTACTGAAGGCTGGCAGAAGACCTCAGACCTCCCAAAAGGCAAGAAACTCCCCACGTAACTGGGTAGGGCAAAAGAAAAAACAGAGACAAAAGAATAAGGACGGCACCTGCACCAGTGGGAGGGAGCTGTGAAGGAGGAAAAGTTTCCACACACTAGGAAGCCCCTCCGCGGGCGGAGACTGCGGGAGGCAGAGGGGGTTGTTTCGGGACCGCGGAGTAGTGCACAGCGACGGGTGCGGAGGGCAAAGCGGGGAGATTCCTGCACAGACGATCGGTGCCGACCAGCACTCACCAACCCGAGAGGCTTGCTGCTCACCCACCGGGGCGGGCGGGGCTGCGAGCTGAGGCTCGGGTTTTGGTTTTGGACGGAGCTCAGGGAGAGGACTGGGGTTGGCGGCTTGAACATAGCCTGAAGGGGTTAGTGCACCACGACTAGCCGGGAGGGAGTTCGGGGAAAAGCCTGCACCGGCCGAAGAGGCAAGAGACTTTTTCTTCCCTCTTTGTCTCCTGGTGCGCGAGGAGAGGGGTTTAAGAGCGCTGCTTAAAGGAACTCCAGAGACGGGCGCGAGCCGCGGCTGAGGGCGCGAGCCCCCGAGACGGGCGCGAGCCGCGGCTGAAAGCGCAAACCCCAGAGACGGGCGCGAGCCGCGGCTGAGGGCGCGAGCCCCCGAGACGGGCGCAAGCCGCGGCTGAAAGCGCAAACCCCAGAGACGGGCGCGAGCCGCGGCTAAAACCGCGGACCCCAGAGACGGGCGGGAGACGCTAAGGCTGCTGCTGCCGCCACCAAGGGGCCTGTGTGCGAGCACAGGTCACTCTCCACACCCCTCTTCCGCGGAGCCTGTGCAGCCCGCCACTGCCAGGTTCCCGGGATCCAGGGACAACTTCCCCGGGAGTACGCACGGCGGGTCTCAGGCTGGTGCAACGTCACGCCGGCCTCTGCCGCAACGTCACGCTGCCTCTGCAGCTGCAGGCCCGCCCCGCACGTAGTGCCCCTCCTACCCCCATCCCCCAACCCCCGGCCTGAGTGAGCCGGAGGCCCCGAATCAGCGGCTCCTTTAACCCCGTCCTGGCTGAGCGAAAAAACAGACGCCCTCCAGCGACCTACACGCAGAGGCAGGGCCAAATCCAAAGCTGAGCTCCTGTGAGCTGTGAAAACAAAGAAGAGAAAGGGAAATCTCTCCCAGCAGCCACAGAAGCAGCGGATTAAAGCTCCACAATCAACTTGATATACCCTGCATCTGTGGAATACCTGAATAGACAAGGAATGATCCCAAATTGAAGAGGTGGAATTTAGGAGCGAAATCTATGATTTTTTTCCCTTTTCCTCTTTTTGTGAAGGTGTACGTGTATGCTCCTGTGTGACATCTAGTCTGTATACTCTAGCTTCCACCATTTGTCCTAGGGCTCTATCCGTCCATGACTTTTTTTTAAAAATTCTTTTTCTTAATAATTAAGTTTAATTGTAATAACTTTATTATACTTTACCTTCGTTCTTTCTTTCTTTCCTTCCTTCCCTCCCTCCTTTAGACAACGAATCACCCCAAATTGAGGAGGTGGTCTCAGGGAGCAGGATTTATGATTTTTCCCCCTTTACCTCTTTTTGTGAAGGTGTATGTGTATGCTTCTGTGTAAGATTTTCTCTGTATAGCTTTGCTTCCAACATTTGTCCTAAGGTTCTATCCGTCCCTTTTTTTTTTTTCTAAATATTTTTTAATTCAATAACTATATTATACTTTATTTTATTTTTACTGTATCATCTTTCTTTCTGTCTTTTTTTCCTTCTTTCCCTCCTTCCTTCCTTCCTCCCTCCCTCCCTCCCTCCCTTTCTTTCCTTCTTTGCTTCTTTCTTCCTTCCTTCCTTTCCTCCTTTCCTTCCTTTCTGTCCTCATACTTCTACTAATTCTCTCTACTTTTCTCCCTTTTATTCTGAGCTGTGTGGATGAAAGGCTCTTGGTGCTCCAGCCAGGAGTCAGGGCTCTGCCCTGAGGTAGGAGAGCCAACTTCAGGTCACTGGTCAACAAGAGACCTCCCAGCTCCACATAATATTAAACAGCGGAAATCTCCCAGAGACCTCCATCTTAACACCAGCACCCAGCTTCACTCAACGACCAGCAAGCCACAGTGCTGGACAACCTATGCCAAACAACTAGCAAAACAGGAACACAACCCCACCCATTAGCAGAGAGGCTGCCTAAAATCATAATAAGGCCACAGACACCCCAAAACACACCACCAGACGTGAACCTGCCCACTAGAGAGACAAGATCCAGCCTCATCCAGCACAACACAGGCACTAGTCCCCTCCACCAGGAAGCCTACACAACCCACTGAAACAACCTTAGCCACTGGAGACAGACATCAAAAACAACGGGAACTACGAAAGTGCAGCCTGCAAAAAGGAGACCCCAAACACAATAAGATAAGCAAAATGAGAAGACAGAAAAACACACAGCAGATGAAGGAGCAAGATAAAAACCCACCAGACCTAACAAATGAAGAGGAAATAGGCAATCTACCTGAAAAAGAATTCAGAATAATGATAGTAAGGATGATCCGAAATCTTGGAAGTAGAATGGACAAAATGCAAGAAACAGTTAACAAGGACCTACAAGAACTAAAGATGAAACAAGCAACGATGAACAATGCAATAAATGAAATTAAAATCACTCTAGATAGGATCAATAGCAGAATAACTGAGGCAGAAGAACGGATAAGTGACCTGGAAGATAAAGTAGTGGAAATAACTACTGCAGAGCAGAATAAAGAAAAAAGAATGAAAAGAACTGAGGACAGTCTCAGAGACCTCTGGGACAACATGAAACGCACCAACATTCGAATTATAGGGGTTCCAGAAGAAGAAGAAAGAAAGAAAGGGACTGAGAAAATATTTGAAGAGATTATAGTTGAAAACTTCCCTAATATGGGAAAGGAAATAGTTAATCAAGTCCAGGAAGCACAGAGGGTCCCATACAGGATAAATACAAGGAGAAACACGCCAAGACACATATTAATCAAACTGTCAAAAATTAAATACAAAGAAAGCATATTAAAAGCAGCAAGGGAAAAACAACAAATAACACACAAGGGAATCCCCATAAGGTTAACAGCGGACCTCTCAGCAGAAACCCTACAAGCCAGAAGGGAGTGGCAGGACATACTGAAAGTGATGAAGGAGAATAGCCTGAAACCAAGACTACTCTACCCAGCAAGGATCTCATTCACATTTGATGGAGAAATTAAAACCTTTACAGACAAGCAAAAGCTGAGAGAGTTCAGCACCACCAAACCAGCTTTACAACAAATGCTAAAGGAACTTCTCTAGACACGAAACACAAGAGAAGGAAATGACCTATAGTAGCGAACCCAAAACAATATATAAAATGGAAATAGGAACATACATATCGATAATTACCTTAAATGTAAATGGACTAAATGCTCCCACCAAAAGACACAGATTGGCTGAATGGATACAAAAACAAGACCCTTATATATGCTGTCTACAAGAGACCCACTTCAGAACTAGAGACACATACAGACTGAAAGTAAGGGGATGGAAAAAGATATTCCATGCAAATGGAAACCAAAAGAAAGCTGGAGTAGCAATTCTCATATCAGACAAAATAGACTTTAAAATAAGGACTATTAAAAGGGACAAAGAAGGACACTACATAATGATCAAGGGATCGATCCAAGAAGAAGATATAACAATTGTAAATATTTATGCACCCAACATAGGAGCACCTCAATACATAAGGCAAATACTAACAACCATAAAAGGGGAGATCAACAGTAACACATTCATAGTAGGGGACTTTAACACCCCACTTTCACCCATGGACAGATCATCCAAAATGAAAATAAATAAGGAAACACAAGCTTTAAATGATACATTAAACAAGATGGACTTAATTGATATTTATAGGACACTCCATCCAAAAACAACAGAATACACATTTTTCTCAAGTGCTCATGGAACATTCTCCAGGATAGATCATATCTTGGGTCACAAATCAAGCCTTGGTAAATTTAAGAAAACTGAAATTGTATCAAGTATCTTTTCCGACCACAACGCCATGAGACTAGATATCAATTACAGGAAAAGATCTGTAAAAAATACAAACACATGGAGGCTAAACAATACACTACTTAATAATGAAGTGATCACTGAAGAAATCAAAGAGGAAATAAAAAAATACCTAGAAACAAATGACAATGGAGACACAACGACCCAAAACCTATGGGATGCAGCAAAAGCAGTTCTAAGGGGGAAGTTTATAGCAATACAAGCCCACCTTAAGAAGCAGGAAACATCTCGAATAAACAACCTAACCTTGCACCTCAAGCAATTAGAGAAAGAAGAACAAAAAAACCCCAAAGCTAGCAGAAGGAAAGAAATCATAAAAATCAGATCAGAAATAAATGAAAAAGAAATGAAGGAAACAATAGCAAAGATCAATAAAACTAAAAGCTGGTTCTTTGAGAAGATAAACAAAATAGATAAACCACTAGCCAGACTCATCAAGAAAAAAAGGGAGAAGACTCAAATCAATAGAATTAGAAATGAAAAAGGAGAAGTAACAACTGACACTGCAGAAATAAAAAAAATCATGAGAGATTACTACAAGCAACTCTATGCCAATAAAATGGACAATCTGGAAGAAATGGACAAATTTTTAGAAATGCACAACCTGCCAAGACTGAATCAGGAAGAAATAGAAAATATTAACAGACCAATCACAAGCACTGAAATTGAAACTGTGATTAAAAACCTTCCAACAAACAAAAGCCCAGGACCAGATGGCTTCACAGGTGAATTCTATCAAACGTTTAGAGAAGAGCTAACACCTATCCTTCTCAAACTCTTCCAAAATATAGCAGAGGGAGGAACACTCCCAAATTCCTTCTATGAAGCCACCATCACCTTGATACCAAAACCAGACAAGGATGTCACAAAGAAAGAAAACTACAGGCCAATATCACTGATGAACATAGATGCAAAAATCCTCAACAAAATACTAGCAAACAGAATCCAACAGCACATTAAAAGGGTCATACACCATGATCAAGTGGGGTTTATTCCAGGAATGCAAGGATTCTTCAATATACGCAAATCTATCAATGTGATAAACTATATTAACAAATTGAAGGAGAAAAACCATATGATCATCTCAATAGATGCAGAGAAAGCTTTCGACAAAATTCAACACCCATTTATGATAAAAACCCTCCAGAAAGTAGGCATAGAGGGAACT